>NC_059327.1:150410352-151017852 GCF_018350155.1 Leopardus geoffroyi | reverse complement strand
TTCCAGCTTCTAAATGTTTTCCACATTCCTTTGGTTCATGGCTCTGCTCCCCAACTATAAAGCCAGCAATCTTGTTTCTCCCTAACTATTCTTCCATAGTCAAGTTTCCCTCTGACTCCAGCTGAGACAGGTTCTCCACTTTTAAGAACTCAGGATTAGATGGGACCCACCTGGCTAATTCAGGCTACTACCCCTCCACCAAGGTTCTTAATTCAATCCATCTGCAAAATCCATTCCGCCATGTAAAGTAACTTCCAAGGATCAGAATGTGGACACCTTTGGGAGCCCTTATTGTGCCTACTACAGACCATAAGTTTCTCAGGAAATTATTAGATAACATGGATGTATAGAAAACAGTTTTCCGTCTTATTGAAAGTCTGAACTTTTGTTGGAGAAGGTCACCGAGAAGACATGACTGTCCATTGACTTGTGAGCTGGACTCAGGGAACCAGAAGCTCCTCACCCCTCCCCCTGTCCTTGGTTTGTGGGTTCCACTTGCTGTTCTTGCTCCCAGAAACTGCTCCAAACACATCACCTTTAGATGACATGGTGTTGAGAACACCTGCACAGTTTATGTGACTGAAAACAGTTGAGGCCTCTTTTTTTTAAGGCTTATTACTTTGTCTCGAGAGAGACAGAGAGAGAGCACACATGTGAGCACATGGGTGGGGAGAGGCAGAAAGAGAGAGGGAGAGAGAAAATCCCAAGAAGGCTCTGTGCACTCAGCAGGGAGCCCAACAAGGGGCTTAATCCCATGAACAATGAAATCATGACCTGAGCTGAAATCAAGAGCCAGAAGGTTAACAGACTGAGCCACCCGTGTGTCCCAGTTAATGCCTCTTTATAAAGTTTTAAGACTTGGTGGGCAGTATGGGGATCCATTTGTCTTGCCCTCCAAGACAAGCCAGGTATGTAAGTTCCCTTTGCTTATTAAAACTGCCATCTACCAACCTGGAGTGGGCTGCCTCTTTCTTCTTTCCCTGCCCCTCTGAATCCAGGGGCCAGTTTCAGGTTACAGAAGGGAGGCTTCTGGGAGGATTGCAAACAAACAACTCTGTTTCCATTTCACTGATTTAATAAAATTTTGAAGTAAATTGTCTAATCTCTTGAAATATCTATTTTTTCAATCGACAATAGGAGGCATATACAAATAAATGTTTAAAATCTAAAAAAGAATTAAGCATAGAATAATCTCAAGAACTTTGTTCATGACACCCTGCTTTGTTGGGTGTTTGCAAACATTAGAAATAGCAATGTTTGGATGATTATTGCCATCAGTGTTTTTTTGTTTTTTTGTTTTTTTGTTTTTCTTGTGGATCACTGTCAGTAAGGAGACAGCACAGTCTACTAATCAGGCTTGGAACCATGCAGTGAAGCGATAGCATGCCTGCATCTGGTCCCATTAGTTAAATGCAAATTGGCACCTATTTTAAGACAAAATACACTCAAAGTTAAGAAATACATATATGTTTTGCCACATTTCTCAAAGCAATTAGGCCATTAGTGTATGCTACCTAAAGAGTTTGTTAGATACGAGAAAGTATTTAAAAAGATGACTTTGAATGTGAAATCCCAAAATTACTTAATTTATATTTATATGCATTTAGAAGTTAGAATAAAGAGGAAAAGCTGACGTTTGAATTTAGAAAATTCAGTTTCAAACCTGGGTCTATAAGGTACTGATATATAGCAAGACTTGAGATAGTTATATAACCTCTCTACCTCAGTTTTCTCATGTATAAAATATAAATAATAATACCTTTTTTCAGGAGTCTAATGTATATCAAATGAGAAAAAAATTAAAACACATGTATTGTCAAAACTAAAGTCATCGTCATTATCATCAATATTTTTTATAGTGTCTACCTCACAGCATTTTTGGATCATAAAACGATTTGTTATACATGCCTTTCAGGACTAGAACCTGAAAATACAAATTGTCAATAAATGCATCATCATTATCATTTCCAACATATTCAAAAAGCAACTTTCCCCTCCCATTCCAAACATTGGTCAATTAATGATGAATAGACATGTTATATACAACTCACAAAATAGCAATTCCACTTTTAGATGTAAATCCCAAAGAAACTCAAATATCTACATGAGAGGAAATATAAGAATATCCATAGAAGAATGATTACCAATTGCAAAATTTAAAAAACCTCTTTTATGTCCACCAGAAGAATGTGTAAATAATATGAGGAATAGCCACTCAGTGGAATACTATATGGCATTGAAAATAAATCAACTAGAGTGGCATGAATAAAATGTACTATTCCAACATATGTTATTGGGCCAATAAAAAGATTGCAAAGATATACCTATAATAAGACATGTACTAGGATAAGATATCATTCATGTAAACTTTTAAATCATTGCATACCTAGTGGTAGTATAAAAAAAAAAAATGTGTGTAAAGTTGGGAGTATGTTTGCCAGATAAAGTAGAAGATGCCCAGTGAAATCTGAATTTCAGATAAATAACCAATAATGATTTCAGTACAAGTGGATCCCATACAATATTCAGAACAACTAAACAGTTTTTGGTTGTTTTTCCAAAATTCAAATTTTACTGGAGGCTTGTATTTTTATTTGCTAAACCTGGCAACCCAATGAAGGGGAAAGATGCAGAGGGGCTTCAGTTGTATTGATATTTTAGTTCTTAAGTTGGGTGATGGGTGAATGAGTATTTGTTGCAGTTTTCTTTGTGCCATTTTCAAAGCCTTAAATGTTTCATAGTATGTTAAAATATTAATAGGCAAAAATGAATCATGTACCAGAAGAAAATCTCCAGTTAAAAGATACAACTAAGAGCCAAGTCAAAGACAGTATCAGGAAGGGGGACAAAAAGGAAAGAAATAACAAAAGCACATGAAATAAAGAGACATATTATGAAAATAAGGGCAACGAAGTGGTATCATACTATATTTTTGTGTTATCAATATATTTCATTAGTATGGTGTTTTCTCCCCAAGTCACAAACCTGAGATGGAATGCTTAATTAGTTACAGAATTCAACCTAAAAACAAAAACATGGGTAATAGGTGTTTTCCAAGACTCTTTAATAATTTCAGTTACATTTCAATCAATAAAAACATGTTTGGCTATAAGTGAGTATTGTAATAAATGGGATGTTTAAATCTATAAAACAAGATGCAAAGAGTTGGCCATCGCTTAATTATTTTAAGCCCAGAAGGGAAAAAAAGAATAGATGAAACAGAATAATGAGATGTACATATACTTCCCTCGTTAAAATTAGAAAACAGTGGCCCTCAATCAAGGATAGGGGATCACATTAAAATCACCTGGAGAGTTTTAAAAATACCAATGCTTGGGACTCAACACCGGCAAATCTGATTTAATTGGCATGCAGGATTGATATGGTATTGGTATTGGTATTTAATTGGTATGCTATCACTGGTAGTTGTTAAAGCTCCCTGGGTGATTCTAATACACAGTCGGGGTTGAGACCCATTGCTCTAAAGCTTGAAAAGCCCATAAGCTGTGTGAGATGGTGAAAAAAAAATAAAAAAAAGATGCTTGCCCTGTGGATGTAAGAGCTGGTTCCTTAGAGAACAGATTCAAAAATCATGTGAGTCCATTGACTTCCTACCAAGGGCTTACTACAAGTGATAGGAAAACAGGTATTCTGGGAGTACAATACCTCACATAGTGCTGAATAAACACATCTTCACCGAAATAGTTGAAGTGTGTAAATACCCTAAAGGATAATGATACTTGTAGCTTACACAGTAAGCCTTGAAGGACTATCAGTGAAAAAAACTTGAGAAGGGTCTAATTTTCAAAAATATGGAGAATGAACTCTTACTTTTTATCTTAGAATGAAAATACTTCAATATCTCCCAGCAACCCTCTGCCTTTACCACAATGAGATGGATTTAAGACAGCCAGTTTTTATTTCTACTTGAGTAACATGAGCTTTGGTTTATGGCCCTTTTTCCCCCAGCCTCATAATTAAATGACTAAATCCCATCCACAGCATTACCTACAGAACATGATTGGAGAAAGATTAGCCATTAAAGAGAGAGGGGATTGCTATTATGGCTTTGGAGACCTATAACCACCCACTCTCTTAGGAATCCTATTATGGCTGAGCATTTGTGTTATTGGTATTGCAACTCAATTCACATATATCAAGCTGTAAACTCCATTTACAGTCAATCCATATTTCTAGGTCTCTTCTAATAACTTATTTGTGTGTTTCACTTTGGAAGAAGTTATATGCTTCAAAATATCTTCATCTATTGCCAGTGACTATGGAGATTCCTTTTGTGGTACAATAAAGCATCTTACCGCTATTAACTAAAATCCAAACATCTGCTGTTTTACCTTTGGTTTTAGAGCTTCATAAAAACTGATGGTGATTCATGTGATTTCAGATCTATTTTCCATTCAAAAGAGCAGTAATAATATAAACAATCATTCCCCCCAGTGACAAATGCTGATCAGAGTCAATTTCATAAATCAGGGTAAACAGATACCATGTCCAAATGAATTTCATATATATCCCCTTCTATAATTGCAAACAATTATATCAATAACATGCCTTAATGTCTTCGAATTCAACTCTTTAGAAACAAAGGCCCGGCCCAAGTTAAGCAAGTGACTATCCATTATCATCTGACTACAGTGCTCGATTAACCATAAACTGCATTTCTTTGACAAAATAGCTTAAAATGTTTGGTGAGCCTTCATTTTCTTCCCCTCCATTATGTTTACCTAAGTGCAGGATTTCTCCTTTTTCCACGTTTAAATTAATTTCATTAACAACAGACATTGCGAACTCCTCAATGATTTCTATGTGCCAAATGAATTCCTGTCAAAAGGCTCAGATGAAATCTGTCTACTCTTGGTGACCAGATTGATCCAGCTGCAGAACAAGAGAAACAAATCATTCATCTAAGTTTGGCCGTGCCAAAGCCTGCTCCCTCCTGCATATCCACAGTTGCCGAAAAAGGAGCAAATAACTTTATCTTACAACCGGAGCTTAGGGTGGTTGAATGTTTTCATTACCTGTGGACATCAATGGCTTTGGGACATAATTAATCATGCTGAAATCACTTCATTATTTTAATGAGGTTTTCTCTTTGCTCTATGATAAAAAGTACAGGGGAGAGAAATTTTTCTCATTATTTCTGAAACTAAAGGGGAGTGAAGGAAGCGGAATAGAAACACACAGAAAACCTGCAAAAGAGAAGCAGTAGCAGAAGAAAGTAGCAGAAGATCTGCTACTGACCTCTCCTTCTGGCTCAACAAAGACAAAAGGGAATGGGATGAGGAGAAGCTTTTGTGGACACTAAATTCAAAGGCACCATAGATACTGGGGCCGTGGTATGTGAAACAAAGTGATTTCATCTCAAAATCTTCACAAGTCTTGTTTACCCTAAATATTTGAGAGCAAATTTTTGAAAAAAAAAAAGAGAGAGAAAAAGAGAGAATACATGTACCTGTGCTAACTGTAGGTAAAAATAAATGACCTCCCTAATTTTCAAACCAGATAACTTTGCTAGTCTTCCCTTAAAAAAGGTGCAGAATCACTGTTATGTTTAGGAAGTGGAAGAATATATGATGTTGTCTTTGAGCATCTGAACACTTATAGGTAATATAAGGTGAAATACTGACATAGCTTCTCTTTTAGGAGAAAACGCTTCATTGAGATTAATTCTGAACAGCTGATAAACAGGTCATCGTGTAGATGATTCTCAAACTTAATTATGAATCATAATCACCTGGATCATGGATCGCTGGACCCCACACACACAATTTCCAGTTCAGAAGATCTGGGGTGGGGCCTGAAAACTGTCATTTCTAACAAGTTCCCTACTGATGCTAATGCAATGTTGATGCTAACCCCAATCCAGGGACCGTACTTTGAGAATCACCGTCTTAAAACCACCATGTGGTGCCATGTTTACATGTTATTTTGTAGCAGTAGACAAGGCATGTTTCTCTGAGCATCCTAAGTGCTCAGAGGCCCTTTACTGTGAAGGGATTCCTCAGAGGAAGGTAGTGACTTTTAATAAGTCTGAACTGTTAGACTGATATTTTACTGTCTTATTTTCCATTATCCAAAACTAATCACTTGTCATTACACAGGTGAATGAAGCCATTGAGTGGATATCTTTCAAGGACCTCATACTCTTTTGCATTCACTCTTACTATATTCACAATGTTAGAGAAGAATGCATGTCCTCTTATCATTTACAATGGCACTTTTGTATTGCTGATTTCATATAAGTCAAAACTTCAGGTCTTGACAATATCTCAGCTTCTTGCGACATGCAGATTAGACCTAAAAGACAAGTTACACATTAAGTAGTTCATCCAACTCAATTCTTCCTTTACAATGACGGACGCTGGAACTCAGACAGTAAAAGTGTATTTCCAAGGTCACACAGCTACACAGCCAAAGTCAAAGGCAGAATTAGAACCAAAATCTCTTTCTACCTAATGTCCTTTTTTATTCAGATATTCACACACTTATCCATAGATTCTTTTATTCATTAAGCTATGGTATTACACATACAAAATATATGTCAGACACTGCTAGGCACTGACCATGCAAAAGAAGAAAAGAAAGAACCAGCATCTTCATGGAGACGACTCTGTGCTAAGCACTATGCCAAGGGAGGATACCTATTAAGGCTTCCAATTTAATCATCATAGCTACTTTGAGAAGTATCCCCATCCCTTCTTCACTGGTGAAAAAACCTATACTTCTTGAATCCAAGTATTTTGATCCCAAATTTAGTGACTTAATATTATAAGATATGATCTATGTCCAAGAGAAAATCAAAACAGACTTGAGAAAATAATTTCATTTACATTTTTTATTTCATTGATTTTCATTCATTTTTTAAGTTCATTTGTTTATTTTTTAGAGAGAAAGTGGGAGGCAGAGAGAAGAAAGAGAGAATCCCAAGCATACTCAGCACTGTCAGTGTGGAGCCCCATGGGGGGCTGAACTCACAAACTGTGAGATCATGACCTGAGCTAAAGAGTTAGATGCTTAACCAACTGAGCCACCCAGGTGCCTCTGAAAAAGTAATTGGAATGAGGTGTCATAAGAACCATAAAAGAGACGCAAATGAAGGAAGGAGCAGCAAACACTGCTTATGAAAAAGTATTAGCTAAATTGACAGTCATTGGTTGTATCCTAGGAAATTAACTTCCACTAGTCTGGTTTGATTCTTTCAACCACTCTGTGCAAAAGGTACTACCATCCCTATTGTACAAATGCAGAATATGAATAGAAAGAAATGTGCCCAAAGCCACAAAGCAGATGTGTGTTTTAAGGCGTATGTGCCCACCTCCAAAGCCCATACCTTCCCCATATGTTCTTCTTCACATCATGTAGGATACACCAAGGTCTACTTCCCGTTTTCTCATCTGGAAGTGAACAAACCTCTCTGGTCTGTGGATGGCTCTGCCTTTTACCTCATATTGTCAATAAACCTTCACTCTTCCCTCGAAGCAAATCCTCTGTCTCCAAAAAAGTTGCTTCAGAGCACACTGAAAAAGTGTCTGAACAGTAACACTACTAAAGGTTTTACTGAAAAATTTTCACTTTTCCTAGATGATGCTTCAGTCCGCGATATCTTCCTTAGATGCTTCAGTCCGCAGTATCTTAGGATGTATTTCTTTCCTTTTGACAATCGTATCATTATGAACTTCATTCTTAAATGGAGCAGAATAGGCAGAGAGATAGAAAGCTCACTCCTTGGAGAACTACAAACAAAACAGCATTCCAGGAGCATTATTTTCATAAAGAAATTTATTCACTCAGAAGATGAATAGAGTTGATAAGCTTGGTGTCTCTGAAGACTTTCTCAAACTTGTACTTTGAAAAAATTAATAATACAAAGGAGAGTGCTTTAGAAAAGGAGTGGGACAGGAACCACATTCTGTTTTATTAGAGAAAGAGAGCCTTCCCTCCCAGGGTAACAAGGTTTTTCACAGCTATCGGACCTCCAGACTGATTAGATACAGTTAAACTCATCATGGCCACGCAGTGTCTGTTGATTCCTGGGCAGATCCTGGGACTCTGGAGGCAAACAGTCCTGTGCACCGGGGAGAGCATTATCCAGGGCGGCTGAATGATGCCTGACTGCTGCCTGCTTCTGCGTCGCTTTGCTATTCTGACAAGGCCAGGAGGGACTCTGAGCTTTAAGAACCTCCAGAGACTAATAATGCAAGTGCTAATCGTTAGCATCTCCCAGAATTCTTGTAGTTCTCATCTCCAGATTCTCTGGCTGCTGTTTGTGTAATTGAAGAAAACAACACAGCCAAAGGGAGGCAATTTATCTTGTGAGCCTCCCGGTAGCAGAGCAACCTAGCAGGGTTGCATAACAAAAATCCAGGCGGAGGAAATAATTGACTCGGGGGCTGGGGGGGGGGGGGTGGCGCTGGGGGTGTGGTTTCTCCTCTTAAAGTAAATCTGAATTGAAAGAAAAAAAAAGTAGTTTTAAGAGGAATTAAAAATCTTTAGGCTTTAAAGTGATCTTGAAGAAACATCTCCCCACTGGAAAAAGCAACCTCAGCAGAGAGATATGCAGAAAGAGTGGCATTTATTATTCAAAGCCAATAAATACTAGGGAATGACATCTTAGGCTAAATAGGTCTATCTTGTGCTCACTGGCTCTGAATCACTAAGCTGAAAGGGTCCTGAAAGATTATTAGTCTAACATAACCAGTTAGATGCAGAGTATAAAATATAATACAAGCATCCTGACACAATCTCAATATTGATTCTCCTATTATTATGTAGTCTATGACAATAAACTTATAATAAAATACTCTAAAGAACAAAAGTCATGCAACTGCTGGACTGAAGGACACTACAAATTTATATACCGCTGCTCTTTTAGAAAACTCTCTAAGAATATAGATATAAATGCAGGTGATCCAGGAATGTTTCTAGGTTTTGCGGCTTATCTGATAGCTCAGGAGACACTAGTAGATATATGCAAGCAGCAAGAAAAGACAGGAACTGATATCCACTTAGCAATTCGCACTTTCAACCTCACCTGGAAAGTTGTTGGAAGTGCTGAACCTTGGACGTACCCAGACCTACTGAATCAGAATCTACATTGTAAACGAATCCTGTAAACTATCTGGGGATTTTGCTAATAATCTTCTAATTGCTTAGCCTCTCATTTTTGTCAGCTGCACCAAAATATTTTCATGCTGAAAAGAAAAAAAGAGTAAGGCATACAATTGGAAATTAAGGATAACTGGTCTATGAAACATTATATAGCAGGACATTAGAAAATCCCTTTATTCATTTTAAGGGCTTGCCTTCAAGTTTTCTGATTTGTTTGTTTATTTTAATATCTTATTCTAGGCTTTTTATCTTTCATCTTTGCCCTCTGCATCTGAATTGAGTCCTGGCAACATCATCCCAATTTACCCCTTCTTGTATGAGGGGACGTGACACGTGTCCCCCCGCCTGGGATACGCTCTCTTCATGGTTATAAGCTTCTACCGACGGAGTTATACTTCACCACAAACCACTTCTTATGTAGGCCTGTCTTAGCCAAATCTCCCTTCATCTGGTATTACTTCACCTTTCTTATTGGTACTTCCTTCCCCATTGTTTTATTAGGTCTGCTACTCGAGCAAGGGGATCCCCCAGGATGCTGCTACGTCAGTGTGATTAAGGTAATCATGCTGGACTGATTAAATGCAGAGGAAGCTAAACAAAAGTGGACTCTTAATATGGGCCTGGAAAAGCAAACATGTTACCAAGGCCATAAAAGTGCTAACTATATTATCTCCATCTCCAATATACCTTGTTCAGAGGAAAAGATTGAAAATGGTAGGAAATCTCAAAGGCTCCTTTCTGCTAATTGGCATTAACATCCTTATTCATGCACAATCATAAAAATACCAAATAAAAGCCCAAAGTTAAGGTACTAAAGAATTCTTACACTGTCCTTCATGGTAGTTGTTTCCTCGTGAATTTCAAAGACAATAATAATAGGAAAACATTAATGAGCCAGAAAAAAATATAATTATATACCCGGTCCCCCTAATCCATATTTCAGTGGACTGAACAAATGGATATGGAAACAAGGTGGGAAAGAGGCAGAATAACAGGGATGAGAGCTCTTCTTGTGGAATCAGTTTGCTGGTCCCGGAAAAAAACAAATTTCCTGGCAAAACTGAAAGAAATCAGAAATTGGTAGATTTTTGCCTGTGTTTCTGTTTCTAATCTCAATCCATTAGTGTAGGCATTTCTGTTCATACCCGGAACTTACTGTATTGCAGAGTGTTTGAATCAGTATTTTGTTTACTTACTTATTTTTAGGTGAGGTGTAACTAACATAGTATTAGTTTCAGGTATACAAAAAGATGATTCAATATATGAATTCAAATCAACATCTGAAGTCAGCAAATGCATACTGAGTGCTGCTGTAGTCTCCATAGGCTTTCGAAATTGCAGATGAACGGCTACAATGGCCAGTTAAACAATTTGATGATGAATTTGAGCTGTGAATGCAGTGGGATCTGTATCTGGAGTTGCAACTCTAAGTTTTAAGCATAAGATTCATTTAGAACACTCTCATTTCCCAGAGATTTGGAAACACAACACAGGAACCTCTTAATCATACCAAATTAGCTGGGGATTTGTTCAGATTTTGTGTTGTTTTTGGTTTGGGTTTTGGCTTTGGTTTTTTGATTTTAGCTAATTTTCAATAATTTACTCAACTCATTCATCAAAAAGTGAAAGATTCTTAGATTAAAAAAAAAAGTCAGAGTTCTTTGGCCTTCTCAAGTCTTATCTTTTCTTCTATTTTAACTCTCAATAAGCAGGATCACTTCCTGGGCTACTTCCTCAATGGGAAAAAAAAACCCGACCCTAATATTAAGTCTCCCTCTTGATCATGACCTTCTGTTGTTTTTTCATTCCTTGTTCACTATCATTTCAACCCCTTCTAGCTTCATCAGGACCTCTAGCTCCTTGGCTTCTCTAATACCCCCAGTTAGGAATTTCACTGGCTCCCCTATGTACTTTGGAGCTCCTATCAACCATCCACACATCCCTGAATTCTTTCAGAGGATCGTCCAGTGCCAAACCTCACTCCCGCCTAAGTCCTAGCACCTCCTTGATTGATTGAAGCAGTGAGATCTCTCATCAGTGCCTAGAATTTAGTGAGATATCAATAATTGCTGGTCTGTTTGTTTTTCATCTTCCTTATCTACTCATTTACTCTTATTCCAGACCTGAAAAAAAATAACTAGAAGACTCATAAAATACTCTAGATTGAATCACTACCATCCATGTTTGTCTCCTTTCAGCCATATTCTCAGAATTCTTAGAAATTACTTGGGGCGCCTGGGTGGCTCAGTCCGTTGAGTGACCCATTTCGGCTCAGGTCCTGATCTCACGGTTCGTGAGTTCGGGCCCTGTGTCGGGCTCTGTGCTGACAGCTCAGAGCCTGGAGCCTGCTTCCGATTCTGTGTCTTCCTCTCTCTCTGCCCCTCCCCCACACGTGCTCTGTCTCTATCTCTCAAAAATAAAGAAAACTAATTAAAAAAATTAAAAAAAAAAGAAATTACTGCATTTCCCTCACATTGGCTTCTCTCACATCTGACAGGAGCTATCCCTATTTGTTTATTCCTTAAATCCCTACCTTCTTGTTTCCCTGTTCTCCAGTTTACCCTCTTCTTTTCTGAAAAAATTGCATGTGTTTCATATGAACTCCTTTGACCTCCTCCACAGTTTTTCTGTAAAAACTCCCGTGTCTTCAGGAACCCTCCATTACTTTCATTGGCAAAGCTAATCCCTCTGCTTCTTGATTCTCTGGGACCCTCTTCTTTTCATTATTCTCATTCTTTTTTTAATGTTTGTTTGTTTGTTTGCTTACTTATTTAGAAAGAGAGAGCCAGAGAGAAAAAGAGGGAAAGAGAATGAACAGGGAAGGGGCAGAGAGAGAAGAGAGAGAGAATCCCAAGCAGTCTCTGTGCTGTCGGCACATAGCCCAATATAGGGCTTGATCCTATGAACCCTGAGATCATGACCTGAGCCGAAATCAAGAGTCAGATGCTTAACCCAGGCGCCCCTCATTATTCTCATTCTTATAACTTCAAGTGTTCCTTTGCATTGGTCTCAGCTCAATCCTACCCTGAAAGGATTAGTTCATTCTCCTGCCACCTCCAAACAACACAAATTCATTTTACATCTGTATCACATACCTGTTTTTCTCAAAAGAATAACATATACTTGCCTGCATGTATAAATTTTTTCATGTATGCCATTGGTTCAAAGGAATTGGGGGGATTTTAAAATGTAAGCTACACATCTGAGTTTTTAAAATTTAGATTGTATTCAGCAGCAATGAAAGAAGTGATGGGACTCACCATAACTTGGACATATCTCTGAAAAAAGTCAGCATGCTGGCAGAAAAACAATGGTGTCCAGCTGCCCTGAGAAAAAAAGAAAAAACTACAAGGGCCCAGACCAAGAGGATACAGAGAAATCCAAGAACTGGGGGTCAAGATGAGCCTGGAAGTGCTAGTTACCCAATTTCTGAGTGCTTAATTTATAACAGGATTTAATTGAAAAGTACTATATATATATATATATATATATATATATATATATATATATATATACATATATATATATATATACACACATACACATGCACACACACACATATTTACGGAGGTTTCCTTTTATGAAATTTCTTACTTTTGACTAGAGAAGTTTAAGCTAAATGGAAACTTGATATGTAATTATATTTAATATTACATTTAATACATAAAATACCTTAAATCTTCACATTAACTTCTAAAACTAAAAATTAGATAGCCATCAGCTCATTATCAACAATCGTAGGCAGGGAACCAAGATGATAAAGTATTCTGCTTAGTTTTCTATTTGTATAGTTTCTTTTAACAAAGTAAACCAACTAAATAAATGTTGATTAAAATACAATTGGGCTTTTTAATTCCAAAAATGATTTTCGTCGGCACAGTAAGAAAATTCTTCTGGCTTATGTTGCTCATTAAAAGAAGTATCAGAAAATCAAAATCAGAAATTTAAAAATAAAATAAACAACCTGTGAGAAGGCCTCTCTTTGTTTAGACTCCCTATTTCTGACCAGTGATAACATATGTTAGGAAGTTTCCACGTTGTAAGACAACAGATTACTCTGACACCTTACAAAACAACCAATCTCTCCTGTTTGGCTTAAGCAAAATATGGATAGAGAGCATGTCTATCAGCCTTCTATTCTTCGAGCAACATGCACAGCGCCCTCACACACTTTTTTTCTCCTATCATTCAACACCATCCCAATCAGTGAGCCTCTTCGTTTTTGCTCCCTGCAGTAATTCTAGTTTCAGGCACACACAACAGATAGAAGGATATTTGCTACTCTGAAAGACAGAGGGATGTGGGTGCTCAGGTGTTTATTCTTCATTTCAAGGAAGACCACAGAACTAGCTCTTAAACATTCTTCAATATGAAAATTTCACAAAACTAAGGCAGGGACGCATGCTTTTTCTCACATTGTTTTTTTCCTTATCCATCTGCCACCCTTCAGAAGACTTCCAAAAAATATACCTCTCCTATACAGTTTGGCTGTATAGATATACTCTAAAATATTTTAAGCTCCAGGTTATCTTTGAGGTAAATGTATAAATCTTTTACCTTCAAAAATAAAATGTTAATTTTAAATAAGAATGGCTATCGTGAACCCAGCCGAAATGATTTTTCACATCCTAGGTGCCAGTGCCCCACGCGTATACGTGAAGTAAGGTGTGGACTTTGAGACTGGACAGAATGACTATTCCTGCTTCAAGAAAACACAGAGGTCCCTTTTATTGCAAACCTTTCCCACATAAACACAAAAGTATTTCTCCTCATTTCAGTGGGCTTCTGAGTTGATGAGCTGCTTAAAGCAGCAATACTGGCTGCACATATGTTAAAATCACTGCCAGATGATGGCTGTTCCAAGGATAACACAGGACACCCCCATAGTGTGTAGGAGCAGGGTAGGAGAGAGAGGGGGGACTGATGCAGAACTGACAGTCCTGATAGGAGCAGATGGTGGTGAATTCTCACAAAGCTTTTTAATACACACCACTCCTTGTTCCAAGCTATTGTATGGGGACTTTCTGCATGCCAGAGTTTTCAAAGCTAATTGCCTTTGTATCTGCTGCCATAACTGTGTTTGTCCAAGGGAAAGCTGGGGGTGAGGGGACAGAAGAGAATGTAGTGTGGACTTTCTGGCACTCTACTACTTACTTATTCAACTCTCTATTAATTATGTAATTTCATCAGTCATAGATTTCAGAAGGTGGAGCCAGGAATAGATCCGATGCCCTTTGGGGTTAGAGAGTGGCAAAGAGAGAAGAAATAGGGGAGGGCAGGGGTTGGAAAAGGCTGTGTTTAACTTCATGGAAAGGCATAAAAATCAAACTCAGCATTGAAAAAAATCACCTTGATAAAAAAAAGTCTCAGAGTGTATCCAAAAACAGTTAAGAGAGATTGGGGGCTTCTCCTGAACCAGGGCAAGTGTTCCTCGAGAGATGAGCATCCTGTATGCGTGTCCTGGGTAGGAGACACTTTGTTTCCATGCCTCCTCTTAAAGCACTTGCTGCCCATCATTTTTCCTTGCTGAGCACCCACTGTGTGCTGTTGAGAGCTATGAAGGATGGAAAAGGTAGTCAGGGTTCCCCAGAGAAACAGAACCAATAATGCGTGTAGATAGATAAATACATAGAGATGCACTTTAATCATCTAATTCATGTAATTATATCATGTAAGTTTGGAGGCTAGGAAATCCAAAATCTGCAGGGTAAGCCAACAGGATGGAGATTCAGAGAACAGTCAATGTTGCAGCTCAAGTGTGAAGGCGGTCTGGCAGCAGAATCTCCCTTTCATGTGGGATGTCTTTTTTTTTTTCCTCTTAAGACCTTTACTAACTGGATGGGGCCCACCCACATTAGGGAGGGTAATCTGCTTTACTCAGGCTGCTGATTTAAATGTTAATCTCATCTAAAAAATACCTTTACACTAACATCCAGGCTGGTGTTTGACTAAATATCTGAGTACCCTGGCCTAACCAAGTTAACACATAAAATTAATCAGCACATATAATCACCCGCCTCATTTAACTTAAAAGGGAATGAACCTCCATAGGAAACTTTTTAACGACCCACCTCTTTTCCACTGTGTGAAAGTACTTGCCTTCTGTGAAAGTCTGTTCAAAATAAATTTTATAAACTTTCTTTCCCAGGTATAGCCTTTATATAGTGTTTTATTTTTAAAAACTCTGAAATACCAAAATATTCACCAGTTTTCTTCTTTTAATATTCAAAATTACCTTGTCCAACAAACTTCTCAGTTGCAGGGAATTGACTTGAATGAAAGCAATTACTTTCACTCCTCTCTAAACCTGGGGACCTTGCTAATCTGAGATTTAATATTTTAGTCCTGGTTATTTAAAAAGTCAATATGATTGGTGTAGTGTGTGGGGGAAGGGTGGGGAGAGGTAGAAGAAGATACAAAAAGGAGGCAGGTGAATTTCCTGAACATTTCATTCCATGAAACTGAAATTGTCATTGGGTATAATACACTAAGATTTTCTTTTCTATTTTTGGAGATTCTGAGTGAGAAAGAATTGCAGCTATGTTCCTTTAACTTAAAAGTGTGAATAATAAATATAAAATTACAATTTATTTTTTACAAAACATGTCATCTAGTTATGATTTGTTCATTTGGCCTGACTAAACAGTCTTAAACCATGCCGGGAAGCTACTGTCAGACCCATACTTCAGAATTGGCAAATGAGATTGAAAGCGATTATGAAAACAGCTTTTGGCTACTTGATTGGGAAGTAGGAAAAACAGGATTTAAACCGTGTCCATCTGCTTCTAAATCTAAGGAACTTAAGGGCAGGGAAGCTATACATTAGGCTTCAGGTATGTGCCTCAATTCATTTACCAGATGGGAATAAAATGACGCTTCTCAGAATTGTTTTCAGGATTACATAAGGGGTGCGGAAAAAGTGGCGAGCACAGTGGTTAGCATAGGGGAAATCCTCAATTCTTGCTAGCCTTTAGAATTACTTATTAGCAACATCCACAACTCTGTCTAAGAGGGCTATGGAATGAGCCCTCAGTCCCAGCACCTAGAAAAGGGACTTCTTGGTTCACACTGCAGCGTTGTTCAGCTTTAGGGGTTCCCAACTGTATAATACATAATGCATTCAAAGATAAAGTACCCCTTGTAATTGAGCAATGTCTCTGTGTATAATTGGCAGGATAGAAGTAGCTGCCACTTCAATGTCAGTGGTCTAAATGTTAGCAGGGGTGAAAATAATAGCCTTGGGGGAAAGAAATACAGAGAAAGAGGTAACCAATTGGAGCAGTACCCAGCTGGGCCAAGCACCTTAGGTATCTTATGTCTAACAGCAAGGAGAGCTAGATGGGGCCAAACTTCGTAAAACTCCCTACGCCACCAGACCCTAGGGATACAATGTCATCCATATAGTTAGTTTCTTTCTCTCTTATCAGAATTTTAGGGATGGAAATTCAAGGCAAAATTAAAATTTTCACAAGTTAAACTGTTGGTTGATTAAGTAGATCATATTAGACATTATTCTCTGAAAAATCATCTCATGAATCTTTTAATCACATATTGATACTATAAAATGGGGGGTAAATAGTATTCTCCACTTGGCATATAGAGGAACTGAGAGATATAAAACTTAATTAGATGGTACTGGGACTTATAAATCAGTGAAAAACCCAGAATTGAATCCAAGTGGTGTTTCTATTCATATTGTCTATTCAGAGAACCAAATGGCATCCTTTACATTTCAGAAAGAACAATAAATCAACCTCAGTTTCCTTCACAATCTCTGGGTAGTATAAATTCAGTATTCCAAAATGAAAAAAGCACCTTAGATTAAAATATCAATATAACTGTCTTCTGAAGAATCAAATAAAATATTATATCTAAAATAAGTTTGTTTATACTGACAAGCTCAGTGAAAAATATCAAAGTCAGTTTGTCTAAGCAATAAACCTATGAAAATCAAGTTGCCAGACATAAATGCTTATGGGTGACATTGTCTATTACTATAGTGCCAAACAAATACTGATGAAAACTAGATAATACATTTAGACCATGAAATGTAATGATTCAGCGTGCTAACTTTCTCTACCACCTTTTAAACATTTTTTTTTTTCTTTTAACAGTGAAACCCAATGAAGACAGACTCCTGGGAAAGACACCAGTCTTGATTTACAATTTACCTATTCACTGAAGGGCTAACAATTCTTGCTATTCTTTCATCATTGCCCTGCAAGATCTCAAATGTGCTCAGCTTTGAGAACAGTTTATGCAAAGAAAAGATAATCATGTCTGGTGTCTGGCTTATACTGGGTTCTCCCAGAAGCTCTACTGTGAGATTAGGATTTATGTGCAAGTAGTTTATTGAGGTGAACATCTCAGGAGAGTAGGGAAGTGAGGCAAAGAAGGGAAGAAAGCCAATATAGGGTGTTTCATAAGCAGGTGAACACTGTGGACAACTAGGATTCAGTCTGGCTTTGTACTTTTGGCAGAGGATGAGAAATATGTCCTAGAGTTTTACAATGGGAGGAAAGAGAGCTGCAGTACTTATATACCAATTCCCATTTGTAATTCATGGGCAGCTGGGGGCGGAGGGGGGGTAGTCATTAGTAGTTAACTCCCTAGTGCTTCTGGCTTGCCTTGACTCAGACCTGTGGAGTCAGAAAAAAACCTTTAGAATAAAACCTGAAGGCATTTGCATTAACAAGGCTGTGAATGCCAGAGGGATAGAGCTGGGAAACCTACAGCATCTTCTAGTAGTTCTTAACCTCAGATGTAGACTAGACTAATAAATACAGCATGGTCATCAGTCTTTATCACTATACTTCCTAGACCCTTTGGTGTGCAATCCCTTTGATATTTACATAGGGCAGGGATTCTCAATGACCCTACTGGCACCATATGTCATGGCCAATTGTAAGATGTGTAGCACTAATGTATTACTAGTAAGAGTTCGGTTACCAAAATTTGAAAACAATTAACCTTTTTAATGAATTTAAATAACCCCCAGGTTATTCTTTTTGATCCATCCATCTACATCCCTGGATTGGTACGTTTCTTAACAAAAAGAGTGAAGAATGGAGTGAGCATTTGTACTCTGAAATGCTTATAACCAAGAGTCTACCTCATGTACCCCACAAACTGTAGTGCCTCGCTCATATAGACAAATCTTTACTCTGTATTTTATGGATTAAAACAGTTTAGAATCTGGCATAGGCAGGAATCCATCTCATATATATTCCTTCTGAGTAAAGGACTTGCACAGGACATGCCAAACACAAATCCTCAAAGAGTTTGAGGCATATTCTCTCTCTTTTTGTGGAAAAGTTTAACTTCCATGAGAAATTTTGTTAGATGTCTGATCAAGTACTTTCCAAATGGCATGCAATAATCCAGATTGCAAATAGCATTCAAAATTAGAAAAGATTGGCAAGTTACCACATCCGGGTTTAAAGTCAGTCATGAAGAAGTAAAGTGCTTTATAATTTTAGCCACCCAGAAGAACAAAGAGAGAGTATATATGGTCTAGAACATCAAATAAAATGTTCTCAAAGCAGAATTTGTTAAATTTTTTAGCATGTCTGAGAGTTGCTATAAGAATGCAAGTATGTGTGTTTCAGTGCATTTTATAAAGTGGAATCAGAGTAGAATCTGTCCGAGAGAACATCATTAGGAAAGATATTAATTATTGATTCAACACTTTGAATGTTGAGTACTGTGCTAATAAAAAAAAAAAAAAAAACCTCTTGCCATTATAGATCTTAATTCATACAGTCAGAATATGCATATCAAATTTTAAATACTAGAAAAGGCATCAGAAAACTGTATATAATTAATTTGAAATGACAGGTTGAGAAATAAGTGCCAGAAGTTCATAAGAGGACCTCATCATTATTGATGACTTGGTTGAGACGACAGAGATTGAACTCAACCTGAAAGATAGGTAAAGTTTGGATAGGATCAAACAACCATCAGGTTAAGGACAGAAGACAGAAGCAGTGAGTAGAGAGACCTGAGACTACTTAGAACAGTTTCTCACATAATGATTATTGATGTAGTAGACATTCAATGAATAATTCAGTATTCAATAGTTCACTATTGAGAACTCAGTAAATCACTATTATTTTTAAGCATTTATAACAACCATCAAAAGGACAGAGCTATGAATTTGAGATTCATTGCATCTCTGCATTCTGTTTAATGTTTGTATCAATTTTTCCCAAGCATCAGACAGTAGGTCACCAATTAAAGGATTTAATGATACTAAATGTTGAAAATTGTTTGTTAAAGACCATTAGGAGGAAAGAAAATGTCTTTGTAAAAGACTACTGTGAATAATCCTTTTCTATATTATTAAAAGCTTAATTTTCAAGTCAATCCAGATTTGAGTTTTTCTGAATAGTAAAGAAAAGACCTAGACAATAGTCAAAATCTTGTCTCTTCTATCATTCTATCCATTCAATAAGAAGACATCAGAAAAAAATGCTATGTTTAAGGGCATTATGAGACCACCCACACAAAATAATTTGGGCAAAATTGTCTCCAAAGGAATTGTTTCAAAAGGTCATTTATTCATAACTTTGCAGAAATACCTCACTGAGGTCCTTGTAAACTTCCCTGATAACATGAGTTTCTTGAGACCACAATTATAGATAAAATTTAATGGGTTTTTAAAAATGTTATATAACAAACATTTTTATGAGCTTTATGTATATCCCCATATATTCCTTACAATAACCCTTGGAGGTAAGGGATATTATTATCCCCATTTTACAAATGAGGAAGACTAAACTACAAAACGGTTAAGAAATTTGTCCAAGGTTTCAAAGATATTAAGATTTGAACCCAAGATGTTTAAGGAGCATTCCTACATTTAGTATTAAGAGTTATAATAACTTTTAATATCCCTGTCTATTAATTATAATATCAATGTCATTTCTTGATTTGTTGGGGTTTTTTTGACTAATTTTCATTATGGATCATATTTTTCTGCTTCTTTACATGACTGATAATCTTTTATTGGATATCATACAATAGGAATTTTGCCTTGATAGACATTTTTATATTCCTTTAACTCTTAAGTTTCATTCTGGGATTCTATTACATTTTTTGTAAATAGTTTCAGCCTTTTGAGGCTTACTTTTACGTGTTGTTAGACAGGACCAGAGTAGCCTTCAGTCTAGAGCTAATTTTACCCTACCAATGATGCAATGCCCTATGAGTACTCTAACCCCAGGCCATTTATAATGAAAATTTTTCCAGTTTGACTGGTGACAATATGAAATAGCTCTGATCCTGTGTGAGGACTGACAGCTCTTCTGTTCATTCGTTTCTCTGGGTGGTTCTTTACCCTCCCTTACATCATATTCTCACATTCCTTCACCAATTAGTATTCCTTTAAAGACTTAGGGAATCCTTCGCATCTCTGTAGAACTCACTCTGCATAGCTCTTTCCGACCACTGTTCTGCCTTGAAAACTCTAAACCATTTAGGCCTTCCTCAATTCCTAGCACTGTCTCATCAACTCCAGGGCACCACTGGCTCTGGTTGGGTTTCCTTTGCTTCTGCTGCCACCTGGAAACTTTAAAAACAAAAGGAGAGGGGTTCCTGGTGGCTCGGTGGGTTGGGCTACCAATTTCAGCTCAGAGTATGATTCCGTGGTTTGTCAGTTCTCTATGCTGATAGCTTGGGGCCTGGACCCTGTTTCGGATTCTGTGTGTCTCTCACTCTGCCCCTCCTGGCTTGCATTCTCTCTCTCAAAAATAAATAAACATTTTTTAAAAATGAAAAAAATAAAAATGAAAGGAGAGACATTTTAGAGCTCACTTTGTTCGAATCCCTTTTCTCAGGAACCATTTTCCTTTGTTGCTTTCAAATTCTGCAAACCTTTTTTTCCCCTCTCTTTTCCATTCTTTCTTTCATTCTCTTTCCTTTTTTTTTTTTTTTTTTTTTTAGTTGTTTCATACAAGACAGTAAACCCAGCCCCTACTACTCCATCTTAACCACAAGTGGAAAGGTTTTGCTAGAGGAACTCATTTCCTAAGGTCTAATCCCATACATCGTTCAACTAGCGATAAGCATCTAAGTCATCTGATATGAAATGTGATAAAAGTAAGTAGTAGGATTCATAATTGTTGCCATCCTTCATGTAAGTCAGGTTATGAGTGGGAAACAGATGGTATGCTCACATTGGATGATTTAAGGAGAAGTTAATAAGGGGGGAATTTAGCAAAGTATGGGCATTATTTAGGAAAAACAACAGGGATGGTGCAGTATCTTAAGATTACTAACAGAAGGGGAGCTGTTGCCACCCTAGACCTGAAAGTGGAAGAAAGATTACTTATAGAACAATGAAAAATAATTATCCTTGAGAGAAGCTGTAGAAGTCAATACAGAAATGCAGCCAACCTAAATTATCTAACAAAAAAGGTTTAGGTCAATATAAACCCTGACCTCACAGTAATCCTACCTTCAAGATCTCCTGCCAAAGCCTTCTATTGATCCCAAGCAGAAGTTGGAGGTCAAAGGAGTCATTTGATCTTCTATATGGGTCAGTTTCAAGAATGATTGGTGCAGAATAGAGAATTCATGAAGAGATTTAATCTGGAAAGTCACCGGAAGATTTCTAGGACATTCCACCATAGTAAACATAGTAAACTAGGACATTCCACCATAGCACACATAGGAAAAGATGATGTGTACATTATTATCAACTCTAAGAGCTGATGAACATGAGTAAAAGGAAATAAAATGGTCATGTCACATTCACATTGAATACCACCACAATAAAATATGGTGACTATGTTAGCATGTCTATATAGATGATATCTTTACAAATATCCACAGTAGTCAGATAATTATACACACAGGAAATCTGAATAAGATCAGTAACCAGCACAATCAATTTAACCACTTAATCATTATTTTAATAGTGGTTTAGTAAGTAGTTGTTAACCTATCATTCATCAAGTATTTCTACATGCTCAGCATTATACCAAGAAATAGGAGCATATGAGAAAGCAAAATATGTGGTTGTTATGGTCAAGGGCTTTACAATATACTTTGGAAAACAAAACATGCATGCAACAAAGTAATCAATTAAACACACACACAAACATACACACCAGGTTTTGTTATCTAGAGATAAATGATATAAAGATGTTCATATGATGGTCATGTAAGGAAACAGCAATTACAACGACAAAAAAGGACAGGTAACTTAATAAGGGCTGTTACCCTTCCCTGCTACAACAGCAGAGAGGCAAGCATGGCAAACTCTAAAAAGAATCCTGTCATGATTCCATCATAGCCCAAGTTTTATGGCAAGAAGCTTAGCACTACTAATAAACTGGTAATGACGGTGAGATGAAGAGAGCTTTGCCTCCAATACAAAATTAAAATATTATCTGTACTAAACTGTTTTAATAACTGAAAATACCAGAAAAGAGGTGGGATGGCTCTAAATTATTGTGAACAAAGCTCACTGTGCTAACATAAAAGAAAATTCTCGAAGTGGTATCAATTATTGAAAACAAATTTTTAAAGTTTTGCATTTATACTTCAATAAATTGAGATTCCTCAACCACAGAATTTCAGAATCACAATATAAAAGGACCATCATAGAATGAAATATATGTAGATACTTAATTTGCAATTTAGAGGAATTTATAAATTTATATACTGCTTAAGGGGCGCCTGGGTGGCTCAGCCGGTTAAGCGTCCGACTTCAGCTCAGGTCAAGATCTCACGGTCGGTGAGTTCGAGCCCGGCGTCGGGCTCTGGGCTGATGGCTCAGAGCCTGGAACCTGCTTCCGATTCTGTGTCTCCTCTCTCTCTGCCCCTCCCCCATTCGTGCTCTGTCTCTCTCAGTTTCAAAAATAAATAAACATTAAAAAAATTTTTTTTTTAATTTATATACTGCTTTCCTACAAAATTTTGATGATGTAGAATTTCTTATTGGTTTTGCTCTTTGTTGTTGGAGCCCTGTTACTAACGACCTTCGATTTCCTGATGTCTCCTCCACTCAATAAAAATGTCCTATTACTTAGCTTTTACAAAAATATATATATAATAAATAATAATAATATATATTAATATATAATATATAACAAATAATATTAAATAAAATAAATAATAATAATAATGCATAATAAATAAATATATAATATATATAATAATAAATAATGAATACTGATGAGTGGTGTTCACACAAATAGGTGCAAAAAAACAAACTGTAGCACAAAGAGAAAAATGCCAAAGCATATTAGACTATTCATCAGTTGTTTTTTTTTTTTTAATGTTTTTATTTATTTTTCAGACAGAGAGAGACAGAGCATGAGCAGGGGAGGGGCAGAGACAGGGAGACACAGAATCGGAAGCAGGCTCCAGGCTCTGAGCTGTCAGCGCAGAACCCAACGCGGGGCTCCAACTCATGGACTGTGAGATCATGACCTGAGCCAAAGTCTGACGCTTAACCAACTGAGCCACCCAGGCGCCCCAAGGTTATTCATCAGTTTTTAACATGCCTTTGACAAAAAAATAAATAAAACTGATAACACAAATTAGGAAAAGTATCTTAGTTTTAGAAATCAGGAGCAAAATATCTTAAATTGAATTAAAAATCATATTTCAAATTTGCCTTTCCATTAAAGGGTCCCCAAAGGCCAAATTGATAAGGCGTAGAACAATTCCTCTGTCAAAGAGCTATTCTGACTTACTTGGCATTGATTAGAAACCTGATCCTCACATAGGCATTTCAGAACCATGCAAGCATCAAATAAATGTGGTGATGTAATTTACATAATCAGGAGGCAAATGTTTAGTTTTTACCTAGTAGAACTGTCTTCTGACTTGCCTCTGTTTCTTTTGTCTTTCAGAGTTTAGTTCATATCTATTGCTTCTGGTCTACAGTTTTAATTAATAATTGAAGTGACACTTTAAGGCTTGTCATGAGTTCTTTGGATCTACCCAGAGCTATTAAATAGTCATTCTGCTTTCTCTTTATTTGTTGATGTGAAGCCATTGGAAACCATTGGAATTCTTTCTCAATCAAGCACAGGTACTTCAGGGACTATGTAAAAAATGAAAGACCATTTTAGAAATGTTCAGTTAGTACCAATTCAGAAATTCTGACCTAATCCATTACATTGTGAAATTTGGATGAGGAGATACTGTCATTAAAGTCCCAAATTTTCTGGGTGACTCACAGATACATTGAAATGAAAAACTCAGTTTTAAATAGCTTACAACATGACCTTCACAGATATTTTACTTAAGAAAGGATTAAGCAATTTGTGAAATCTTTCTGTTCTGTAGAATTAAAAACAAAAACAAAACATGAGAAATCTCCCTTGAACCAAATAATTTTGCTTTCCAAGTGCACAGTATATAAGTTGCTTGCTCAAAGACATAAAGGATGCCATTAAAAAAAACAAGAAAGAATCCTGTTAACTATTCCAAATTGATTTCTATTGTTTTCTTAAATAGAGAATGGATAAAATCTCTCTTTATATATAACATTATTTGGAAATCTTAAAAACAACAAAAACTGAATAACAAAGAAAGAAGAGAGAAATATGCTACTCTAATTCTTTAAGGTTTTACCTGATATTTCCTAATAACCTGAAATAATTAAGCTTTCTTAACTGAGAAATTATTAAAAATAAAATTTGCGGATCTTAAGCATTTTAATGGAATTAGACATAAACATTTTATCTTTTTTTAATGTTTATTTTTAAGAGAGAGAGAGAGAGAAAACATGAGTGGAGTAGGGGCAGAGAGAGAGGGAGACAGAGAATCCAAAGCAGGCTCCATGCTGTCAGCACAGAGCCCCCTGTGGGGCTTGAGCTCTTGAGCTGTGAGATCATGACCCAAACCGAAACCAAGAGTCAGACACTTAACTGGCTGAGCCACCCAGGCGCCCCAAACATAAGCATCTTCTAAAGGAAGTTGGTTCTTTACAAGATACCAGTGGTTCATTGGATCTGACTCAAGTTGATCAAAGCTTTTCCCTAAATATATTTTCTGTTTATCTTTTAAAACTGGTTAAAGAGGACTTCCGTGATGGCAATCTAAGTTTTCTCTTCCACCCACATTTTTGCCTATGTAAAAAATGTATTAGAAAGTCTTAGAAAAGATTTAAGATTAGGGGTAATAAACATACTTAACCTGTTTTCAATTACTGCCACCCTCTTAAAAGGGTAATTATTGAAAGTGGGACTACATTAATTTTTTTTAAAGAAATCACTTTATTTCATTTTATGTAAAGCTTTAACTTTCACCAGAAACTGAAAGCCATCCATTCCATAAGATTAAAAGCAAGTGGTAAGTGTTTTCTAAGTCACTATAAATGATCTCCTTAAGGGGGAAAAAGACGATAAGGAAGAAGGAAAAAATACTACCAAGCAATGAGCTAGAATAATGGACTCTCAGAACAGGGAACATCAGACACTTGTTAAAACTATAAATTGAGATGCTGCATTATTCACTTTCTGTGCAACCACACATATATTTGAACTGCTATTTGTAAGTGGGTGGTTCCATAGTGAGACCGTATAATGTGTAAAGATATTTAAGCAATTTATCAGTGATATTAAGAAGCATTATTTAATGTGCTGCAGAATACTATAAATTGCACATGGTAACACTCTCATAAATTGGACTTAGAATAATAATCTGTATACTAATGGAGCAATGACTTTCTAAGAAAAAGAAAGTTCTTTGAAAATCTCCATTGTTCTTAAAACCATGCTATATCTCAGCCTCCACAGAAAATTAAACAGCCACTGCTTTTAAAGTTATGTATATCACCTTGAAACAATAGTAAGCAAACAGGAAACAAAAGTAGCAAATGTGAACTTAGTTTGAAATCTATACTATAGAAAAACAAAACAGACCTCGTTTGTCAAAATTTGGAGGTGTGGAATGTTCAGCATATTTCTCAATGATAAGCCCAGTAAACAGGACACACAATCAAAACTACCTCTTTTTCCTTTGAAAAGGTCCTCCAGCCCATGTCTTGAATAGCTCCTTTATTCCCCAAACCTAATGTGCTTAAAATCTATCCCACCTATACAGTGTTAAAGGGTTTTATGTTGTTTCAGTAATTATTTTCACAGTGGCATCTCCCCAGTGAGTTGCTAACAAAAAATCCACAGAGAAAGGTCTGCTTAGAAGGAATGAAATTCCACAGTACAACATGCCATTGAATGAACAGGCACTCCGAATAGATTTTATGCAGATAATGTACTCGCTGCACTTTTTCTTCCATTTAATCCACATTTGTCTGAAAAGTCAGCTCTATTAGGGGGCAGGTATTTCTTTGCTTTCATCCCTTGTTTCTTAAGAAATAAAAAAAAATGTAGTTTATAAGCTGTCTAGTTGTTACCCCTTTGGGTTCTTCCAGAATAATTCCAAAAGGATATAAACTATAATATCTACATATAACTAGAATATCTATCTTTCAATCAATTATATCTATCTATCATCTATCTATCTATCTATCTATCTATCTATCTATCATCTAAGACATGAAATGAAGCACAGAAAGCATAGCTACTGAGGAAAGCATGGCCTCTGAGGGAAATCAATTTAATAGTGAATAGAATAAAATAGAGCTGAATGGTTGTATTAGATGATCTCCTTCCTAACTTTGATTTCTATAAGTTGCTCAGCTAAAACTCGAACTCCCTAGACATTGAAACTCTGGTGTTTTAAGTTTCATACTTTGGTAAACCACTTAAATGCATAAACTGATGATATAATTTTCCAAAGCTACTAAGAAAATAATATTTGAGCAAATTATGACTAAGGTAGAATTTTATATGAAATTGCTAAGAGAATGTTCCAGTTATAAGGAACAGTTAGGCTAATGTTTTGGCTTTGATGACTGGACCTGAGAACGCCATGTTTTGAAGGCAAGGATCAGGAACCAAAGCTCATCTACAGCCTAGATAGTAAAATTTGGCCTAATTCAACAGATTTTACTGCTCCCCATTTACATTACAAATGGAATGAGATAAATACTGTTAGAGTGAACCTCCTTTCTCCTGACTTTATTTCAGCTTAGAGAAACATCAATTAGTTTAACTCTCTTATCATTTCTCTACCCCATAATACAATCCTTCAACAGGGAGAAATGTATTTCACATGGGTAAATTTGGGAATGGACTCTGGGAATTCCAAGTTTAATCAGTTTCTTCTTTCTCTCTCTTCCTTCCTTCCTTCTTTCTTTCCTTCCTTCCTTCCTCCTTCCTTTTTTCCTTTCTTCTTTCTTTTTCTTTTCTTTTTTTTTTTTTTTTTTTTTTTTTTTTTTTATCTTTTCCCTATATGCCTTCACATGGACAACATTTTCTTTGGTCCTCCAAGCTACAGGAAATGTTCAATGAAAAAGGCTTTGCCCTTGCCTGAAAGGCCTTGGATTTGTCCAGCACTGCTTTGGATCAGTCTGTATACATGGTTTAACATTAGGAAGCACATTTTGGTCACACATATGTCCAGTTCTTCAATATTTCTAGAACAATAAAAGTGACATTCCCTCTACCACCACCATCTATTTGTCTTTTTTTGGTCTATCTATTAATAGAACTCATGTGAAAGATAAAGGAACTCATGTGAAAGATGCTAAGAACTCATGTGAAAGATAAAGGAATATTTTTGTATTGACCTTCTCAAGTGCCAATAAATATGCTATCTTAAAACTAATTTATTTTTTTAAATGTTTTGTTGTTTTTCTTTAACTTTTTAACTTTATGTGTTTATTTTGAGAGAGACAGAGACACAGAGAGAGAGAGAGAGCATGAATGGGGGAGGGACAGAAAGAGGTAGAGAGAGAATCCCAAGGAGGCTCCATGCTGTCAGCATAGACCCTATGTGGGGCTAGGACCCATGAAATGTGAGATCAAGACTTGAGCTGAAATCAAGAGTAGGTCGTTTAACCAATTGAGCCACCCCTTAAAACTAATTTAAATAATGAAATAGATGTAGCCCAAGAAATAAGAAACTTTGAGTTCTTAAAAACCGACTAAAGGTAATATTTAAACATGATACTTTTTTTTTTTTTTGGAAAATATCATAGAAATTTTTGAAAAACAAGATCTATTTATAAAGGGGAGACAGTAATTCCAGCCAGAATCGTTAGACAGTTAGGCATGAATGAGGAGGGATATAGCAGATACTGGCCACACCCTCTGGTCCCCCCACCCCCTCAGGGTTAACAGCCACAGCTTTAGAACCACCTCTAAAGGGCTAACAGAACAAGAAAGGTCTAGCCACAGAGCTGCCTCAGAAGCCACAAAGGGACTTCAAGAGCTGAGCATGGGCACATAAGGTGCAACTTGCCCTTAAGTTCACAGCAAAAGTTCATTAGAAATATACAATACATAAATAAGTACAATTATAACGGAATGTATCATGGGTAGGCACAGTTGCAGAAGCCAAAAGGTTATATAACCGACAGCTGTCAATCAAAGCCAAATTTACATATGCAGAAAGCAAGCTCAAAAGGATGCAGCTAGAGCTTTTGGGGCCAATGCTACTCTTGCTTTCGTAGTGGGACACTTGTACTCTTGAAAGTGTACTACACTTATCTACTCAATAAACTCTATCTCCCCATTCTGGTCTGGGATCTCCCATTCTTTGGTGAATCTGGTACAAGAACCAGGCAACCTGGTAACAGAAAGATCTGCAAGATGATAATGCTTTTAATTCTGCTTGCTTGTATACTGTAACTTTTAGATGTTTTTATTCAAAAAAAGAAATTTCCCCTTTCTTATAAAAAGGGTGGTGGAAGGCATGCATGTAACATTGAATGCAGATGCAAACAATAAAAGCAGATGTCATAGAAACTGTACTAGGAAACTTTGTTTCAGTCCTATTACTAATGACTAGTTCTCAGGGGCTACCAGTAACCCTGTAACCAGGGTTAAATTTTAGTTAAATTTAGACTTATCACAGTAAATCAGATTTGGAACCAAAAGGTTAGGTCTGTTCTATTTGTTTGTTTGTTTGTTTGTTTTTGTTTGTTTTCAGTCTGTTCAGTTTTAACAAGGTGTGTCTTCAAAATAAAGAGGCATGTGGATCAGTTACAAATTCACTTATATGGTTGTGCACATTCAACAGGTATCTAATAGACATGACTCTCCATTTTAGCAATAGTGGGGAAATTGAAACAGAGGAATGTGAAAAAAGATATTATTAATTAAGGATGTATGCCTTAAAATTTTCTTGCAGTTCAGAAATACTTTGTTTATTCTAGCTTCGAGAAGAATGCTGGTGCAATTTTGATTGGGATTGCATTGAATGTGTAGAGTGCTTTGGGTAGTATTGACATAAACCTCTCTGGCCTCAGCCGCAGCAATTTCTTATTCGACACATCTCCCAAGGCAAGGGAATTAAAAGCAAAAATGAACTATTGGGACCTCATGAAGATAAAAAGCTTCTGCACTGCGAAGGAAACAGTCAACAAAACTAAAAGGCAACCAATGGAATGGGAAAAGATATTTGCAAATGACATATCGGACAAAGGGCTAGTATCCAAAATCTATAAAGAGCTCACCAAACTCCACACCCGAAAAACAAATAACCCAGTGAAGAAATGGGCAGAAAACATGAATAGACACTTCTCTAAAGAAGACATCCGGGGGCGCCTGGGTGGCGCAGTCAGTTAAGCGTCCGACTTCAGCCAGGTCACGATCTCACGGTCCGTGAGTTCGAGCCCCGCGTCAGGCTCTGGGCTGACGGCTCAGAGCCTGGAGCCTGTTTCCGATTCTGTGTCTCCCTCTCTCTCTGCCCCTCCCCCGTTCATGCTCTGTCTCTCTCTGTCCCAAAAAATAAATAAACGTTGAAAAAAAAATAAATAAAGAAGACATCTGGATGGCCAACAGGCACATGAAAAGATGCTCAACGTCGCTCCTCATCAGGGAAATACAAATCAAAACCACATTCAGATATCACCTCATGCCAGTCAGAGTGGCTAAAATGAACAAATCAGGAGACTATAGATGCTGGAGAGGATGTGGAGAAACGGGAACCCTCTTGCACTGTTGGTGGGATGCAAACTGGTGCAACCACTGTGGAAAACAGTGTGGAGGTTCCTCAAAAGATTAAAAATAGATCTACCCTATGACCCAGCAATAGCACTGCTAGGAATTTACCCAAGGGATACAGGAGTGCTGATGCATAGGGGCACTTGTACCCCATTGTTTATAGCAGCACTTTCAACAACGGCCAAATCATGGAAAGAGCCTAAATGTCCATCAACTGATGAATGGATAAAGAAATTGTGGTTTATATACACAATGGAATACTACTTGGCAATGAGAAAGAGTGAAATATGGCCTTTTGTAGCAATATGCATGGAACTGGAGAGTGTTATGCTAAGTGAAATAAGTCATACAGAGAAAGACAGATACCATATATTTTCACTCTTATGTGGATCCTGAGAAACCTAACAGAAGACCATGGGGGAGGGGAAGGGAAAAAAAAAAGTTAGAGAGGGAGGGAGCCAAACCATAAGAGACTCTTAAAAACTGAGAATAAACTGAGGGTTGATGGGGAGTTGGAGGGAGGGGAGGGTGGGTGATGGCATTGAGGAGGGCACCTGTTGGGATGAGCACTGGGTATTGTATGGAAACCAATTTGGAATAAATTTCTTAAAAAAAATACTTTGTTTAATATTTTCAATATATTTGAAACAGTTTGATCTCTCAAGGAAAATTTTAGCATAAACATTAACAATCACAGTAAGACTTATGAAGTAATAACGTGATAACAGTTTTAGCAGACCAACAAAGACAAAAATACCATAAATGTTATATTTTGATAAGATTATTGTCTGTTTTTTTTTATATGTCATGAGATAAGAATCTGGCTTTAGGTCTATACCTGTTAAATAATCAAATACTCTGAAAAACATCCCATATTAATTATTTTATGTTGGACATGCATACCATATGTAAATGATTAAAATATTCATTTTAATATTAATTTGTTTAAAATTTAATATAATTTTAAAGTATTTTAAACATTTATAAAATAGTAATCAGAAATTAACAGCCTACATACTGATTGGTGATTCTGGGTTTCTGTGGAAAATTATATATGCATAGTTATTCAATATATATGTGCTGAATTGAATACAGAGGAGGAACAGAATAATTATGGCAAGGGAAGGGAAAAATTGACAGGAAATTACATACAAACTAAATCATAAAATATCAGTTAAGCAAGTCTCATTGAGCAGTTTATGTGATAAAGTAGACTTGACAGAGATGAAAAAGTGAAAGGGTTATCCCAGATATAATGTCATGGTCAAAGACTGGATACATGAAATTTCAATGACTCTTAGGAAAGCAGCAAATAGGAGGGGGAAGGGGTATGGGAGGTCATGGTAGAAGATGATACAAGAAGGATGGCACTAGGAAGTTTGGATTTGGGACTGGAGGAAATAGAAGCCCATCAAAGCTTCTCATATGGGCAGTGACAACCAAATCTATAATTTAGGTATATAACAATAATAGCATAAAGAGAATTATGAGAAATAGTGAGTATCAGCTTGGTTGTATGAGTTAAAAGTTGGTTTTAAGTCTAAATTTGTCAAGAGACTAGAGGCAGGGAAATAAAAGGCTCATATAATCACCCATGCAAGAGACAATAAAAGTCTACTGATCTAGTGATAGTGGAAATATTGAAGAATGGAACGTGTTAAGTAGACATTTCAAGGAAGAATCGACACAACATTGATTGGATTATTATATAGAGAAAAAATCAAAGGTAACATACAATTGTAAATTATGTAATTGAGAATACAAACAATAGGCATCATAATTTCTGTGGGCTTAAATACTCCAGTGGTTTTAAATGATCTCCAAAGGATTTATTCAATATTTTCAGGTGACTTTCTTAGTGCTTATATTTCATCATCCATGATCATTTAAAATCAATTTACATGTCTGATTTCTCCAATACCTCTATCATTGTACTGGAAATAGAATTTGTATTTCCTAAGGTCATAAAAGAAAATGAGGCAAAAATTTGCATTTATAATCTTTGACAACCCATGAAAGTAATAATTATAACTATCATGATAGTTATTACTTACATGACACTGATCTGTAAGGCAATGTTCTATAGGCTTTGTTATATTAATTTGCTTACTTCTCAAAATAATCCTACGAGCCCATTTACAGATACATAAAGAAACTGAGGCATAAACTATGGTTAGGTAACTAGTTTTTTGCCCAAGTCCCAAAAGCTGGTAAGTGGCACAGTTAAGATATGAACATGTATGATCTGGCCCCAGTGCCCATATTCTTAATCACTGCAGGGTGCAAGACATTAATTAGTATTTCACTTAAGTAACCTCCAATAGTGTTCCATTCAACATAGTTCTACACCTCCTCAAATAAGCAAAAAACAATACTATCCCTAGTCATAAATAATGTAATAGAAAAAAACACTGTCTATAATAGTAATAAAGTTGAAAGATATATAAGAAGAAACCTAGCAAGAAACATACAAAAATGTAGAAAACTATAAATTGTTAATGAAAAATATGAAAAATGGGTTGAATAAGTAGATATGCTATGTTTATAGACAAAGTATAATAAACTCAGTATTTTGAAGTGCCAATTTTCCAACAGTAAATCTGTAAGTTCCATATAATGTCAGTGAAAATCCTAGAATATTTTTAACAGAATTTGAAAGACTGATTCTGAAATTCATATATTTGAGTAATGCCACCAGAAACTATGAACACAATTCTAAAGAATAAAAATAAGGTGGAGCAAATTGCCTTACAAGTTATCAAAACTTATTAATTAAGGTATACTGACACAGAAAGAGACAAATAGATCAATGAAAAAAAAAAAAGCAAATACATTCTAATGCTAATATGGAAATTTGAAATATGGTATGACATTAAAATTATTCAATAAATGTTTTTGTTACAAGTGAATTGCCACAAAGAAAAAAATATACACTGATACCTGAATATACTATAAACAAAAAAAAATTGCTAAGGGAGTAAATATTTAAAAGCAAAATTATTAAAATATAAGGTAAACCCATATGATCTTTGTTCCAGGTGGTTATTTCTTTAAAAAGATACAAAAAAACATAGCCTTGGAGTAAATCATTATTAAATTTGATTAATTCAATTGTATTTAATTTATATAAATTTTTGAACAAATGAAGGAATTATACATAAAATTGAAATATTTGAATAGACTTACAGAAAAAGTTGACTACATAAACATTGAAGAATTAGTTTTCAGAAACTTAAAAAAAAATACACAAATCAAAATTACAGGACCCCATAGAAATTATTGCCTGGAATTAAGACCAGTCAGTTCACACATGCACACACACAGACAACACCACAATAAAAAATAACATGGTAAAATATCTTTCTGTAACTCTAGCATCCAGAGCTCAAAAACTTCTTTCACCCCCTTTACAATCTTTCTAGAACAAGGCACCATTATTTTTTGTCAGGATCATAGCTGTAGCCTCTCAACTCATCTACCAGTACCTATGCTTCTCCTCTTCTGTCTACTTTCAATGTAACAAAGAGGTCTCATGAAATTAAGGGTTAGATTAAAACAATTCTGAACAAAACCTGTGCTTTCTTCATCTCAATTTGAGTTAAAGCCTTTCAACATAGGGCAATTATAAGTCCCATTTTGCCCAACAGAGTCCTGTTTTACATTTGTTGTCCCAACCCAGTCATTAATAGGACTCCCTCATTCTTAAAAGTGTCCTGTTGGACGACCAATATATAGTTATTTGGTAAAATCCAATCCCTGTGACATCTCTTTTCTCATCTTGTGCCACTCTTCCCCCAAAAGTATTCAGCATTACTGTCAATCCCTGCAAGTTCCTGTCTCAGGGCTTTTTGATTTACATCTTTTAACTTTATTTATTTGCTTGTTTGTTTGTTTATTTATTTATATTTGAGAGAGAGAGAGAGAGAGCGCACGCGCAGGGGAGTGGGCCAGAGAGGGAGAGACAATCTTGAGCAGGTTCCACCCTCAGCACACAGCTCCATATGAAGCTCCATCCTATGACCCGAGGTCATGACCTGAGCTAAAAATCAAGAGTCAGGTGGTCAACCAACTGAGCCATCAGGCTCCTCTACATCTTTTATTTCCTCAGCCTGGAACCCAAACATCCCTTGTCTGCATCTATTTCCTCAAAGTATTTGATAAAATTTCAACTTATCAGTTAAGAGTTATTTTATTCATAATATTTTATTTATAATAGCAATACTACTCCCCCACTTTCACGAGGTATATTCCATTCTTTAACTATGCTTTCTTTTCCACCATAACTTTTACCAACATTTGACATATGTTCAGTTTTTTTTCTCTTCCTCCATCCATCTAGAATGTAAGCACATTGAGATCGAAACTTTGTACCTGATCAGCCAAGCACTGTTACTTGAACATAACATGTACTTAACAGATATTTGTTTAATGAGAAAAAGAAAGACTAACCATATTGAAGAATATAATGTACAATGCTGATGCTATTTACGCAAAATGGCAAAATGTTAAGACATATAAGGAAATATTCTGTGTATTTTACTATCCCACATATACCAAAATCTTTAGTTGTTTGAGGGAAGAAGAGAGAGGAAAGATGATTTGGGAATGGTGCCTTTGGTCATTTCAACCTTTTCTAAAATACTTTCAGACATATATTAGCAAAAGATGAATTAAATGTGGAAACTTAATAGTTTTAAATTCATAATGGTGGAAAAACTGATATGTTCATATTTTTCATAATTTTCTGCATTTTTGTTTCTTTAAAATATTATATGTATCAATTATTATCCCTTGTTGAATAGCAGACAACCATGATTTTATCATTCACTTGCTAATTCTTTATAAAGTCTTCCATAAAATGCAAATTGATTCAAAGAACACGTTTCTTAAACCAATATGCCCCTTTGAATATTGTGTTTAATGAAAAACATTGACGCTGAAAATCGTAAACTAGAAGCAAACAAATGACGTTCCAGGGTATTATTTCTTCTATAACATAATTGAAAAAGTATTCTTTATTTCAAATTACTTTAGCCATTTTTATTGTTATATGCTAGAGTTTTCTTCCTGTTGTGGTCTCTCACTAGATCTCCAGTTTTGCCCCATGTCTCTCTAATCCCTACTCAGTAAGCCCCTTCTTTCTTTCCCGGAGCATAATAGGAAACTAACATTTACTGAAGTCACTCAACTCCTAGTCTTTTCCTCATCTATGTGCAATGTAACACCCTACTCCACTAATATCACAAAACCAACTGACATCTTGTTTGTGGAAAGTATCTGGTGAACTCTCTACAACACAATTCTCCAAAGATTCAGTGATGAGTTTTGTAGAGAAAAAGATATGGAAGAAAATTAAAGATAAATGTAGGTGTTAAGAGAGAGAGGTTTTTCCATGTGCTTTAAATTACTAGTGAAAAAAGTAACAGGAAATTCTCAGCTGAAGATCTGCTCCCACACTATGACAAAAGCTTCACTGTTCTTCAATTTCTTTGTCAGTAATGTATGAAAAATATGTTTCATTTGACTCAGGGAAGATAATATATTTTAAATGATGGTTTGCAATAACAATAATAGCATATCAAAAGGTTATATTGATGAGAACTTTTTTTGGCAACAATGAACATAGAGTCACAACTGGATACCATGACACTGCTGATAAAAATAATTTCAGCAAACCCAGAGAAGGCAAGCAGTTGTTTGGGATTCTTCAGTATCTTTCTGATACTGAAGAATCTATAAAAATCAATTGAGCAGCTCAAAAGAAATGAAAACTTTAAAGAAATTGTTTTTTGAGTATACTCACAGAAATAATGGAAGATACCAAAATTACATAGAAACAAGTACAATGTAATCAGAAACATTTCAATTGGAGGCTACATTTTCCACAAATTACATTCCATGGAAAAGGCTAAAATTATCTCTAGACATGGTGATAATATCATTCTACCCAAAAGATAAAGTAGAATCTGCTCTGTGAATGAATATCTTTTCTTTTCTTTACGTTTCTTTCTTTTTTTTTTTTTTTTTTATTGATTTAGTTCTTTCTAGGACAAAAAAATAGTTTTTATAGAATGAAGTAGTTATATGAAACAGAATAGATAACACACTGACAGATGATTTCCTATGCATGTAAAGAACAGTAGCCTATGTATTATTTTCTTCTTCATTTAAAATCAGTTCAAACCCAGATATGAATAGAATACCTACCACGTTCAAGACACATCATCAAGAATAAAAGGTTTCCTTGTCTTCAAGGTATCTTGTGACTAAAACCTTCCAAAATTAGAATCTATTGTCAATATGCAATGATAAGCTGTGAATTCATATTTCTATGAATTTTTTTCCAACTGAAGCTTTGAATATGTCTAATTGAGCTTCATTTCCACCCAGTTTATGTCTTCAGTTTATAAAATGATTTATTTTTCTGATACCATCAGCAAAAACTATTCATTCTATCTTGTTTCTGTTACCTCCTGAATGCAAGGCATCTATTACAAGGGGCTTAGAATTTAGAAGTTTGTTAGTATGTCATTAAATCCAAGGTACCCATGACACTGCCAGTTCATGAAAAGATTCAAAAAGATACACTGAGTGAATGAATGAATAAATGAACAGAATAAATTGTAAGCTTTTATTGAAGTATTTAACACACTGATAAATGGAAAGAGAATACTTTCCAAATCAATCTAGAGATTTAATCTAATTCTAATGAACTTTCCAATGGGGATTGTTTTTATAACTTGCAAGGTAAAGTGATTCTGAACATTGTATTAAAGGAAAACAGTGAATAATGTCTAAGATAGCAAAGAGATTTTTTAGAAAGATTATTAGGAGATGTTTTCTTATATATTAAAACATAAGCTAAATCTGTAATTATAAAATGTGTGCTAGATATTAGATTAATAGCATAGAACAGGTAGCCTAATATATTAGGAATTTTGTTTATAATAATAAAGCAGCATCAATAATAAGAGTAAACAAATTGATTTTTTAATATTGGAACAATTGGTCAATCACTTAGAAAATAATTAAATTTTTTCTTCACATCTTATCTCCAAATAAATTCTAAGTGGATAAAATATGTGTAATAAATATAAACATTAAAACCTGCGGGTGAAAATTCACATACTTGTTGAAAACTCAGAATGGGCAAGAACTTTCTGCAAATGAAACAATAAATTAAATCATAAAGCAAATTAAATCATAAAGGAAAAAGTCATAAAGGAAAAAGTTGATTTGACACCATAAAATTTAACACACATATATTTAAAACTAATAAATATTTTTGAAATCAAATGACAAAGATGAGGAAAGTTACTGCAACAAATATGAAAATTAAGAGATAACACTCTTAAAAAACAGTGACGTATACAAATTAGAGAAATAATTTATCCATACCCAGTGGATCATTATCAAATCACTCTCAAATCAGACTTAAGGTATGAAGAAACTGGAAAATATCCAACATCCCTAATGAAAAAATGGAAAATTAAATAACCAGATAACATTTTCCACCTATCAAATTTACAGAAAGTTTTGCAAAATGATAACATTCCATTGTTTCATGAAATCAGCCCCAACGGCATTCTTACCAAAGGCTGGTAAAGAGGATACATCGACCTAACCTTTGGAGAGAGCAATTTCGACAGGTAATAAGAGGACAGTGATTTTTCCTTATAGATGTATAAAGCTTGTGAAGCCATGACCCTTATAGTCCAGCTTTAGAATAATGTCACAGCCAAAAAAGCACCAAGTCTGCAACGTCAAAACAAAACAATCTCTTTTATTTTTGTAACATTTTTATTGAGTTGCTTATCTTAGACCAGATTAGCAACTCTTAAAAAATCCCCTCTTGTTCTATTTACTCCCTCACTCTGTGAAGCTGCCCTTTTTCAACACTCCATGAAAAAAATTCCTCCCAATAGACAAGTCTAAATGTATCTGCATTACCTCCATAGCTCCTCAATGCTTACCAGCAAAATGAAAAAGAACGGATGGCAAACCATGGATATGGCAGGGAGGGAGGTAGATAAAGAGAAACAAAGAAATAAATTGAGGGAACATGGCTGAAGTTTCCTTTCATGAGCAGGGTTGATGAAAAACTTAGGAATGCTCCTAAATTAATATTTTGTTCTGTCACACAAGAAAATAATATATTGTCAAAGACTGTTTAAAGAAAGATTCACATGCAGCACTTAAATAATAACAAGATAGTTGGATTTAATTTATGCCCATTTATAGGTAAGAGATTAAGAAAGTCAATCATTTCATATAGGGAATTTTATGCAATGCTTCAAAACCATGTATTTGAAGAAGACTGATATGAGGAAATTCTAAGTGGGGAAAAAAGTAGAGTAGAAAATGTATTTCCAATATGACAATATTTTTACAAGAAGAAAACTAAAGGACGTGCACCAAAAATGTTGCTATTGATATTCTAGTCATTTTCTTCTCCTTCTTTGTATTATGTTTTCCAAAGCTCTGGCAATGAGCATGTTTTATTTTAATGATTTTTTTAAATGGGAAAATGACCCTTTAGAATATTTGGTTTTATTTTAATCCCTGTATTTATACTGATATGAAAGAGGTGGCTAATTGCCAGTCAATCTCAGTTACTAAGAAGTTAAAGCAGTAAATTTTCTTCCATTAGATATGGCTAAGGCTAATCATTAACATTCCTGTTGTCTTTCTCTCCACTATTATTACAGAAGCTGGAGGAAATGGCATAATCATGAATCTAAACTCGGGATGGTAACTGACAGTGTGTTGGTAAAAGAAACTCATTTTACCTAGCACAAGTCTAAAGAGAGACCACAGAACCAATTTATCTTCTGATAGTCCCAATTCTAAATGAGAGGAGAAATGGCAAGGCATTAGTCTATGTCTCTCATGTCACATTTCTAATTTAACACATTACTGAGAAGATAAATCTTTGAATATGTCCTGCATAAATAACACGTTGTTATGACTCTGTTAATAAAGCATGAACAATTTAGCCTAAGGACTTTGAGCACTCTTAAAAAAATATTCTTTTTAATTTTTTTTTTTTTCAACGTTTATTTATTTTTGGGACAGAGAGAGACAGAGCATGAACGGGGGAGGGGCAGAGAGAGAGGGAGACACAGAATCGGAAACAGGCTCCAGGCTCCGAGCCATCAGCCCAGAGCCCGACGCGGGGCTCGAACTCACGGACCGCGAGATCGTGACCTGGCTGAAGTCGGACACTCAACCGACTGCGCCACCCAGGCGCCCCAAAAATATTCTTTTTAAATATTAAGTACATACAAATATTTGTAGAGTTTAAATATAAGTATATTTAAAGTATAAAAAATAATAATGCATGAAAATCAACTAAACAATCTCTCAGTTTAAATAAGAACACTATCCTGACATTTAGGCCTCTATGTAAACTTCTCTGCTTAGCTGTAACTACTGTTTTGAGTTTTGTGATTACTATAGTCTTATTTTTCTTTCTTAGATTTAGTAGATGTTTGTATCTCTAAAATTATATTGCTTAGTTCTGCATGTTTTTCTTAAACTTTATATAATGATATTATGCTCTATCTACCCTTCCATAATTGCTTTTTGACTCAAATTTATGTTCCAGAGAATCATCTTTATTTACATGTTGATAAAATTAACAAAATTGTTCTTTTTATGAGCTGCATTTTATTTCATCATACTATAGCGCACATAATGTATCTTTTCTAGTATTGGGGAGTTTGATTGGATTTGGGTGATTTACTTTTTTTTTTTTTTTTTTTTTTTTTTTTGGTACTACAATGTTTCTCTAACAGTTTTTCATGTTTCACGGCACCAAAGTACAGTGGGTTTTAGCAGACACATTGAGGAGTGGAGTTGTTGAACCACAGGATAATTGGGTTCAACAATACTACATCATGTCAAATTATTTCTAAAGAATGTTTTCTAGAGGATTTATTTTTTCTAAACAATATTTTATACATTTTATACAATGCTGAATTTTATTTGTGAACACTGTTTTGAATTTTTGATAGATTAGCCTATATTTTATATGCCTATATTGTTCCTGTTTGGTTCTGGTAATCAAGGTCATGTTGATACTATAAAATTGAGCTTTTTCTTTCTCTAAGAAACAGCACTTAAGATTATCATTATTTGTTCTTGAATATTTGATAGACATTTCCAATGAAACCAAGTGGGACATGAGATTTTAGTTTTAAGATCTTATATTAATGGTTAATATGTTCAACAAGATTTAATTGTATTGGATTATTTAATTAACACAGGATTATTATTTATTGTTATATGATTTTTATGTTTCTTAAAAACTTTACATTTTTAATTTATTGCAATTTATCTTTAATAACATATTTTTATTATTTTTTTTAATGTTTATTTTGAGAGGGAGAGCACAAGTGAGCCTGAGCAGGGAAGGGGCAGAGAGAGAGAAGGAGAGAGAGAGACTCCCAAGCAGGGCTGGCCGCTGTCAATGCACAGCCCTAGGCATGATATCAAATATCATGAACTCTGAGATCAAAACCTGAGCCAAAATCAAGTGTCGGTCGCTTAACTGACTTGAGTCACACAGGCACCCCAATAACTTATATTTTTAAATAAACTATTGTGCCTCTAGTTACACATTTTCATTATGAATGTTTTTGTATCATCTTTGTTTTTCTTGTCAAACTTTTCAAAGTATAGTATCTTTTAAAAACTAATACTTTTATTGGTATACTCCACTGTATTTGTTTTGCATTTTATTATATTTCTGCTTCAGTTTTTCCTTTCTTCAACAATTTTTGGGTTTACAGTTTATTCTTTTTTTAACTTTTTAATTGATGCCTTCTTTATTTTCACCTTACATTTCTTCCTAATACATTAACTTAATACTTTCAATTTCCTCCAAAGTGCTGTTCAAGTGAATTACACAAGTTTGGTACTATGCTATTTCTATGTTATTTTACAGTGCAAAACATCTTAATATGCATTTTAGGATTTTTTTCTTTAACCCATGAATTATCTGTTTCCTGACATATGACATTTCACAAATATCTCTTTGTTACAGACCTTTAATTTAAATGGATTATGGTAGAAGAGTGTTCTTTACAATAAATTCTTTGACAAATTTTTAAGATCTGTTTTTTTTCCAGGGTGAGATCAGCCTTCTTAAACATGTTATATGTCCTTGAATAGAATATGTATTCTGTAGTTGTTGATTCAGTGTTGTATGTACATCTATTAAACTAAATGTATTAATTTGCATTGATCAAATCTTTCTTGTTCTTAAAACATATTACCTGATTTATCTATTAACTATTTATATAATCATATTAAGAATCATCAAAATAATGGTAGTTTTGCAAACTTATCTTTAAAATTCTGCCAATATTTGTTTTAAACTATCTTATTTTGTAAGATATATTTTAAAACTATCTTATTTGTTAAAACTATCTTATTTTGTAGAGAAGACATATTTTTTCGATTGAATTGAACATTTTATCATTATCTGGAGACAACTAATGCTTTTAATGCTTAGTGGGTTTTGCTTAAAAGTCTGTTTTTCCTAATACATGTTTATACCAGCTTTCCTCTGTTTAGTATTTACTTTGTATATTTACTTATTTACTTTCTATATCTTTTACTACTCTTTTACTTTCAGTCTTTCTGTGGTCTTGTTGTTTAAATATAAACAGTACTTTCTAAATATTTTGACAGTCTTTATCTTTTTTAATAAATAATTTACTTATTTTACACTTAATATGATAGCTAATCATCTATAGTAGTTATAGGAATATATTCTATCATCTTATTTTGATTTCAATATCTTCCAACTTTTCTATATACTTTTTCCCTTTCTTTCATTTAGATTGATTTTTCTTCTGTCATTTATGTTTATCTACTCTATTAATGTTACGCAATCTGTTTTTAGTTTTTAATGATTAACTTGAATAAGTTACTGTAAATAAAGTCAAAAGCTCTAAGTGCAGAATATAAAGAACAACAATAAACATATATACACTCCCAAATAAATAATAATGTCAAATTTTAAGGTACATCAATGGAACTAAAATACAGAAAAACAATAGCATACAAGTTGGGAAAAGGGGATTATATGGACTCGGGTATTCTAACTTTAACACCTATATTATGAATTATATATTATTTAAATATAAATTATTTAACAGTATGACTTACAAGTCAAGACCTGCCTAGGTACCACTTGCCCAGAGTTAGTCAAACTCAAAATTACGGGCACAGTTGTCCAAAAGATTGCCCTCACTTCAAACACCAGCCACAAGGTTGGGGGTCCACAAGGCCATACTTAATTCTGACTGGCTGGCTACAAATTTGGGGTATCCCACACCATTCTCATGTTCAATTAGTCATTAGAACAATTCATAGAACTCAAAAAGCACTATATTTACAATTAGAGCTTTATAACAGCAAAAGGAATCAAATTACAATATCAAAAAGAATAAAATCAAAATTAGCAAACTATCCAAAGAAGACATACATAGACAGAAGTCCGGAAGGGTTCCCATATGTTCTAAATACTCATATGGAAAGACAAAAATAAGGGCACCTGGGTGGCTCAGTGGGTTGAGCATCCGACTTCAGCTCAGGTCATGATCTCACAGCTTGTGAGTTCAAGCCCCGTGTCTGGCTCTGTGCTCACAGCTCAGAACCTGGAGCCTGCTTCAGATTCTGTGTCTCCCTCTCTCTCTGCCCCTAACCCACTCGCATCCTGTCTCTGTCTCTCTCAAAAATAAATAAGCATTAAAAAAAATTAAAAACTAATAAAAAAGAAAGACAAAAATGACAAGATTGAATTTAAAAGAAAATTTATGCTGCATATAGGAGAGAAATCTAAAATTTGAGAATACAAGAAGAAGGAAAGTAAAAGGATAAAAAGACTACACCAAACAAATGCTAACAAATTTAGTTATCCCTCTAGTTTTGAACTACATATTCATGTGAATTTAGATTTTTCCCCCTACTTCGTCCAAAAACAACATAGCCCAACAGGACTAATGCAGATGCAGATATGAGAATTATTTTTCATCATTAAGCCAGACATTAAAAAGAGCTGCAAAAATGTAAAACAATGCCCTTTTTTCTCTAAGTTGCTTTATTTTGGAAAGTAGAGACATTTTTCACAAAATGTGTTATACACACTCATGTATAATAGTTTACCATTCTTATTTTAAATGATATAATACATTTTTGAGTTTTAATTTATAATAACATAGGTATCAATAGATAAAGCTCACTAAATAAAAGTTCTTTGGGTCCTCAATAATTTTTAAGAGTTTAAAGAGACCTGGGGCATCCTGGGTGGCTCAGTCAGTTAAATATCTGACTCTTAGTTTTAGCTCAGGTCATGATCTCATGGTTTTGTGAGTTCAAGTCCTGTGTCAGGTTCTGCACTGGCAGTGCAGAGGCTGCTTGGGATTCTCTGTCTCTTTCTCTGCCCCTCTCCCACTCACGCTGTTTCTGTCTTTCTCAAATAATAAATAAGTACACTTTAAAAATAAGAGTTTAAAGAGATCCAAAATGTTTGAGAACTTCTGTTGTAAAACAATTTAGCAAATAGCTAATAAGGCTGCTAAATGGGATAATATAGAACCATGTACCTAACAACTACAGACTATAATTCGTTAAAAGTTCAAACTTTTATAAAAATTCATGATATTCTAGGTCATGAAGGAATTCTCAACCAATTTCAAGGGACCAAAGCATATAGAGTATTCTCTGCCCACAGGGAAATTATGGTAAAAATCCATTATACAATAACCATCAGATGTTTATAAATTAAGAAATACACTCTTAAATAACCTGTTATAGGAAAACCACAATGTTGATTAGAAATTACTTAGAGCCTAATGACATTGAAAATAGGTATATCAGGGGCGCCTGGGTGGCGCAGTCGGTTAAGCGTCCGACTTCAGCCAGGTCACTATCTCGCGGTCCGTGAGTTCGAGCCCCGCGTCGGGCTCTGGGCTGATGGCTCAGAGCCTGGAGCCTGTTTCCGATTCTGTGTCTCCCTCTCTCTCTGCCCCTCCCCCGTTCATGCTCTGTCTCTCTCTGTCCCAAAGATAAATAAACGTTGAAAAAAAAAAATTTAAAAAAAAAAAAAAAAGAAAATAGGTATATCAAATGTTATGAGATGCAGGTAAAGCCATACTGAGAGGGGGAATTATAGCCTAAATGCATATGTTAGACAAGATGAAAGGCTCAAAACCAATGACTTAAACATCAGTCTCAAGTAAGATTAAAAAATTAAAACAAATCAAAACCCCTAACATTTTAGAATTGAATAATTAATAATTAAGACAATAATAGAAATTATAGAGAAACAAAATTAATATGTAAAAACCTGAACCAAGAAGGACAAAAGTAGTGTTTTAAGGGTGAAGTCTATTGGGGCAAAATTTATATATAGTAAAAATCATTCTTTTCTAAAAGTAAATTCTGACTAATGCATATCTATGTAGCTATCATCTCATTTCCTTCAATCCCCAAATTCCCCTCATGCCCCTTTGTAGTCAATTCCCTCCCCTTAACTAGCTCTTGGCAACCACTGATTTTTTTTTTGTCTGCATAATTTTACCTTTTCCAGAATGACATATAAATGGAATCATACAATATGTAGACATTAGTCTGGATCCTTTCATTTAGCATAATGAATTTTAGATTCATTCATGATGCTACATTTTTAAGTAGCTTATTTATTTTCATTGTTGAGTAGTATTTCATTGCACATAATGTACTCCAGGTTGTTCATCCATTCACCAACTGACAGACATCTGGGTAGTTATAACCTTTTATTGATTATGAATAAAATCAAGACTGACATCATAGGCATGTGACCTATGCAGTTACAGACTAGATGATCAGACTAGATGAACAGGAAACGGAAAGTATGTTGGAAATCATATAATAAGACGTATGTTATCTAGAGAATGGAAGATAAACCAAAGAAGATTAAGAGTTTTGCCACATTGATGAAGGGTTTTAGGAGTCCAGTAGTAAGAGGCATGCTAGGACATGCTTGATGAAGTAAAGGACAAATCATTGCATCTTGTACCTTCTACTGTTAAGAAAGAAACATACTCTCTGGTCAAAGTCTTTGGGTTTTGGAGGCACTGTAATCCACACATGGGAATATTACTTTTATCCATTCACCTGGTGACATGGAAGGCAGCAGGTTTGAGTGGGACCAGAGTAGAAAAGGACTTTGAAGCACATCTAGGCTATGGTGAAAACCATTCTGCTACTCAGACCTAAGAACCCAGCAGGGTCTATGATACTAGTGGTATCTATGGTTGCAAAAGACACCCAGTGGAGTTTATAGCACCTTGATAAGGGAATCACAATGTAAATTCTAGGTTTTTGGAGCAAGGTTATGTCTTCTCCAGTGGAGAACTGCATATCACTCAAATAATAGCTCCTACATGCTACTGGGCTCTGGAAGAAATGAAATATCTAGTTATGGGATATCACATGACTCTGTCCAGAGCTATCCATCATGTAATGTGTTCTGTCAGATCTACCATGAAATCAAAAAGTTGGGTAGGCTCAACAGCAATCCACTGTAAGATGGAAGAGATGTTGAGGATCAAAAAGAAGCAAAAAACATAATTAAGCTACATCACGAGGTGGTCCATCCTCCGAATCATCCATCTCTATATTACCAATGCCTAGTCCTCAGCTCAATCTATAGCCACATAAGTGATTTCTAAAGAGTTTCTGTTTTTACTTGGACTTGGCTTCTAAAAAGCCTCTACTTCCCTGTCAACTTCTCAATGTATTTTATATTTTATGCATTATTACAATCATTCTTATTGGGATGTTAAGTAAGGGAATTATCTGCAACACTACTAAAAATGGAGTACTAGTATCTATAGATCATAATTTCAGTGAAGGTTATTGTTTATATTTGTTCTATAATGCTAAACGTATATCATAATTATCTTAGACAAATCTAACATGGTTGACAAACTGGATTTTTTTTTTTTACTGATTTATTCATTTTCTTCTCAATTTAGCCCCTGTGGTCTATAGTACCAACAATTTTGAAAGCTAAATTAAAGACCTAAAAAAAAAAAAGGTAATGATATATAAGGCAAAAGAGGGGGAGAATACCTAGAAAAAATTAGTCAATTCTCATTTCAGAGTTCAATAACCCAACAAAACTATCCATCAGCTTTGGGAGAACAAAATTTTTCAAATTAATTTTTGTAGACATGGTTGAAATGTGCTATTAAAACATATTAGGTCTTTTGCTTTTATTTCTACATGAAATATGGCAAAAGTATGGTAAGTTTTAATAAAAATGGAATGGCCATTTCATGTGTTGGACCCCCATCTGGAAATAATAATGAATTGTTGGGTATATAAAAATGTGTATATATGTACATATTTTCCATATTGTTATACATTTTATAACAGAAATGTGAGAATCCACCTGCTTATTTTGAAATTCCTGAGAAAATGTATGTGACAGAAAGTCCAAAGTTAAGCTTAAAACATCTTTTTCCTGATTTTAATAGCATTTACAACCGATCTACATTTTATACTATGAAATAAAATTATTGTATGAAGCAAGTACTTTCACTTAATATGTTTCTAAGTGCTTTGCAATTATTTTTATTCTGGTAATTTATATAAGTAATGGAATAACTTAATAAGAATTATCAAATACTGCGTTAAAAATTAATGAGAGGGCAAAGAAGTAACTAAAATTCTGATTCACTAAATGTGCTTTGTATATTATTCTGACGCTAGATTTAACAAATGAATGTCTTTTTAAAAGTGTAATTAAGAAAAGAACTGAAATCAAGTCTATGGAAGCAGGAGTGATGCAATCAGATTTCTTCATGCTTCATAAAACAATTGTGAACATTTATTACAGGCAGAACATATAGAAGTGGACCAACTGAGACTGTGACTGCGTGAAAATGTCCGTTTTGAAATACTGATAATTTAAATAAGCCAAATTTGCATATATACAGTCAATTCTCATAATTGTGGATTCTATTGTAAATTTGTCAACTTGCTAAAATTTATTAGGAAACCTAAAATCAACATTCCTAGTACTTTCAGGCTATTCCCAACCATGCTCGGAACTGAAAAATTTGAGTTGCCTGATGCGCATGTTCTCAGCTGAGGTCCAATAAGGCAACCTCTGTCTTGTTCCAGCTTTCATACAGGTAGGATCGGAGGATAGAGAGGGTAGGGGCAGTATAGTGGAATGCAAGAAACTCTGGCTCTGGGCCATTTGTAAGGGTGTGATTCTCAACTCTGGCAACTGTTAGTGGGGTAGTCCTACTTACAGATAAATAAGCCACTTGAAATTCTGAACCTCACTTTCTCCTTTGTAAAATGAAGAAAACAGAATCTACCAGGATGAGTTATTTTAGGACTTGACATCATAATCTACATGAGCTAACACACACACATACTTCCCTAAGAGCAATGGTTTAGTACTTAATAATTTAGTGTTCACAGCAACTTTATAGAACATATCTACCACAAATAATGAGATTCAACTGATTTCATATATACACATATGAATATATATGCATTTTTACACATACATAAATATATATACATTATATATATAAATTTATAAAATTTGACTCTGAATTATACTTAGAAACATGGCCTGAAATATTCTTAAATTGCATTTCATCAGCAAGAGTCATAAAAATATGCTCTTATGTGTGTAGAGCTAGAAATGATTATATTATTTAGTGTTTGGAAAGAATAAAAATCATGCACTGATGATAAAATAAATCACAGACTTGTGGTTAATAACATTCTGCTGAAATAAAAATGTAAAAACAAACAACAAATTAAGTACCTCCTAAAATGTGGAAAGAATACTAGAGAAATATATTGCCTATCACACAATTTACAAATGATGGCTTTAAACAAGTTACCAAATAATTACCTTTTTAAAAACTAAAATTTTATGAGGCAAAGGGAAAAGATTAATCTCTAATTAATTTAGTTTGTAATTTGACAAAAATTATGGTTTCCAATTTTTATTTCCACATAACCAGAATAAGTGATGTCTTTATCATGTATTTATATATGCAATTTTTCCACTGTTATAATTGACATTACTGATAATAGATACAATAGACAATGGAACTAAGGTTACAGTGAATCAGTTTATGTTTTATGCTCTACCTTCATTGGCAGTATACGTCACCTATGGTCTGCTGCTGATTTTTAAAAAGAGAGAAAATAAAATTTTCTGTTTCCCTTAGAGTATACCTATATAAAATCCATAGTTTTGGCTAAGAATAGAAGATAAGATTTCTAAAACCAGGGGGAAAAAAGCTATTCTGTAAAATTATTACCAAAATCTGTTTCCTAAAATGATTTAATCTTGAAATTACCTTTGCAGTGGTGTCCTTTTTGTTCTGGAAAATCACCTACGCTGTGTCTTATAGTTATGCTAATACAGATCAAGTACCTATGTATCACTCCTTGGAAACCTTTGAATACAGATTTTCAAACATAAAAAGTTGAGCAATGGCTTTTTTGACCATTATTCAAGACTTGGAATAATTAAGAGAATGTACTGAGCATCCTTTCACCAGAGGGCTGGGCATTTTTTTGTGGACTCTATAGGGGTATTACCTGATTCTGAAAGGAGTACACCATTGATTGAATTTTTGTTGACTAGATTATTATTCTGTCTATAACAATCCAAATGAGTTTTATTATTGCCAATGCAAATAAATGTAATCTAGTAGAGAATATAAGTATCTATACTAAAATTCTAATATGAACAGGTTTTAACATCTAAGTGGTTACCCTATTAATTAGTAAGTTGAATAAAATCTTTAGCATACATTAACTTTGTATTTCATGAGAGTTTTTATAAGAGTACAAAATTTATAAAATAAATTTATAAAAACATTATGAGTCATGATTTTATATTTTTGAAAAGTAACTTAAGACTATAAATAGGATTTTTAATGTAGGCATATGCAACAATAGTTTTGCTGGGTTTTTTTTTCTAAATAGAAATAGAATTTTCCATGTTTAAAATATATTGCTGGTTCTCATGGGGTTCTGTGTGCAGGACACCTTGAAATATAACAAAAAGGAGAGAAATAAGAACATACAAATGTGATCCTTCTCTTCAGGTAATATTGGAGAAGAATCTGAAAAAACTAAACTTGGCTATCCCATTTTTCTGTCAATAGCCAATTTAAGTTTGCAACTAATTAATTAATTTTAAAACGGTGGTAGGGAATCATCGTAAGATAGTAAAAAGCAAACAAAGTGACTGAAACAGTGCATACATTTAAAAAATGAGGGATTAGGTTGAAAAGTAGATGGAAAAGACTTGGAAAAGTTCTACTCTGATGGTAACTGCTGAATTCATATTTTGCAAAGGAGCATTTCACAGGCAATGTCTCATTTCCATCAAAGGCACTGGGCATGAGAGGTTTGGACTAAAAGAAGCAGAATCAGTATCAAACAAAAAAACTGAGGTCAAATCTCAACTCCATCCTTTGTTGCTATTACGTTGAGGAAGCTAACTAATATCTCTGAGCAATTATGTCCTTCATTTCTGTCTTTTGGGATTATTGTGAGGATTAAATGAGATAGAATATAGAAAAGCATTTTGTGAACACTTTAGCACCATGCAAATGTTAATTATGTATGATCATAAAAACCATGAGAATAGAATTTTTAATTAAAATAATGATGGCTTTTTGAGATTTTCATCACCCCCTTAAACATAGGCTAAAATTATAGAATGCATTTATGCATTTCTATTCTTTTCATAAATTTTTAAAACTTTTTTCAATATTATTGTTTCTTTTTTCTGTTATCTTGAAGAATAACATATTCTAAGAGTACTTTCTTTCTTACCACATAAAATCCAGCTAATAATTTCAGTTCCATATAATCTAACTACCTATGGCTACACTGTACCTTCTAACTTTAGTGATACTTTTCTTTTTCTTAGTTTACTCAATCATCCTGATTTTTGGCATGAAATAGAAACAGTCTTTTATATTTCACATATTGATTTTCATATTTAGAAAGAAAACACTTAAACATGAAAGACTGATATATATATACAGCCAACTCATTTTTATTTTTTCCTGAGTGGACTGAAATAACTAATGCCTGCTTTAAAAACATTAGATGTACATACAAAAGATCATTGGAGAACATGACAAATGTCTATTCTTTGGCCCAAACTCCAGTTCTATCCCTTCCTCACATAAGGCTTTCCTCTGCCCTGAACCAATTGGCAACAGTTGGGATTTGAACGGCTATTAATAGTTGGATGTGATTCTCTGCTTTTGTCTTTAATGATTGCAATCCCTAGATATTCTCAAAGATGTCATTTTCTCTGAATATTCACCGTATCATTACAGTTTCTCAGAAAAATGTTAACTGAAATATATTATTTTTTTAAAGAACAGGACTACAATTATATGGCTTATTTCTTATCCACAGTTAGGTTTCTGTCACATAATGGTCATTTGGTCAACTTTCCATTCTTCCTTAAAACACATTTTCTAAGTGTAGCACGACAAAAACACTTTTTGAACCCGTTAAATCTTTCTCAGTTTTCTTTGGTAGTGATTTTATTACTGCTTCTTAAGACATGCTATTCATTTTTTTTTAAGAAATACATCATTGAAAACTATTATTGAATTTAAACATCTCCATCTGTTTTCCTCCTGAATTTCTCATCTCCTTTTAACTAACTGTAGTCATTAGTGATTAAAGCATTATTATATTCTTGTTCAAAAGTTCCACTCTGATAGTAACTTCTGAATTCATATTTTGCAAAGGAGCATTTCACAGGCAATGTCTCATTTCCATCTCCTGAGAAGTGCAGTCTATGAAAAGCAGATGACAAGGAGATAGCCAGCTGTGTATTCACAAAAACTTCCTTAGTAAGCAAGCCATTCCAAGCTTAGAGACTCAACCATTGATGCTATGGTTCTCGGATGCTTACTTTTCAATTTAGCACATGTGGGAAATCTTGATAAAATTGTTTCAATTAATCTTTAGTTCAAAAAATATTCTTTATAGAGTCTTGGGTTCAGGACTCCTTTCTTAAGCAACTCTTTGGGCAAAATTTTAAATTTGAATTCTAACTCCATTACTCCATTATGCTTGTGATTTTGAGTAAGTTACTTAAATTCTCTATGTATCTTAATTTAGAAAGGAAGGACTGAAATAATGGCTGCATTGTGGAGTTGTTGAGAAGTGTTGATGAGATGTTGTATATGAAAGCTTTATAAATTACCTAATTTACATGACAACGTGCTCATTCCTTTATTATTTCTAGTCATAACACACTCATACTCAGGTTTGGGTAGCATGGCATCAAACAAGAGGATAAAGACTGACAAAGGTAATTATTTCAAATTTCCTAATAAATATGCTCCAGATAAATAAAATTAAATAAAAATATTTTATAAACATAATATGCTAGTGAATAAAATATTAACTTTATTTGATGTCAAAAAAAAGTGAATCGAGGGGCACCTGGGTGGCTCAGTTGGTTAAGCATCCAACTTTGACTCAGGTCATGATCTCACAGTTTGTGAGTTCCCATGTCGGGCTCTGTGCTGACAGCTCAGAGCCTGGAGCCTGCTTTGAATTCTGTTTCTCATTCTCTCTATGCCCCTACCCGACTTGTGCTCTGTCTCTCTCTGTCTCTCAAAAATAAAATGTAAAAAAAAAAAAATTTAAAAAGCGAATCGATATTTTCTTGCCACTTTTCGGTTCATAAATGTTTAGTTTTCTACTACTATTGTATTATACTATTATATCAATCTTTTAGAAAGAAGTTAAAAAAAACATTAAATGCAATGTGACCTTTTCATCAAATAAGTCTTGGATTTACTTATATTGGCATTGGTTGCTCTCCTATCCCATTCATTCCACTCTTCCTGCTTGCAAGATTTATGATAAAATCACAATTCTTATCCTTGTTCCTCTGTAGGTAAGGTGTTTTTCCCCTTCTGTTTTCTTCCAGATTTTCTCTTTATCTTTGATTTTATGTAGCTTGAATATGATATGCCTAGGTGCTTTTTATTTTTAATTGTTTGCTTTGTTTTCTTGGTGTTTAATGTTCTCCTCCTCCTCCTCCTCTTTTCCTTCTTCTTCCTCTTCTTCTTCTTCTTCTGTGGTCTCTCAGCATCTTGAATCCATGTTTCAGTGTCTGTTGTTTTTGTTTTCCTTTCTTACCATTTGCTCCTTTCCCTCCCTACGTCCTGTTGACTATTTTTGTTTCTCCTCACTCCTTAGGTATGATAGAAAGATTAGAGGAAATCAGGTAGAATAATGTTTCAGCATTGCCCTATGGGAAGATTTTCTCTCTGGTGAGGAAGCCTTTGTTATGGAGAAGAATCTGGGAGAGTTACACATTGGCAATTGTTCCTTTCCCTCTCCAGGGTCTTGAGGGCATTTTTCTTGGATCTTCATTATAAGAACCTGATGGGGTTCCTGATGAAAAAGTCTGAGAAAACATGGAGACCCCCATGATTTTAGCCCCCACTTTTTCACCCTCGGTGTTCATGCTCAGCCTCCAGAGGCAATTTAATAAAATTACCAGTGAATTGGTCTTACCTCCATGGCTTACAGTGGCTTTTGTTCTACCTAAACAGATTTCAGGTACATTATCTCCCTGGATGTACCTGTCTCTTTAGATCTTTGTTGTGGAAGTTTTCCTTGTGAACTCAGTCTTTTAGGAGTTCAAAAAATCATAGATCTTCACTTTGTTTAGTTTTTATTTGTTGGATCCCTATTCTGTTCATACCACTGGATTTACCACTGTTATATGATTTGATATGTAAATTTGATTTGATATGAGGTAAATTGCCTTTCACTGATGGAATCATCACTTGCAATTTAATTCTTTGAGTAATTATAAAACTTTACTTTTGCAACATACAAACCACTAACAGGTCACTGAATAAAGAGAAACTCTTAATTTGTGTTTATTTCTTTTTATCCCAATTTTTCTTTCCTTACATCATTCAATATTAAAGACAGAAAGAGAGAGAGAGGCAGAGACAGAGAGAGAGATATGCCAGTCAATTCCTGTTACTCCTGAATCTTTCAGTTGCTAAAATTGTTTCATATTGAGATGAGTGAATACAAAATTAGTTTTGAAACTGATGTCTGGCCAACACAATCATTGGAAATGCAAAGGCATTAATATGATACATGACTGGTGCAGTAAGCTCATTGAAAGTAGCATATTCTAGGAGATGGGTTAGAGAAGAAGAACTATTCTAGTGAACTCTGTCATCACAATTCATTATGTTGTCCTGGACAATTAAAGGATAGTTCTGTTATTTTGTGCTTCTTGCATTAAGATCCAAGTCAACTAGTCTATTTCCCTGGAGTGCTTTCTGATAAATCTTTCCCAGTGGTTTCAATCTACTTGTCTTTGCTAAGCCACACAAATATAAACAATCCAGAAAGGTTGAGAAGTTGAAAAGATAGTGGGCAAAATGGTCCACGGATGATACTTTTCAGTACATATTTAATTGGAATTAATTCCACTCTCTGTGGTTTCGTAATGCTTGGAGTTGATGGATGTGATAAGTTTGGAATAATTAGCAAAGAAGTAAACTGGTAGGTGAGTCACATAACCCCCACTTCAGTGAGAGATTTAAGTTAACTAAAAAGTCACTTAGTGATTCCTAAGAGATAGTCCCAGTATAGCTAGAAACAATTTTCAGAATGTCTGCAACTTTCCGGTTTGATGGTTGACAATCATATCTTCTGTTTGTTTTCTGTTGGGTAAATAGAGCATATTCATTATATTTGCATTGCTTTCCGACTTTCAGTGGTCTTCCCATTTGAGCCAATGTACTCTCCTTCTAGAAAACCAAATGATGATAGAGGCATATGATTTCAGATACAAATAAAAATTATAAAGTAATTGTATATGTGAAGAAAAATATTCTTGATTTATAATCCACCCAGTTTATTCATGAGTATCCATAGAAAGCCCAACCTGGTAAGCCCATGGTTAAAGGATATGTGTTACCAAATCATAAGGAAAGTCTGGCGATTATCTAGTGAACTTAATTTAGAGAAATAGCACATTTAGATATTTACAATGCTAAATATAGCCATTTTTTAGATTATCAAATTAAGGTGCAAGCTTAAATGTTAAACTTCATAGCAAGATTCTTATGTAAAATAATTCTTTAGAACAAATTCTACTTTAGATAATTATATCTTTCATTTCTATTAACTGCCTCTAATGTAATTTCCTCCTGAAACAATTGCCTTCTCTCTGACACCCAAAATCACTCCAAACTTCTTTCCCACATGGTGATGTCCATAGGCTAAGTTTGTAAAAATAAATTTTATTACTCTACTTGACCTACAATGTACTAGTACATAGTACATTATTTAGTTCATCTAGGCTCTACCACCCATTAGCTTATTGATGAAGAAACTAAGAAACAAATATTGGGTGACTTGAATCTGGCTCGCACCTAGTAAACACCTTATCTAAGATTGAAAATTGAGTTATTCTGCCATACCTTCGTACTTTCATGCAAACTTCCTGAGCTATCCTGTTTTATGGATGGATGCTCAAGATACAGAAAGTCATAAACTAAGAAGGAAATAGGTAGATTTTTAATATACAGTAACTAAGTTTCTATGTAACTTCTTATTCCATGTAGAGAGTTATAAGAAATCCAGTCTGGAAAAAGCGTACCAATGGATTCTTTCATGGTGCAGGTAGGAAGTTTTGTTCTGTGTTGTTAGGAAATCGTATGTTTGTTTAAAAATGTACAAACAAACAAAAATGTGTATAGTCTTAATTGAGTGGCGCTGCCATGACAACCCCATAATCCTTGCAAGGCTTTTCTAGAAGCCTTTATAAATTGCACATCATGGTAGAAATGACCAAGGCAAAATAAATTATTTCTCTTACAACAGAAATGTATGATACCAAGTACCCATTTTTACTTTGAGATTTTAAAGTAAGCATATAGATAGCATTAAGATATGAATAAACATGAGTGATAGATTGAGTTGTCTAACAGCCAGCCTCAAGCAGAAAAACCAACTGACTTGAACAAAGGATCTCAGGAGAGGGAGATTTATGTTATTCAGCTGAATTACATTCCTTTATAGACTGCTGCGGATGGGTTGCAGGAAAAGCAGCCATCCATCCGATTTAAATAGACTGCGTGCTAGTACTATGAGATATACCATTAATTCATTGTCGGGGGCTGCTGTAGGCATAGAACTGGCTTTGTTCTCTGACAGTCTCCCCCGGATTAAATAGAAATGCCATTTACCACAGTGTCAAATAAGTCGGGCCCATATAACACTATAATCAAGTTGCAGTGACATTACATATTTTAGCCTCAATGTTGAAAATGGTTAAGTCAGCGGACTTACTATCTGCAGAACTCTGCTGACCCTTGAGAGCCACATGTAATTTATCAGGTAGTTACTGTCTTCTGTTTGTCAATAATAATACTGGTATCTTTAATTTGTGCTGCATAATGTCGTTACAATGTTGATATTCTTGTCTTTAGACTCTCTAGTTCTTTTTTTATAAGTTTGTGAAATACATACTATTATCTTAGATTTAGGGATAATAGCACTGAATATGAGAAGTTAAATGAGTTTCTCAAGTTTGTAGAACCATAAAGTGATAAACCCAGAATTCAAATACAGATATCCTGACTCTAATGTCAATATTCTTTCCATAGCACTGTGTTAGGTATTCTTAAATGGAGTCAGGATAAATGAAGTATATTATGGAGTATATTATGTTCTAAGTTGTGAGTAAAGTATGCATACAAACAACTGTAGGAGGAAAAATGACTATAGGCCTCAAGTATCACTACTTTCTTGTAGCATATCTAGCGTCTCTGTTATTCATCAAGTCTTAGCAGAGATTCTGCTATCTTAAAATAACCCATGAGCAGATTTCCCTCAATAGCTTGAAATAACTAGAAACCAGATCTTAATTCTGAATACTAATGGAGATTGCTGTGTTCAATCCCTTGTTACTAAATACATACTAAGTTGCTTACAGGTAGGACACACAATCTATGTGAGAGATTTTAGATCTCTTCCATACATTAAGGTCTGAGAGGATTGGGAACATGTTTAGCTAATGTACTCAGACATTTAAGTTACTAATTTGGAATGCTTCCACTTTTCAGACTAAAAAAACCAAATCAACAAAACAGTTTTTATGTTAGATGGGATATAGAGTTGACTAAAATGTTTTCATAGAGCAAGCATGAGAGTCTGATACCCATAAAAGCGTCCATTTCCTAAAATTAAACAGATCAGATGCCTTACACTGTAAAACCATTAATGATTCAGTATGTGCATTTCCAATTCAATTGGCAGCACACTGTCTTCACTCCACTCTCCCATTACGGGGAGACTATCTGTCAACATTTAATGCCACACACAGACACCACTCCACCTGCAATTTCAGTCTCAAATGACTCCATATTAATGAGGAAGTATCAACACTTGAATGCAAAACCTCGTTTAGGATTCAGGGTGACCGGAATGATGAAATAATTCTTTTGTAGATAATCAGTGGATTGGATAGAAAAAAAATACTTGTTCTGCCCAGTTAAGCCATATCTCAAGATAACCAGATGCTTAGGGTATCAATAGACATTCTAGTGCCTAATAAAAACGTATAGCTTGGTTAGAATTTCACGAGAATGACTTCATTTTCAAAAGAGGCAACTGGAACAAGTTTCAAAATAGGTTCATCAGGGGGCAGAAACCATTCCGTTTTCCTTTTTTTTTTTTTTAATCCCACAGCATTCTTATATAATACATAACTGTGATATTCCTTTTCTTATCAACAAGACATAATCAAGTGTAATATGTTAAATAAAACATTAACCTATTATATAAAGTAAATATATCTCTCAAAAATGTAAAAGAAAATTGCAGAATTTCTATTAGGAAGAAGCTAAATATACATATCCCATTCATTTTCATTTTAACTGCCCTCCAAAATCTCTTTACCTCTTCTAATTATGCCTAAGGGCAGACCCAAATAATTTGCTTATGTGTTCTATAATTTCGAATTCAACAAGTATTTATCAAACATTCTTATAGACTTAACACTGTTCCAGTTTTCTGAGAATTAGGAAAGAAATAGGACTTTTTCTGGGCTTCCAAGAAGCTCACAAGATTATTTTAAGAAGACATATGTCCATCACGTAGTACTAGGAAAGAATGTGGGCACATTGCAATTTTGTGAGAAAAAGAGTTAGTGCAATGAAAATTACTCAGGGGGAAGAGATGGAGAACAGTGAAATCTGATTTTATTTCCAAATGGACTTCTCTTTACTATGTCCTATTTTCTATGCAAACTTTCTATGCTTTGCTACCCATATTATGCATTCAAGGAAAGTAAAGGATTTAAAGCTTTTTTGATAAGTTACAAAAAGTTAACAGATTAGTTTGTCTACACACAACACACATCATACTACAATCATATATGTATGACTGCGTGATCATTTGTGTAGTAGATTAAATACACGCAAATCAATGCCTGTATTTACCAAAGATAACTCAAGTTTCCTAAATAGTGTGTATGAGAGATAATTTTTAATTATAATGAAATGTAGGCTGAAAATTATTTCATGGTGTCTCTGTGTGTGTACGTGCACACACACACATAATACACCATTTTATATATGCGATATGTATAAAACTAATTTTATTTATATTCATATGCATATACATATCTGGGTATATGGATATGTGTGGGCATGTTAGTTTATTCTGAGATAAAAATTCTTCACTTAACTTTAGAGACTAAAACGTTATCTAGAAATCTTGATGATGCTTAAAACAAAAAGCATAACAAATTAGTAGTAAATTAATAATGGGTATATTAATATTTTGTAACAATTAGTTTGGGTTTTTTTTTAACATTTATTTTTGAGACAGAGAGAGACAGAGCATGAACTGGGGAAGGTCAGAGAGAGGGAGACACAGAAACTGAAACAGGCTCCAGGCCCTGAGCTGTCAGCACAGGGCCTGACACGGGGCTCGAACTCAAAGACCATGAGATCATGACCTGAGCCGAAGTCGCTCGCTCAACCAACTGAGCCACCCAGGTGCCCCTGTAACAGTTAGTTTTTTAATTAACATAACCATTCCAACTATCAGGGCCATCTTGCCATGTCATCTTCGTTGAAATAAACCTCAGAAATAAAAAAAAAAAAGTTCTCTTTTTGTTCTCTGGTGTAAGCAACTTTACAGAAGTGAATTAAGTAAACATGAGCCTTGTGTATTTGATAAATATGTATGTCTTATTTCTCCTTTCCCACTGCTTTTCATCCAGCTGCAGCTGGGAACCAGGCAATAAATACTATTTATTTATTTTAATAGTATGCTTAGTGGAAGTATTACCAATATTTCCTAAGCTTAAAAACATCCCAAATGCATTTTACTGTGAGGCTCAGCATTTTCATAGTAATTTACAACTTAAAAAGGGTAAACTCTATTACTCTATGTCAAACCAACAACTGGGTAAGTGCAGAATGTTACCCTATGAAGTATGACCAAATTTATTGCTGCAGTCATTAGTACATATTGATTCTGCTTATAACAACCCAAAGGGAATAGTAAACCTATTATGCTAGTGCTTGGTCTCTTTCCCTGAGAGGAACCAGGCTGGCACTGGCAGGTTCCAAGCCATGTCCAATTAGTTCAGCGATCAATGCCGCTCCCTTTCTTTTGGTTATTATTAATACAACTAGTCGGTGGCATGAACTTCACGACCTGTATCTTGCAATCAAATCGGAGCAACATTAGTGCTCTCCTACAAAGGCACCTTCACTCAATCTCCTTTGGAAGTCAGACATTTTCTGGGTGAAACCATTTATTTCTGTTTGTCTTCCGGAAGACATAGCATTCAAATTCACGATACTGCCGTGCGCTACGTAGTCTCTTACAAGCTTCAACATTTTACATTCGTAATAACTTGGATAAGGTCCCATTGTATTCTGGTAAACATATTTAGTAGTCGATTTTCAGGACTTAGGTTTTCTCTTTATAATAGGAAATCATTGCACATCTCAAATATATATAAATGTATCAATTATACCTCAATAATACCTCAAAAAGTCTGAAACAAACAAACAAAACAAAAGAGAGACCAGATGGCTAGCATTTCAGACCTCTGCCATCAGGGGCATTTTACCCTAATTCGAGATGTCATGAGCTGAACTGCATCCCCTCAAAATTTGTATGTTGAAGTCTCAAATTCTAGAACCTCAGAATGTGACTGTATTTAGAGATAATGGTCTTTAAAGAGGTAATTCGGTTAAAATGAGGCCTGTAGGGTAGGGCCCTATTCCAATATATTTGACAACAGGGGCATGTGTGCACACTGAGGGATGACCATGTGAAGAGACAGGAAGAGGGCCGCCATCTACAACCAGAGAAAGAGCTTTCAGAGGAAACCAGGCCTGTTGGCGCCTTCATCTTGGACTTTAGACTTCAAAACTGAGGAATGAGAAAATATATTTCTGTCATTTAAGCTAAATAAATAAATGAATAAACAAACAAACTGTAGGCCTTTGAAGAGAGGATAGCTCTTGCTACCCCTTCTGCACCAAGAAAGTTAGTCTTTCTTCTCCCAGTCTTGTTCGTTCTTGCCAAAAGGGAGAATACTGTTCTGGTTGGTAATATTTTTTTAAAAATATTTTTAATGTTCATTTTTAAGAGAGAGAGACAGAGCATGAGTGGGTGAGGGGCAGGGAGAGGGAGACACAGAATCTGAAATGGGCTCCAGGCTCTGAGCTGTCAGCACAGAGCCTGACACGGGGCTCAAATCCATGAGCCGTGAGATCATGACCTGAGCTGAAGTCGGTCGCTTAACTGACTGAGCCACCCAGGTGCCCCTGGTTGGTAATATTAAAGAACACTGGTCCACCTTTACTAGCAGATAGGTTCACAGAGCTGGGTCTGCTTAGTTGTACCTAAACCTGATAATTCCTTTCACTTTCACTTATCATATGGCCGGTGAGAAGATAAACAGACTTGGACGTAAGGGGGTGCCGAGTCACTCTTCTCCCTTTGGGCGTCAAATCCAGGTTCATAAAGCTCTGCCCGGAAGTAATTAACGACACCCTTGCTTCCTAGCTGGTACTATTCCTTGTGTATAATGAACCCACAGATTCATGTAACAAATAAGTGACTAGACCAAGGAAGAAATCATAGTAGTCCCTCATCATAAAATTCATTAGACATCATATAATTAAAATCTAACTTATACTCTACCAAACAAAACAAAATCTAAAACCCATAATTGACATACAATTTGAATGTAAGTAATGCAGTATCTTTTATCCAGGGGCATTACAGTTATTCAAATTAGTATCACTTAGATCAACCAGGGGTAGGCAAACTGTGTCCTGCAAGACAAATCCTGCCCACCCCTGTTTTTGTAAAAAAAAGTTTTATTTGAACACACACACTCATTTGTTCATGACTATTTTTGCACTACAAGGGCCCAACTGACTAGTTGACACAGAGACCATATATCCTACAAAGGCAAAACATTTGCCATCTGGCTCTTAACAGTTAAGTTTGCTCATAGGCCAGCCTCTAATACATAGTAGGTACTCACTACTGTTTACCGCATTGAATTCTGAATCTACTATAAATTCTCCATTTGTATTAGGAAGCTCTGACTTAGAGATGGACCTAGATTTTTCTTTTCTCCCCTCCCTCCCTTCCTCCCTTCCTCCCTTCCTCCCTCCCTCCCACCTTCTTTCCTTCTTTCCTTCCTTCCTTCCTTCCTTCCTTCCTTCCTTCCTTCCTTCCTTTTCTCCACTTTCTTCTCCTTAGGTATAAAAGAAGAAAAAATACTGGCAGTGACTATCCTCTTTGAAACATGAAGAAATGGCTGCTATCACCGGCAGTGACCACCTTCCTCGAACATGTCAGCAAACCAGTCTCACTACGAATGCTTGAGGGAGCTAATGTTGGATAGATTCCCCCCATATACTCTATATACCACTCAGGACACGCTCTTATATACCCTCCTCTGTTGTCACCAGCTAGACCCCAAGACCTGAACTTTATTGCCCACCTTCTTGTACTCACTGACCTCTGTCCCACATTTTTTCTTAAGCTCTTCTTTCCAGCTTACCTCTTAACTCAGGCAAATGGAAGGCGAAACCGCCCTTCAAGTGATAGCGACTGCCTTCAGAAGACCTCCAGCTGGCCCACACCAGTTTAAACATAACATTTGACATGTGCCTGTACAGATGGACCATGGACTGACCTCTAGAATGACTGACAATTATCTTTCCCTCATTATAAGACTAAAGTTTCCCCCCAAGGAGGAGCACAAGCCTCATTTACATAATATGCAATGGACATATAGGCATGTTTCCCTAAGGCACATGTGTAGCCTTACGTCCACCTCGATATACAGTGACAAGGCTTCCCTATCTAAATATTCATCCCAACCCTAAATAAAAGGAACCCATTCACTTTTGCTCGAGAAGTCACGACTTTGGAAGTTATTCTTCATGATCTCCTTATTTTCTGCAAATAAAGTTTACTTTGTGTATCAAGTCTACCTGGTGTATCTGTGACTCAGCAAGGAGTGAACTAACATTGGTTTGGTTACATTATTATTCCTGAGTCACTCTGTCACTAGGGCTATAAGATGCCTAAACCAAAGCTGGTTTAAGAGGAGTCATTGACGGTGTCATTTGGACTCATGCGATGGCCAATTTACACATTTAAATGTTACATAGGTGATTATACTGAATCTCAACCCTGGTTCATGTTTGATTTATCATTTCATGTTACACAAACTTAGTATTTTTCACAGGAGAAGGAATAAAAGGTAAAGAGAGCTAGGAGGACATGAGGAGGATGAAAGATGGGAAGAATAAGATTAGTAAGAAAGCTAGAGCTATAGTTGTTTTTTTTTTTTAAAAAAACTGTCTGCAAATATAGAAGAAATAATTACTTCTTCCCAAGATGTGGCATCCATTTTTTTTTTCAAAATAAATTAAGTCATAAGCAATTTGTCTTTTCTCTGCTGTATCATTTAGAAGTTTATTTTCCTACATGGTTATATTAAGTTCCTGAATCATTTAATTTTGAATAAACCCATTATGTCAGTTTTCATTACAGTGGTGTATACGCATAACAAATTGAACTAAAAATTAAACTAAAGAATCAAAAGAGACAAACACAGACAAGATGCCAAATAATAGCCTTAACAGAGCTGATTGGAAGTTTTGTCATAAACATTTTCAATGTGAAAAAGCAGGGAAGTTGTTAATCACAAACTTCATAAATTCACAGTCAAATCTTGTATATTTAACAGGATTCTTTCTGTACTTACTTAGGCTTGATTTTTACAACATGGAATGAAAAATTTTCAATGTGTAAAAGTTGTCTCTAGAGTACCCTTATTTATTATAAGCTGTTATAAGTGGTAGTAATTGGTTCAGTAACTTCTAAACAACAGGAACAAATCCAATTCTTAAGTTTTTAAAGTTGTATGAGAAGTGTTTAGTTGCTTATTATTTATTTACTTTATTATTCTTATTATGTTTATGTTTAATATGTTAAAGATTTTATTTTTAAGTAATCTCTACACCTAATGGGGTGTTCAAACTTACTACCTGGGCAACTGAGCCAGCCAGACATCCCCTGGATGAGAAGTGTTTACATGTTACCTTCAACATTGCTTTGAAAATTGATGCATGGATATTATAATTTGCAGCATTCTCTACTGTACTATCCAAACATGCCTCTATGACCATGTTCATCATTCAAATCACAAAAGGTACATGCCATTTACATTGCATTAACTCACAGGTTTCCAAAGGGACTGGGGAAGGAGAGAGGAGGAAAGAAATTATTTAATTGACCATGACTAACTTTAATTAATATGGAAAATATTAGAGTCAACTTATCCCACTGTGTATCTGGACACCATATTCCTTTTGATAAATATACTTTCAATTAAAAAAATAGATGGGCATCTTAAAATATAATCTATCTAAATTATTTTCCAAACTTTTCCCGATTATACCTCTATACCTCTACTATATACTGTGTAGGAAAATAAGAAATAAAAATAACATTTATTAATGTCATGTTGCTCATTACACTTATTTCCAAAAGAAATACAAATTTACAAAAAAAAAAAAGTGTTGGTATGACAAATGTAAAAACTCTAAAAAGTTCCCAAATGTAATATTTTAGAAGTCACTTCTTTGAGCCTCTTAAATACATCTTATCCATCTGTTGGTTCAGTATGGCATCCTCTAGGACTCTTGCATAACATTTACACCATTTCAGTTTTATGTCTAAATATGTTGATGGTGCTCATAAAAAAAATACCAGTATACAATGTAACTGGCACCACATGTCAGGAATCCAGGCAGCTCTCCTATCGTCCCATTTCCAGATGCTCCAAATCTCTTTTAGCTCTTACAGCACTCTTAAAGTTGACATGCCATACTGAGCCAGAAACCTGTACCATGATAACCCATTTATGTTCTCCCTTTTTCTTGAAACAAATAGGTTTCTGCTAAACCTGAATATATAAACATATATATACTCCTCCACTCAGACATATATAAGGTCTATATTATAAGTAAACAAAAGTATCAGAGTTTCTTCTCAGTTGTCCAATGCCAAAACAGACATGTTTTTTTCTAAATCACTGAATCTGTTCCTACTCAATTCTACAAGTAATTCTGAAGAATAATTATTCCTAAAAATATAATCAATTTTGTTCTTCACTTTCTTCTGTCAGGGGTAATTGAGGTATAGCAGGTAAAATATAAATGACCACCAGATGTAAATTCTTCAGATATTATCTAATATGATTACGAGACCACCACCATTATTAATTTAACTATTACTAGAGCACAATATAGAGTAGGGAGAGACGAGGTGTTCACTGGTTGACAAATAAAACCTAAATATGCCTCAAGTAGTCCAAGGGAATTGAGGAAAACCAGCAAATAAACAAAATCCAATATTAAATTAAACCCCCAAACTTCCTAAAATGCATGAAAGAAAGAACAGGAGATATTATCAGACTCTGCCTTCAATTTCCAAAAACATTTTTCATGACTCCCAAACCAGTCACTTGGGACACTTAGTTGTCACTTAGTTGACAGCATTAACTAACTCCATACTTCAATCTACAGAGAATACAAAAAGCTACCACGACCTTGAGTCTGTATCAGAATCATAATATAGTAGTCCTTGCCAATATTTTCATTGTAATTGTTACATACATAAATATTTGATGGATTAAATATACCTAAGGTTTGAGAAGAATGAGCTTCTTCCCACAAGAGGAGTAGTAGTACAACGCAAAAAGGCAATTGTGAGAAATTTAAATTCTCATTTTATCTTAAAAGTTCATTTTTTTTTTTCATTTTGGTCTGTTTAACATGTGTGCTCAACTTTGAGTATATTTTAACACTGACTATTGGGTAAAATTAGTGGTTTGGGAGGTGTCATCAAATACCCCTGACATGTCAAATAAATCCATATACACTACTATATACCCTTAAGTGCTCAACTACACCAATTTGAAAAGTACAACTATATAACATTCTGATAGGTGACATACTGTGAGGTCTTTCACCAGTTGTTATAGACTGAATGTTTGTGTTACTTAAAATTCATATGTGAAAACCAATCTCCAAGGGAAAGGTATTTGGAAGTGGGGCCTTTGGGAGGTGCTTTACTGCTTTTATAAGAGACCTTAGAGGGTTCCCTTGCCCCTTCTGTCACATGAATTTATAGTGAGAAAAGAAAAAAACTTTGTGAACCAAGAAGTAGACTCTCACAAGACACTGAATCTTCTGGCACTTTGATCTTGGACTTCCAGTTTCCCAAACTGTGAGAAATAAAATGTCTGCTGTTTATAAGCCACCCAATCTATGGTATACTGTTACAGTAGGCCCAACAAGGAAGGTGCCTTTTTTTTATGAATTCCTATCTTGCTTCATTCAAAATATATTTATTTTTTCTGCTTAGACTTCAATCCCCTAGGAAATCTATGACCTTTGATTACCAAGACCTTTGATGACTTACTTCTTTTATTTATTCATTCGTCTCATCACATGGCAAATGTTTATGGAGAATCTACTTCATTACAGACAGTGTTGTAAACACTGGGAATAGATTTGAGTAAAACCAATCATCTCATGAGGTAGAGATGTCATCATCATCATCATCATCATCATGCAAAGAGCTAAGGATAGAGTTAGACATGCAAAGAACAATGGCAGCACCATCACTGAAGAAAGGGATGAACTATGTGTGAACTACTTTTTTTATTCTGTTCATTTTAATGCCAGTTTCCCAAATTTGTCTCTAGTAAAAGCACCCTCTTGACACTGCTAAGTAGCCTATTGCAATTTATTTCCTTAAATCTCCAAACGTATTGAATTTTATATAAGATGAATGCCCAATAAAGATTCACAGTTACTTATGTTCATTTAAATGACTTATTTACACATGGTTGATGAATAAAGAAATGTGTCAGAATAAGAAACAGGCAATACCTGAAAAACTTGTTCAGGCCTTTCTGCTTTCCTAGACTCAGTCATTGCCATCCTGGTGCATAATACATATCAGATTGTTCCTGCCTAACTAGCCTCTCCTTCCTAGTTCTGCCTTCCTTTGGCCAGATTTGCTCTGCTGGTGTGTTTCAGTTCTTTTCCAGTTTCCCAGCAAATTACTGGCATCCTTAAAATCCTAAACTGAAACTATGTGTGTCTGCAAATTGGAAGCTAAGACTTCTGAAAGATATGTAAGTAAATCCAATGTATGCCCTGTTTCTTAGAACTCCCAACAATTTCAAATTAACATCTTACTTGGCAGGTCTGTAATTGCAGGGGAAAGTAAGCTTTCAAAGAATTGTTCTTAAAAATATACATCCAACCACTTAAGTAATGACTTGCCTCCAGAAAGTACAAAGTGCTGAGCTGTCCCTGAACCACATTCACAATCTCTCTCAGCAATGACCTGAAGACAACAATGTGCACTCTGCAAGGGGATTGCCACAATTTTTAATCTGCCTGGCTTTCCGATCAGGCAAAATATAAATCACTTAATCAGCTCCCAACTGAGCATCAGGTACAACTAGTATAAATTTTCCTTCATAAAAGTTTCATCAAAGCTGGGATGGCTGCATTGCCTTATCTTTTGCTAGAGAAATTACAGCCTGTGAAGATTGGCTGGTAGTCATATGTGATTGATAGGCTTAGGGTGGATGGCCTTCACGCAGAGGAGTTCAAGTCTAAATGGTCTTTGCAGTCACTTCCATCTCCTCTTTAAAATAATGCTTTGTTTCATTTACTGAAAAGGAAAAGCCAACCAATAATTGTATTGTTTTGTTTTGTTTTTGGTGTGTGTGTGTGTGTGTGTGTGTGTGAGTGTTCTTTTGAGAACACTCTTACTTCCATCAATTTACAGCTAGAAAAAGAATTGGCATATACAATTTTCAATATGGTAATTGTTTTTTTAATAAGTCAACACATCTGTAGGAATAGCTAGAAGACTGAAGACATAAAGCTCGGCATAGTTTCAAACTGATATTTATAGAATGAATGTTATTAAATTATGTGTTGTTATATAACATCAAGGGACTATAAGGTAGAATATACCTCCAATTAAATGAGGGAAATGTGGATTCAAAAACTTCCTTAATAAGATCACTAAGTCACTTGCCTCTTTTGCTTTTGTGATATTAAAATTCATACCATTCAGGTGGAAAAAATCACCTAAGGTATCATAAACACTACTCAGAATAAGAGGGGATAGTGTGAAACTCCTGACAGAATGACTAAAGAGTTCTAATTATGAAATATTATTAAGACAAGTGATATTATATCTCTCTAGTACTGGCCTCATCAAAAACTAAGACATAAATCAGTTCTAACAAGTAAACAGGTAAGTCAATTTTAAGGAATCTAATTTGCAATAGACTTACATCACTCATAATGTATTTCAATTTAAAAGGCCCATCATTTCATATTTTCAGATCAATAACTATATGAATTGCTTTACATTCCAATCCCATGTAGTCTAATTTAATGTGTTTTTGTTGATTTATGATAAAGCTCATAGCGGGGCAAAAAGATACAGGTATTTGATTCAAATATTAAACATTCAGTTGAAAAGACTGGGGATAGGGTAAATGTTAACAATGTATGCCCCAGAATCTAAGATTTATATACTTGGAAAACTACCAACATGCAATCAATGAAAATTCCTTAACACAAATGAATTAAGTGTCTCAAATATTACTAGTCACAGATGAACCTGGAATAATCATTCTAACTGATAACAGGTAAATTTTCTCCTCAAGCAGAGAAGTGCAATACCAGGTTGGTACACATGTGACAAAGTAATAAAAGGAAACTACTATTATAATATTAAACAGATGGGGCCATCAAGTAAAAAAAAAAAATCTCTTAAAAACAAGAAGAGGGCAAGTTCTAATCCAAGGATTCTAAGAAAGTCAATCATAATCAACTTCTCAATCAAGAAATCCAATCAGTTGTAGAGTAGCTGCTGCTTTCACATCTGTGCACCACAACTCAACCCATGAAATGTCATAACAAAAAACAGAATTCTGAAGGCTTCCAAAGGCAACTTCATCTCCAAGTTTCTGGGGTGAGTAGCCATCTCACTGAGGATTTCATAATCCACAAAACCTAGATTCCAACATTTCTCCAAAGGTTCTTTCAGTTTTCTCCAACTTTAGTGTGCAGAGTATTTTCCTGAGGGTTGATTTAGATGTCTTCCTAGATTTGAGTGACTCTTTTTCCAGAGATATGAATCAGTTGGCCTGGCCTGGGACCTGACTTTCCCCATTGTCACACAACTCTTCAGGGACACTTGATGGGGATTTACTGTAAGTCTACAATACTGGAAAAAATGAAAGATCCTCACGTAACATAGTATATTATAAATGCTCATTCTTGTTGACTAAGTAAATAAAGTCAGTAAAAAACTGATTTGAAGGAGAAAACTTATAATTTCTGATCCTTGGCGTGTTTGGCCACAGAGAATGGGGAAAAACGGAAATCCAGGACTATTAAAAACAATGGATGTCAAAACCACTGAACTTGATTTATGTATCTATTTCAGGAGGATAAAACAACACTTTTCAGTGAGAGTGATGTTATTGGCCAGTTAGTCTCATTTAGCCTGAAGTTTACCATTCATCATCTTTATTCTTCCTTATAGAGTTGTAGGCCCACGTGTGACAGCCCAGGGAAGTTCCAGGCCTTTACTCATCAGTGCTTGCCCCTTCTCAAGTGAAATGTTTCACCATCCAGCTAGTCGCGTAGTCCAGAAATCTCTAAGTGCAATTTCTTAAATTCTTAAATGTTTCTTAAATGCATGGATTAATGAAAGAAAGTCTGTTTATAGTCCTATCATCCTTCCCCACACCTTATCCATAAACAAGCTACATCAATTTTACTCCCAAATCATGAAACCAAAAGACAACTTGGTGACCCCTTTCTTGATTTAAACTTTTTTTTTCTTCTCTTAGGATTAAGGGAAAAACTCCTTAACATCTGTATGTAACCTTTTATAGTTTGTTCTATACAATCCTCGTTACTTGAATCTGTTATCCTGGTTCCATCCACTCTACTATACCTATGTTTGTGCCAGATTTATCTTCCAGGTCTTTCTTATCCATTCTGCTTCTTCATGCTTCCTCCTTCCATAGGACTTTCACATATTCTAATTTATCCTTCTGTGGTCCTCTTTGCACTCAGCATCCTATAGATGCTTATGCATCCTTTATATTTCAGCTAAAATGAAGGTTTCCTGTCCTTCCCCCTAAGGTAAAATCAGAATATTATAGGAAAACATAACCCATGTAGCTTTCTTTTGTATCTTGCCACAGATGAATTATACTTTCTAAACACTTACTTGATTAAAAATCATTTCCTATATAACAAAATTTATTTATTTAATTTACTTTAGTATCTTCAGCTTTCACAGCACAGTATTCCTTGAATGCATGAATTAATGAGAGAAAGTCAGTTTGTATCTGGAGAAACAAAATTATATGATTCTAAAAGAAACTGAGGTAAACCCAAACTGGTAATTGAAATGTAGAGGAAAAATAAAATTATAGTAACATAATTCTCAGACTTTTCAGTCTCAGGAAGCTTTTACACTCTTAAATGCTATTGAGAGCCCAAAAGGGCTTATGTTTATGTGGGTTATATTCATGAATATTTACCATGTGAGACATTAAAACTGAGTGGGGGCTCAGTCAGTTAAGTGTCCAACTTCAGCTCAGGTCATGATCTCACAGCCTGTGGGTTCGAGACCCGCATCGGGCTCTGTGCTGACAGCTCAGAGCCAAGAGCTTGCTTCAGATTCTGTGCCTCCCTCTCTCTCCCCCTCCCCCACTCATGCTCTGTCTCTCTGTGTCTCTAAAAAATGAGTAAATGTTTAAAAAATGTTTAAAAACTGAGAATGAAAATATATGTCAAAAATAATACAAGTAAAATAAACCTAGGACATGTTACCATAAATAATATACTTTACTAAAAAAAAAAAAAAGTTATCTTCCCAAACACAACAACTAGTGAGAGAAATGACATTGTTTTATGTTCATGTAATCTCTTTAATATTTGGCTTAAAAAAGACAGCTGAATTCTCAGATCTGTTTCTGCATTTAATCTGCTGCAATATCACACATCGTGTAGTCTCTGGAAAACTCCACTTGTAAGAAAATGAAAGCGAAAAAGTAAAAGAATTTTATAGTATATTATGAAAATAATTTTGATCTTGTTGACCCCATGAATGCATCTTAGATAAACTTCCAAGGATCCCAGGCAACACTCTGAGAGCCACTTGCATAATTCAGCCTCCAAACTGCCACACTTCAGAAAATAAAAGAATGTACTATAAGTGTTTATGCTAGACTATGAAGCATAAATAGGGATTATCATTAATATATGTTAACGAATGGCAATAGATATAAGCTCATTAAAATCTTATAATTCAAAACAAATATAGACTATATGGCATAGAATTCTTTACTACCTACCTGTAAGCTTTTTTAAAAGTTGGATACATTTTTCTATACTCATGAGAGTTAACATAGTACCTTATACAAAATACGCTTTCAAAGAATATTTAATGAACAAATTATTATGTAACAGAAGAGCTAAATGACAACTCTTGATTGTATGTTTCCTAGGCATTATAGTCTGTTTTGAAAGAATAGATGACAGGAGATTTATTTATTTATGGCAGTGATTCAATCATAATATATCCTACTTCTCCAAGTCACTCAACTTTTCAGGTTATTACAAACCTGTAAAGCTAGAATCTGTGAAGCAGAATACAAAGTCTCCTAGATGGTATGATTGGAGAGGCACAGAGCCCTTCATACTAAAAAATTATTACTAAGTCTAGCTATACTTGAAATATATTGACCATAGTTGCTAAGAATTATCTTTGTCCCTGTCCATGACAATTTTTAAATGGAAGTATTCTTGAGAGAAACATTCCATCCCTCATAAATAGAGTGAAGTATCCACTTAACCTTAGCATTATATTCAAGTCCAAATACACACACACACACACACACACACACACACACACACACAGCACATACCACTTAGGAAAGGATATTTAATCCTTTATTTAATCAAGATAGAAAACTTCCTGAGTGTGAGATGGCCTTAGATATTTTCTCTTCTACAAGGATAACCTTAAACATGAAAGCATTCTTGGGTGCAATAGAGATTGAGGATAATATGAAATGTTGAGGACAGAGGTAAGTGATTTAGTAAGTTGATAAAAACTTACTAAAATAATACTAAAAAACTTACTAAAAAATATATATAAAGTTTTTTGTACTAAAAAGGAGATTAAAGATTTAAAATTAATGAAAAAGTCTTCAATATATTATAAAATATTTTTCATAGATCTTAAAAAAACCTCTAATCCCTATAGCCAAAAGTCAATGGAAAGAAAAAGTAATTGTCTCTTCTAATTACTAAGTGTTTTTAATTTATTACTAGCTTTTGTTATATCATGTAAATTGATTAGAATCATTTTTGATTGTCTATAAGTCATATGTAAATGAAAATAGTAGAACTTAAAACTGATATAAAAATAATTTGTTAAATGATTCACTTACCTTATTTTATACTGGTGAAAATGGCTTATTCATTTTCTTTCTAAATATTAATTGGACATATTAATATCCCTTTTACTACAAGGGATTCAAATATACAAAAACAATCTAGATTTGAAAGTACGTTATAGGAGATATGCATGCAAATAATTATAATCAAGATAGTTGAAAGTAAGGAGGAGCTACAAAGGTACTCAGTTTTTAGAGTTATTCATGATTATAATGTGGGTGGTAACCACATTAGGTTCAAAAGGTAGCTAGAATTTCAGCTAAGAATGTAAGATGTAAAAATGTAGCATAGGGAAAGTTCTATCTTAGTCATGTTTATAGCTCTGGCACCTACAGTACTTTTAGGACCTTAGCATGAGCTTGAAAGATGATATTGACTGAGGACTGAGTATACAGTGTATAGTCCTCAGCTCATACTAGATAGCAGTGGATGTAAACCTGTAAAAGACAATTTGGAGATAGACTATAGGGATCTTGACTATACAGACAGATTAGATTTTACTAGACTTCAATATAGCATCATAAAACATTTTTGAAACATGAGTCACATTTTAAAGAAATACTTCAGAAAGATATCTTCAATAGCTACATTCAGGACAGATTGCATTCAGGACAGATTGGAGTACGAGTTTTTAAGCCATAGCTGTCATTTCTATCAGGGAAAACCACTCATCTGAGGGGGAAAAAAAAAACAGAAGAGAAGGACTAGAAAACTGAAATTTCCTTTTTTTTTTTTTTTTTTTTTTTATGTCAGGCACTACATTACACACATTGGGAACACTTTCTGATTTCCTTCTCTTTCTCAAAAATGTTTTCATCCACATTTCTACATGAGAGTTCTGAGGTTCAGACATGTTGAATAATGAAAGTTACATAGAGAGCAAGAAGAAGCAAATGTTAAAAAATAAAAGTCAGTTGATTAAATTTGACAATCCAACTGCCTTTATTAAACAATCCATGAATCATTTAGCATTCCATCTAGCAAGTAGAGGGGAGCTCCCAGGAGTTGTACAAAATGGAAAGTTTTCATAGGAACAAGGGCGAAGCAAGAAAGTTATTAGCAGAAGAAAAGGATTGTTCCAGACAAGGTTGCTTTCTCTTAGGGGGAAAGCAGGAGGTCTTATCCTGCAGATTACCTCATCTTCTTTTGGAAAATGGTGAGGGCCCTGGTGGTTGATTACTTCATTGGCATTGACCAGAACATTCCTGACTGACTAACGAAGACTACACTTCTGGGGGAGGCTGAAACTGCAGTTAGATTTGGTAGTCAGCCTTGGCCTAAATGACATCATTTGGGGCCTGTGGTTTTCTTTTTTAGACAGGATTTAACTCCCACTTTAAAGAACATACTATTTCTTCTACAACAAAGTTACATTCTGGAAGCACCTACTTCAAAGAAGCTAATTAGAAGGCTTTATGGGAGAGCAAGTTTGAGTATCAATGTTGTACATTGAGAGTGTCATGAGTTCTTGGCCACACTCCCCATAGAGATGTGGAGCCTACTTTTACCTCCCCTGGAATCCGTACTGGGTCCGTGACTCCTTTGGGCCAATGGTATGTGACAGAAATGACATTGCATATCCTCCAAGGGTAGGTCATAAGCCTTGGGGCTTCTGCCAAGTCTCTTGGAACACTCACTCTGGGGGAAGTGAGCCACCACATAAAAAACTTGACTTTCCTGAGACCACCATGTTTCAAGATCCCCAAGTCACTTAGAGGATCCTGCAGAACAAGATGCATGTGTAGAGAGAGGAAGTCCACATGGTAGCAAGGGTCCAGACGTGTGTGTGTGTGTGTGTGTGTGTGTGAAGAAACATTCTGCAAGTGAATTTTCCAGCCCCAGCCACCCCAACTGATGCCAGGAACATCAGGCATACAGTGCCTGGCTGAGTCCTTCCCCAATTCCTGACTCCCAAAATTATAATCAAAACCAATAGTTGTTTTGAGTTTCTGTGTTTTAGGGTAAATTCTTGAGTAGTAATATGTAATTGGAACACCCAAGAATAGCAAAAGTCACATACTGTTATTGGCCATTTTTAAAATGACATGTCAAATGGTGTTGAAGATACTAGTGAACACTGAGTCTCACATGGATATCTAATGATTAATGACATTTTAAACCAAATGCTTCCAATAACACACACACACACACACACACACACACACACACACAGCAAGCTTTAAAAGAAAAGGCAGTTGAAAATGAAATGTGAGGAGAGAGGAAAATTCTCCTACTCAGCACTGATTTGTCAAATGGAGCTCATTCTGATATTTGTAGTGCTTTATCTCAAAGGGTCATTTTAAAAAATCCTCCTCACCTCTGTGGGAATCCTTTAGCCCCAGTGACCTACCTTCAGTGACCAACCCCACAGCTAGGTCAGTTAAAATCAATTCTCAGTTAAAAATCAACCAACAAGGAAAGACTTAAGAAAAGGAGAGAAAGATTTGACAAGGGTTTTATTGAAACCTCTCTGCACTTTACACATTTTGGGCCTAGAAATGTAATAAGCATTTGCTAGTTATCCTGGGAAAAGCTATTTTCTCTCCTCTCAGCTAGACAAAAAAAAAAAAAAAAAAAAAAAAAAAAGAGGCCAAAATGCTTTGTCTAAATATCTCCTTTTTCAAAGAAATATTAGACTGTAAACTAAGAAAGGTGCTGTGCTTTCAGAAAGTATTCCACTCAACTCATTGATTGTTTCCTGCTCATAGATAATCCTGAGTAAGTATGCTCATTGATTTATGTCAGTTCTAAAAGCCCCAATTCTCCTGAATTATTCTAGTGCATTTCAAGCCAACCAATTCTAACTCATATCTTTAATCTATGGACTGCATAAGAAATTTTAAGTTATTTCAATAGAATTTTTCAAATGTGTAAAACACATTTTGAAATGCTCATATCTTCTCTAAATATTTCATTTTTCAAACTGGTCTGTTGACAGGCACCATGGTACTTAAATGGAGTTAAATATATGTGTGCTTAGCTCATATACAGCGATCTGTCAAAGACCTTTAGTGTCTCTGACAGCACTTAACGATTTGATCTGGGCATTTGTTTCTACGTTGTCTTCAATGATGACACTCAATCAGTATAAGATTCTAGTAGCTGTTTGACTTTAGATAATAACAGATGTAAATCACTATTGTTGCCTAGGCTGGGAAATAAGGTGTTCTTTAAATTGGTACGATTGCTCTTGTTTTCCTTTCTTAAAGTTTATCATAAATACCAGCAATTGACAGGTCTTGCTTTTTCATAGATTTTCTATAGTAAATATTGAAATATGATCACCCATAAAACATTTCTATAGGTGATATAGCACAATAATTCAAATAGAGCAACTTTCACATTCTTCAAATCTGCCTACCTCTATATGTTACATGTAAATGAATTTGTCATGTTGAAACCTTTCAAATCCATGGGCTCAGGCTGCTGGGAAGAGAAATGACTTCTGTATGCCAAACCCCCCAAAAAATCAATCAAAGATAAGACAAAATCTTGGGCTGATTTGTACCCATATATCCTCTGCACTTTAATGGTATCTGGCACATAGTAGGTACCCATAAATAGTTGCTGAATTGATTAAGAAACAAGCAGACATTTTAATTTTTCACAAATGATTATTACAAGACAGATTTCAATAATTATCCAGAATGCACCCTCCATCCCTCAGTAAATAGTCAAGAAAGTTTAACTCTTGCTTTTCATTCCCGGAATAATTAGGATCCTTAACTGGGGTAGATGATCTGTTTGGTCACAGATGAAAGACATATAGTTGACAATTACACATTATTTATTAAGCTCATTTATATTAAAATTATAGCACTCTAGAGTTGGAAAAATCCTCAAGGTTCATCTAGTTCCTTTATTTTAAAAGAAAAAGGCGGCAAAATACAGCCTTAGAGCTTTAAATACAAATACAAGACCGAGTAGAAAACGTGTCCCAGGGGCGCCTGGGTGGCGCAGTCGGTTAAGCATCCGACTTCAGCCAGGTCACGATCTCGCAGTCCGTGAGTTCGAGCCCCGCGTCAGGCTCTGGGCTGATGGCTCAGAGCCTGGAGCCAGTTTCTGATTCTGTGTCTCTCTCTCTCTCTGCCCCTCCCCCGTTCATGCTCTGTCTCTCTCTGTCCCAAAAATAAATAAACGTTGAAAAAAAAATTAAAAAAAAAAAAGAAAACGTGTCCCAAATTCCCCATCCAGCATTCTCACCATCCAGACTGCTAAACTCTCTTCTTTCCTGTATAGGTTTCTCCTCCACTCCCTTAACAAAACACTTCTTTGCTTTGTGTTCAAAGGGGTTGGGCGGTTAGTAAAGTAAAAGCTGATTTTCCTCCCTTTTTAACATGGAATTCATTTTCTCTTCTAGTCTGTACACAACCTCTAGTGTAGCTTCAGGTGGTATTAGTCGTTTTATTGAAAAAGCAAGAGAAGCTTCTTCTAAAGCTTGAGATCAGACTTTTCTGAAAGAAAAGTACTGCCTTTTAAAAATAAATAGCTAATTTTCTTAGGAATAAGCAGGTCACCAAACAAATAATCTTTTGTATTGGTCTTTTCAGTTGCAGGATTCAGATGTTGTGCCAGTTAGATTCCCTGTGTTTTAAAGGATTGTCCTCAACCATATCTGGCAATGTTTGGCATAAATGACCTGCCCTAAAAAAAAAAATCAATGTAGCTGAAGCTTTTGGCTCTTTTCCCCCTATCTATGTTTTCACCCTCATAATCCTCTCTTTCTCTGCCCCACTCTTAGTAAGCCCTCCTTGGCTTAAACTAATAGCTAACTAATCCCAGCTATAGTGATAATTGATAACTTACCTTCTAAGAATATTCCTACTAGCACATAAAATTCTTGGGGTGAGGAGCTGCTTTGAACCAGATAAAAGCCTACTGTGGCTGCTTTTAAAAATCACAACACATCCTCTCAGCACATTTTACCTTGCTCTATCTTCCTTCCTGCAGACCATATTTTCCCTAATCTACCATAACTATATTTATATGTTATATTAATATTCTATTGTCTTCCTACTAGAATGTAAACTCGAGTGGGAAGGATTCATTGATGTATTTCAAATGTCTAGAACAGCACCTGGCATCATAGGTACTTAACACAAATGTGTTGAAAATATAACAGATGCCTATCTATATACCTCTATTTATAGGTATAGATATATAGATACATATGAATATCACCACTGTGTTTCCTTTAAAATAGGAATGGGAGTGTGTTTTCTGTGTACTATAATTTTGAAATCCTAATTATATATTATGTCTGAGTCTGTTCTGAAAGATTCTTGCCAGGCCATATGAAGTCAGATTTCTCCAAGGTCATGAAACTGACTTGTAATAATTTTTTTTTTAAAGATTCACATAATAAACTTTTGTATTTTTTAAAAAAAGTACTGAATTTTAACAATAAAACAATATTTATAATCTATATAAATTACAAAGATGTATAAAGTTTAAAGAATAAAAATTAAACATCCATAACTCACCACCAGCTTAAGAAGTAGATCATTAGAAAAACATTTGAAGTTTCATATGTGCTCCTCCAAAATTCCCTCCTCTTTTCCTTCTGTGGCCCAGAGAACATCATATCTAGATCTGCTATTATATTTATAGTTGTGCCACATATATTTGTATCTCTCTTAAAAAGATGGCTTTGTTTTGCCTGCTTTTAACCTTTATATGATCGAAATTGTAAAGTCTATATATTTTTTTGGAGTATTTACTTCAAATGTTCTCCATTGTGTTGTTACATTCATCATTATCATTCATCGCCACTGCTCTGTGGTACTCCATTGTATGAACACAGCACAATTTATATATCCCACCCCCTGCTCATGGCATTTGCATTGTTTCAAGGTTTTTTTGTTTGCTTGTTTTCTTAAATTACAAACAATCCTGTTAGAAATTCCCTTTTATCTGTTTCTGTTTCCTTGTGTGATAGTTTCTCAGGGGTATAGGTGCAAATGTTTTTCAAGGGTATATTTCTGGGAGCTGAATTGTTGGTTATACATTGTACATATTTTCACCTTCTCCTGATAATGACTTAATGTTTTCCATGGTGATTATACAAATATGTGTTCTTAAAACTATTGTGTAAAAGTTCCATCTGCTCTCCTCCTCACCAACATTTGATATTCCGATAATATTTCAAGTAAAATACACTTTCTTTTAAGATGTCGAACTAGTTTTGAGGAATTAAAAAACAAACTAAGATATCAGGTTTTTATATGTAGAAAAGCAAAAAAATATAGGCAATTTATAAAAAATCTACATGGTTTTCATGAATGATCAAATGCAGTTATTTTCAATACATATATAGTCAAATGTCATTAATAGCCAAACACTTAATACATTCATTCAGAATGTAAGCTAACTTATTTTTTAGAACATCATTACACAGATCAATTTTCTTATCAATGTGCAGTAGTAAAATAAATAATTCTAAACTCCTCAACTATACTATATAGTTATTTCTAAGATAGACCTGGCAAGGATTTCATATTCCAGCCCTATTCTGTGAGATATTTTGTGATACATTACATTAGGAAAAGATTTTGTGTTCCATTGAGACTTGGAAACACTAAGTTTGGCTTTGTTCCAATGTATTTATTTACTATAGATGATTTAGTCTTTATTAAATTATTGTACATTTTGAATCTCCAAAAGGAACATCTAATATTTAGTGATTTTCAAACTTTTGGACCACAAAACCCTTTTGTCTATCATCTCATGGAACAGTTATGGAATTGTGGTCACATAATATTTATATAAAATTCTTAACAAAAGCCCCACAGTGCTAAACTGTGCCTTACATTCTACCTTTGCATGAAGTATATATCCCAGTCTTTGATCAGATGAAAAAAGAAAAAAAAGGAAATCACACATTAATGCAGGGAGTATGAATTTATATAGCTTTTCCAAAAGGCAAAAAAATGATATATATAAAAAGCTTTAAGTATTTTACTTTGCACTATATTTTTTGACTTTTGTACTTTTGGACAATGTATTATACCTTATATTTCTCAGCACTTAAAATTATCTGTACTAAAGAATAACAGATTCATTCAAATACATGCCCAAAGATGGTAAAACAAAAAATTAGGAATAACCTAAATTTATTGTAATAAAAAAATCTTAATTATACTAGTGCATACTAATAGGATAGAAAACATGCAGGCAGTAAAAATTCTATCCAAAAAATCCAGAATTATTTAATAATACCAGGAAATATTCATGAAAGATTGAGTTAACATATGTGAATATTTTAAAGGATACACATGCATATATTAAAATGGAAATAAAGGTAGAAAGAAAACACATCAAAATCTTAATTTAGTGGTAGTCACTGAATGGCAGAATTATTATTAATTATATTTTATTTATGAAATTTTGAATTTTTCCCAAGTCAAATACACTTAAGTATTGTTTTAACAGTAAAAAGAGGTAATAAAATATTATTTAATTTATAAATGGGCTTTGAAATTTGCTGTGAAACTCAATGAACAATAAAAAAGAAATGCTCTCAGCAATGGAAAAAAATGAGACTTTCTTTAAATATATTCTGAAGAAACAATTCAAAGCATAAGGTAGCTTCAAAGGTAGCTTTGGAAAGACCATCTATTTCCAAATCACCTGACCTGCCTGATAAAAATGGAGATTCTTCGGCCCCACCACAGAGTCTTATTCTGAAAGTCTAGAGAACCTCCCTTTCCTTAAGCAGGGTTAGAAGACCTGGTTTCCTTCTGAAATCTATGGTTTGTTTTATAGTACTGATTTACCACTGAAGTGCTCTCAGGTTCTCTTTTCTCATCTTTCTGTAGTGGAACAGTGTGGTTGGACTAAAACCTGGTACCCATTATTCCACTGGTGACTAGCAACCATCAGGCATCCAGTCCCCAGATCCTATGCTCTATACACAAGTTTTTTGCCTTTGGAGCCGTATTTCTGTTGCCCCGGGTACGTGCTGTATCCCAAGCTCTTTAGGTCAATTTTCTTTTGCAAAGTTACAGAAGGATACAGAAACTTCATAGATAAACAAACAAAAAACCCAAGCCCTGATCCCTCATATTGAGAAAAGAGAATATAAAAATAGTGTCTGAATATTTCCAGACAACTCTGTGTTATGCAGAGGTATATGCAGAGGGCTGGAGGGGAAGCAAAGCTGCTGGATCCATGGACTCCACAGGGAACAGATGCTCCACTGAGTCCTTATACCTCAGTGTGCCACATAACCACTGCTATTTGATAAATGTGTCAAGATGTGAAACAGATCAGAAAATTCTGGATTATAGAAAAAACACAGAGACTCAGATAGGGACTTTATTGTATGGAATATTTAATGTTTGTTCTAAAGGAGAAGGCAGGTCTATACCCTCTTCCTGAGAAGTAGAATCAACTTTAAAGTATCAGACATAAGAGGTATGTGCCATTCCCAGTACAGTTTGCAGTAAATCCTGAATGCTATATTGGACCAGCCACACAAATGTCACCAGAGTCCCTAAAAAAATGTAGCTAGATATGTGCAATGGTGGACTATTGTAGGTTGAAATTTGTCCCCCCAAAAGATACACTGAAGATCTAACCCATAGTACCCATATTCATAGAAATTTGGAAGTAGGGTCTTTGAAGATGTAGTCAAGTTAAGAGGAAGTTACACTGGATTAGGGTGGGTCTGAATCCAATGATTTATAAGAATAAGGAAATTTGTAGAGATACAGAGGGAAGAAAGCCAGATGAGAATAGAGGCAGAGATTGGAGTGATAGAGCTACAAACCAAATAGGGTTTTCTGGAAATCATCAGAAACTACAGAATAGAATATTCCTAGGAGCTTCCAGAAGAACTACCCTACTGATACCATGAGTTAATACTCCAAGAGTTCAGACAGTAACTTTCTGTTGTTTAAAGCTACACAGTTCATGCTACTTTGTTATGCAGTTCTAGAAAACAGGTGAACCAACAATCCAAAAACCACTGAAGACCTGTTGTCAGTTTTACCTTGGGCCATTGGCTGAATTATCATTATAGGCTCTCAGTTTAGCACTAACTGAGAGACATAGGGATTGGTCCTCTCTGGAAGCAATAACAAGGGGAAAATGTTTGCAGTACCTTGTGCTCTTTGAATCACAAGCCTAAACACATCAAGACACATCAAGAAGGGAAGTATTAGAACTACAGAGGAGAATGTCAAGATTTTTGAAGAATCTTTGAGACCTCTTTTATAATATTCAAGCAGAAACTGAGCTTATATTCTTTACTATACCTTACTCATTATATACTATATGTTATATAGTATACATTTTGTGCTATGTATTTTATACAATACGTATATACCATATACTAATATACTGTGGTTATTAGCAGGCCCCACTGGCATTTTACCTGGCCCAGCACTGGAGTGGCCTTGTCCCTGTACATGGGTGAGCTGATTTCTACACGGGCAGTAGAAACCTTCCAGAATAGCAATCGCATATTCTCTGCTTCTTATCATTTTCCAATGTGTACATGTTAATTTACACTAATTTTTAAAATTTTTTAATGTTTATTTATTTTTGAGACAGAGAGAGACAGAGCACAAGCAGGGGAGGGGCAGAGAGAGAAGGAGACACAAAATCCCAAGCAGGCTCCATGCTCCAAGCTGTCAGTACAGAGCCTGACATGGGGCTCGAACCCATGAACCGTGAGATCATGACCTGAGCTGAAGTCAGATGCTTAACCAACTGAGCCACCCAGGTGCCCCAAATTCATCCTAATTTTTTTGAAGTGAGGAAAGACAGAAATTGGGAGAGCTTTTTCTACATTAGAAAAAGGACATGGGAAAAACAGTGAGAGAGGACAGAAAAATGTATTTAAATGTTTATAAATGTTTTATTGTGCTCTATTTACATTTTTTCTGGGATTACTTTTCAGTTCTCAGTTAGTAGAAGCAAGAAGGCAGAAGGCAGAATGAGAGGATTTATGACTATTGTGTTGTATTTGAACTTGTGAATATTTGTTTACCCATGAAAAGAAACTCTTCACTCCTGCTATTTAAACTCATTTTCCTTTCTATCTTTTGTGGTTTGAAATTTTTCTCTGTACCTAGTGACAAAAGGGCAGTGAAGAAAAGGGGTACAGCTTTACAAGATTTTTCAAATTCTGAAAAAAACAGCACAATTGCTATTAAGTGTGCGATTACCATAATCAGTGTAGTACTGTATGTAACTCATGAGTTTCTCCCATCTGGATTCAAGTTCAGATAATAAGGCATTGAAAACCTTGTAAAAAGAAAAAAGTAAGATAAGTAAGTGAATCTGTGACATTTCCCCATGTATATGCATGCCTTTCTCAGCCAAAGTGTCTTGAAATAGACACTTTTATGTAATACCTAGAAGAACTAAATGATGTCTTGGTTTCCCACATGCTTGATACCAAGAAGCAAAAGGTACCCCACAAAATCTTTGTTTTCAGATTCTCAGAAATTCACCACATTAGGATACCTTTCCATAGTCTCAAGAGGCAGCACAACATCTTTAAGGACGAATTTATGGCTGAGTTTGAAATTCTTTCAAGTCCCTCTAAAAGATAATATGGTTGAGCAGAAAAAAGAAAAAATTCTGACATTCTCAATGTATAGCAAGGAAGATAAAAAGATGTAGAGATAGGTAGATAGAAAAATAATAGATGGACAGACAGATAATATGTATGCATGTTATGTGAGTGATCTGTGTGATATATGACATATTTATTTGTTATATTCCTCACATAAGAACTAGAAACCTAACAATTGTAAAGCTGGAGATCTTTGATGAAATGTTAAGCCCAGATAAAGAGAGACTCAGAGTTAGAATTTTTTTTACCTTTATAATTCATAGCAATTCCCAACTATTTCTCAGACTATAGAAAAATGACAGTTTTTAACTTTTTTTTTAAGGTCTGCATTTTTCCTTCCACTTGTGAAAAGTTATCCAGTGAAATAACAAAACGTGATTAAATATAATAATCAATGCTTGGTTAGATTTATGTGTGTATGTATGTGTGTGTGTATGTATTTTTCACAAGAGAAACAGGAGAAACAGCCAGTGATGGATCAGACTTTTATCACAAGGAAAATAATTTATAGCACTCCTGGTTACATATAATTTCAGATATTCAGTCTAATGGCTTTTGTAAATAAGACCAAGATAACTTTTATTCAATCCACACTTCTGTGTTAATTTGAAAATCATACATTTTCATATTGATATATATTTTAAAAATCATCTACTACTACATCATGGATATAAAAATCATTTGCCATTAGTCAACTGAAGATTCCTTCTTTTAAATATATTGATTACCCTAGGATAATCAATTGACATTTGGCACAGTCTTATTTACAATAATTCAACCCAACAGCAATATAATTTAGAAACTGGCCACTAGGCATGTGCTGGTAATGAACAGAATTCATGTTTAATTCAAACTTATAAGCAAAACCATTATATTTAGGTAACATCATTATTGTGACAACATGACAAAGACCAAATAATTCAATGTTAAAACTACCTTTCTTTCTTTAACTCAGATATTTTGCTACAGAAGTAAAAGAAAATAAGTAAGCATTTTGAGTTACATACAGATTTTAGAATAAGAAAGAGAAGCAGATGGTATTAGAGGGTTCTTTCAAATTGTTTTGTTTTGTTTTTTGTTACATATTTATAGAATAGGGCCTAGAGTAGGCCAAATTTTTGCCGAAATATGAAATGGCTTCATTGAATTCCGTGCTAGCAGCCTTAGACATTTTCCAGTGGGAGAATCTCCCCCAATATCTCTGAAACAAATGTTTTTATTTTGAAAAAAACCACAATTTTTATTACATGTCTTAAACAGTAGTTATAAAAGGTAGAAACTAGGGGCGCCTGGGTGGCGCAGTCGGTTAAGCGTCCGACTTCAGCCAGGTCACGATCTTGCGGTCCGTGAGTTCGAGCCCCGCGTCAGGCTCTGGGCTGATGGCTCAGAGCCTGGAGCCTGTTTCCGATTCTGTGTCTCCCTCTCTCTGCCCCTCCCCTGTTCATGCTCTGTCTCTCTCTGTCCCAAAAATAAATAAACGTTGAAAAAAAAAAAATTTAAAAAAAAAAAATAAAAGGTAGAAACTCAAGTTGCAACAGCAAGTCAAAATGTTGTATTGCTCTTTCCTCTGATAAGGGTTCCTAAAGGCAGCAAGTTAGAGAAAGCATGAACATTCCTATGCTAAACGTGTGGTTGAAAAAAAAATTAAAAATCTAAACTAAAAATTCTCATTAGAATAAACTATTTAGATGAACAACTGAAAAGATGGAGACAAAAACAGATACAAGATATTTGGATTCTGGTCTCAACTTTCACAGTGACTAGTTGTGTGATCTGAGGAAGTAATTTCAAGTATTGTATTTGCTCCATTAAATGAGGAAGAAGGGCTCTAAGAACATTTCCAGTTCTAAAATCCTATGAATTTATATTTTGAAAAGTGGCTTATGTGTATAAATTGAGGCTTAGTTTATCTGAATTTTTTTCTTATCTACCTATCACACAAATATATTGCTAAGAACATTAAGAACAAAGTCATTTTGAAATGTAACATCATGTTGCCCTTTATATAGACATAGCCTAAATCTCACCAATAGGAGCATATATGTCTGGCTTTTATGTAATCAATAATAGTTGTAGCTATTCCCCTACCTCTTATTTTCTCTTCTTTCAACCTCAGGGAGAGATTCAGGTGTTCTAGAACATAGGAAGTTATATAGCTTCCAAAAGCAAATCTCTATAACTTTACCTCTGCTGCCGAATAAGCTTCCTTCCATGCTTCCGTCGGGACAAGGAACATGCATATCTATGTTCAAACCTGGTCAGTTATTTTAAGTGACGGGTAGAGACATGTGGACAATGGTTAAATGTGTTTGTGGAAAGTCTGGAGAGCAAATTTCAAGACTCTCCTTAATTAGCAACGCAATGCTAATTAATGAGACTATTTCCCAGTTTTCTAGATCTAAAACAGACATTTTCAAATTAATGAAAAACAGCTGGCTGACTTCCACTAAAGTGATGTTTTTGTAATGTTACACTAAAATCTTCCATAGAGAATGCAATACATTGAACAGAGTCCATTCCCTTAATCTTTATATGTGTATGTGTTATAATTATAACTTTTCAAAACAGCAAAATGGAAAAATAAAAAATTAGCTGATATTATATGTTATTAGTGAGACAACTGTCAGAATATCTTATTATTCCAGATCAATTTATAACATATACCCTATATTCTTCTATTACTTCCTACAAGGTACCAAAACTCGGAAAATAATACTGGAAGTCATTCTTGATTTTGTGCTAAAAAGAGAAATTGATATTTGAGTATCTCATCAATTTAATAAGACTTTACCATTCAATAGCATACTGTGCTATTCACCTGACAGAGGATGTACTATACCATTCTGCTGAATTACACTCACTTTACATTGACATCACAGACTCTGAGTACAAAAATCATCACTGTACAAGACTGTATCTGCGGCCTTTGAATCTGTTAACTTAAATTGTTGTCTTTCTGTTTTGAATAACAAGGAGCACTAACAAACAAGTATACCATTCTTCATAGGGATTAAAGAGCAAAGCAGCTAATTGTATCTGTCACGTAGAAGGTGAAAGAACCAGAAAATCATAGTTTGGGGCGCCTGGGTGGCTCAGTCAACTGAGTATCTGACTTCAGCTCAGGTCATGATCTCATGGTTCTTGATCTTATGCCCCACATCAGGCTCTGTGCTGACAGCTTGGAGCCTGGAACCTGTTTTGGATTCTGTGTCTCCCTCTCTGCCCCAAACCCACTTACATTCTGTCTCTCCTAAAATAAATAAACATTAAACAAATCATAGTTTAACATGAATAATCATTTCACATAATAAAACAATGAATTAGAATTGAAATTAGAATTTTATGGAATTGTGTGATGTGGCTGCTCCAGAATGGCTGGAACTTTTGCCAATAAAGTGATGTACAGTATTTTTAACAAGTCCACTCCCAAAGATTTTTGAGACTTTTTCCTCTTGCTTTATACAAATCTAAAGATCATATGAATTCCAACAAGGATTACTTTTTCTATTTATAATAAAGCTCCCAATTAAATTATAAAATAAAGTGATCACTCATTGTGAAAATATCTTTATGTTATACTGTTGTAAAATTAGGGTGTACATATAACGCCTCAATCACAATAAGAGTTTATTTCCTAATGATGCAAAGCCAACAGCATTTCCTCCTGTTTGATGGGTAGTTCTCTTCAAAATGGTAAGTCTGGGACCTGGGCTCATTCCAATATTATATGTCAGCTGTGTTTAACTCCTGACTTGAATGGTCACCATGATTTTCTGCCTGAAGACAGTGGAAAGGGAAAGAGCACGTGGAGAAAAAAAATATACACTTTTAGACCACTTCATTTCATTGCATTAGTGAGAACTAATCATATGTTCCCACAAAGATGAATAGAATACTGGGAAATCCTTGTTATACTTGACTGGACAGGGCCTTCTCAGCTAAGCTCTGGGTTACATAAAGGGCATAGGGGCTGGGGGAGAGCACACGCATGCACAACGTCTCACCAAAAAAAAAAAAAAAAAAAAAAAAAGAGCAAAGGTTAAAAGTTTTTATTCTGTTGCTAAATATTATATATCCAACCCAGTGAAACAAAAAGTTGTTTTTGTCCCTTATATCATCAGGAAAGTATCCTGTCATAACACAAAATATAGAAGTTTTGAAGTATAATAAGTTTTGAAGTATAAAATTTATACCTGTGAAATTTTTCACACATTTTCTCCCACATTATTAAAGCCATGGATTCCTCCCTCTTTTCATCATTCTGAGAAATCTCTAAAATATAGAGTACACATATAGATATATGAAGACATTTAATTATTAGAAACATACTACGTAACACATAGAGCCAGTGTTATAAGAGGTCACTAGTAATACAAACTGAATCTCTGGACAATCTCAGTCTGGAAGACCTACTTCCACAGCCACTGACATTTATTCCTATCCCAAAATTCCACACAAGATTAGAAGGAATGCGACTGATCTGGCGTTCTTTCAAAAACAACTTTACTCTTTGTGCTGAGCATAGGGAATTTATTGAGTTGAATAGTTTCCCCTCTCCCAAGCTTATGTCCACCTGGAACCTCAGAATGTGACCTTATTTGGAGATAGGGTCTTTGAAGATATAATTAGCTAATTTAAGGTGAGATCACAGTGGATTAGGGTGAACCCTAAATCCAATGATTGGTGTCCTTATTAAGATGAGAGGACAAACAGGCCAACACAGAGAAGGTCATGTGAAGATGCACAGAGGGAAGAAAGTCATGTGACAAGGGAGGTAGAGATTAGAATGTTAGACCTACAAGGCAAGGGATGCCAAAATTCCTGCAACCACCAGAAGCTGGGAAAGGCAAGGAGCAGAGCCTTCAGAAAGAACCAACTCTATCAACACCCTGATTTTCGACTCTGGCCTCCACAACGGCAAAAGTATAAATTTCTATTATTTTAAATCATCCAGTTTGTGGTGGTTTGTTACAGCAGCACTAGGAAATGAATACAGGAAATTTCTCCAAATTACATCTCAGGGTTATGTCAGTTGAACACTCCTGACCCTTCTCATGGGCATCGGATCCTGTCTGTGGCCACCTGTAGTATTTTCACTTCTTACCTTCAGGAGGCTACAGAATGGGAGTAGCATACAAATCAAGAAAAATGTTCCCTTTTGACACAAAGAAAATGAAATAATTCTTTCTCAGCATTTACCCTCACACTCCTTAACTTCTCTCTCTCACTTCACTTGATTTGGCAAGAGAGCTATTTTCTCTCTCTATTGTATAATACGAATGTCTTTTTCATTCCACTCAGTCATCCAACCTCACTTATTTTTATGTGATACACTTTCCATGAGAAGTTCATTACCGGGGAAGGTGTCTTAGAATCCTCCAGGGGGATTTAACAACACAGTAACTACAATTCCTTCAATGTTTCTTACATTCTGGGCTCTGTGTTACTCGTATAAATTCCAGTTGTATCAAACTTTAGCTGTTCATTCATGGATCAGGGCACCTTCTGGGGAACACAACTTCTACTTTCAATTGCCCTTGATTATATCAATAAATAAATAATCCTCTGCTACACCACAATAACTCTCAGATAGTACCTGGTATTGACAGCATGGATTTATTTGACAGTGTAACAGAATAACTTTGTTTTTAACATTGCTTTTTCAAAATAATACTGCAATAAGGACCTAAGTTCTCAAGGTTGAAAGTCATTTTAGAAGTGGAACGTATGTGAGCCAAGGAATTTTAGAGATCAATGGAACTTTAGAAATCATTTTCATTTAGTATATTTTTTCCACCACTAATCATTTGCTCCTCTTTTGATAAAATTAGCCACTCAATGGCACTCTAAATGTAAGATAGATATTGAAATTCTCTATATTAAAAGAGCTTAGAAGTGACATAAGTTATAGTAATACATCTTACTTGTTCTCTGAAAATGTATTTGTGGTTGTACCTGAAGTTCCTTATTCCTAATCTCCCTGGCCACAAATAGCCAATGCTCAATGAATTATGGAAAAAGTGCTGACCAGTTGTGAAAACTCTATTACAACAAAGAATTCTGCCTATGGGTGTGATATTTCCACCACCACTATTCCAAATCCCTGAATCTTTAAATAACACCACCTTAAGGGAAATGTCCCTAAAAGAGCAAGATCACTTTTTCACATTGACTAATCCAGATACCTGTCTTAAACCTTTCAATCTTTTAAAGTTTGTCACAAGTATGATTTTGGAAGATCTCCCAATTCCTATCATGAACCCTGCCTTACCTATGACTTGAGATACCTTGTGATTTTATCTTTGCAGTTAAAGTGTTGGAAACTCTTCTTTATAAAACACTTTTTATTTATTACAAACTACAAAAACAACATGCTTTATTATACAATCACAGAAGCTTAGTCCTTTGAAGTGGAATTTCAGTTACTCAGAGTATATTGTAAAAACCCCATTCAGACCACGCTTACTTGTATTTAATAATATATACTATTGGAAGGATAATACCTTACAGGGAAATCTAGGCTTTATGCCTACAATTAACTTACTCATAATTAATTTTGCAGTAATTATTATAAATTATTTAAATGCACTCTCAGGAGCAGAATACACTTCAGATTATTAGAAAAAAAGTGATTGATCTCTCACTGATAGAGAAAAAAATGGAAAAAAAACATATGAAAAATATGTAAATTGTTTTTACTTAGAAAAGAGAACTAAGATGATAAATTTTATTAATTTCTGTGATTCTATGTGAAATAAATAGCTACATGTTTAAGCTCTAAAAATTATTTTTAGGCAATGTATAAAGATATTTAATAAGAAATCTAGTGAACATTTTGAAATAAATAATGAGTCAATGTCTAATAAAAAAGAGTCTTGAGAAATATTAGTTGCCATAAGAACAAAAAATCTTATATTTGAATGCTGCATTCTGTTTTATTCTTTCTTCTTTTAAGAGGAAAATTATCATGTTGGATTTATTTTCTTAAAGCCTTTTTATTTTTTATTTGAGAGAGAGTGTGTATATGTGTGCAAGCAGGGGTCGGGCAGAGACAGAGGGAAAAGAGAATCCCAAGAAGGCCCCACACTCTCAGTGCAGAGCCTGACTGGGGGCTTGATCTCACCTGAGACAAAATCAAGAGTTGGATGCTTAACTGACTGAGCCAATCAGGCACCCTGGATTTATTTTCTATGGACCATGTTAATGTCATAGTCAAGTAATATCAGGAAAAATAGTTGGAATTACAGGCTAAAACCAGGTGAGATTCCTTGAAATGATCAATAAATAGTTTACAGATCAAATAAATTATACTGGCATGCATTATTTCTATAAATGGATTAGATAGTAAATTTCTACATTATTTTTAATGATAAAAACACATTTTCATAAACTTCTAAGATAATAAAAATTTATTGTGATGGGAAACCTTGGGAAACCTTACTACTTCACCAAAGTCCACATGATTCCATGCAGCAAAATAATTTAAGTGGCATGCTTTTCCAGGATATTTTTGTAAAATTTTATATTGTCTTTTGCTAGTTCTGTATTCTTCTGCAACTCACTTAACTTTTCTGAGTCTTGGGTCTTTATTTCCTGATGAAGTTAATAATAATATCTACTGCAGAGGGAGGAGGGTCAAATTATATAATGTTTAGTTCACAAAAGTTACTCGTTATATTTATAAAAGGAAGAACGGGAAGGGAGAAGGAAGGGAGGGAGGAAGTTTTCTTAATTATGTACAACTAGGGGAAAGGAAATGTTATATAAAAAAAAATAGCAAACTGTATTCAAAATAAAGAAATGGAAAAAACCCAGAGGAGTTTGTGTATGTGAGGAGAGGAAGAAATGGTTTAATAAAGGGGAGCTTTGGAGACAAAGAAGTTGAGTATAATGAACATGTAGGCTTGCTGTTGAGATGCTGAACTTTTGGATTCTTCAGTCCTAGTTCCTTTATCAATTAACTGAGTATTGTTGTAATAATGTTTATTATGTGGTAATGTATGTAGTAATGCAATAAATGTAATAAGTATGTAATGGCCTGGGAGGCTCTGGCAGTAGATGTACATTGAGCAACGACAGGAAAAGGGAAATGGAAATGTGTTGCCAAGCAAAATGGATCACACTTCCTGTGGATTATGCCTGGCTATATCCCCAGCACCTTACACAATGCCTAACATATAATAGATGTTCAATAAATATATGATGAATGCAAATTTAAATGAATGACAGAATGTAATCATTGAGTCTATTTATTTGGCTGAAAATCAAGTTATTAAATTCTAAATGATTTCCTGTACTTGCTCAGGGCTCCAATAGAAGTAAAGAAAAGGAGATATATTTCCCAATAACTGGTTGTACAATTTATTTGGAATGCATGTATCTCTTTAAATATCTTCCATCTACCACATCTCATAAAAGTTTGTTGGCATATTTTTCACCAAACAGATATATCTATAGTGATAACAAATCTTGCCACGAGGAAACTGTTCTATTTCAGGTCATGTAAAATAAAACTTGAAATAAATATATGAGAATTTTTTAAAGTTAAAAGTAACCATACAAATAGACTATTCAAAAAGGAAGTGATCCTATGTGGTAAATAAGAGAAAATGTTAGTTAGCCCTTTGAAATTTCTCTGTTAATACTGAACCTGAATTTCTTCAGGCTGTTGAAAACAATTATTGCAAAGGAATCAGTAAGGTAAGGAGGGTCAGACTAGTACAAGGATTCATGAATCAAGAGAATTTGAATCCATGTAAGAGGCTCTTATTCTTAATGGGAATAACCAAACTAAAATCCACAGAAAATAAATATAATATTGTAGCCATATGATGTGTCAAAATGAGTCCTAAAATATGATAAACTTGGTGCCATAATAAGGAATAATTTAAAAATAAAACACTGGCAATATGAAACCCAGTAACATCAAAACACATGAATCCTGTAATCATTTTGAAATCCCTTCTATGTTTTTCATGGTATTCACAGCCCATATGTTTTAACATCAATTTGTGTTTATTGAACAGCCACATGTCACATGACACTAAAATAGGTGTTTGAGGCACAGAATATTTCATGGTGGTGATGTTTTGCTTGGGAATGGTGAATGTAAAATCAAGCATTTGAAGTCGGCCTTTGCCTCTGGTCCCAGGGTGAATTATATATCAGTTGACATCTTCCTGCTCCAAGGATTATCTCTAAAATGCTAGGCTTCTGAGCAACACATCTTAGAAAAAAATCTTTCAGAAGGCTTTGATCCATGGGCTAGGAGGCACTCATGCAAAAGTTTCAGTTTCTTTGCTCTCTCCATGAAATATGACAGTTTTATTAAGAAAAAATTATTTTAGGAGTTATACCACGACCTTATAATATATTCTCAATATGTTACAGGATTGCAGAGTGAATCTGGTAACCGTCTCAGAAATATCAGAAAATAATATTTACTAAATTATCATAAAGTATCATATACACTTTTGTTATAAACAGTCTTGCAAGTTATTATTATCTATAAAAATTCATTTCTTCCAATTCATCCAATGAAATGATGTCTTTAAGTCACTCTATATATTCAACTGTTGTCACTGCACATAGTAAGTTCTAAAAACTGTACCATAAAAATGCTAGAAGTAGAAAATAGTTTGTAATTGTGGGATTTATATATTTTTGATTTTTTAAATGTTTATTTATTTTTGAGAGAGAGAGAGAGCATGATCAGGGGAGGGGCAGAAAGAGAGGGGGACAGAGGATCAGAAGTGAGCTCTATGCTAACAGCAGAGGGCCTGACGTGGAGCTCAATCTCACAAACCATAGATCATGACCTGAGCTTAAGTTTGATGCTTAACTGACTCAGTCACCCAGGAACCCCTCCCCCCCTTGTTTTAATGTTTATTCTGATTTTGTTTTTAAAAATTAATATTTTTGGCAATTTGTGAAATGTGACCAATAAAAATTTAAATTAGGTATCATAACTGGACTAAATTGATTTAAGATTATTTTGTAGTGACTTTGGTACAGATTGGTATGCTTCATGGTGGTATTTAATTAACTGCAGAGAAACCTGAGTGAAAAATGAAGGCCCAGCCCAGGGCACTATTATATTACAGCTGAATATATTTATTAATTTTGAGCTCCTGACAATAAAATTGCTTCCAAGTCCATTTAATAACTTCTGTAATTCAACCCGTGCACCATTTAAAGTCAAACTTGAGAAATAAAAATTTTCCATAGGTTGAAGACTCTCATTATTAATAGCTGAATGCTAATTAAAATGTGCAGTAAATATCATTATCATTATACTTATTTTCTATGACATACTCTGGTATTGTAGTTCATTTTAGAATTATCTATTTCTTTTAGAAAAGTTTGTCTTCAGTGCTCAGTTGTTTATTTAAATGAAAACCCTCTGTTTACCAGCATTTTTTTTCTTTTAAGGCAGATATAAACATTGGCAGAAAAACTTGAATTTAAATAGACCTTCTATTCAGATTCTGCCTTATTGCTTCCTCTCTACATCTGCAGAGTGTAGGCAAAGTGTGATAGAAATATCAAAAGCACTAGTCTGATAGACATGGATTTAAGTCCTGACTCTACTATGTCTTTGCTAGGCAAGCATGGAAAAGTAAAAATCTTAGTGCCCATTTCTGCCCCTTAACTCCCATTTCAATGAAGGAGAATTTTCTCTAAGCAAACCTTTGCCTTCTGTGAGCATTGTCCTTCTCTCTGGATAATTTGCACGCATAACTCAGCCCTTTCTTTCTCTTGAAATGAAACTGCCTGCAGGGACCACAACTGTTGCTTTTCTTCCAGGCTAGGCATGTGATGAGTCTCCTTGGCCTGTTCCATGACTAGATGATTAATTCTTCCTAATTCTAGGGTTCAGTACTCACAAATCCACTTGGAGACTAGACCTAAAGGCATGTGCTCCAACCAATAAAAAAGATTGTGTACATTGGCTTTCATCTTTACTTTTTGCTTTACTTCTCCACTTAGAAGCCCAAGAATGAACGAGGAGTCCTATTCATTGGAGGTCTTCCTGAATATCAGCTTAGCCATTTTTTATTTGTTGATCACCCAATACTCACCTGCCATTATCAGGGATGTGTTTCAGAGATTCATTTCATTCTCCCATTGACACTAGCAGGAAGGCACATTTGGCTTCATTTTAAAAATGTAGAAATGAGGTTTATCAGAGTTAACTCATCTGTCCAAGGTAATAAAGTGAATAACTGGCAGAAGTAGATTTAACCTGGGCTTAACTTCAAAGCCCACTTTGGCTTTCTTGCCTCACTGTATTTTACAACATATGGATGGCCCTGTGTAATGCTTGGTATTAAAGAGTGGTCAATAAATTTTAGGGCTCTATATTTACTTGCTATTGCTGTGTAACAAATTACCACAAAATCAGTAATTTAAAACAACATTCATTTATTAGCTCACAGTTTTGTAGGTCAGAAGTCTGGGTAGATTCAGCCAAGTTCTTTGCTCCAGTATCACGAGGTGTCACTTGGGATAAGCTCTTATCTAGAGGCTCTGGGAAAGAACTTGTCTCCAAGTTCACAGAGTTGTGCCAAAATTCAGTTCCCTGGAGCTCTAGGATTCAAGTCCCATATCTTTGCTGGCTGTCAGCTAGGGACTGTCCTCAGATTCTACAGGTGACCCAAATTTCTTCTCATATGACCTACCTCTATTTCCTTTTTTTCTTAAGTTTATTTATTTTGAGAAAGAGCATGAGCAGAGGAGGGGCAGAGAGAGAGGAGGAAAGACAATCCCAAACGGACTTCACGCTATCAGCATAGAGCCCAATGTAGAGCAGGAACCACGAACCACAAGATATTGACCTGAGTCAAAACCAAGAGTCAGACACTTAACCTACTGATTCACCCAGGTGCTCCTAACCTAATCAGCAACAGGTAGTCCAGTTCTTCTCTTGTTTCCAATCTCTCTGACTTCCTCTTCTACCACTGGAAAGAAAAAGCTCTCTGCATTTAAAGACCTAGGATGATTAGATTAGGTCCATCTGGATAATCCAGTATAATCTCCCTATTCTTTAAGGTCAACTGATTAGTAACATTAATCACTTCACCCCTTTGCTATGAACACTAACATATTCAAAGACATGATGATTCATCATATGTAGTGTTCCAGGGATCAGGGAGGGAACTTTTTCGACGGGGACATCATTCTTAGAATTCTTTCTGCTACAAATTTTCTGCCATGAGAAATGATGTGCTGTTAGTTTTCCATCACTGCCACAACAAATTACCACAAGTTTAGTGTCTTACAACAGCACAAATTTATTATCTTGCAGTTCTGTAGATCAGAAGTCTGACATGTGTCTTTCTGGGCTAATATCACAGTGTTTGCAGTGTTACCACCTCTCCGGGAGGCTCTAGGGGAGCATCTGTTCCCTTGCCTTTTCCAGATTCTCAAGACCATCCCCTCCATTCCTTGGCTTTGGCCTTCTTCCTCCATCTTCAAAGCCAGCAACTTTGCATTTCACTGGTCATTCTTTTTTAGTCACATCATCTTCTCTTTCTGAACACAAGTGGGAAAGGTTCTCTGATTTTAAGGATCCATGGCATCAGAATCAGCCCAACCCATTGATCCAGGGGCCCTTCATCTCAAGGCCCTTAACTTAAACACATTGCAAATTCCATTGTGTAATGTCATTAACACACTCACAGATTCCAGGGATTGGGATGCAGATTTTTTGAGGGGAAGCAGGGTGGGTGTTGCTCTACCTACCAAAAATGACATTGTATCCCAAGATCTTGAGTCATAAGTGAAATTGTATTATGTTTATTACCAAATTGTTTGATTCATTACCAACACAAAAGTATTCATATTTTAGAAAGATTTTAAATCTTATTAAGCATTAATCAATTTCTGAGTTAATAAGAATACTTAGAGTACCCATTCTTCAAGCATCATTGCTTATATGTTCATATCGTCCCTCCAAAGATTCTTCTATTTAAACTTAGAATCTGACAGTTTCTTTATTTTAAAAGTTTATTTATTTATTTTGAGAAGGAGGAAGAGAGAATGAGTGGGGGAGGGGAAGAGAGGGAGAAAGAGAGAATCCCAAGCAGGCTCTGTGCTGTCAGTGTAGATCCTGATACAGGACTCGATCCCACAAAGTGTGGGATCATGACCTGAGCCGAGATCAAGAGTGGACTGAGCCACCGAGGTATCCGAAAATCAGACAGTTTCAAATCATTCCTTTCACTGCAGTTTTAAGATCTATCATCACCGAGACCTAAAATTTGAATTAATCATTCAAGGTGTCTTTATCTCCTTTCTGATTGCCTTTTATACTATTCATAATACTTATTAAATTTCCCTTTCTGTTTGTCTCAATAGTGCATTTAAAAATCAAGTGGTAATCTAATAGAGAGAATGCTGGGACCAGAAATTATTTTTTGACACTGAAGCCAGACTTCCTCACAAACGTTTCTATCAAGCTCAAATGCAGGGGACGGGGAACTCATGACCAGTCAAAAATGAAATAAAACATTGCACATGTCACATTTTCCTTAGCTGTGGAAATTTACGCATGGTTGATAGTTAAAGTCAATTTCGCTGTTACCAGCTTTCAGCTCACACTTCCTCTAAATTCACTGAGAACACTCTCTCCTCTGAATTCCTCTAAATATCCTGCCCTTTTCATTTATTCAGTTCTTATTCTTCACTGCCTCAATTTTAGCTACTCTTTCCATTGATGTCTTCTACTTTGCTTTACACTTCCCCCCTCTACTATGATGTCCCTGCTAGTAAACCCCATGTTGTTCATTTCTGTAGTGAGTGTTCAATGGGTTTTTGACTAATTGAAAGCCCATGCATGTGAAAGCTACTGATAATTCATACAATTCAAACCATTGAGATCCTAATTTGTAATAATGGCAGTATGTCCTAATGACAAAATGTAAGGATTTAATAGACATCATTGAGAAATTTTGAACAAGTTCTTTCTAGCTTTGATTACATGAGGCATTTTAGCCTATAGGTATTGTTAGTCCTAGCAGAACATTATTTCATAGGAAAGCAGCTTAACAACATTTGTATGTGCTTCTTGTATTAAATAAGGGAGTGATAATCAGGCTTAAAAAATAATGACTTGTTTTGCTCATTAGCTGAATGAATGTGGAAAATAACTCATCAGTTCATAAATTTGTCATAATGCTTGTCTTTAGCGTCAGCCAGCAGTCAGGCCCAGATTAGCAGAGTCCTAGCCGGAGGCCCAAAAGATTATAGAAAATTGCTGTTAAAAATGACTTGAAAACATTTTAAGTTTGTTATTTTTTCAACAAAACAGTGTCGTCAGCCAATTGCTGAATTCTCTGCACGCTGTTAGCCTCTTTTTGAATTATATTCAGTTTGTGGAAACATGATGCGTTTTTGTTCTACACGGACAGGACAGAAGGTTTACCAGCTTGAACTGGTTTTTCTGTGAAAAACTGTCCGGCACCCCACTGATGCTAAATGTGTCATTAACCTTCTACCTGGGTGTTTATTACCTTAACTTAGACAATATTCACAAATGCCCTTATCAACATAATGAGGTCAAGGCAGCAATCAATGTCTGCTGTGCTGTCTCTTATTTCTTGAAAGTACAACTTCTTTTCTTAAGCCAAAATCTATCATCTAGGTTAAAAAGAGACAGAGAGTCTCTTTGTACCAAAGAGAGCTTCATTGTACCAAAAGACCAGTATACATCTATCTCAAAAAAAGGGGTACAAAAGTTGGGTGACCAAATAATTTATCATCCAAGGGCACTTTTTAGAGTAAAAGGGAGTACCACTAACAGTTACGTTGGAGTAACTATGTGCAAACAGGGGCTCTGACAAATTGAGATATATGGTGTTACCCTTTGCTAAACAAATTTCAAAGATAGTATTCTCTTCTTTGCAGTTCGACAACCATTAGAAGTTTCGGATTGGTCTTTCAGTTGAAACTTTGAACTTAATGGACCTCCTGAAACTTGTCCAAGGAAACCACATTGGAACATACTGCTTTTAGTAATTTTAGAAGTTTCAATACAATCACACCCAAAAACAATCAAAGCAAATAACTTAGAAAGATGAACTTAATTTTATAGGGGTTTCCCCTTTCTTTTTCTTCTTCTTTTTTTAAACTTACCATCAATGCATCAGTTTTTATTTTAAAAAAAGTTGTTTTATTTGGATTTGCAAGAAGTATACCAAAGATAGGAACATTTGTATATCAAAGTTCAAGTCAACCAACTGGATAAGATACCAACTTTTACCACTGAGAACTCTCCATAAGAAGCAAAATATCTGACCCACAGGTACGTTTAAAAGGAAATAGTTTTTATATAAGTTGAAAAAGTCATTTGACTTGTTCTAAATCTTAATTGGGGTGTTGGCTACATGGATATAATAAATATAAATAAAATAAATATAAATATAAACATAAATAAAATTTACCAATCTTTCAAACTATAAAATTAAGATTGTCACTTTGTCTACAATTATGCCTCATTTGGGGCGCCTGGGTGGCTCAGTCGGTTAAGCCGCCGATTTCGGCTCAGGTCATGATCTCACGGTCCGTGAGTTCAAGCCCCGCGTCGGGCTCTGTGTTGACAGCTCAGAGCCTGGAGCCTGTTTCAGATTCTGTGTCTCCCTCTCTCTGACCCTCCCCCGTTCATGCTCTGTCTCTCTCTGTCTCAAAAATAAATAAACGTTAAAAAAAATTAAAAAAAAAAAAAAACAAAAAAAACCGTCTGCTACCCTGCATAGACTTACATCAGTTAATTGCTAATAAATGTTTTGGGATCTGTATATGTTTTGATCTCTGTACCAGAATTTATTCTCGGCACTGGGGATACAGTAGAGACTTGGGAGTCAAAGGCCTTGCATCAAAGAACTTATATTCTAATGAGATAAAAAAGAAAATAAACACAAAGGAAATAAATAATAAGATAATATCATATAGTAATTATTTCTATGGAGAATATCCCTGAAGAGGTAGCACTTGAGTAAAGAGCTTAATAAAGAGCAGTAGAGAGGAGCATTCCAAACCTTGAAAGAGTAGATCACGTGGATACAGTGACACATGAAGTATTTCTAAGGAATAAAAAGTATACTGATTAGGACAAAAGGGATGGAGGAAAATGAGGTTGGAGATATGAGAAGGTGTCAAATAATGTAGGGCTGGATATGGGTTTATAATTTAGTGAATTATAACCAGGAGTCTACACGTTAGTGAGTTTTAAGTATAGTTTTTATGCCTTCTGCCCTCATATTTATAAATGGACAAATTTCTATCTCATGATTCCTTGAAATATATTATAAATTCTTTCCCCAAAGAAATGTATACTGACATAAAACTAGTAACCTTTTTATTTTTAAAAAAGTTTATTTTATTTATTTTGAGAGGGAAAGAGAAAGAGAGAGTGAGTGAGAGAGAACACTCACATGTGTGAGCAGGGGAGGGACAGAGAGAGAAGGAAAGAAAGAATCCCAATCAGACTCTGTACTGTCAGCACTGAACCCAATGTAGTGCTCAATCCCAAGAAATATGAGATCCTGACCTGAGGCAAAATCAAGAGTTGGCTGCTCAACTGACCGAGCCACCCAGTCGCCACTAGTAATCTTTTGCTAATATGAATTTCAAGTCAGAGAAAAAGGGCAGGACAGATAAATGGTTCCTGTGGCTTTGTTGCCTTATTTCCATATTTTTAAACTTCTCATTTGAAGCTTATAGTATCATTTTATGGACCAGTCTCCTTCCCAAACCCTAAGGAATCACAGATTCATGAGGTACATGTGAAACCAAGATGCTTTTATTTTGTAAAACCACTTTATTGCATTAGACTTTCCATGATAATTAAACATGTATCCTTCAGGATTATAAAATGCATTAATTTCTAAAAAGAGAGAGCAAAACATAACTTGCTGGTGACTTATGTTACCTACATGGTTATTTGAGAAAATACATACTATATCAAAGTTTTATAACATTTTAAGAATTTTAATAAGCATCTATTTAATTTTTAGTACATTTTAAGAACAAAAATTAATAATATATGGGACTGAATTTTGTTATTTTTGTTTTATTCTGATTGTCAATGTGTCATCGTCTTCCAGTCTAATTTTCAAATAAAGATTTAAGAAGCGGGTACAAGCTCATTTTAGGAACAATATAAAACACCAACATTTCAATGCCAATACATTTTACAGATGTTCAATTGGAAATGTCAGTATGTTATTAGCTTGCTAAAGGCATCTACATAGATGCAATATGACAATATTTGTTGAATAATTAAATGAATGGAGATGGCAAGAGAAAATGTGTGTATCTGGAAGGGCTTGTACTTTGGGCGGGTTTGTTTACCAATGTGGGTAAAAATGGCTCTCTGCATGTGAATGTACAGCAAATTGTTTTGCCGGATTATCCTTCTCGCCAGTGATAATAAATAATTTTCAATGCAAATGCTCCGCAAAGGAGGCTAATGCTGTTCTATTTCCTGTTTAGATTTCACCATTTTGGACTGCCAAAACTATTTAAAGCCTCACAGGATCCTGTTTGTGATAGGCCAATGCAAATTTGATGATCCATCCAAATATATAGAGATGTCGCTTTAATGGTGCCATCATTATTAGAGCTGTCCTCTACACAGAAATTCTTAGCCACTAGTAGTAAATGACAGATGTGTTAATTAAGAGACTGAGGCAAAGCCAAGGTTGATGTTCTAATAAACAGGTCATTAACTTTGGTAATGACCAATTTGAGAAGATGATTGTTATTACAAACTCTATTCCATGAGTTATGAGAGCAACAGTATAACTCTGGAGTACATCCAATGGTCATATTATAATGAGAAGTCTTCTAAAACAATGGACATTTCTAATATGTCACCTTGCCTATTTATAACTTCACACATTTATAAAATGTGGTGACTTTATATAAAGCAAAACTTATTCAATGCTTAATTGATTAAAATCAGATAAATAATTGGCCTTTCCTTTGAATCAAATGAAAATCCTTGTCAATGGTAATTTTAAGAATCTAACATAAACTTGCTACTATGTAAGAATAGCTACTCTTCCCAGAGACCACAAATGATATTTAAATAGGGTGAAGAGATGTAATGGACACTAGAATCATATCATAAATATGTTGGAAAGACATTTGGGAGTAAATTTGTCTCTCCTTGAGCTAATATAAGAATTCCCCTCTTGAATATGTATTGTGGATTACTCCTAAAACATTTTCTGTCTGAACTTCAAACATCAGAGTTTTTTTCCTTATAAAAGAATCCATTCCATGTGGAATAGCTCTTCTTATAAAGTTTTTTTCTGATAGAGAACTGATTTCTACAGAAAGTATAGATGATCTTTATTTCATAAAACACACTGAAAATATTTTTATGTCTTCTCTAAATCTTCCCTTTCTGGTTAAATATACCAGGCACTTGTAACCATTTGTGACATGACTTGCACATGCCTCACTGTAGCAACTCCTTTTTGTTAGCTACAGCAACCCATCCCAACACTGTTTTCCTTGTCTGCTTCTACTATGGAAACTAGAAAATCTAAATATCCATTTTCCCACTCAATTTTACGATTAAACGTGAACATTCTCAGCCACACTGGGCAATGAGATATAAGCAAAAGTCTACTAAGAACTTCTGGGAAATATGTGCTTCCTTACAATAGGCTCAATGTTAATGTCACTCTCATTCTTTCCTTCCTGAATATGCATAAGATACTGTATCTGAATGAGCTATGTTGCAACCTTGAAGTGCTTGCTTAAGGACAGAGCATCAATATGTTAAGCATGACATATTGGAAAGATAGAAAGGTCTTAGGACCTTGAAAATATCATGGAGTGGATGAGCCCATGTAAACAACCTCAGAATTTTATATGTGAAAAAGAAATCCATACATACTAAAGACAGTATTCATTGAACTTCAGGTCAATTTCATGAAGGTTAAGGGATTTAGTAGTTTTTATTGGTACTTCCTCATGGTTTCTCTCCAAGCTTTGCTCACCCCCAGGAGGAAGAGTTATCCACAGGTCACAAAGCATTCCATCAAGCCTTAGGTATATTGGCCCTTCCATGTAGTTATCACTTCCTGCCTATATCTCCCCTTCCATCCTTTTAAATCTCATAGTCTTAAATTCTATCCCACTTCTATACTACTGTGAATACTGGGGGTGTTTGTAGGCTCCCTTAAATCTTTACATTCCCAAGACCACTATGGGGAACATTTGGCACCAGAGGACTCAGAAAGACATAGAAAAGAAACAAAGCATGCCAACATGGCAGTACTGGATTTTCCTCTCCAAAGGGCATCTTTATGGCAGTCTAACCACCGGTTCTGAGTGCCATAAGACAAGATCCTCACTATATGGGTGCTATCCTAGCCTAAAAGCTTCTCCTATAGACCTTTTCTAGAAAGAGAGATGGGTAAAAATGTGAATAGTTGAACTTGCTTGAAAAGTTGCCTGGGGACCATAGGCAATCTATACTTTTTCACACAAGAAAAATAAGGTTTAAAGAGATTAAATGACTTTTTCAAGAATACAAAGTTACTTAACAGCAAATGCTAGACTAGGACACAGGCCTCCTAACGCCCAACCTCATGTTCCAACTAACCATGTTTCTGAAGATTTAGTAGATAATTTTGTTGTTATTTACATTTGTTTGGTCATTTTTTTCTTTCCCCTCAAAAGTAAAATTCAAAAAATAAACACATTAAATTGACTTTTAATTTATTAAAAGTAACTGATACTTTTATATTAGAATTCTAATACTTCAGAGTAAATAAAAACAATGTGTAGATGTCATTAACTACTTCTCTAAAAGTAAAGAAAATGAAATCACATATCTGGTTACAGTCAAATATTGATTTTAAGAAGCCCTTAAACATATTTTGTTTTCTATTTATTGAAAAAGTTATAACAATTCAGATATTCAAATTGTGAAGCTCCACCCAGTGTTGTAATTATTGCAAAATTTACCTTTGATTGTATCATGGTTCAAGATAAAAAATAATGTGCCCAATTTTGATTATAGGCAAAGACTAAAGAGAATAACAACTGATATGAATAAGAGTAGCCAAAACAACCAAAGAGTACCATAATTAAAAGGCATAGTTATATTTATTATTGCTTAATGAATGCTTACTATATTCCAAGAACCATTTGAAAAGCTTTACATGCCTGAAACAATTAATCCTTACAAATAGTTAAAATTGTGACCCTCACTTTATGGATGAAGAAAGGCTCAAAAGAAAATAGCTACCTGAACCAATGGCACACAATGGATAATTGATAGAGATAAAATTTAAATAAAAAGATAATTTGAATGTAAAAATGAAGGGAAAAAAAGAATCCTTAAAATTTCTATAACATAAAGTGCCACTGTTGACTCACAGAAATAAATGCATTTTAATGAAAATCATTTCTAATTAGACAATTTCACTGCTGTCATTAGAGCTGTGTTTCTGACATTTTTCATATCCATTAAAATGACAGATGATAATAGATACTGATAACAAATGGGATACCAGAATGTTGGCAACAAAATTAGAATTATGCTTCCAAGATACTTAAAAATGTGGTCTTGGTTTTATTTTCAAACAGTATTAAATATAATCCAATAAAAGTGGCCTGTTTTCTTGAAGTCACTATTACATGTATAAAACATGATAGCAGCAAAAATTCTGAATTTAACAGGTTATAGCCTTTATTTTCCTTACAATTTCCATCTCTTTATAGTGTCAAATCAGTGCTAAGAGTGACACCATTCCATCAATTTACCACTTGCTTTTTTTTGACATGATTCCAAAATATTAGCATGTATGACAATTTAGTTAAATTGTCCAGTTTAATTAAATTGGCTGAATGTTTTGTTTTATGGAATTTGTGTGTCTGTGTGGAACTTGTCAGCATCACTAGAAAATATTAGTGAATTTATTCCAAGTGTTATGGATGCTCTTTTGAATGAAATGAAAATCAAGTAGAAATCACTTCTTCAACTATAGACTAATATATATAGGAGAAAAAATCTGCCTGAATATCCACAGTAATATAGAATATGATAATTTCTGGAAGAGTGGTGGTAAATGGTAAAGAAATTCAAAGGAAGTAAAGATTAATTCTTATTTGTTTAGGGAATTGGATCTTAACTTTTTATTTATGAAAAATGCATTATTGAAAATTTTTTGGGGTGCCCTTGAATAACAATGGAGCCTGTTATAGAAAGACACAGAGGGAAAACATGATGTTAGGAAATGTGGAATGAAAAGAAATAAGGAGTCCACACAAAAGTATGAGTGAAGCAGAGTAGTGAAAGATAAAGTTGGAAAAATATATTAGTAAAAACCAAGAAAGGTTTATCTATAAGAGAGTAAAATCATTGGAATTATGTCTTATTCATAGAACTATGTGTATTTGTTCATTCAGGCACTTACTAAGTCAACTGAAAACTGAGGCTACTGCTGCAAATAATCCAGGTGGAAGGTGGCCAGGGATGACACATTGTGATTTCAGAAGAAATGAAAGATTAGGATGATAGGTATGTGTGTTTGTGTGAGTGGTCATAAAAGTGTGGGTATCACAACTTCCTACAAAGGAAGAATCAACGTGACTTATTATTTGTTAGGTATTATGCGAGAGAGTATTAGATACATAAGGAAAAGTTAACAATAATTTTGATAGGTTACTTCCTGGTAAATGGTGAGTTTTATTTATTTTTTTACAGATTTACTGCATTCTAGTAGAAATGCCATATTACCAATATAAAACTTAAATCTAGATTTCTGTAATGCAGTTAAGGCTAAGAACATGTACTTGGAGCTATTCTCACTGAGAAGAAATGAAATTATGTTAGTGGATGAAACAGCAAAGACCTCATATTGAGAGAAAAAAAGAACTTTGCATAGCATTTCCACTAGGAAATGGGGAGGAAAAATATGTGTTTTCTGTAAAGAAAAAAATCATTTCACAATGTAAGGAGCATAAAGAAATTTCTGAAGAAATTATTGGCATAAAACACACTACTCCATCCCAGTTCACTAAAGCCAAGCAGAGTCTCAGGCCCTACCTAACCTAAGGAGACTTGATTCTAGAGCAAAAATCTAATCCCTCTGATAAACCAAATTTGGTTGAGAGATTGTTATAGAAAGTTCAAGCAAAAAGTAAACATGGAATAGAGTGGCAATAAGATATAATCAAATGAATTGTTGAGCAGCAGTAGCAGTACAGACTCCATCTAGGGTTAAATGCTGTTGTATAATTATTACCATATACTAAGAATTGGGCTTGATAAAGCCAATTTTTTTTTTAGGTTTAAAGTAAATAAGTTATATCATAAAGTCAAGAAATGTAGGCATTCTAGGAACATAAAAGAATCAGGAAAGATCAGAAAGGGGAAAATCAACTGACAGTGCATCAGTCATGCAACGTAGATCATGATAGAAGAATAACTAAGTACAAGTAGGTAGTGGAGGAGACAGAGGAACATGAGACTGTGATTAAAGAGAAAGGATATAAAGTATAAGATACACAGTGATCCCAAGTGACAGTGAGATCCACTTGAGGTGGCCATGTTTGTAGGTGGCTGATATAGAGGAGAAATGGGTACTCAAATGTTGAGGATAGTACAGGATGTCAGATTGGTAGGGTTTTGAACATGGACAACAAAATCACTTAGGATAACAGAAGAGAATTAAAGGAGGGTAGAAATAATTGATTCTTGGCTTCAGAATTCATTGAGTTGTGTAACTTGGAAGTTTAAAATAAGCTTTGTTATAACTAAAAAATTTGCTTACACTAGCAAAGAGGAGAAACTCCAAACACTGGAAGGACCATTCTCAATTCATGGAAACTTCATATTAGCACATGTCAGAACATGACAGTGCACTCTGACTTGGCACCATCAAAGTATTTTATACACTTTCAATTCCTTCTTCCTTGCAAAAAAGAAATTAAAATTGTTTTTCCAGATATGTGTTTTGAAAACATCTATTAACTTAACCTCTTTTTTTCTCTTCTCCACTTTTCAATTCTCATTCCTTAAATATTATTCAGAATAAAGACTGTAGACCAGGTAATAAGTTACGGAAATCTGTTAGTCTAGAGTTAAAAACAATTATGTTAAGGAAGAGGAAAGAATAATACTCAAGAGAGAAGGTTTTTAGTGATGATGATGAATGAATATATAATCATGAGGTAGCAGTAGAATTCAATCACTTTTATCAGACCCTTTCCTGAATATATGAGTTGAGAGAACTGGGGGAAAGGATGGTTCTTTTGGAAGGGAAAGGAGGTTTTCTTCTAATAATATAAGAGAAGTTGAAGTGATAGAAGGATATGAAGAAATGATTTAGCATAGAATGGGACATTCAAAGAGCAGAAAACAGTGGCATTTATTCTATAACTTAGTTCTCTATTATATTCAAAAACTGAGAAAGATATCAAAATAGACAGTAATACAATAGTTGTAGTTGACTTTAACACTTCACTTAAATCAGTAGATAGATCATCCAGACAGAAAATCAAAAAGGAGAGAGTGGTTTTCAATAAGACATAGACCAAATAGACCTAACAGATAAATTTAGAACATTCCATTCAAAAACAGCAGAAAGCACATAATTTTCAAGTGCACACGAAACATTCTCCAGAATAGATCGCAAAAACAAGTTGCAATAAATTTAAAAATATTGAAATCATATTATAATTTTTTCTGATCATAATGGTATGAAACTAGGCATTAATCACAAGAAAAAAATTCTGAAGGAACAGAAATACAGGGAGGCTTCGGGTGCCTAGGTGGCTCAGTGGGTTAAATGTCTGACTCTTGATTACAGCTCAGGTCATGATCTCACAATTTGTGAGCTCGAGTCCTGCATCAGGCTCCATGATGACAATGTGGAACCTGCTTGGATTCTCTCTCTCCCTCTCTGTCTGCCTGTCTCTCTCTCTCTCTCTCTCTCTCTCTCTCTCTCTCTCTCTCTCTGTCTCTCTTCCTCTCTCTCAAAATAAATATTCTTTAAAAAGAAATAAATATTTCTTAAAAAAAAGAAATACATGGAGGCTAAGTAACATGTTGCTAAACAATGATGGGCCAACGAAGAAATCAAAAGGCAAATTAAAAAATAATACATAGAGACAAATAAAAGAAAACACAATAGTTCAAAATATTTGGCATGCAGCAAAAGCTGTTCTAAAAGAGATTATAACAAGACAGGTCTACCTCAAGGAAGAAGAAAAATCTCAAACCTAACCTTACACCTAAAGAAGCTACAAAAAGAACAAACAGCTTATACAAGCACACACATACAAGATTGGCAAAAATAAAAAACTGACAACACTATCAGTGAGTACATGGAGCAGTGAGGAACTTCATACCCCACTAGTGGGAATGGAAATTTTTCCAACTATTGCATAAAAGTTTGGTATTATTAAATTAGAAGATATTCAAAAATTTTAGCCCAATAGTTCCCTCACTAAGTATATACCCCAGAGAAACTTGCAAAGGTACAGTACACCAAAAGTAAAACAGGCAAATAAGTGGTGGTATATTTCCACACACAAAAAATAAAATACAACAACAATAAATAAAACACCATGAATGACCCTCAAAACATTATATTGAGGAAAAGAAGTAAGACAGGAGTATTTTAGGACAATTTTACATACGTATATAAGACTTGAGAACAGATAAACTATATTATTGAGGGATTCATATTTAGAAAGTAAAGCAGAAAAGGAAACTATCACAAAAATATAGATAGCCATTATTTCTGGGAAAGGGAGGAGGTTATGATCAGGAAAAAACAAGAGAATCTAGAATCTAGAGAATCTAGGGTGCTAGTAATGTTATATTTCTTGGTTTGGATGGTGACTTCACTACTGATTTCTTTTAAATTATTCTTCAGGGGTACATGGGTGGCTCAGTCAGTTAATCATCTGACTTCAGTTCGAGTCTTGATCTCACTGTTCATGGTTTCCTGCCCCACATCAGGCTCTTTGCTGTAAGTGCAGAACCTGCTTTGGATCCTCTGTCCCCTCACTCTCTGCCCCTCCCCTGCTCACGCTCTCTCTTAAAAATAAACACTAAAAAATAAAACAAAAATTAAATTATTCTTCATACTGTACATTTATTATTACAGTTGACCAAAAATAAAAAGGAGAGGAGAAGGGAGAATGAAGAAGAGGAAAGAAAGGAAAAGAAGGAGTGACAAGGAGAGGGAAGGAAAGAAAAAATAAAATAAAAGCAGTTGTCATTCAGATCTGGATAAAGCAGACAATGCCTTGCCCAAAACATCCTGAGGTTCTGTAGCCACAGTAGAGAAACAGAATCACTGTAAACACAAGACAGGATAGTAGGCAGGAAGCTAGGGTACTCCTCTAATTGATGAAGCAAATGAGGTCAAAAAAATGACAGCAAATAGTCTTGCAAGTTAGGTGGTACCCATGAAATTTGAATGCTTTATAGTACCCACTGAGGTTAAGGGTACAAATCAGAACCTGGGCTATGGATTTACATAATATGCAAATTAAGTTCATGATGATTCAAAAAATAGTCTTTAAAAACAAATGCATTGAATGCTTCTGTAGAGCATTTATCACAATGAAATTTAAGATGAATATGTCAATATTTATATCCCTCACACTCTCAAGAAAGTTAAACATTCTGAACAATAAAATACCATTGGAAAAATAATGAACAGAGGTCATAATAGAAAATATTCCAAAATGCACTTCAGACAAATTTGATACACTTGATTTTAAATGCTAGGCAAAGGAGGGATGCCTGGGTGGCTCAGTCGGTTAAGTATCTGACTCTTGATTTCGGCTCAGGTCATGATCTCATCATTCATGAAATCAAGCTCTGTGCAAGCTCTGTGCAATGACAGCACAAAGCCTGCTTTGGATTCTCTCCCTCTCTCTCTCTCTGCCCCTCCCCAACTCAGGCACATGCTCTCTCTCTCTCTCTCTCTCTCTCAAAATAAATAAACATATTTTTTAATGGAAATAAATAAATAAATGATAGACAAAGGTAAACAGGCATATTGAAAGTAATAACTGGATAGGAGGAATAGAAAAGTTTTTAGATTTTTTTTTATTTTTTAATGTTTATTTATTTTTAAGAGAGAGAGGGGGGAGAGAGAGAGAGAGACCATGAGCGGGGAAGAGGCAGAGAGAGAGGTAGACACAGAATCTGAAGCAAGCTCCAGGCTCCAAGCTGTTGGCACAGAGCCCAGTGTGGGGCTCCAACTCACAAATCATAAGATCATGACCTGAGCCAAAGCCAGACGCTTAACCGACCAAGCCATCCAGGCACTCCTGTTTTTAGATATTTTTAACAAACACATATTTAAATGGCAAATTATCATTTTTAGAATATGATGGCAGGAACGATAATTTTTCAGTTAATGGAGGTCTCTTGGGGAAGATGGTGAAATAAGAGGACCCTAAGAATTCAGCTAAATAACACATCAGCATAAATAACCCCCAAAATGACTCAAAGACTGGCATAACAAAGTCTACACCTAAAGGTAGAGAAGTGGCTACATCAAAGATGGTAGGAAGAGTGGGGGCACAATGGGGAGCAAAATGTACCACGGCCATGGGTGGGGGAGCCAAGAATGGAGAAGAGCAAGAAACAAACTATCACACTAGGGAGCCAGCACAGGAAAGATAAATCCCCATAACATTTGACTTTCAAAGCAAGAGGGGCCAAATTTCACAAGTTCTTACAACCAGGGATTTAAAGCGTAGACTTTTAAAAATCAGTGGGCTCTGTTCTGGGAGCCCAGCTGAATCCATGCCCTCAGAGAGAGAGCACCACAGAGATACAGTATAGAAACAGCAGTTTGAAAAACACCTGTGACATACAGGAAGGAGAGCTATTTACTCATCTCAGAGCATGTCCTGGGATGGGGCTAGGGATGCCAGAAGATCCCTCAGGGAACAAAGTAGCTGGGAGTCACCATTACCTTTCACTGCTCCTCAGCACAAATACAAGGTCATCTATAGAAACCACCTCAGTGCCTACATTCACTACTTAACTTGCTTATACCAAGTGCCCTGTTCTCCCCCATGTACACTTTGACAAATCCACCCTTTTTAGGTATGTTGGCCTCAGCCCCAGTGCTGCAGATCCCCTCTTCCAAAAGACTGTGCAAAACTTGCCAATACCACATCTCCCAAACTATGCATTTTGCATGATCTCTGACCTGGTGGAGGTAACAGAAGCAATAGTATAGGAGGCCCTACATGAGCCCAAGGCTCATCTTGTTAAAATTGTGTGTCCCATTCATGCAGCCCTGGTCCCAGTGGTGGCAGATGCAGGTCTTATTTCACAAATAGACCCATGAACATCTTGTTGAAACTGTGTACCCCACCCTGCTAGACAAAACCCCCAACAAGCAAAGACTCTGTAAACAACTAGACAAGGAAAAAAGCAGCCAAGACACAATAGCAATGCACACACAACACACATAGAAGACACCCCCTGAAATGCCATGTTCTGGTAAATAGGGGATACTACACTGCAGGACACTATAGGAACTCTTCTTCATAAGGCCATTACTTTCAAGAGCAGGAGATGTAGCTGACTTTCCTAACATAGAGAAGCACACACAGAGAGTTAGACACAAAGAGACAGAGGAATAAATCCCAAAAGAAAGAACAGGAAAAAAAAGAAAGAAAGAAAAACAAGAGACCCAAGTAAAACAGATGTAAGTAATATGACTGATAGAGAATTTAAAGTAATTATCACAAAGATACTCTTGGACTTGAGAAAAAGAGTAGAGAATGTCAGTGATACCTTTAACAAAGAGACTAAAAAGAAGCAATCAGAGATGAAGAACACAATAAATGAAATTTAAAAATACACTAAATATAATAGATAGTAGCCTGAGAAATGAGAGGAAGAATTAGTGATCTGGAAGACAAAGTAATGGAAAGTAATAAAGCTGAGCAGGTGAGAGAAAAAAATATGCAAAATGAGAATAGACTTGGAGAACTCAGTGACTCCATCAAGCATAATTACATTTGCATTATAGGAATCCCAGAAGAAGAAGAGAAAGAAATGGGGGAAGCATATGTATTTGAAGAGGGGTGTCCTGGTGGCTCAGTTGATTAAGCATCTCTTGGTTTTGGCTTAGGTCATGATCTCATGGTTCGTGGGCTTGAGCCCTGCATCAGGTTCCATGCTGCCAGCACAAAACCTGCTTGGGATTCTCTCTCCCTCTCTCTCTGTCCCTCCCCTGCTGTGTGTGCTCTTTCTCTCTCTCTCAAAATAAATAAATAGACTTTAAAAAAAAGAAAACGTATTTGAAGAAATGATAGTTGAAAAATTCCCAAATTTGGGGAAGTAAACACATACCCAGATCCAGGAGGCACAGAGATCTTCCAAAAAGTCAATGAAAGGTGGTCCATACCAAGACAAACAGTAGCTAAAATGGCAAGAAGTAGTGATAAAGAAAGAATTATAAAAGTAGTAAAAGAAAAGAAGACAATTACATAAAAGGGAAGCCTCATAAGGCTATCAGCTGATTTTTCAGTGGAAATTTTGCAGGCCAGAAAGGAGTGTCATAACAAATTCAAAGATGTGAAAGAAAATACACAGCAAGGAATACCCTTTGCAGCAAGGCTATCATTCAGAATAGAAGGAGAGATAAAGAGTTTTTCAGACAAACAAAAGCTGAAGGAGTTCGTGACCACTAAACCAGCCCTATAAGAAATGTTAAGGGCAACATTTGAGTGGAAAGGAAAGACCATAAGTAAGAGCATGAAAAGTAGTAAACACAAAATCAGTAAAAAAAAGTATATCTGTGAAAGTCAGTCAAGGAATTCACAAAACAAAAGGATGTAAAAGATTACACCATATACCTAAAACGTGGTCAGGGAAGAGGAGTAAAGAATAGGTTCAAACTAAAATGATCATCAACTGTAAATAGCAGTCTATATAATAATACAATAACATGATTGTTATATATAGAAGATGTTATACACATACCTAATGGTAACCACAAATCAAAACCAGTAATATATATGCAAGAAATAAAGAGAAAGGAGTCCAAATATATCACTAAAAAAGCCAGAAAACATGAAAGATAGCAAACCACAAACAAGTAAGAAAATTGCAATAAATACATATCTGTCAATAATTACTTTGAATGTAACTGGATTCAAATCTTCATCAAAACACATAGGTGATGGAATGGATTAAAAAACAACAACAACATAGTACCCATGTATATGCTACCAAAAGAGAATCATTTCAGACCTAAAGGTACATGTAGATTGAAAGTAAGGGTCAGAGAAACATTTATCATGCAAATGAATGACAAAAGAAAGCCAGAGTAGCAGTACTTATATTGAACAAAATGGACTTTAAAACAAGGACTGTAACGAAAGACAAAGGACACTATTATAATAAAGAGGACAATCCAACAAGAAGATATAACAATTAAAAATATTTATACACTCAACATGGGAGCAAATACATAAAACAGTTAATAGCAAACATAAAAAAAATTAACAGTTATACAATAATAGTAAAGGACTTAACATTCCGCTTACGTCAGTAAACAGATCATCCAAACAGAAAATCAACAAGGAAACAGTGGCTTTGAATGACTCACTGGACCAGATAGATTTAACAGAGGCGAAAAGAATTTGCAATTGGAAAAAGTCTCTCAAAAAAGTATGCTGGGAAAACCAGAGGGCTATCTGCAAAATAATGAACTGGATCATTTTCTTACACTATACACAAAAATAAACTCAAAATGAACTAAAGACCTAAATCTAAGACCTGAAACCATAAAAATTCTAGAAGAGAACACAGGCAGTAATTTCACTAACTCTGGTGATTGCAATATCTTTCTAGATATGTCTCCTGAGGCAAGAGAAATAAAAATGAAAATAAACTATTGGGACTGTATCACAATAAAAATCTGCACAGCAAAGGAAACAACCAGTAAGATTAAAAGACAACCTACTGAATGGGAGAAGGTATTTGCAAATGACATCTGATAATGAGTTAATATCCAAAATATATGAAGAATTTCTATAACTCAACACCAAAAAACCCCAAATAATCCAATTAAAAATGGCAGAAGAAATGGTCATTTCTCCTAAGAAGATATACAGATGGCCAACAGACACATGAACAGATGCTCAACATCACTCATCATCAGGGAAATGCAAATCAAAACCGCAATAAGATATCACTTTACACATGTCAGAATGGCTAAATCAAAAACACAGGAAACAACAAGTATTGGTGAGGATGTGGAGAAAAAGGAACCCTCATGCACTGTGGCTGTGAATGCAAAATGGTGCAGCCACTGTGGAAGACAGTATGGAGGTTTCTCAAAAATTAAAACTAGAACTACCATATGATCCAGGAATCATACTAATGGGTATTTATTTATCACCAAAATACATAACACTAATTTGAAGAGATATATGCACCCCTGTGTTTATTGCAGTGTTAATAACCAAACTATGGAAGCAGCTCAAGTGTCTACTGATACATAAATAAATGAAGAAGATGTGAGATTATATATAGTTACATATAAAGATAGTTACCCACTTCCAGAGGGGAAGTGGGTAGGGGGAATGGATGTGAGAGGTGAAGGGCATTAAGAGTACACTAATCATGATGGGCACTGAGTAATCACTCAGTTGAATCACTGTATTGTACACCTGAGGCTAATATAACATTATGTTGACTACTCTGAATTTAAATTCTTTAAATGTTAATGGAGACAAAATACATAAAACAAAATAATCAGATGTCATTGGATCTATCAATTGTACATCTTACATTGCTTTTTGCCATGTTTGATATTGATTCTTATTTTGCAAGAACTCAACTTACAGCCTAAATTCTATTGAGACTTCTAAGTCTCAATAAATGTAATAAGAAAATAATAACAAGGTTTAATTAAGCATTTACCGTGTGACAGAAATTTGCTGTGTTCCACATCCTTCTTTCATCAGAGTCAATAAATCTGTTTGAGATAGACATTGTCACTAGTTCTTTTAGATCAGAAGACTCAGAGGAACGTTAAAGAAATTTCGCAGTTCATATTGGAAAAAAATTGTGGGGCAAGATTTCATGCCAAGGAAGACCAGCAGAAGACCAACATTCTTTCCTACTAATTTGCTTAATTATTATAATATGCTGCTTCTCAGCAAGGATTTTTAAAAAGAGAATCCCAAGTTTTATGTTTTTAGAAAATTCAAAAATTCAACATATTAATACTATAAAGAATATAATAATATTAATTCAGAACTTTTTTATTTTTTCCTCATCTACAGAATAGGTCAAGAAAAAAACCCCACTGATCGCCATTAGATTATGTAAGGACAAATACTCCTTAGTTTAAAAAAATGGATTTTACTTTTTTATTTTCCTTTTTACCACTGATATTTATAATAAGAATAAAATTGATACAAACACTATGAAATCTAGGGAATAAACAATATATGACTCATTTTACATAATTTTGTATATGGAATTAAAGTAATGTACAAATAGCAGTATTTATTGTTAAAGAGCAGAAAGTGATGAGTAAACTTTATCTGGATAAGCACAATGAGCCATACCACAGCAGAGCCGATCTGGTTATTTCTGCTTTCTCAACAGCTGAATCACTTTCAAGAAATGGCCATTTTGATCAATTGCTAGACAATGGTATATAATGCAATCACAAATTTCCAATCAACTATAACAAAGTCAATCAATATGTCTTCCCTTTGGCAGCTTTCATTCCTCAGCGTTTTGACTGATTACATATGCACACTAAACTGAGATGTGAATTCTCATGTATTCACATAACAATTCCATCTTGTTGTTTATGGAGTTTTAAACTCTAATGCTTATACTTAAGCAAAGTCATTACAGATTCTTGCTCTCCTCCAAATTCAACAAATACTCTAAGTCCACAATGTTTATTTTAATTTTGTCAACTACATTGATCTCTATATCTCCCTGGCTTTATTCTTCCAAGGAGATCATACTTCTGGCACTGGTGAGGATATACATGATTCTCTGTTTATGCTATTGCTTTACTATAAATGTAATAATTAAACTCTAGGTGTGAAAATACATTTCAGTAAAAACATATTGATTCCAAGGAAAATAATGGAAAGAAAATAAGAAGTGTTAATTAAAAAGAAATGTCTTTTTAAACAAATGGATTTCAGATTCTGTGTAAGAGAACAATATGAAACATAAAATTCTCCCTACATTCTTTTTTTCAGAGATCAAAGTTCCTAAGGTTGTTTTTTTTTTTTCCTCCTTTACTAAACCATCTCAGTTTTACTATAGGGTGAATCAGCCCACTAATTTTTCTCACCTAACTCCAAGACTGTTATTGAAATAGGAGGGTGCAAATGGGAACTTTTTAGATTCACACCAGAACTGAGAGAAAGTCACAGACTTACCATATACCTGATGTCCCAACATATGCACAGAATCCTCCATTATCAACATCTCCCATAAGAGTGGAACATCTGTTTCAATTGATCCTACACTGACACTTCGTAATCACCTAAACTCCATAGTTTACATTAGGTTCATTTTTATTGTTGAACATCCTATGGATTTGGACAAAGGAATAATGACATGTATCCATCATTATAGTAATTATATAGAGTATTGTCAGTAGCCTAAAAATCCTCTGTGCTCCCCCCTCTCCCCCCCCCCCACACACACACACACATCTCCTGGTCACCACTGATCTTTTTACTGTCTCCATAGTTTGGGCTTTTCCAGAATGTCATATAATTGGATTCACCCTTTTTCAGATTAATTTCTTTCACTTAGTAATATGCATTTAGGTTTTGTATCTTTTCTTGGCTGATAGCTCATTTCCTTTTAGTGATGAATAATATTCCACTGTCTGGATTTACCACAGTTATTTACCTATTCACCTACTGAAGGGCATCTTATGCTTCCAAGTTTTGGCAATCATGAATGAAGCTACTTTAAACATCTGTGTGCAGATTTATGTATGCACATAAATTTTCACCTTTTGGCAGGGGATGGGGGTGGTAAATGCCAAGGAATGCAATTGCTAGATCATATGGTATGAGTTTGTTTAGTAAGTAACTGCCAAACTTTCTTCCAAAGTGACCATAGTATTTTGCATTCCCACCAGCAATGAATGTGAATTCCTGTTGTTCTACATTCTCATGTGCATATTTCACTCCTGTTTTATTTTGCATTTCCTTGATGACATATGATGTGGAGCATCTTTTTATGTTTTTATTTTCTATTTGTATATCTTCTTTGGTGAATTATGATGTGTTAAAGTCTTTGGCCCATTTTTAAATAAGGTTGTTCATTTTCTTATTGTTAAGTTTTACTAGTCCTTTGTATATTTTAGAAAACAGACCTTTATCAGATGTGTCTTTCTAAATATTTTCTTCCAGTCTGTCACTTATCTTCTAATTCTCTTGACATTGTCCCTCACAGAGCAAAAGTTTTTAATTTTAATGAAGTCCATCTTATCATTATTTCTTTCATGGGAAACTGCCACTGATGTATCTAAAAGAAGGCATCACCATATTCCTGGTCATTATGTTTTCGCTATGTTGTCTTCCAGGAGTGCTATAATTTTGCATTCTTCATTTAGGTTCATGATCCATTTTGAGTTAATTTTTGTGAAGGATGGGAGGACTGTGTCTAGATTCATTTCTTTGCATGTGAAAGTACAGTTTTTCCAGCACCACTTGTTGAAAAGACACTCTTTGCTCCATTTTATTGTCTTTGTTCCTTTGTCAATGATCACTTGACTATACTTACATGGGTCTATTTCTGTGCTATTATGTTCCATTGATCTATTTGTCTATTCTTTCACCAATATCACACTGTCCTGATTTCTATAGCTTTTTTTTTTTTAATTTTTTTTTCAACGTTTATTTATTTTTGGGACAGAGAGAGAGACAGAGCATGAACGGGGGAGGGGCAGAGAGAGAGGGAGACACAGAATCGGAAACTGGCTCCAGGCTCTGAGCCATCAGCCCAGAGCCCGACGCGGGGCTCGAACTCACGGACCGCGAGATCGTGACCTGGCTGAAGTCGGACGCTTAACCGACTGCGCCACCCAGGCGCCCCATGATTTCTATAGCTTTAAAGAAAGTCTTGAAGTTGGTATTGTCAGTCTTACAACTTTGTTCTTTTCCTTCAATAATCTGTTGGCTATTATGAATCTTTTGCCTCTTTATATAAAGTTTAGATTCATTTTGTCTATACCCAAAAATAATTTTCTGGGATTTTTATTGGGATTGCATTGAATCTATAGGTCAAGGTGAGAAGAATAAACATAACAATAATGAGTGTTTCTATCTATGATCATAGAATATTTCTCTAGATTTTTTTTTGCTTCTTTCATCAGAATTTTATAGTTTTCCTCATATCGGTCTTGTAATATTTTGTTAGATTTACACCTACGTATTTCACTTGGACGGTACTAATATAAATGGTATTGTGCTTTTAATTTCATTGCCGGTACTTAGGAAAATGATTAACTATTGTATGTTAACCTTTTACCCTGAAATCTTGCTATAAGCACTTACTAGTTCCAGAATATTTTTCTTTTATTCTTTCTGGTTTCTACATAGATTAATCATATCATGTGTGAACAAAGATAGTTTTATTTCTTCCTTCTCTATCTGTATACATTTTATTTCCTTATCTTGTCTTATTGCATTACCTAGGACTTCCAGTAGGATCTTGAAAAGGAGGGGTAAGATGGAATATTCTTGCCTTGTTCCTGATCTTAGTGAGAAAGCTTTGAGTTTCACACCATTAAGTATGATGTTAGCTGTAGCTTTTTTATAGGTCTTCTTTCTCAAGTTGAGGAAATTTCCCACTATTCCTAGTTTAATGAGAGTTTCATCATAAATGAGTATATTACACTGTGTCAAATTCTTTTTCTGCATCTGTTGATATAATCATGTGATTCAAGGTTTTAGTCTGTTGATTTGATGGGCTACCTTAATTGATTTTTTATTGTGAGCCAGGCTTTCATACTTAGGATAAATCACTCTTGGTTGTGGTATACAATTCTCTTTATCCATTGTTGAATTCAATTTGCTAATATTTTGTTGCATTTTTTACATCTCTGTTCATAAGAGATATTAGTTGGTGGTTTTCTTTTCTTGTAATGTCTTTGTACAGTTTTGGTGTTAGGGTAATGCTTGCCTCATAGAATGAGTTAGGAAATAGTCCCTCTGCTTCTTTCCTCTGGAAGAGATTATAGAGAATTGGCATAATTTCGTCCTTAAATATTTGGTAGAATTCACCAGTGAATCTGTCTGGTCCTGGTGTTTTCAGTTTTGGGAGGTTATTAGTTATAGATTCAATTACTTTAGTAGATATAGGTATATTCAGATTGTCTTATTTCTTCTTATGTTACTTTTAACACGTTTGATCTTTCAAAGAATTGCTCCACTTCATCTAAGTTATTGAATCTGTGGGCACAGAGTTGTTCATAGTATTGCTTTACTATCCTTTTAATGTCCATAAGATATGTGGAGATGTCCCCTTTTTTATTTCTGACTAGTAATCATATTCTCTTTCTCTTTTTTCTTGGTTAGCCTGGCTAGAGGCTTGCCAATTTTATTGATCCTTTCAAAGAACAAGCTTTGTTTTCATTGATTCTTCTCTATTGTTTTCCTGTTTTCAATTTAATGATTTCTATGGTAATTTTTATTATTTCTCTTCTATTGCTTCTGGACTTAATTTACTCTTGTAGTTTCCTAATGTAAAAATTTAGATTATTGATATTAGGTCTTTCTTCACTTCTAATACATGCATTCAATGCTATAAATTTCCTTCTAAGCATTTGTTTCACTTTATACCAGAATTTCTAATAAGGTGTGTAATCAGTTTCATTTATTTCATTCAAAATACTTTAACTTTTTTATTAAGATTCCTTCTTTTATTTATGTATTATGTAAAAGTGTGCTGTTTAATCTCCATGTATTTGAGATTTTTCCAGTTTTTTTTCCTGTTATCTATTTCTAATTTAATCCCATTGTGATGTGAGCAGATATCATATGATTTCTATTCTTTTATATTTATTAAGGTTTATTTTATGGCCCAGAATGGGGTCTATCTTGGTGAATAAAATTGACTTTTTATAGTTCACCAATTTTTAAAAATATTTTATTAAGAGTCAATGGTAATCTTCTAATATAAAAATTTTTAAAGAAATTAAGTTCCCACAAATACTTTCTATAATCATAAATAAATATTAAAATATTTAGTAGAGTTTTTCAAACATGATTTTCCATCCTTTTGTATATTCACATGAGAATTGTCTGATGGTGACTCTAGAAAATTATACTTTTAAATGTTCTTTTCATTGACAAATAGGCTTTCTTTATCCTGTGTTCTTCCAGTAAGACCTTGGAAACCAAACATTAATACTGTATCTCTTTCTCTTGGCTGACTCCTAGCCTCAATTTAAGTTACCACTGTAAATCAAATTTAAAAATGCAATTTTATAGAGCCAATAAGAAAAAATATAGTATGATAACGCCACATGGTTCCACACATTTATGGTACCATGTGGATTAATCATGTTAAGATAAGATTTTTACTGAGATGTATAATTATAATAGTTAATATTGAGTAATAACTATATTACAGGCACTGTCCCAAGTATTTTACATTGAATCTTTTTTAACCTGCAATGCATATTGCGATTCCCTTTTTATAAGATGAAGAAACTGAGACTCAATCTGGTAAACTTCTCTAATCCCTATGACTAGAAACTAGCAAGCTTTTGTTCTAATCAGACTGTATGGTTGCAGCACCCACACTCTAGACACTAGGGTAACTTCTCTAATCCCTATGACTAGAAACTAGCAAGCTTGTGTTCTAATCAGACTGTATGGTTGCAGCACCCACACTCTAGACACTAGGGTATACTATTTATCTTCTAGGATAAACCAAAGAAGATTCCAATATAAAAATAAAATATAGGTATACTATTATTTCTTTTTGAAATTTTTATGCCACAATTTTATAACTCTGGATAAATCAACTCTAACACCATCCTTTCAAAATTAGCATAAACAGCCGTCCCCAAAAATGTGATAAATAGGTGAAAGACAGTGTAATTTCTTGAAAATGTCTCCTCTTTCAATCTCTGCCAGATGATTCCTTTCTAATGTTCTCTATATCTGTCTCAGTAGAGAGTCTCTTATTACATGCTCTTATTTTTGTGTTTGTTCTTCATGTTATTACTGTATTGGATTCTTCCTCTATCCATCTTGTCTTCTCTGAATACATCTCTGAGAGGTTTTATGCACACCCATAACTTCAACGTTGCTACTTTCTGAATCTATAGCTACAACTTGATTTATTATTTTTGCCAAGCTCCTGACTTATACCATGATAACAAATGCCTACTAACTGTACATTAGCCCATACTCCTCTCAACTATTCCTAAACTGAAATTACCCCTCACTAAGCTATAGCCTCAACCTGAAAAACCTGTTAACTTCCTGTTTCCCCTGTCTCGGTTACATGTCATACACCTAGTTGCTTAAGCCATAAGATGGACTCTGAGACTTCTGCCTTTCTTTTACCCCACATGCAATTAGTTGCTAGATTAATTTCTCCTACTGACCTTTGAAGTCAAGGTTTCTCTCTTTTCTCTCTTCTTTAATATCACTCCAGGAGGCCCTCTGATATTTCTTACTTAGAACTGTGACAACAGTCAGCTGGTCCCTTTACTTTCAGCTTATTTATTCATTTGCATCCCCACCTTGTCCATCCATTCCTTGTGTTACTCTCGGATACATCATTCTAAAACTCATATTTCATCTTGTTTATTCTCTGGTTAAAATCCTTCCGTGACTCTTAAAAATGAAGTCCAAAGAGCCCCTTCATTATCTGGCCCTTGCCTACCTCAGACTATTTTACTATGGATACGTACTTGTCTAGAGTTGCCCAGAGCAGTCTTGTCTTCTGTGTTCTCTTCTCCCTATGTGAATCAGTACTAGCCTTATCAGCCTATGGAATGATTAAGCATCCTTTAAGGCCCAATTAAAATGTCATCTCTTTCAGAAAGCTTTTTTTGAAAAGACCAAACAGGTTAAGCGTTTTCTCATTTTTCTTCCCATGGCCCTGTAGCACATGTTTGGTTTTTTGGGGTTGGTTTTTTTTTGTTTTTTTTTTTTTGTTTGTTTTTGTATTTCCACCACTGTGCTATAAACCTGCCTTATTGTTTTTGTTTGCAAAATACCCAGGAAATTGCCTATAATGGCCTTTGATATTTGCCAAATATACTGGTGAATGGGTATAGGAGTAGAAATGGAAGGGAAAAAAACATTTAAACCTTTGTCTGTGGACTGAATTGCATCTTGTACTGGAAGTATAGTTTAGTAGTAAACACAATAAGCTCTAAATCCAGATGCATTTGTTATCTATTGCTGCATCACAAAGTGCCACAAACTTAGTGGCTTTAAACAGTATACATTTATTGTTATCCACTTACTGTAGGTCAGGACTTCATCATGACTCAATTGTATCCTCTGCTTCAGATACTCTCAATAGGCTATAGTTAATGTGTTGCCTCGAGACGGAGCTGAAGGTTTATCTGGGGAAGGATCCATTTCCAAATTTATGATTTGTTGGCAAGACATAATTCCATGTAGGATTTTGGACTAAGGGCCTCAATTCTTTGTTGGCTAAAGACCACAGGCCACCTTTAGTTCCTTGACACTTTGTCCTCTTAAACATGGCAGCTGGATTCATCAAAGCCAGCCAAAGTCTGTTAATAAGACGAAAGTCACAATCTTATGTAATATTATTATGGAAGTGGCATCCTATAACATTTGCTGTATTGGTCACGTGAGTCACTAGGCCACCCATCCTTAAAGAGAGGAGATTATACAAGGGTTTGTATAGTCAACAAAATTTTAAAAATCTCCCTGTTTGATTCTCATGCTCTAATCATTCAGTCAAACACTAATCTAGGGTACAATAATGCTGATTCAAACAGGCACATGCACCCCAATGTTTATAGAAGCACTATCAACAAAAGCCAAATTATGGAAAGGGCCCAAATGTCCATTGACTGACAAATGGATTAAGAAGATATATATACAAAACCCCATCTTCTATATGTATGTATATGCATATATAATGGAATTTTACTCAGCAATCAAAAAGAATGAAATCTTGCCATTTGCAACAAGGTGGTTGAAAGTAGAATGTATTATGCTAAGTGAAATAAGTCAGTCAGTGAAAAATAAATATCCTATGATTCCAATCATATGTGGAATTTAAAAAACAAAACAGATGAACATAGGAGAAGAGAAGGAAAAATAAGATAAAAAGAGAGAGGGAAGCAAATCATAAGAGACTCTTAAATACAGAAAACAAACTGAGTGTTGCTGGAGGGGTGTTGGGTGGGGGGACAGGCTAAATGTGTGAGGGGCATTAAGGAGGGTACTTGTTGAGATTAGCACTGGGTGTTAAATGTAAGTGATGAATCACTAAATTCTACTCTTGAATTCATGTTACACTATATGTTAACAAACTTGGATTTAAAGAAAATTTTAAAAATTAAAAATAAATTAAAAAGAAAAAGGAAATTAAAAAAAAGTAAATGGAATGATAGTTGCTAACTAACTGACTTAATTAGAAAGATTATACATTGATTATCTAGATGGGCCCAAGCTAATTACATGAGCCCTTAAAAGACAAGAATTTTTTTCTGGCTTTTAGCAGAGACATGAGATGGAAGAGGAAAGCAGAAAAGAAGTGAGGCAGAAGACTAGATATTTAAGACTCTGCCTGCTTTTGTTGACTTTGATGATTGAGAAAGTGAGTCACATGCCGAGGGATGGCAGATAATTCAAAATGATCCCTGACTTACAGCCAACAAGAAAATGAGAATCTCAGTACTATAACCATAGGAAATAACTTTGCCCACAAACTTCATAGTCTAGAAATGTTCTCTCCTGGGGCCTCCAAAAGAATACAACCCTACAGATAACGACTTCAACCTTGTAAGGCTCACTGTGTCCAGACTTTTAATCCAAAGAAATTATAACACAATAAATTTGTACTTTTAAACTGCTAAAATTGTGGTAATTTGTTAAGGCATCAATATAAAACGAATATACATGTATACCAGGAAGTGGGGACCATTAAGAATCATCTTAGAATCTGCTGCCAGACCAAATTCCTTGGGTTTGAGACTTCCTAGCTATGTGCTCAAGCAAGCTACTACTTTGTACCTCAGTTTTCTTGTCTGTAACATGAAGACAATAACTCTATTGTCTAACTCTTAGAGTTGATGGAAAGCAAATGTAAATTTATATATGGAGAGAAGAGTGATAGGCAGATTTTAAGTGTTTATCTGTTGGGTATCAGTATGATTTCTAGACAATAATTATTTCCATTTTTATTAAAACCTCAAGGTATAGTTATTTTAGAAATAAAAGAATTAAAGGTATTATCATAGTCCAATATTTCATTTTCTTTGCCCAAAATAGTACGGAAGCCACAGAAAGTTACAATATAGAAAACTTTCCTTATGTGAATAAGTCAGGCAATAGGCATGCCATTCTTACTAACAGCGATCAGCTGGTGACATTCATTAGGGCAAATCAGCATAAATGCAACCGGATATTTCATTCATTTCTACTAGAGTTGATTCAGTTCAACCAACAGATTCTTTTAGATGAAAAGCTAAATGTTGAACTAATTGTGTATACTTTGCATATATTTAACTTTCAAATGGTTTTGATAATTATTCTACAGGAAAAGTATAATATGTCTCACCACCTCCAAGCATTCTCTGATTATACTGAGTTCCCTTAACCTACACCTGGCATTTGGTCTTTTATATTAGAGTTTTGAAATTTTTTTTCATTAATTTATGCTATCGGCGTTTCATAAATTAATCATTTTCCTCTTTTTCTTCCTGAATCTAATTCTTTTTTGGATATTATATTTCATTTTTAAGGTACTTAAAATTAGAAAGCAATTGTGTGTAATTTAAATGTATTCTTCTTGGGGCGCCTGGGTGGCGCAGTCGGTTAAGCGTCCGACTTCAGCCAGGTCACGATCTCGCGGTCCATGAGTTCGAGCCCCGCGTCAGGCTCTGGGCTGATGGCTCAGAGCCTGGAGCCTGTTTCCGATTCTGTGTCTCCCTCTCTCTCTGCCCCTCCCCCGTTCATGCTCTGTCTCTCTCTGTCCCAAAAATAAATAAACGTTGAAAAAAATAAATAAATAAATGTATTCTTCTAGGTGAACTTGTTTTACCTCATTTGAAACTGATTCCCAGGGTTGTAAATTTCTGTAAGTTGTAAATTGAGTAAGTTACATATTATTTTAAGTTGTCTTATTATTTCAAGTCAGTAGATCATGCCCTGAAGTCTGCACCTTGGGAAAAATTTTCTGTTTTTATAATTTTCAGGTATTGACCATCCTCCCTTGAAAACTTTTCATTCACTGATATTTCTGATTATAGAAATTATTTTTACACAACTTACAATCAAAATAAAGTTTCTGTCATTTTTCCTTTTGAGATACTTAGATCTAGTTTTATGGAAATATAACATATTCCTATGCTTTCTAAATTTAAAGAATCCTTTTGCATTATCATCATTATCATAATTTTACTGCCCCTCTCTCGGGGATACAAATAGTCATGGCTGATGATTTGATCATTTCACTAATTCTACATTAATCCCACCTATGTGTTTACCTTTCCCAAATTCTAACTTCATTAAAAATAATAAACAAATAAGTCTTTAACCCACCTAGGCAGTTTGATATGAAATGGAAATCTATGAACAAATATATTCTTATTCTCTGAATATCTGTACTAAAATTGCCATTTGTGTGTGTGAAATTCCTCTACTTTAAGATCAGGCAAATCTAAGTGAACACCTCACTTCTATTGAAAAAAAAAGGAAGGGATTACAATGCCAATTGGTGACTGGGAACATAGCAATGGAGCATAGGTGGTTACACAATTTGAATTTCTTTTGGTACCAAAACATCATGGGTGGTCTTTTCCTGTTTCACACTTGCTTCTAATTCACCTCTATAGTCAGGAGTATAAAGAGAACTCATGAAGCCCTACTATCCTGGGGAGCATAATTTTGTCATCAAGGTATAAGTCAGTACGAGCACATGAAATAATACCTCTATGAATTCTGTGATTACATTGAATACCTCTATGAATTCAAGTGAATACTTGATGTATCCAGTAGTAATCTCAAAGCAAATTGTCTAAATATCATTAGAAGAGAATTTAAAATTTGGTTCAATTATTCTAATAAACAAGTAAAATCACCATAAAGGTCATGAACTTCTCTAATGATGGGGCCATCCATCTTTTTATCGTCCTGTAATTTATTATTGCTTTATAAATACAGTATTTTTATAAGAAATATTTATTACTAGTGTTGTGCTTCGAACTTAATTTTGCTATCATACTGAAATGAAGAGTAGAATTCAACATTAATCTTGAAATTTAAACTAGGTCTCAGAGGGGTGAAAACTATTCACTCTAGTATGTTTTCATTTATACAAATGACTGGAAAAATATAAACACATTAAAGAAATAAATTAACATAAAGCAAGCAGTCAGAACAATCCAAAAGGGTTCTGAGAGGTTTTGTAAATACAGTTCTATGCTAATAAAGTATGGTCTTGACAGATGTGTAATACACTATTTGGCCTACAAAAGAGATCCGTGGTCATTAAAAAAAAATAGTATCAGAGAGAATTACAGTAATAAAAAAAAAGGAATGAATCCTAAAGTTGCTAATAGCTTTGCAGACTTTAGAATGTATTATAACACGTTTTGTTTAATGTATAACACATATACTTTTGTTCTAAGTATTCTCCTTTATTTTTACTTGTAATAATCAGGGGCGCCTGGGTGGCTCAGTCGGTTAAGCGTCCGACTTCGGCTCAGGTCACGATCTCACTGTTCGTGAGTTCGAGCCCCGCATCGGGCTCTGTGCTGACTGCTCAGAGCCTGGAGCCTGTTTCAGATTCTGTGTTTCCCTCTCTCTCTGACCCTCCCCCGTTCATGCTCTGTCTCTCCCTGTCTCATAAATAAAACGTTAAAAAAAAAAATTTTTTTTACTTGTAATAATCAGCGGTGATCTTACAGTTAATAATGAGTATAACCCAGGCAGACACATAGGAAGAGTTTTACAGGCCCTTTTATGCTGGTAAATCCTTTAGTTCTTGAATTATGAAGTCCAGCAGGGTGGAGGGGAGGTTCTATGGCAGCCGGGATAAAGAAGGATTCTCAGAGAGACAGAGTGGAGTTTTGGTATCCAGCATGGAAGTAGTTAGGATAACTGTCAGTGTATACCAGCTAAATAACAGCCTGAGTGATAATAGTTAAAGACTACTTTGGGTACATGTGCATTTCTTCCAAAACTGCCAAAATACGATCTATTTATTGACAATGGTCACTAAATAGAATTGATTTTTAAACATAATGTTTTTTAGCACTTTGTAACTAAAAGAAAAAAACAAGGAGTTGGCATTAATTTCATTTAAATCCTTAAATTTGGGGGATGGGTTAATCAAAATAATTGTTGAAAGAAATCTTTATGTGTATGGCTACTAGACATATATATGCATGTGTATATATAGGTGTGTGTGTCACACACACACACACACACACACACACACACATATAGCTGCTTTAAATCAAAATTATAATCCCCACATTGCTTTCTGTCACAGCTACCTAACTTTTAAAAAGAAAATATTCACATTTTCCTATTTTCATTTCTAATAATTTCTCATTTAAAACTAGTCAGAACCTGTTGGGAGAAAAAAATATATATCAGAATGCATTTATTAGCATGTTTTATAGCAAAGATGTGCAGTGAACATGACTTTAAAATTTCTCAGATATAAAACATGTTGATGGAATTTTATCGCTGATAGAATAATACTGTGAAAACTTAAGAGGGGAAAAAAACCAAGATTTTGTCTAAGCAAGAAAAGGCAAGACATAGCAAAAATGATATTTGCTTAACAACATTCTTAGTAATCTGAGTACCAAAACAAGTGAAACATTCATGAGGATAGAAGTTTTTTTTTTCTAGATAAACAAAGTTCTATTTTATATTTTTAAATGTATAACATTATTTTTAAAGAACTACAAATGAGTAGAAAATTCTGTGTCCTGTTATACAGTAGTAACATAGATCTTGGGTCACATTATGTATTTTGTCCCTGTGTCTCAAAGCCCCAGATAGCCTTGTTAAGTCCATCAAAATGACTAAAGTGAATTAGTCTATACTTAATCTGTGGAATTCAGGAAAATATTTCCCTGTTATTTCTTATTTTCCTTAATTTTCAATCAGTGCTTATCTTCTATGCTGGTCTAAGTTTTTCAAATATTGGAATAACTAGTGTTTTGAACATACAGCATATACAATGTGATTAGATGCACCTGCATTTTTACCTTCCACTCCCTCCTTTGGTCTGAAAGGAAACTAGGGTCAATGTCATGACTTTTATTCCTAGGCTTAGGATTGCAACTTTCTAGGCAATGTAATCCATTAATTCTAATATTAGCTGTTAATCTATGATTCCAGTTTCATTCAAAGGTAAGACTTTTCTTAACTCTATCCATTGTGACCTATAGATGACTATCGCCTGCAGTGGGGGAAGAGATGTGGTGGGTTTCAGCTCTTACCCTGCTAACTCTTTTCCCCATTCACTTGATGATATTTAAATCCCATCACAGTCAAATCAGGGAGGAGTAAAAGTATGGATAGATTAACTTAGACGGGTGCTTTTGAACTTTCTGGGCCTGGAAGATAGTTAAAGCTGACTCTATCTGGGAAACTTTTGGGGATCATTTAGAGCCTTTCACTGAAGTCTTTCATTAGCTATCTCATGTCACAGGCCAAGTGCTGAGTTACCAACCTGGCCATGCCTGCTTTGTTGCTCTGTCCCTGGTTCAATGGCTGTACCATCTAACAGTTAGACCATGAATTTTTATGTTAAACTTGGTCTTAAATATTGCTTCTATTACTTGCCAACTAGAACCGTTAGGCAGATTATTTAATTTACTAAACTTACATCTGTGTATGCATGCCTGCATGTGTGTGTGTGTGTGTGTGTGTGTGTGTGTATGTGTGTGTGTGTGCGTGTGTAGTATTTTCCATCAAGACTGAACACTAATTTCTTTCCTCAGAGACTGGAAGCCTAAAAAATGCATTTTCTAGAACTACTTGTCATCTGAGGTCAGGTTCACATTCCAAACAATGAGAGAATTTGTACAAGAATTGGAAAATAGAAGAGTAAGAGAGACCACTATTCCGTTATAATGGTGACAGTATGTGGAGGGGCAGAAGGTATCATGAAAATTTTAGTAGCTTCAGGAGATCTCCTGAAAAATCACCTGCATTGGTGTTGTAGGCAATAGAGATTGGCAGCATTTCCCTGTCATTTTAGCAACTCCTAAATTCCTGACATCTGGTAGTGTTTTTCTAGAGATTTTAATCCCCAGCCCTACCAAAGTTTTGTAAGTATATGACCTATCAAACCCATTACTTCTAAAATACCTAGTTTCCATTTTCTAACTTGACTAATATGTGTGTAATTGGTAAGGAAATTTTAAAAATAATATTATATATTTCATTGGATTGTAGTGGGAAATACATGAGACAAAGCACTTAGCACAGTGCCTGTGCTGTTTTTGTAACCACTGCTGTTTCACCATCAATTGAATGTCCCTCCTGACCCCAACCTGCTTGACTAGACACAGATCACAATCAGCCACTGTGCCTAAGAAAAAGAAGCTGCCTCTCAGACTCAAAATTTCCAAAATTGGTTTCATCATCTGCAACTGAAACCATCTTGACAGCACCATTAAGAACTTTGGACCTGAAGCTTCAGTATTACCCTTGACTGGAAAGTTTCTTTACCCTATCACAGTCAATTATGTTCATTCTCTCTCTGCAGCATCCCTCTCACATATTTGTCTCCATTTCTAAGGGTATGACCATAATACAGAAATAATGAAATGTAAATGATATGACGTATTTAATCATCCAGGATGCCCAGTAGAGTACTGGTCCATAGTAGGCTTTCAATTCTTTTTTTTTAGTAGGCTTTCAATTCTAATTATGGTCTCTTTCCCATAGAGTTTTTAATGTTATTGTAAGTACTACATATCTCTAAGCAGTTTCCCTGTAAGAATGTCTACTTGGTAAATTTGCCTCTGGTATCTCCCAATTCTCATCTATATTGCATTCTATTGCCAAGTTAGTCTTCCTAAAGGAGCCTTCCAAGCATGGCATTCCAATTGTCAGAAAACTTTAAATACCAACAGAACAAATGTTTGCCTTTCTCCCTAGGAATTCAAGGTTCTCCACACTCTGTGTCTAACTGATGTTGCCTCTCACTGCTTCTCTCTTTATAACTAATTTTCCTAGTAAAACTGGACTGGTTCATGTTCATTGGTAAATGCCATACTTTTAATTTCTTTTACTGCTTGCCCTTCTGTCTAAAATGCCTTTCTCTCCCATCTTTATTTATTATAATTTTACCCATCTCCCAAGGTTGTTCAAATCTCATGTCAGTAATGAAGCCATAACCAAAGTGAAGCCTCTATCCTTCTAGCCTTTCTTATGGTTGAATTAACTATAGTCTGCCTTATGTTATAGTAATTTGTACATTTTCATGTATTCTAGCTAATTATCTTGCCTTTTCTACCATGAGGCAGAGGTGAGAACTACATGTAAATTCTGCTATGAGAAGATGAAGACAATGAAAAATGGTTAAAACCTTTAGCTAAAAATTCAGATCTGGGTTTAAATTTTATCTCCTCTACTTTCTAGCAGCATAACTACATAGCATAGGTTTGTCTAAGCCTCCATTTTTATATTTAAAAAACAGATAACATAATAGTATACTCTTAAAGCCCCATATACTACTGATTGATCAATAAATGGTTCATTTTTCTTAGCTAATAGATTAAAAAAACCCTTGATATCACAAAAATGTATCTGTTTTCACTAGGAGTTCACTTTATAACCTACAAGATGCTTTGCTACTGTAGACTCTTAATGTTTGTTGCATGAATATATATAAATTGCAATCCCTATAATAAATTTACAATGAGCATCACAACAGCTTAACCACTTAGAGCAGAATGATTTCTTTCTTTAGTTTTTATAAAATTTGAGGATTTCCTCTGTCTCCAGATGGCTTTATTTTGTATTTATTTTTAACATTGGCATCTGGTTATTTCCATTTTCCAGTCAAAATCTTTCTTTTAGACATCATGAGTCAACAAACTCACTTCTCCCTCTTCATATTCCCTATGGCTTGGATTATCATGCTGTTCACCTTTCTACATACAAAGTAGTAATCTCAACACTCTAGCTGATGAAAGGATCACCTTGGTACATGTTTACCAAACAGAACATTAAACATGGCTTCGAAAAGGAAAGTACATCATCCCCCTAAAGGGAAGAGATGCATTCAATCACACATGAGCAACCCGGATTTTGCTTGGTTAGGGATTTTCTGTCCATAGCAACCTGAAAGGGCAAAGTATTTCTCATGCCAAATTTTATAGGACACAACTGACCAATTAAAAGAACAAAGGAGTCAGCATTTGTGTGTCCCTTCAGGAGGCATCATGTCAGCAACTTATTCTTCACTGCAGAGTTTTAACACACCATTAGGCAGCATCCGTGGCCAAACTGATGTTGCTGTGACTTTTCTCTGCTGCTCCCAGCACCTCTGAACCTTAGATCAGCAAAAGAACACCCAATGCCCTTGTAATCATAGAAAGCAACAGAGTTCATTTGAACCTGGAATTCAATTAATTATTCAATTTTTCAACATTATTAATCAATTACTGTATGATAGCTGTTGGGAAAATTCCAATTCAGGAATGTATAACAGATAGTAATAACTCAGAGGGAAGGAAGAGACAGACATGAAACAAGTAATAACAACTGAGTGCAGAAAGTGAGATATGACAAAATACTACAAATTGCCCAGATGTCAGAGTCATCTATTCTCTATTCTCTAGCTGACTTGTTTCCGAAGTTTTTCTACTCACTTAACCATTACAATTCTAGACCTTATCTGCTAGATGCCCACTAAATAGAGGTCCTTCTTTATGTCTGTTCATCTTATACAATACAAAACTAAAGTCTTTACCATCGCTTTGAAATTTTATCTTCATTTTATTACAATACTAGCATGATAAAGCTATTACAGTAGCTCTTTGGGAACAAATTTTAACTAACAGAATTATTATCTGGAGTTATGTTTTAAATAAGTCATGTGTGTGTGTGTGTGTGTGTGTGTGTGTATGAAATACAAAGTTTTACCATAAATCATAATTGGACCACATTTTATATCCACTTCAGACTCAAAGAACAAAATCTTCTTTAAAAAATCCATAATTGGTCCAAAAGAAGCAAGTTTTTATTATTCCTGGTAAAGATCACTACAGACTAATCACTACAAAAAAATAAACAGAATAGTAATATTCAAATAGAAGAACTGGCAAAATACATTAAATATAAATTCTCAAAATAAGTGAGAGGATAATAATTATATATTTCTTTAATCCTACTGGTGATCAAAATAAAGTAAATAAAAGGAAATGACAGTTTTGATTTGCAATGTTAGCAAAGATTCTTAAACAATAACTTCCACTATTAGTGAAATTCTAGAAGCATTGCTATATTTCTAGGAGCATTGCTATATTTCTAGGGAAACTTCATGTACCAAAATTCCAATTTTAGAACTTTATCAAAAGCAAAAATCACAGATGCAGAATTTTATACAAGAATGTTCTTTTAAAATAATATTATAATAGTGACAGAAGACGTCTATTGGAAACATCTGGGACTGTACTATGTACTTATTTATGTTATCTAATTATAACAACAACAACAAAAAAAACCTGAAAACCAAGTGTAGGTAACAAAATGTAAGCATGAAAGGAGTGAACTACATGTGGAAAAGTTTAAAACAACTTAAAAACCTATTAATTTTTTTTTTTTTTTACCACAGCACTGTCAATCCTAAATGTCACTGATAAAATGCTTGTCCACAAAGTGTTTTCTTAGTTTGTGTTCTAAACAATTGTTGTGATTATGTTGAAATTTTATCTTTATTTTATGTTCTAAATAAATTCTGTGAAAATTTATATAGAAACTACTTAATGATTTCAAATCATTGAACTCAATTCAGGTGTAGGTTGTATCTCCAACTCTTATGATACTACCCATGTCTATGTCGTGAGCTGCATTTGAAATAAACAGTGACATCACAGTGGTTGTAAAGAGGAAAACACAGACATTAGTTACTTTGAGTCAGTCATTTTATGTTTATTGAAAGGTTCTCATAAGGCAGGTTTCATTTTGAGGTCTTCCCCTGACTTATAGACAGCTACCATCTTGCTGTATGCTCATATAACTGAGATAGAATTAGTATCCCTCCCTCATGACTTCATCTAACCCTAATTATCTCCCAAATGACCTATCTTCAAATACTATTACATTGAGGGTCAGGGCTTCAATATATAAACGGGAGGGGTGGTGGACCTAAACATTTAGTCAACACAAACCAATTCAAGAGAAACATTTATAATCTGCTTGTTTTGTAGTCAAAAGAATATTTTCAGCTTCAGTGAAGGAAATTAATATGTAGTCCATTGTTTTTTGCATAGATCATTGCTGATTAAAAGAGTATGCATATCTTTTTCTCAGACGAACAGTTTCCTAAAATCATAATGTCTGTACCACATTGCCTCTTTTCACTTTGTTGTCTGAGGATATTGATTACACATGACATGCTTAGTGATTATATAGAGGTTGAATGAAACTGTGTTCAAAAACAACATAGCACATTACATACTCTTTTACATGTGGTCAAGTATATTTGAAAATTCATTCGTCACAGGTAATGCCCAAAGACTTTGACAAAAGGGAATTGACTCACTGGTGTTTTCCTCATTGTGGCTTGAATTGCAAATCAAGCCAGTGAAGAAGACCACATTAGTCATGAAGAGCTTCCTAGGTCAGACTATATCAAAAGAGATATGTGACATGTGTATATTACTAAAGATATTTAGAGTATCTATCACAGCGTGAAATTTAAATGATAATATAGGAATCTGAGCTTTTAGCAAAGGAGATACTCTGTGACATCACTTTTGGGTGACTCATTTTGACAGTTCAAAACTTTCTGAAACCAAACACAGCTGATCATGGAAAAAGCCCAAAGGCTTTTGAATCAAATGAAATTAAGCCTCCACACTGCTGGGAAGTAGATGCATCTTAATCTTTTAGATTAGAAAAGAATAAAATGGAGGCTGAAACATGTTAAATGAATTGCTCAAGGCCACTCATTAAAAGCATCACTGGCCTTTCTGAAGTATTTTATCAGAAGAAAGCCAGACAAATTCCATGATTTTATTATATCCATTGTGCTTAGCTAGTTAGTAGATACTTTCCTTTCTCAGGAAAAATTATAGATTTATTACTCTTTTGTTTGCAATCTCGAGGGGATGGAGAGTAATAAAGGGCACAAGTTTTTGTCTTGCAGTATTTAAAATGTCTAGAAGCCACAGATCTTATCTGGCTTTTCCCTATACCAATAACATGTTTTCCAAATTAATGTACTCATGATTATTGAAAATAAAATTCTACTACATCAACCAGAAAAATTTAGTGTGTCCTATTACTTTGTTGTTTTCCTTCATCCTTATACTTTGAAGAGAAGTTAGCCCTTTTCCCATAAGTCATGGAATCTTTTCATTACTTTAACGTATTAACAGGGACTCAGGCCTAGTTAAATCTCCATGTTTCTGTAAAAGAGGACATTTAAATATGCCTGTAGATAGCTTTAATGTGATTCCTATGAAGTATATTTTATAGCTTAACAGAGATGAAGTATTGGGGTTAATTCATTATGGCTTATTATAAAAGGGACTTCAGCGGCATACCCTACATAGGCATCCCAGAAAAAACTGTCACTCACAACACTAGATCAAATGCTATGACATCCATTAGGAAACAATTTTCCGTTAAGTTTTGAAAAATTTCTCTTATTTAAGTAAAAATAATAATCAGAGCTCTTACATTTTTTTAAGACTTTGAAAGTCTTCCTAATAAGATGTTTCTAATAATTTGGATCATTATATTTTTATATTTATAGCACCTGAATATACTTTTCAGTTTTCCCAATCCCAAAGTTCAAACTTATTCAATCATCATTGCCTTACTATAAGTAATCATGTGTGTCTGAAATAAATCCTAAGTAAATTTTAGAAAATTCCAGTGAAACATCAAGTATTTGGACTGATATACCATATTCATAGCAATATTATCATGAAATGGACAGAAAGTTATCTTTTTGCAACAGCATAGTGGCAGTAAATCTCAATTCCCACCAAGAAAACCTACCATTTTAGCCTATGTCTCAGAGTAGAGATACACTAATCATTTCTCCCATACAGCAATGGAGGCTCAAAGGTATTGACAGAATCCCAATCAGAAATTTTGCCATGATTTACAACAGTCAATGAAATCTATGTATAACATTTTTTGATATCTTTGTCTCTGTAACATACTATTCATAGGGCGTATACTAGGCAAGTAGACCCATATATAACCCATTTGTAATTAGTTAAAGGTCACATAATTCTATCTGCATGCCCAAATTACCCTTGAAAGCACCTTAGAAGCATAATTTGCATGTGAAAATGTAATATACCCATGTTTTTACTCATAATAAATCAGATTTAATACCTCATCAGATTCCACTTTCAGTTTGTATTATTGCAGATATTATTCTACTTTAAGAAATAAACTGCATTTAAAATTCTAAAAGTCACATCAACTAGTCATCTCCATCTAGCAACAGTCTATTTACATCAAAGAAAATAGAAAGCCTTCTTCAAGCAGCCCTTATAGGCAAAATAATAGTTTTTATGGAACTACAACAAATAGTTTGAATTAATAAAATATTTGAACTTAAAAAATTGTTAGTTGTATTTTCTGTGTTTTAGAATTATATGGTATTGAAATATCATGATATATATATTGAATATATTATGATGATAATAAAGTATTGCTTTATGCACAAAATGAGAAGCATTATGAGATGGATAGAAAATTATCTTCAAGTGTACATCATTTAAAAATTGGTAATCCAAGTGATATGTAAACCATATTATAACTTTAGCAAGATTAAGCAGAAGTAATCTCATCATTTCTCAGTATCCTGTGAATCATGTTTTGGTAATTTGTTCTAGTTATGTTCTATAAAGTCACCACAAACACTGAATCAGCAAATACTAGAATCATTGCCCACAGAGGATACACAGAGTTAGGTTCCTTGTGAGCCTTTGGTGTCAACATTTTATCAACTGAGCAATACATAACCCTGTTTTATGTGTGTTTTTGTGTGATTACACCTTATTTAATATATATTGTTGATGAATTAACTTTGAATTCATGGCCAACAGCACTATAACTCATGCCTGAATAAAACTTACCCAACACAAGTATATTTTCCACAAGACACATCACAGCCTTCTTATGCTTAGGAACACTAAAAGCACTGCAGAACTATGCTTGGCCACCATTTTAAAGTCACTAACAAAAAGCACAAGTCACTAACATAAAGCACAAAATGGGAAAAACATGGTGCTAAATAGACTGCAAATGGACAGTTGTTTACAGTATGATAGCTGAAACCAGAAGGCAGAGCATCACATCATTGAACCTTGGCTAGAATGTGTGCCATCAAATGACTGGATTTTTGTCACTCTGCATATGCACATGTCTACGACTGATGGGGAAAGCCCTACCCTTACAAGTATTGATTTTAGGATTGCAAATAATGTAGCCAGCAGAAGAATTCTAAATATAGAATCACTGAATAATAAGAATCAATAGTATATACACTTGTGCAAGTGATTTTAGTGACTTTTGTGCTTTTTTTAAAGTCATTTATATGATAATTGAAAGTATTTTACGTCCTATTATGATGCAATTCAAGCACTTATGAAATGCTCTTGCTAATGCTAGTGCTAATGCTAAAAAAAAAAAAAAAAAAAAACCTACCCAAACTTCGGAGTAGATGTTAAATGTGACAAAACAAAAGGTAAGAACAATCCTGCTGCTCACATAGGAGAAAGCACTTTATAAAATGCTAGAGATAATTATGAGAACATTTCAAAGGTATTTAAGTAAACTTGCTATCATAGTTGTATATTTACGTGTTTTGAGACTCTATCAACCCAGGTTTGTATTAATCGCCACTTGAAAACTAATTTTGAATTATTCATTCTTCAAACTATGGAAGGTCTCTGGAAGTGCACACCTAACATATAATGTAAAGGTCTTGTGTGTGTGTAAACAAATCATTTCTACACTATGGTGTATATATTTGGTCATTTCTCCATTTATTCATTCAATAAACTTTGATGATACCATGACACATAAGACACCATCCCTGTCTTTTTGAAGCACACGATCTAGTGACAAAGTCAAAAAGATAAAATATAATAAAAAGATAATATTGGCTTACATGCATAAGGATCAATAAAGAGATATCTATTTCAGACTTGGTAAGGGGGCAGGTAGAGTGGGAAGCACAGAGGCAGAGGTCATGTAAATGTTTCCAGAAGAACGGATATCTGAGCTGAGCTCTGAGAGAGAGTGATAGAGGCAATGATTAGATAGTAGAATATTAAGGGATCACAGATGTGGTAAGCCAGGCACCCTGTATTAACAAGAATGAAATAAGAGCACGAGTGGAAAACATGGAAGGAGAAAGAAATGCAGCTGCAGAAGTAAACTGTATAAAGAACATGACAAATTATGCTTCTGTGATTGGTCAAAATACTTAAAAGAAATAATATAGGGAGACATTGCCAAATCTGAAACAGAGACGTGACGTGTTGATTGTGACTGTTTTAAAACGTGGCCACAAATTCTTTGACCCTAGTCGCATTGAGTGCAAACCCTGTGACTGTGACCATAAAATGCAACAGAAATGAGGATGTGCCAGTTGCCTTTGTAGCCAACATCTACTTCCTGTGTCTGGGGACAGATACTCTTAGAAACAAGCCAGGATCTTGAAGGAACTCCAAGCCGCCCAGAAAGGTGCATGAAGAGAACTAAAGTCCCTGGCCCTCAGCTGAGCTTCCAACCACAACCAATTGGGCCCGCTGTGTGAATTAGCCATCTGCAAGTTCTTCTCCAGCTTTTAATTGAGTGCTCCGCCAGCACTGCTTGAAGCAGAGATGGGTCTTTTCCTCTCATCCCTGACCAAATTGCAGATTTATAAGCTACATAAATTATTATTGATTTTAAGCCCCTGAATTTTGAGATGGCTTGTGATATAGCAATGGATAACTGGAACAACGTTTTGCAAACGTGGTTCTGAAGTATTTGCAGTATGGAAATAAGACTGGGTAAGGCAAAACTAGAGACAGGAAAGTCACCTAAAAGACTACTCAAAGATCCAGATAAGGAATGATGATAACCAAACTAGGTAAAAGAGTGAGGGTGACTTACAATAGTGAAGTGACATTTACCATGAGTGAATTTTATGCAGGAGACTAATAGAAGTTTTTGTTTTGTTTTGTTTTGTTTTTAACAATGAAATACAGTGCTCAGGTTGATTATTTAGGCACTTAGGTGGATAATGTTGATTTCCCTGTGGAAATTATATAAAGAAATGTCATCCTTTCCTGAACTTTTGTTTATTTCTGTGCCAATGGAAATGATTTTCTTGCAAGTAAAAATTTGGCCAGGCTCATTATTTTACAACCAATATGATATACACTATTCTGGCCCTCAAAATTAAAAGAATGTTTTATAAAAGCAATATATTATGTAAAGTGTAATTTGTATTGTGTTCGGGTAACAAACTGTTAATAAATGAAAATAAAAGAAACATTCAAAATGCGCAGCTTTTAATTTAAATAGAAAGTTTAATATTGTTGATACCTCCTGATACAGGTCTATATGACAAATGGGAATCATACATTTTATTTGAATTCTTTTCTACTTGAAACTAAGTTTAAAGAAAGGATTCAGGAATCAACAATTCACTCAGAACTATTGAAGGTCTACTTTGTACCAGATACTAAGCTAAGAGCAGTACGATTACATATTATACATTTTGAAATAAGAAATAATCTTTTCAAGTAGAAAAACATATTAATAACCCATTTCTACAGATGAGAAAAAATTATGTTCAGAAAACTTGAGATTTGATTTTTTTTCCCCAAAATCACACAACAGAGATGGATTTCCATCATCTTAATGAGTAGTTAGTTGATCCCACAGGGTTCCATGAACATTTAAAAGCTACATTTTAAAAAACCTTCTTGGTAATTAGAGCTTGATCAAAATTGTTAATATAAGCTGTCTCCTTTTTATGAGAATGATATATGTATGAAGGCTGACCAACCATTTACTATTTCACTTAGGACAGGCTGGGTCAAAACTATGATGATTGATAGCTATAGGGTGAGGCTGCATACCTAATGGAAATGTTAAACACAAAGCAACTTCTGTCAACATAAATGATTGGCTCTTTAAATGGCAGAACAGTTTAAGAATGACATCCTGAATCAATCCTTAACTAATTGGAAAATTAATTAGTGCCTGTCATTTTAACCCTGAGTATTTTTAAGCTTGAAAATGATTACAGTTAACTAGCTGCCTGCAAGAAGCCAGTTTGTAAATTCGATGAAACTGTTCCCTGAATTTTTCACAAGATATCATCCTTTATAATCTTGGTATATATTAATGCTTAAAAATCCATCAACCCACTAATGTCTATCAATGATTGGCAAATTAGTAAATTGTGTCGTTTAATATATCTCTTTCATTGTATGCTTTTTAAATTTGGCCATTGCTGCTCTCTTCATTAGGCTCTACTGACACACTAAAATGATGCTTATCCTAGAAAAGTAATAAAATGTGTTTATGTTTACTCTTTCCCCTAAGGCTAAATGTTGAGTGTTTTAATACTTTGAAGATATGTAAGGACCAAAAATCCATCACATAGGTAAATAAGCATAAGAATAGTGAATTTCTTAATATTTACAGTCAAAACATCAGTTGGCTATTATTATATCTCCTTTAGTACTCATGCAAGTAAAGGCCAAGAGCAATTTTATCAGAGAAAAGGAGTTAATATTTACTGCACATGTGCTAGTTGCTATGCTGGGCATTTAAATGTTATGTTCTTAACCCTCAACATAGCCTTATAAAGTGTATATCATTACTTCCATCCTTCTGATAAGGGATGGAGAATCAAAAAAGCTAAGTTATTTGTTAAAGACCACATACACGTAGTCAATGGTGTATTAAATTACACACAAGCTTTCTAAGCCTTCGTTCATTCCACAGCACTATATTCCATCCCGTCTATGGATGGATTATGAAAATAGATAATTCACAAATATGGAAACTAGTATATGAACATAGGAGAAAACTTCTACTCATGAGAATAACTGAAATGTAAATCTAAATAATCATTATGCACTATGCTTATTTGAGAAAGAAGTGTTGACTTAAAATATTAATACCTTAATACCTAAAGTTGGTAAATATGGTAGTATGAGTCTACTTCTACTTTGCTTGAGAAACAGTAAGGTGGTACTATATTTTAGAAAAGTATTGGGAATGATATATCACAAGTCAAAACATGTTCATTTAATTTAATTCAATGATCTAATATAAAATAGGGCAATATATTTTTTTTATTTTTTTTTAACGTTTATTTATTTTTGAGACAGAGAGAGACAGAGCATGAACAGGGGAGGGGCAGAGAGAGAGGGAGACACAGAATCTGAAACAGGCTCCAGGCTCCGAGCCTCCAGCACAGAGCCCGATGCGGGGCTCGAACTCACAGACCGTGAGATCATGACTTGAGCCGAAGTCGGACGCTTAACCGACCAAGCCACCCAGGCGCCCCATGGGCAATATATTTTTATATAAAGATATTTATCATTACATGTAGAAACAGTTATATAAATAATTATACATCTATTAAATAGAATATTATGCAGATCTTATAGTTACTATGAAAAGTATCTTGTTATTATGAAAAATATCTTAATACAAAGCAAAAGTAAACAGATGGAATTTATATAAACATTATCACAATTTTATAAATATAGAGAAAGAGGAAAAAGACTGCATGAAAGTTCACAAAAGTTTTAGCAGGGCTGATGCTACCATGAGTTGTATGTTTCTTGTATCTACTGTATACTTTACAAAGCCAATACTAAAGGAAAGAATACCACAAGTCTGTTACATCATCTGCAAATTGAGGCAAAGAATAATAACTGGGTATAACTGATTCCTTAAAAATCAACAATAAGAGAATATCAATTATTTTGGAGAATGTGTGTGTGTTTGACATGATAAGCAGCAATTACCCTTTCTTCGTATGATGAAGTTTGACATGATTAATCTAGAAGGAATATTTCCACCAATTAGTAGGTCATGTTTGTCAGTAATTGTCTATTAAATCCGATCATGTATAGGAAAGTGCTTGATAAGTATTGGCATGGTACATATGCTATTATTCCTATTATGTAGAGAAAATATATAGAATATATATAACTTTTACTTTCTAAGATGAGATCAGTTTAGATACTCTTAATCTTTTAAAGGTAATTTCAGGATCCATACAACTTAAGCTTATAATCAACACTCCTACCTTTAGACTTTTTTTTAACTTTATTTTTTATTTTTTTAAATTTACATCCAAATTATGTTGCATATAGTGCAACAATGATTTCAGCAGTAGATTCCTTAGTGCCCCTTACCCATTTAGCCCATCCCCCTCCACAACCCCTCTCGTAACCCTCAGTTTGTTCTCCATATTTATGAGCCTCTTTTGTTTTGTCCCCCTCCCTGTTTTTATATGATTTTTGTTACCCTTCCCTTATGTTCATCTGTCTTGTCTCTTAAGGTCCTCATATGAGGGAAGTCATATGATTTGTGTCTTTCTCTGCCTGACTAATTTCACTTAGCATAATACCCTCCAGTTCCATCCACGTAGTTGCACATCGCAAGATTTCATTCTTTTTGATTGCCGAGTAATACTCCATTATGTAAATATACCACATTTTCTTTATCCATTCATCCATCAAGGGACATTGGGCTCTTTCCATACTTTGACCATTGTTGACAGTGCTGCTATAAACATGGTGGTGCATGTGTACCTTTGAAACAGCACACCTGTATCCCGTGGATAAATGCCTAGTAGTGCAATTACTGGGTAGTAGGGTAGTTCTATTTTTAGTTTTTTGAGGGACCTCTATACTGTTTTCCAGACTGGCTACACCAGCATGCATTCCCACCAATAATGCAAAAGAGATCCTCTTTCTCCGCATCCTCGCCAACATCTGTTGCTGCCTGAGTTGTAAATGTTAGCCATTCTGACAGGTATAAGGTGGTATCTCATTGTGGTTTTGATTTGTATTTCCCTGATGATGAGTGATGTTGAGCATGTTTTCACGTGTTGGTTGGCCATCTGGATGTCTTCTTTCGAGAAGTGTCTATTCATGTCTTTTGCCCATTTCTTCACTGGATTATTTGTTTTTTCGGTGTTGAGTTTGAGAAGTTCTTTGTAGATTTTGGATACTAACCCTTTATCTGGTATGTCATTTGCAAACATCTTCTCCCATTCTGTCAGTTGCCTTTTAGTTTTGCTGATTGTTTCGTTCACTGTGCAGAAGCTTTTTATTTTGAGGAGGTCCCAGTAGTTCATTTTTGCTTTTGTTTCCCTTGCCTCCAGAGATGTGTTGACGAAGAAGTTGCTGTGGGCAAGATCAAAGAAGTTTTTGCTTACTTTCTCCTCGAGGATTTTGATGGCTTCCTTTCTTACATTGAGGTCTTTCATCCATTTTGAGTTTATTTTTCTGTATGGTGTAAGAAAGTGGTCCAGGTTCATTCCTCTGCATGTCGCTGTCCAGTTTTCCCAGCACCACTTGCTGAAGAGACTGTCTTTATTCCATTGGTTATTCTTTCCTAATTTGTCAAAAATTAGTTGGTCATACGTTTTGGGTCCATTTCTGGGTTCTCTATTCTGTTCCATTGATCTGAGTGTCTGTTCTTGTGCCAGTACCGTACTGTCTTGATGATTACAGCTTTGTAGTATAGCTTGAAGTCTGGGATTGTGATGCCTCCTGCTTTGGTTTTCTTTTTCAAGATTGCTTTGGCTATTCGGGGTCATTTGTATGGGGTTCCATACAAATTTTAGGATTGTTTATTCTAGCTCTGTGAAGAATGCTGGTATTACTTTGATAGGGATTGCACTGAATATGTAGATTGCTTGGGGTAGTATCGACATTTTAACAATATTTGTTCTTCCTATCCAGGAGCATGGGATCTTTTTCCATTTTTTTTCTGTGTGACTTCTTCAATTTCTTTCATAAGCTTTCTATAGTTTTCAGTGTATAGATTTTTCACCTCTTTGGTTAGATTTATTCCTAGGTATTTTATGTTTGTTTGTTTTTTTTTGTGCAACTGTAAATGGGATCAATTCCTTGATTTCTCTTTCTGTTGCTTCATTGTTGGTGTATAAGAATGCAACTGATTTCTGTGCATTGATTTTATATCCTGCAACTTTGCTGAATTCATGAATCAGTTCTAGCAGTTTTTTGGTGGAATCTTTTGGGTTTTCCATATTGAGTATCATGTCATCTGTGAAGAGTGAAAGTTTGACCTCTTCCTGGCCAATTTGGATGACTTTTATTTCTTTGTGTTGTCTGATTGCAGAGGCTAAGACTTTCATTACTATGTTGAATAACAGTGGTGAGAGTGGACATCCCTGTCTTGTTCCTGACCTTAGAGGGAAAGCTCTCAGTTTTTCCCCATTGAGGATGATATTAGTGTTGGGTCATTCGTACATGGCTTTTATGATCTCAAGGTATGATCCTTCTATCCCTACATTCTTGAGGGTTTTTATCAAGAAAGGATGCTGTATTTTGTCAAATGCTTTCTCTGCACTATTGAGAGGATCATATGGTTCTTGTTCTTTCTTTTATTGATGTGATTAATCACATTAATTGTTTTGGGTATATTGAACCAAACTTGCATCCCAGGTATAAATCCCACTTGGTTGTGGTGAATAATTTTTTTTAACATATTGCTGGATCCGGCTGGCTAATATCTTGTTGAGGATTTTTGCATCCATATTCATCAGGGAAATTGGTCTATAGTTCTCCTTTTTAGTGGGGTCTCTGTCTGGTTTTGCATCCTTTAGACTTTTTCATTTCTAATTCCCTTCAGGGAATACATGCCCTTCTTAATGTTTATACCAAATATCTTTTCCTTCATTATACATTGTGCTTGAAATAATGAAACCAAGGAACAAGGAAATACATTACTGTGGAACTTCCAATATTATGGGTAGTGAGCACAGGCAAGAAATTGTACAAGATTAGATAGTAGATTAATAAAGATTAATAATATAAAGAATTAAGTACTAAACATTTTCACGGGGCATTCATACAGAAATAAGTTCAAATCTGCAGTCATATCTGTACTTTAAATATTATGTTAAATTGAAATTAAGAAATTTTAAATTACTATACAAAATGTTTCTCATATCACTACTATTTACTTTTATATCTGTCCCTGGTTTCAGAATGGATATAGGTGAAACATTATCAATCTTTAAACATAAAAAATGATTTTTCAAATATCCTTTTAGATTCAGGAAACTGGCAAATTTTTTTTTTTAATTTTTTTTTCCAACGTTTATTTATTTTTGGGACAGAGAGAGACAGAGCATGAACGGGGGAGGGGCAGAGAGAGAGGGAGACACAGAATCAGAAACAGGCTCCAGGCTCTGAGCCATCAGCCCAGAGCCTGACACGGGGCTCGAACTCACGGACCGCGAGATCGTGACCTGGCTGAAGTCGGACGCTTAACCGACTGTGCCACCCAGGCGCCCCAAAACTGGCAAATTTTAATGAACAGAAAGCAGTAGAAAAAATAGCACATTACTCCAACAAAATACAAAATGGGAGATATTGCCCATAGCATTTATTGTGCATCTCACAATGATTTCAACTTTTCCCAATTGTTTTTCAGTCAAATTTATTCAAACCTTTCACATGAATTAATTTTCTCCTTCAAACCCAGAGACCACTTCTAATATCTCTAGACAGCCTACTGTCTTTCCCCACACTAGTCGCCCTTATATACAGGAATCAGTAGACTTCTTGGGATATTTTGTAGGTAAAATAGGTTTAACTGAAATTGCAGGGAGAGTGGGAAAAGATAGTTTTATTTGGTATATGTTGGTTTTGAAATAATTTCAAGGCAGAAAACAGAAGGAAATCTAGCACTTTCAAAAAAGGCAAAGGAGAAAGATTTCTGTAAATATGTGTACCTCTTCATGTACTTTTGAGTTTTCCTATTTTGTATACTTTACAAGGCTCTTAAATTTATACATGATTTTCTTTTTATGACTTTTGTTGCAGCCCAAAATAGCATTCATTTTTAACTCAGTATATAACATCCTTGATAATTCTTTAGAGATGCATTGACTCAGTAGGAACCAGTTACCATTGGACACTAATAAGCACGTAGCAGTCTTAAGCAAAGGAATATTAACACAGCAGCTTGGGAACTGTAAGGCGGCCGTGACTCATAATATATCTGATTCAAGCTATTGATGCATAATGGGCATGAAAATGAAATCTGTGCCCTTGACTATTAAGAACAGACCCTGGAAAACTGCTTTCAAACAGGCAATAGATACGGAACAAAGACGTGCTGTTGCTTTTTCTCCCACATATATGAAGAGTGGGAAGATAGTTAAGAGGCTAAAAAAGTAATGCTTGAAAATTATACATAGGACTATATGTCCTAACTGTCGATTTATTTGTGAAAGGTAAGAAAGGAGTTGTAGGTAAACGAAGCCCACGTGTGGATAAACTAAGCAAGGATCCTGGAATATCATTGCCTCCTTTCCTATCATGTTCCTCCTCTGCTATGCATGTCAAGCATGCAGAACAATTCTTGGCACACAGCAAGCATTTAATAGATATCTGTTACACTGCTGTTGTTGCTGCTGCAGCTGTTTCTCTTACTACCACTATTGCTATTACCACCGCTTCTAGCTAAGAACTTTGTAAACTTTTTGGAGGAGAATACAGAATTTTCTCCAACAGGACAAAAGAACAAAATAATCCACCTTTGAAACCAGGATATCTGAATTAGACTTCTACCTTACCATTTACTTGTGTGTTCCCGGGAGAGTCAAATAACATCTGCCATCTGCAACCTTTCTTTCTTTGTCCTTAAAATAAAGGTATTGACAGTAATATTTCACAGAATTATTATAAGGATGTTATGAAATTAAATGTAATGTATACATATTATCAGTTATTAACAGTCTTCCTAGAATGTTGCAGATGTAGAATAAAAATGGCTTTTCCTATCTTCTATTTGGGCTCATTTTGATGTGATAGTTTCTAAATGATTAATATAATGAACGTAAGTCACAGGGTACAATACAGTTATCTCTCTCAAACATTTACGTGAGACAGAGGATGTATCAAAAAAAAAGTTCTCTCCCACAAAAAAATTAAAAATAAATAAAAACAAACAAAAATCTGTGCTACCGTTCTCAAAATGTACTTATTGCTTTTTACACCTTGGTTCAGGACAAGGATGTGTTAGCAACATCATATTTGGTTAAAATCCTTTCCAGAGGATTCTCAGAGAATGTACTAATGAATTTTTATGGAAGTAGAATTGATACAGAAACATAATTAGCAACTATAACCTTTCCTTTATCCTCTCCTCGTAGATTCTGTTTGGACATCTTTGCCTTGCACTCAGTAATTCCATCAGTCAATTCCTTAGGCAATATCCATTCATTGCACACCTATATGTTCAAACAGTGTTTTAGAAACTGTGAATATGAAAGTAAAATGCCCCACTTTTGAGGATCTTACAACTCCATTAGTAAAGCAAAGTATACATTCACAAAACAACCCAAAACTTAACAGGAATGTTATTAATTGCATAGAGCACAGGATGACGAGGTTGTCTAAACCAAAGGCAATTATACGAGGCGATGGAGGAATGCAGATGAAGCAGAATAAATCAGAAGTGTTGTGAAAGTGAGAAATATTCAAAGATCTAAGTCTAAATTTAAAGCCTAAAGCGCTATTTTGAAAAGTCTATTTTCTTTTCCTCATGTCCTCTTGTTCTTCTTGACCACTTTACTTAAAGGACATCGCCACTAGACAACTGCTAGAATTGGATAAGTAAATATAGTTGTATTGACTATGTGGCCCTAAAATGCTTTTCCCTACTTCTTGGATAATGTAATTTATGTTGAGTGATCTTTCCATGATGCCTGGCATGTGATATCCATGTGGGACTCCCTCAGGGTTTACACTCTGAGAACCAACATTAATATTCTCATTCTAGAAAGTGTACAGATAAATGTATTCACCAAAATATAGATGATTCTATATAGACTCTTTATACGTGATCCTATAGCTAAACATCATGTTATTATTAATAGTTGGTTATCTTTCCTTATGACTTCCCCTCTTTGAGGATTTCCTTTTTTGTGTTTTTGTTTTTGTTTTTGTCTTTGTTTTTTTGTATCTCATAAGATTCCCTTAGGATTTGTTGTCAGTCAACCGTGATGTTCATATACACTGAGTGGGAAATTATTTATTCATTGGAGATTATTTACTCTCTGGTGGCCAAGCAGCTCATAGATAGAATGCAAGGGAGACTCTTTCTTTTCCCTACTGTTCTTTCTATACCATTGTGATTTTGTACTTCTTCCAGAAATCATCTTTTTTTTTTTAATTTTTTTTCAACGTTTATTTATTTTTTTGGGACAGAGAGAGACAGAGCATGAACGGGGGAGGGGCAGAGAGAGAGGGAGACACAGAATCGGAAGCAGGCTCCAGGCTCTGAGCCATCAGCCCAGAGCCCGACGCGGGGCTCGAACTCACGGACCGCGAGATCGTGACCTGGCTGAAGTCGGACGCTTAACCGACTGCGCCACCCAGGCGCCCCCCAGAAATCATCTTTTAAGATGAGTGTCACCTTAGCTCACCCTTTCTGCAATACTTGAAATTATCTACCAACCTTGAGATCACACTTCCATATTCAGTGAACAGTCACACTCTTTCACTACCACTCCTAATTTCAAAATCTAGCTCAATAGTTTCTTGTGTCCTTTTGCCTAAATTCTTAACCTCTACTCCTCTTCAGCACGTTCTTCTACTGCCCTACAATATTGTCCTCATCCATAGCTACTTAACAGACTTCTAAAACTATCAAAATGAAAAAAAATCCATTTCATGTCATCTTGTTAACAACTCTCTCATAAACTTTCCTATTATTTTACCTCCCTAGAATATCCATTAGCCCTAAATCTCTTCTTTGACTAGTGAAGACCTCCAGTCCTTTGATCTAGTCCTTCATAAGACCCCTTGGGATTTAAGTAATGCCAACTTAAACTAGCTCAAGCATAAAAGGAAAATTTAATATAAAATGCAGGCATATCTCCCAGAGTCAAATGACTAGTATGAATGAATAAAGCCAAACTTCAAAAGGTATTAGAATCAGAAACCGCAGAGACATCAGGGTCCCAACTAGTGTTTTCTTTATTTGTTCATCTTTGCTCTCTCTGTGTGTTTCTTTCCTTATTGGACATCACTGTTCTCTGCTTTGCCATGTAGTAGTAGCAGAATCTGACTTTAAATCTCCTTTATTTGCATTACTTCACCTCAAGCCAGCCTAACCCAGATTTAATGACTGTTTCTGAATTTTAATTCATGGAAGAAAAAAACTTATTTCTCAACATCTGCTCTTGATTCCCAGGGCGATGAAAACCACCAAGTGTTGACCTCTGGGCTAATTAAGTGTGGCCAGATAAATAGGACTACAAAGTACCGGAGAAATAGGGTTTTGTTAGGAAGATGGGCACAATATAAAAGTACAGACCTCTCCTACTTTTCCTGTCTTAATAACATCCCTTGTAGATTCATTTTTCTCATTTTACACTCAACATCCTGATCTCTCTTTAATGATATTCTAGGTTGCTCTATTATATCCACATCCTCTATTCCCTGATAGTGTTTAACACTGGCTCATTCAAAGTAATGGCTTTATCTACTCGCGCTTACTGGCTATTGAGCACTATGGAAGAAAATGTACTCATATAAGTCTGCATTATTTAAAGGTATGTTTTTAATGACAGCCTGTTACTGATACATTCCAACAGTCCTTTCACTGATCCCTAATAAAGCTATTTCTAATTTCATGCTTTGGTTATTCCAAATTTATACCCACTGCTTAAACTATTCTAGCCCACCATTACCACCCATCACACCCTCTCCCCTTACACACACGGACAGTTTCAGTATCAGTATCTCCAAATTTTCAGTAGAAACAGAGGTCATCATGGAGAAACTCCTCTGCTCCACCAATTTCCAAACTCATCTATGACTTTATCTCTGCTCTAGTCTTAGGCTAGATTTTAATGATCATCTATACACTAATTATGCCTAACTCCATATTTTAGCCTCCTTTTTCTCCTGAATTCAATAATTCCTCTTCCCTATTCATCTATTCTAATCAACTCTAGAACTCTAAACTATCAATTATCACACCCACTTCTTGTATTTAATGTGCCCCTCCCCATAACATGTAAATATGATTAATTGTCTCCCATCCGCTGACTAAAAATCATTTCTCTAATCTCCCTCCAATACAGATTCCTTCCTTCTGTCCTCTTTACTAGAAGTTTTATTTTGTTTTGTTTTGTTTTGGTTTGTTTTGTTTTGGTTTGGTTTTAAGGAAAGCAGCTTCTATATCTATTTCCTCACCAGCCATCTGCTTATTAGCACACTGAGTTTTGGCTTCTAATAGTAAACTCTACTGAAATTTTCAGAGTAAAAGTCAGCAGTGACCTCCTATTTGTCAAATCCACCACTGGCATCTGGTTTTCTCCCTATTTGTGCATCTACTTCAACACTACCTCCTCTTCCTCTCAGTCCTTAAATGTTAATTTTACCTAAGAAGAGTCAACCACCAATGGTTGCTAATTAAACATCCATTTTCTACCCTCTTTCCCTCACTGGCAAATTTCATAGCCTATAATAAAGGCTGAAAATAAACATTATTCCCTTTCCCTAACCTAGCAGGAAAACTTTGATATCAGTATAGTAAGTTGTCCCCAATGAAACAAATGAAACAGGGAAGACTCCTAGAAAGGAGTCTTCCCAGAAAGTTGTGTCTTACAAATAAAAGAATAAAACTCTCAGCTTTTCTCTTGTTCCTTGCTACATGTGGACTGGTTGTATAAGTGGATGATACTTGCAGCTCTAAGAGTCATTTTTTCACAATAAAAGCATAAGCTAAAGATAAAAGATGGGAAGATCTTTAGTCCTGACAACAGCGTAAAAGCTCCTAAATCGACCCTGGCATTGCTGATGTGTTGATTCATTGATCTGTGGGAATAACCTGTCTTGTGCTTAAGACTCTTTTAGTTTTCTATTACCAGTCATTTTCTCTTCTTCCTCATCTAACTGTCAAACCTGTTTAATTCTTTGGCTCCAACATTAATATACTATGTGGCACATAACAAGTACATGGTAGCCTGGAACACAGTAGATGAGCCATCAATATTCATTAAAATTTGATTAAACCATGTTGATTGTATCTATAAACTGGGATATCTTCTTATTCTCTTCGGAAAAAATTCCAAACTCTTCGGCATCATAGAAAGACCGTTTCTCAAATTGACTCTGTAGTTATTCAAACTTTGTCTATCTTTGCTGATGATGCTAATGCCTTTAAGTTGTTTTTCCTGTCCCTTCTTTTTCAGCTTTGTGAAGTCTTGTTACAAGGCATGTACCAGCTACTCTGATAACCCTTGCTTTCTGCTGGAGGCACTTAAATACGCCCTCCTCTATGTTCATGGCATCTGTTCATACATTTATTATAGCATTTATCAACTTATATGGCAATGATTTGTTTACCTGTCTCTCCCCACACTGTGAGTGCCATGAGAGAAAGAACTGTTTCTTATCTAAGTGAGCCCAGAGCCCAGCTCACTGTCTGGCACAGAGTGGAAACCCAATTAATTATTCGGTTATGAGTAATGACTCTTGCTCATTAGTGTCTCAGGAACAAAAGTCAGATAATAGCCTGATTTTTATTTCCTTTGTAAATTCTAAAAAGACGACTGTCCTAAAAAGTCATATGTTGTGAGATGAGATAACAACAACAATAACCCTGGCTGAAATTGGGCCACACATGTATTAGCAAACACTACATTTTGCCAATGTTTCAATACATCATCTTAATTAATTACAACACCCGCAGGTTTACAAGGCCAGTATGGGATATTGCTCACACTTTACTACCTCACTGCAAATATATAAGCAAGGCAGACATCTATCAAAGGATAATTTCAATTCTATCATTAACTTTCTGGATTAATATAGTTTTTCCTCTAGGAATTCATATTTTTGGCAGAATCCCTAACTTTTCTCTGACCAAACTAGCGAGCAACGCCTTCCCTGTGATATTCCTTTGTTTCAGATCCCTTGTAATATGCCACTGGCAGGAAGAAGTGGTCATCATTTCTTTCTTTCCTGGCCACCCATAAGGTATACCCATCATATGTGTGCCCCTCCCACTTTTTCCTTGGAATGTTTCCTCTAATTTGGAAAAGAAATCAGGATGAAAGGACAGATGCTCACTCAGCTCTAGCATCAGGTTTTGTGAGCAAAGCTAAGGTTAGAGCCAGGCATTACGGTTCACATGAGAGAGGCTTCTTATGCTTATCTTGCAGATCCCTAGAAAAACTTCACAGTTTTCATTTGTTTCTATGAACTAACCCCTGTTTTGAGGTAAATTTTTGTACATATCCAAAAAAGTCAGGTTGTTTCTCATAAAGCCGACTAATGATCTTCCTCAACTTCATTGTCTAAAATAAAAAAGATACTGATCCTCATCATAATTGTCACTCCTCTGGGGCACCTGAGTGGCTCAGTTGGTTAAGCATCCAACTCTTGATTTCGGCACAGGTCATGATCTCCTGGTTGGTGAGTTCGAGCCCCACATTGGGCTCTGCACTGGTGGCATAGAGCCTCCTTGCGATTCTCTGTCTCCCTCTCTCTCTGCCCCTCCCCAGCTCATGCTCTGTCTCTGTCTCAGAATAAATAAACATGAAAAAAATAATAATAATTGTCACTCCTCAGCACCATCCACTGAGTAATGTGAAATGCTTCCTAAGCTCTGGCTAACCTGTATCTGCTCTAATCACATTTCCAGAAACAGCAGCTAGTAAGAGCAGTTTTTCCCCTTTTCCCATAAAGATGAAAATGGATTAAATAGCTGGTGATAGATCACACTGAAATTTCACTGCAGGATACAGATGTAGAACCAAGCACCATAACTATCAGCTCAAATAGTAACAAAAAAACAAAAACAAAACAAAACAAAAAAATACACTCTAGGTAAAAATAAATATCTCCATAAACAAAACTTGAAGAATTTTGTGACAAACCTAAAATATACACGATCAATAAGTGTTTCCTGAATGGGTGAATAAATGAATACATTGTGTTGGTTTTAACCTTTGGCAAATTCTTTGTTAAACCTATAGAGTAAATGGTTTCATCCCAGACCTGCTGAATCTTAAGGAATGTTCAATTTGAGTATTAAAAAAAAAATGCATCCAGGTTTATGCTAACAATCTGCATATCAGGTTAAATACCTGACACTATTATTTCCGTGAGTTTATTTTTCATTAATAACATCAGCCTGAGAAAAATCCAGGTACACCACATCTCTTATTTCTCACGTAAAATTCTCAGTTACTTGTGCCTGATAGTACTACAAAATGAAAATCCCTCCCTGGCCCCCAAATGTCTGCATGGAATTGCAGAGAAAAATCAGTAACAGGCTTTTTCTTATTTCTTGCATCCACATTTGCATAGGCATCTCAAAGAGTACTACGTAAATAAGTAACTACATCAATAAAATTCAAAGTCTGTTTTCCCTTTCCAACGGAATCCAAATTCATTTAGAGGAGCAATGAATTAAGTACTCAGGATGAGGAGTACTTACTTGGTGGCACATAGGAGCATTTCTCTGTTCACTGTGCTTGTGTTAGCAAATAAAGACACATAGCAGACTGAGACAAAATTCCCGTAAGCTTTTATAATTAATATAATGACAAATTTTTTTTCTATTGCTTATTATTTAAAAAAAAGAAAGAAGTAGAAAGTCAGATTTACATTGGAAATCTGTCCATAGTATGCAAAACCTAGCCACTGAGGAGGGGGGACGATCTCTTAAAGGAGCAGGAATTCACTTAAGCATTTACTTTTAAGAAAAAATGCATATAGGTAGTTTATCAGAAAAGGCAGGAAAAAAGAAATATTCCAATTGCACGAACATTTAGAGTTCTTTTTTTTTGTCATCTCACCATAGCAACTTGACAAAAAAAAAAAAAAAAAAAAAACACTACCTTGTTTGAATCATGATTCATTGCTCTGTGAAAGTGAGGTAAGAGGGCTTTAGCAAATCATGTGGAGATAGCTTTTTATCTGCAGCGATTGGGATGAAAGACCACCATAACAGCTCATTTTTATGAGTATACACGGTCTTTCAAGCAAGTACACGTTTTCATTTCCTTGCCTTCCAATTTGGATCATTTCACAGTGCTCTACGAGTTATCTGTGAAAGCCTTCCCTTGTCTAGAAATGGCTGCCACTAATACCATGAATAGGCCAATAGTCGCCTATAGCCTACAACAAACACCCTACCTCTAAGAATTGCCTCCAAGTAAGTGCAATGCTTTCCTTTTTATTCTTTTTCATATTTCCATCATCTGAGTAAAACTGTCCTTTAAAACACTTCAAACTTGATCCTTTGAAGGGAAACCTGAGCATTCAATCAGTCGAGATAAAGTTTTTTCCCCACAAAATTGTTTCTGCCAGGGAGTCTTATGACTCTGAAAGCTGTATCAGTATTAAAAAAAAAAAGGAATTTGCTGCTTACTCTGAGGTAAAATTCATATCAAATTATTTCAAGATGAACCTGGGTCTCATAGAACAATACTACCTATAAAAGACCATGAACAGTTTCAGGTTAAGGGACGGTAATTTTTGGCTTTAATATATTAACATATATGTATATATTATGTAACTCTATAAATATAAAAAATAATTTACTGAGGATAGTCAATAGCTGCCATGCAATTAAAGGCACGTATTGAAAATCTACATAAGAGGGAGGATTCTGGGAAAATGACAGGAGTGGCTATGTAGTCTTTTAATCCCACCAAATCCCCATATAAAAACAGAGTACTTTGATAGCAAAACTGGTAAATCAGGGCAGCATTTAAAATAAAACCAGGCTAATAGTTATCCCCATAAGCTCCAAAACACATGGGGTAGAGGGAAACCACCTAAACCCTTAAAACTTCATGATACCTGCATCTCTGAAGAAGGAAGAGGAAGGAAGCAACAGAGCAGTATCTTTGGAGTCTGGGAACCGGATGCTAAGATTGCCCACAGATATTCACTGGGAAGCAGGGACCAATGTGGGAACAGCTGCTGAAACTACATGGAGTTTGTGAATATAAGCCCTCCCCTTTCAGGAAAGACTGAACAATGCGGATCAGAGAACACTCATTAACTCTCAGAACTGGCCCACCAGAATTGTCTTTTCCATGACAGGAACCCACACTGAAAAGAAATTGCTGGAAGGGGAATCAAAACTGAACAGAATGAAAACAACAAAGAAAAGGCAGGGAGGGGAGTCCAGATCAAATCATAGAAAGCACATTACCATATTTTTAAAGAACGTAAAAACAACAGAAGAGGGATCTCTGTAAAGTTATATAAACTTTCCTAAACACTGCTTTAGAAAAAATTATTTCATATAAACATGAGCAATGTAAGTATCAAGGTCATATCTCACAGAAATTTATCATAAGAAAAAGAGTAAAAAAGCAAAATCGTGTACTAGTAGCAGACAATAAAAGCCTGCTAAAAACATGCCCACAAAGCAGAACAAAACTGTAACCTACTATTTCAAAACTAGCTAAGAGACATTAAGAAAATGCTACAAAACATGAACGAAAACAACATAAATCATAACTAGAAAAGCTCAGAAACAATGTTCCATAACTTTGGATATAATTAGAAATAAGAAAAGAAAGGATTCCAAAAATGCAGGAAAAAAAGAGAAGTCACATAATAGGGAAAAAAATGCAACAGATGATAGCCTAGGCAAAATAAAAAGTGAGAGAGAAAAACTTTAGAACTCAGCAAGTAATGAAGGAAAAGAAAAGAAAGAATCAAAAGAAAGTTAAAAATATTGAAGACAGGCAAAAAAATTTGAGCATATGGATAGTAGGAGAAGAAAGGAGATGAAACCAAAAGTAAGAAAACAGAACAAATACTAAATCCAGTAATGGCAGAGCAGTTTCCTAAAATAAAACATGTAAAACTGCATAATGAAAGTGTACATAGCATCACTGAGAAAATGAGCCATAACAACAAAGACATATTCCTATAAATTAAGTGACTTTAAAAAGGAAGGAAGGAAAGGAGGGAGGGGAAAAAACCTTTTAGGTACCTACAAAATTAAGGGAAAAGAGTACATGACTTATTTGGAAAAGAAAATGCAGTAACATATTTAAGATATTCAAGAAAAAGAGAAGTGGGAGCCAAGAGTTATTTTTATCCAACAGAACAGATTTTGAAGTTCAAAGGGTTTAGGTAAATTCTTACCAATGTGCAATAATTCCAGGAATATTGTTCCCTTGAGTCCTTACTATGGAATCTACTGGAGAACAACCTTCAGACAAGCAAAATGACTAGAGGCATACTAATATAAGGACTAGTAGGGGACAAATGCATTGTCACCTGTGGCCTAAGACTAAATGAGGGGCAGGGGCAGAGAATATGGTATGGAATAGCTATATTCTCAGACAATATAGGTATTGAACAACTATAAAAAATGGGAAATGACAGAAAAGAAAAGCAAAACAATGCTAATAGTTCAGCCATCGTTGATGGTAGTATTAGTTTTGTTACTCTAAGACTATTGTATGTGCAGCATTAGATAGAAAAAAAAAATGAACAATTATGAGATTCCCTATTATCCCCCATACCCTTAAAGACCACTGTTCTCAGTGATAAAGATACAGACACATTTTTAAAAGAAGTTAAGCAAAACCCTGAAGTCTAGAATTTGAGTTGGAAGTATCACTCTGAACTTAAGTTAGGTGGTCATTAGTACAAGAGAGAAAAATAAAACAAATTCAAGGCAGAGAATAGAGGAATCCTACTATGAATAGGAAGGTACAAGAGGGTGACTTTTGAAAAGATATGGAATGATGTAAGTGTATGAGCCTTGTCACATCTGGGGACAGAGCAATCTCAGGCAGAGAGAGACCCAGGTAAAACCATCCAGAAGCTCAACGTTGGGCACATTTCCTTCTCTATCATTCCCATTCTCCATCAGCATACTAGAAAATTGTTTCAAAAGTTTTAAAAACTGGGCTGTATTCATAAATCAAGACCTCAAATGTGAAAATATGAAAGTTTAGAAATCGATATCGTTATATAAAACAGATTCACCATTAGAATGTGGTTCGTGAGATATGTAGAAAATCCTGTCCAGAGAGTCATGGAAATTCTCCCTTACCATTCTTTCTTTCTACTTCATAAGGCAAGTACTAACAAGGGGCCCCAGTCTTTGTCTCCTCTCTGGATAGTCCATGGATATTAAGGGAGACCATGTTAGGTAAGTATAGTTTACTCTAGGCCCCAAGTAGCTAAATTAGGGCCCCAACTGTGTCTCCCATTATTTTTTTATAACCCTGGACTGTATGTCTAAGGTAACTCTATCTCAACTGCCTCATCTATGCACTAGATAATAGCATTTACTTTATAGAGCTCTCATAAGGACTATATGAAATGCCACATGCAGAGAACTTAGAACCTATTATCAGAGTTGATGGATCACCACCAGATAGAGAATCTTCTATCCCAATGTGATGTGAGTCAGAATATGTGAGATCACATCCCAGCTCCAAAATGTACCAGTCCTTTCCCTCAGTTGAGTTTCTTAACCTTGAGGAAGTGTCTTCTTTTACTTATAAAATATGGATTATAACTACATACTAAAACTAATTTGAAGATTCAGTACACTTTAGTCGGATCTCATTATCGATATATTTTCTTAAATGCTTCCCAAATATTAAAGATACATGCAGAGTCCATCATAAAATAAATACTAACATTTCCGTCCCCTGTGTTCTGAAGAACATTAGATGGCAATTTTCTGCCAAAAAATTAAAATTCTGAGAGTTCTTGACTTGGCAGAATACCTTGGAACAAAAATTGGAACAACTCAGTGAAGATTAGCATGGCTTTGCACAAGAATGACATGCAAATTCATCAAGTGTTCCTAGTTTTTAAAACTCATTGAACTGTATACTTACAATGGGGAAATTTTATGTTGTGCAAAGTATATCTCAGCAAACCTGTTTTAAAAAAATGTTCTAGGGGCGCCTGGGTGGCGCAGTCGGTTAGGCGTCCGACTTCAGCCAGGTCACGATCTCGCGGTCCGTGAGTTCGAGCCCCGCGTCGGGCTCTGGGCTGATGGCTCAGAGCCTGGAGCCTGTTTCCGATTCTGTGTCTCCCTCTCTCTCTGCCCCTCCCCCGTTCATGCTCTGTCTCTCTCTGTCCCAAAATAAATAAACGTTGAAAAAAAAAAAAAAATTTAAAAAAAAAAAATAAAAAATAAAAAAAATGTTCTAAGTTACTAGAACCTGAGGGAAACTTTCCTTTTTGTTGATTTGCCAGATGAAGGATTTTTCCCTAGGCCTGTTACCTACATTCCCAAATTTCCCCAATTTCTCAAGGATGCTGTGCATGTAATTATGGGCATATTTTCTTCTTTAAGAGTCCACTCTGGGCAGGTTCACATAGTGAAAGTCTGTGTTTTGTCCAACATGCGGTCCTCTGTTATATATACTAGTACACTATAGATGTGATCTTTAGTGACTGTTTGGCTGACCATACACAGGGGAAAATGGAAATAAATCTTCCTTCCTGAGCTGCACATAAAGAAGGAAGGCAGATTCTATCTACTATTCTTCTTACTAGTGCAAGGAAGTTAAAATAATATATACTTTAAGATTTACCAAATTAAAATTATTTCCTACATTTTAAAGCTTACTGTCATCAATTGAAAAAAAACGAACAGCTGAACGCATTTTTATGAAGAAAAAATTTCAGCACAGAATCCTCAGATACATTTGTTAAAGCTTAGTAAAAGTAGGCCTCATTTTGCACAGTATTTCAGTTATTCTGGTTTAATTAAATAACACCAGTTCCCAGAAAACACTGTTCAAATTTCAGCTACCAGCCTATATTCACTGAGAGTGACTGCATAAAAAACAGTCTGCTGCTATCTCTTCAATGCACAAGTCAGGACATAAATAACAAATGCAAAACACGGCCAGTGACAAATCATGTCATTTCTTTCAACGTCTGGTACTGATTGGTCCCTGTATACCTGCTACTCTGGCACAGACAACAAAACATGTACTTGTGTCGCCTCCTTATCTTCCAGGGGTAGAGAGATGCAAAAGACAAAATACCCTGTAACATTTAAAGCACTAATGCCAACACTGGTGGACAACACTGCAGTTCAATCTAATTTTCTAGGCTACTTGCATGAAAATGGGAAAATTGCCTTTATACACGACTTGATTAACCCAGCTTCTGGTCCAAGGAGGTATTTCGACTTTTAAAGGTTTGGTTTTTTTGTTTTTGTTTTTGTTTTTGTTTTTTTATCTTAGATGGACTTTTGGACAGACTACTGAAGCTACAATTGGAGATCGTGTCATTTCGTTAGCTGAGTTCGGGAAGATTCATGACCTACAGCAGGGCAGCTGAGAATACTCAAACATCATGGCAGGAAATAAAATGCATGCAAAATGGTAGAAACTTCTACCTCGCTGTGAAAATAACTTTGCTAGATTTGAATTCTGTGTAAATGAAGTTTTAGATGAAAGAGCTGACCGTGGAAATGTTGACAGTGCCGCTAACATACATAACTATGCATATCCAACCAGAGGAACTCAGCAAAGCGTCTGACTCTTGATTTCTGCTCAAGTCATGATCCCAGGGTCATGGGATGGAGTCCTGCATCAGGCTCCATGCTGAGTATGGAGCCTGCTTAAGATTCTTCCTCTCTCCCTCTGTCCCCTCCCCTGCTCATGTGCTCTCTCTCTAAAACAACAACAATAATAATAATAAATATACTTCACACTAAAGAAACTCTCAAAGATGTTTCACAACATAGAAAACTCAAACCATATTGTGTTGAAAGCTGATCCAAACTTAGAAAAGAATCTAATAATTGTCAAGCCATTAAAAAAGAATCTATATAACTTATACAACAAAAAGAAGGCAAGTGCTGTTCAGACTGTTCTTGATAAGGTTTTTACAAAAAGAAACCTTTTTGTTTCTAATTTTTAAATAACAGTATACTAAATAAACACTAGTTTTAATATTTTATTTATTTCTCTATAGATTTATAACCTTAAATAAGAGAGTTTTTAATAACTTTGCACCAAAAAATTTTAAAGATCATGAAACAATCGTAATTTTCTCCATTGTTTTAGAATCACTTTCCCATTTCCAGCTTGTACAGTCATTTTTTAATGTTTATTTATTTATTTTGAGAGAAAGAGAAAGAATGGGGGAGGGACAGAGACAAGAAGTGAGAGACTCCCAAGTAGGCTTCTCTCTGTGCAGTAGGATTGAACCCCAACCTGAGGTTCGATCCCACAAACTGTGAGACCATGACCTGAGCCAAAATCAAGAGTCAGATGCTGAACCCACTGAGCCGCCCAGGTGAGCCTGCATAATCATTTTTTGTGGTTCGGCACTGCTATGCAACGTGTGGACCACCCGCATATGTTTCACATACACAACAGTCAGAGGCAGATATTTGTATTCAAAATTAATATAATCCACACAAAGCTAACTGATGTGCCTTCAAGATGTTGGAGCATCTTGCTCAATTTGGGATGCCTGAAAAGTAATTATTGTTACAAAAAGTTGTTATTATTATTAAAACTGTTATTAACTCACATGGAAATAGGTTTCTCTGCTGAAGGAACCATGGTCTTTGCTCTAAATTTTACCAAAGACAGTTAATTAACTAAGCTTGCCCAGATCTCACCTTTGATACGAACTTTGTGCTTACTGCCACACAGTTAACTTGATAAGGCCTCACATTTTTTCCTTCTCACCCAGAGGTTCTAAATTACCTACCAAATGGGTTAGTGCGAAGTAATCCTGTTCCTAAAGACTATTTACCGGGCAAGTTCATTCCTGTTCTGTTTATTGAGATCAACCTTCTCCAGGAACATTCCATATTTTCTATAATATTTAAATTCTAAAATGTCCTTCTGATAAAAGTGGTGACTAGATACACTCCTACTACACAGGAACATAAAAAAGTTGAGGCTAGCAGTCTTTAAATCAGGAGGCTTTTTAAATAGACTCCAGGAAGCATTTGAAAACAGTAGCATTTTAAACACTGGAGAAATTTACGAAAGATCTCAGGAAATATGTAAAGAAACATTTCCCAAATATTTTTTAATTTGTTGATCAATGGGTTTGTAAGTAGCAACTCAGCATCAAAAGTCATGCCTAGAATTTTCTATACGAAGGTCTGTGAAAAGGTAAACTGAGGTACCTTAAAATTTTCCAGTGTTGGGGCGCCTGAGTGGCGCAGTCGGTTAAGCGTCCGACTTCAGCCAGGTCACGATCTCACGGTCCGTGAGTTCGAGCCCCGCGTCGGGCTCTGGGCTGATGGCTCAGAGCCTGGAGCCCGTTTCCGATTCTGTGTCTCCCTCTCTCTGCCCCTCCCCCGTTCATGCTCTGTCTCTCTCTGTCCCAAAAATAAATAAACGTTGAAAAAAAAAAAATTAAAAAAAAAAAAAAAAATTTTCCAGTGTTTATTTGATGATGCACAGATCACAACTAGGCGGCACCAAACCAAAAGTGGTTAGGGACACTTCCAGAAAGGAGCTGGGGGACAGGTTTTTATAGAAAAGATGCAGAAGCAGAACAAGGAAACCGACTGGCTATGGCTTCAGCAGCTGCCACCCTGTGGGAAAGTCTACTTGTCTGTGATTGGTTGTTCTTAAATTTGATATTCTCATAAGGAAGAGCATTGATTCCAGCTGAGGTTTTGGTTGACTCAGGTAGGCTGCCACAGAGGCCTCAGCGCTACCTTGGTATTCAGGGCCTCTTGTTTGGTTACTTCAACAGCACTCACTCCTAAAAACTAATAAATCAATAGTTCAAATGCAATGCATTTAAGGTAGCACTAGCAATAAGATTTTAAATTTTTAATCACTGTTTACAATGCAAGCATTCTGGGTTTATTTCCTTACATTAACTAAAAATAGTTTGCTCATCTCCATAGCTAAAGGTGGAGAGCACCAAAATTAGCAAGAATATATTCCCATGGGATCAAAGTGGGCCCAGGGAGATCACTTCTTAAGCCACTTAAAATTGTGTCAAGGGGCACCTGGGTGGCTCAGTCCGTTGAGCATCCTACTTGGGCTCAGGTCATGACCTCATGGTTTGTAAGTTCGCCCTGCTTCGGGCTCTGTGCTGCCTGCTGGGAGCCTGGAAACTGCTTGGGATTCCGTGTCTCCCTCTCTCTGCCCATCTCTCACTAGTACTCCCTCTCTGTCTCTCTCTCTCTCAAAAATAAATAAAAACATTAAAATATAAATAAATATAAAAAAAACTGTGTCAAAAGAGCAATGTCTTTTAAGCTTGACTTGGAAGAGGGGCTTGACTGTTCAGAAACCATAAGTGGACAACTGTTACTAACACAAATCAGTTAGAATAATAATCAAAAGTGAAAAATATTTCTTACCAGTGAGTGTGTGTTGTTTGGGGAGTATGGTTTCAAACAGTTAATTACATAACCGAATTACTCAGTGTTTGTGCCATTGTGTTGATCCTTGTTGTTGCTCTATTTTATGAAGTGTCAGAGAATAGGTTGAAAATTATTTTCTTAGTGATGTTGGAAGAAGTGGATGAAAAGTAAAAACCCAGAAATATGTGGCCTGGCTCCACAACAGAAAATGAAAATAACGCATATGTTCTGAAACAAATGACATGTGACCTGACTTAATTTATTGGTTCTTTTATCTCCCAACTAGTGTTTACATAGTGATTCTTCACATGGAATCTACAGGTAGAGAAAAATTATTTTTATTGTGTGTCTATTTGTACCCTGCCAGTATCCAAAAGGAACTGAGACAACTGTTTTTCAAATTAATCTCTATACCAAGGTATTACTACATTGTAAACCAATGTCCAAATGAACCTATCTGAACCAACTCAAATTAAGTTCTAATAAATACTTGCCATTAACGAGGTAGTAAGTAATAACATATCTTTCACTACCAATTAAATTTAAAAAGCAAACTCCTGACTCAGATTTTGTGCACATCAGAGTCACTAGTGACACAACAGGCATATGAAATGAGGATCTCTAGAAATAGGGCTGGGCATATGTATCTCACCAAAACTTCACAGAGCTAACTGAGCCATATGCATTCCGAAAGAACCACACAAGATAAAAATGAAGTAAACAACATAGGCTCAACCTCAAGAAGTTTAGAATTTTTTTGGAGAAAGAGATTTAAAAATATATATTTCTTATGTTTATTCATTTTAGAGAGAAGGGGGAGGGTGAGAGAGAGGGGGACAGAGGATTGCAAGCAAGCTCTGTGCTGACAGCAGTGAGCCCGACACAGGACTTGAACTCACGAAACAGGAGATCACGACCTGAGCCAAAGTCAGATGCTTAACCGACTGAGCCACCCAGGTGTCCAAAAAATATTTTTTAAAAATTAAAAAGGACCCTATAAATATACTTAACCAACTGAGCCAGCCAGGTGCCCAAAAAATATTTTTAAAAATTAAATAGGACCATATAAATACACTCACTCACTAGAGGTAAATTTTAAAGCTTTTTAAAAATACAATTTTTGTTATGCTTGTTCATCTATGATAGCTCTTTCCTAATTATTAAAAAAAAGTGGTCTTATTGAGATGTGTAAATAAAATAAAATAAATCAATGAACAGGTAAAAATAGCACTGGAGATAAGGACTGCTAATGCACTGTCTTTCAGTTCAGTATTTCTATAAACACATATGCAATGGGTTGGTTTGCTTGGAAGATTTTTCTCCCTTATGTTACCATATCAAGAAAATCTCCTTTGGTATAAAACATTAATTTATACTACTATCTTTGTTGTAGCATTATTTACAATAGCTAAAATATGGAGGCAATGTAAGTGCCCATCAATAAATGAATGGATAAAGAAGATGTAGTGTGGGTGTGTGTGTGTGTGTGTGTGTGTGTGTATGCACACACAATGAAATATTACTAAGCCATAAAAGAGAATGAGATCTTGCCATTTATAATAACATAGTTGGACCTAGCGTGTATCATGCTGAGTAAAATAAGTCAGGCAGAGAAAGACAAATGCCATGTGATGGTACTTATATATGAAATTTTAAAAAACAAAATGAGTACATAAATAAAAAGAGACTCATAAATACAGAGAATGAACTGATAGTTACAGGACAGGGAAATAGGTAAAATTGGTGAAGAAGATTCAGAGGCAAAAACTTTCAGGCATAAAAATAAGTAAGTCATGGGGATGAAAAGCGCAACATAAGGAATATAGTTAATAATACTGTAATAATTTAGTATGGAGACAGACAGTAACGGCACTCACCAGGGTAAACATTTTGCAATGTGTACAACTGTTAAGTCACCATGCTGTACACCTGAAACTAATGTTACATGTCAACTCTACTTCAGATAAAAATTTTAAACTTAAAAATAAATAAAATGTAAAAAAAAAAGAAAATTTCCTTTGGCATCAGTCTTCAAAACCATTGTAAACAAAGCATTTGTCTCTCACATGGAAGAACTGATGTATTGAACGGTTTTCACATTATGACTCATTTAAATTTCTAAGTTCTGCTGTTTTAAATAACACTATGATAAAAAAATAACACGATGATAAATATTTTTAATGACTATTTGTACATATCTGGTTATTGCCTGTTACACTTTTTGAATGAAACTGAAACAACAAAATGAAAATATCAAGGCACTCACTGTATGCTGCCAAATTATGTTTTAAATATTTTGCCAATTTGCACTCACATTAGCGGTGTTTGAGAATGCCAACACTGATTATTATCTTTTCATATCAGTGACAATTTGAAAAAAGGGAATGGTATTTGATTGATGTTTTAGTTTGCATTTCTTTCCTTATCAATGAGTATTTTTCCTTTTCTCAAGGATTCTTTGGCTAAAAATATTCTGATATTCATGAGCAAGAGTACATTTAAAGGAAAACGTTAAGGGAAATCTATCAGGGTTATAAAGAGTATTCCAGTTTGGCCAAGTTTAGAATGCAGCTGATATGCATAGATTTGTTGTTGTTCTGAAGCAAAACCAGACAGAACATAAAATTTTAGGTCATATGTTTGGCATTTGGCAGGTTAAAAGAAATGTATACATTAATTCTCATAAAACATTAGAAGTCTCCTCAATTGGTTAAAGAGACATTTCAGACTTTTAAAATTTATGCGGCACCTACAACAGAATATTTTAATTAGTCAAGCCTAAGTGACACAGAAACATATGGAACTGGCAGTAATCCGGTTGCAGAATGATTGAGCAGTTGTGGGTGAAACAAGTTAAAGAGGGATAATCAACATTAATGTTAATTTTTTTTTAGCATTAATGGCTCCTTAGTTCAAAGCTTCACAGCTTCCAGGTGTCCATCCAGATGCCACACATTAAAATGGTCCTTAGGTGCACACTGAGTCACTCATGCAGGGCACAGAATAGCAACCAGCATGGAAAATTATTCTCAGAATGAAGGCACTGATGGGACTTGCTTCAATTTCCACATCTTTGACACTCATAAGGATTAGCCCCTGTTCTAACTTCAGAATTTTAAAAAATTTCAAAACCCATTACATATGATAAAATCTTTTGTTTGAGGAAAAACACTTCTGTACTCGTATTCCACCATTTTTGCCAAACCCACAGACTGATCCTACAAATACTGCAATGATAATGTAGCATGTTATCACACACATGTGTGCACAGGTGTGCACACACACACACACACACACACACACACACACCATAAAGCAAATCATACCTCCTCATCACTGAAAACTATAAACATAAAGCACCTTACACCAAGCTGATTGGGTTTTAGTACTGTCCTAAAAAGACCATTATTGAAAGTAGGATTCAAATGCAGGTCAGAATGGAAGAATTTGAGCAGATTGGCCTGAACAGCCTCACTGTACAAACATTAGGGTCCTTCCATTATCATCAAACACAGTGACTATTCCAATGCATGTTTAACATTATGTGAAATAACTGTAAACGTAAGAAGGAATTTTCAAAATCAGCAGCTACGGTAAGCAGAATTGAGCCAAAGCTTTGGGGCTTGAAGATGTCAAGTAATAGAGTATAATATTGTCTACATTTTTTAGAAGTGGCCATTTCTGACCAACTTGTAAAGTGAGTGATGACTAACAAATGGGAACTACAGGAGAAAAACTTTAAAAAAAATGCCATACAAGAGAAATTGAGACTAAAAATATAAGTGCATTAAGAAGCTTTTCAGACAAGAAAGAAATCTTGGCCAGGATGTGGAGTAAAGGGAACCCTGTGCACTGTTGCTGAGAATGTAAGTTGGCACAGCCACTAGAGAAAATAGTATGGAAGTTTCTCAAAAAATTAAAAATAGAACTACCATATGATCCAACAATTCCACTTTCGGGTATTTATTCAAAGGAAACAAAAATACTAACTTAAAACATCTGCACCTCCATGTTCATCGCAGCATTATTTACAATACCCAAGACAAGGAAACAACCTAAGTGTCTACCGATGAATAAATAAAGAAAATGTGGTATACATACACAATGGAATATTATTCATCCACAAAAAGAATGAAATCTTGCCATTTTCAACAACATGGGTGAATTTTGAGAGCATTATGCTGAGTGAAATAAGTCAGACAGAAAGACAAACATTGTATGATCTCATTTATATGTAGAATCTAAAAAAAAAAAAAAAAAAAAGCTCAGAGATATTGATTGGTGGGTTGTCAGAAGTGAAGGATTGTGGGGGATAACAGGTGGGAGAAATGGGTGAAAAGGTCCAAAGGTACAAACTTTCAGTTATAAAATAAACAAATGTTGGAGATACAATATAGCATGGTGAAGAGTTAATAACACTACATTTGTATACGAAAGCTGCAAACTTGGAAGTTCTCATCACAAGGAAAGAATTTTGTAATTATGCATGGCATAACAATGTTAACTAGACTTACTGAGATGATTGTTTTGCAATATATGCAAATATCAAATCATTATGTTGTACACCTGAAACTAACATAATATTGTATATTAATTATACCTCAATCATAATAAAAATAGAAGAATTCATGGAAGAGAAGAAAAAGGGTTAAATGCTTGTGCAGGGAAAACTGGAACCTGACACTGTCTCCCAGGTATAGAGCTTGAGGAGAAAGAAGGGTAAGAGAAAATTGCAGTGTTCCAGAAGTACCACATCAACCTAGCACTCCAGTATCAGGACTGGAATATTTAGGAGCACAGTGTCCATGTTATAGGATAGTTCTTCTTATATTATTGAACCACATATCTATTATTCTTTTTTTTTAATGTTTGTTTATTTCTGAGACAGAGAGAGACAGAGCATGAGTGGGGGTAGGGCAGAGAGAGGTAGACACAGAGTCTGAAGCAGGCTCCAGGCTCTGAGCTGTCAGCACAGAGCCCAACGCGGGGCTCAAACTCACAAATCGTGAGATCATGACCTGAGCCGAAGTCGGTCACTCAACTGACTGAGCCACCCAGGCGCCCCTCTATTATTCTAAATCATAAAAAGAATCAAAATAACTTTGAAGCCAATATTGAGTTTACTTTTTTTGAGTGATTTTATTTTCTTTTTAGATTACTCCCTATTATTGTATAAACAATTTCTTAGATTAGTTATCTATGCCATAATATTTTTACCTAAAGGTTATATAGGACAAAATAAGTACATTCAAATATGAGTGCATGCATTTTTATCTCAAAGGCAGCAGCTATTCACACCCAGGTTAAGTCTCTTGGGTTAAATTAGCCAAACTTACAGCGACTAGAACTTTAGACAGAGTTGTAGTAGAAAATAGCTAGCATCCAATAAGTTCTTTTGTTAATTCACCTTACTTAAAAGGATGGCCAAAGGCTCATCTGTTATTGCATTTGTCCTCATAGTAATATATATCTCTGCTGCCCCTATTAAGCCTCGAGGGACACTGATAATAGAGAGTTAAATGGCCCTCCTCGGATTACACTGTTATTGGAGAGACTAGTCACCAGTGATGGTGAACTAGAAGCTGGCGCCCTGCCTCTTAAACTGATGGTTTTTGGACATGCCTATGCTTTGTGGATTGATTATCAGTATGCTTCATTTACTGCTGCAAATGCATTGTTTTTGTTAAAATTACATTTCATCGTAGGGAAAAAATACATTTAAAGGAAATTTTTACAAGATCTTTCCGCTTATGATTTACTTGTTCTCGTGAGAAAAAAAAAATGTGTTTTTTTTTAATTTAATGTGCATTTATTTTTGACAGAGAGTGAGACAGAGTGTGAGTGGGGGATGGGCAGAGAGAGAAGGAGACACAGAATCCAAAACAGGGTCCAGGCTCTAAGCTGTCAGCACAGACCCTGATGAGGGGCTCTAACTCATAGACCATGAGATCATGACCTGAGCTGAAGTCGGACGCTTAACCGACTGAGCCATCCAGGGGCCCTGGAAAAATGTGCTTCTTAAAACCAAAATGTTAAAAACATTAAAGTTGAGATTGGCATTGGTCACAATGTATATAATCCTAAATAATTTTTCATCTCTTACATTTGACCATCAGAGCAAAATGTACTTTAAATTCAAACTCTATTTCTTTTTTTTAATGGCATATATAGATACAATTAATATAGGGAAACTGTATACAACATTTTTAGTTTGATTCGATTTAACATTTGTATACACCTGTGAATGCATCACCATAATCACAGAAATGAATGTATCCACCACCTCCAAAAGTTTCCTGAACTTTTTTTTTAATGCCCCCATTCCTGATCCTATCCCCACTTCCAGCCAACCACTGACCTACTTTATGCTATTACAGATTAGTTTGTATTTTATAGAACTTTATATAAATGAAATAATATAGCATGTACTCTTTTGCCTGGCTTTATTTTGCATAATTATGTTGAGACTTATCCATATACCTATATGTATCATAATTTATATATATTTTTTAGTATTGAGTGTATTCCATTGTACAGAAATACCACAACTTATTCAAGCATTCATTTGTTGATAAACATTTGAGTTGTTTCCAGATTTTTGGCTATTACCAGTACAGTTTCTGTAAACATTCTTGTATATGTCTTTGAACGGATGGATATATGCCTTCATTTATCCTGAGTAAATATCTAGGAATGACATGACTGGATCACGTTTAAGCTTTTAGAAAAACTGCCAACTTATATTTCAGAGTGTCTGTACCATTTTACATTCCCACCAGCAGTGTTATGAGAGTTATTAATCCTCCACATCCTTTCCAATATTTGATAGATCTTTTTAATTTTAGCCATTCTAGTAATTTTTGAGCAGTATCTTATTGTGATTTTAATTTGCATTTCTCTATTGACTAATTATATTAAACATCTTTTCATGTGATTGTTCACTATCTATATACATTTTTTTAAAGTGTGTGTTCACACCTTTAGCCCATTTTTTATTGGGTTGCTGTTAGTGAGTTTGGGAACTCCTTACATAGTCTGGACACAGGCCTTTGTCAGATGCATAAATTGCAAACATTTTCTCTGAGTCTATGGATTGCCTTTTCATTCTCCTAGCAGTGCCTTTCAAAGAACAGATATTTTCAGTTTGGGTGAAGTTCAATTTATCAATTTTGGATGCTATATATTATATATGATATCTAAGAAATCTTAGATTAAACAAAGGTCATAAGGATTTTTCTCCTAGAACTTTTTAGTTTTAGGATCTACATTAAGGTCTGGTCAATTTTTATCCATAGTGTGAGATATAAAGTGTGTTTCTTTGTTTTGCCTACAGATAGGCAAGCATTTCAGCATTACTTGTTGGAAACATCACATCCACAGAATTGCTTTTTTATATTTGTCAATAATTAGTTGTCCATAGACATAAAAGTATATTTCTGGAATCTCTTCTTTGTTCCATTGATCTATTTGCCTGTCTTCATGCCAATCTCACACTGTCTTGATTAATGTAGCTTTATAATGAGTCTTGAAATCGAAGAGTGTTATTCCTTGAGCTTCAAGATCTGTTTTCAAAGTTGTTTTGGCATGCCACATGCTTTGCATTCTGATACGATTTTAAAATCAACTTCTCAATTTTTACCCCCAAAATAATGACTTCTGGGATTTTTATTGAGATTGATTTAAATCTAAAGATCAATTTAACCTATGAACAGGGTATGTGTCTCTTTTTATACAGGTCTTTATTGATTTTTCTCAGCAATAGCTTCTAGTTTTCAATGCACATGTATTCTACATCTTTTGTTGGATTGATCAATAAATACTTTATTTTTGATGCTATGATAAATGGCATTATTTTATAATTTAAATTCCAATTTTTAATTGCTAGAGTAAAATTTAACTTAGAGTAAAAGTTATATATATATATATATATATATGTATATATACATAACTATATATATACATACTTTTACTCTAAGTAAAAGTTATATATATATAAGTATATATATATAAGTATATATAAGTATATATATATATAAGTATATATATATAAGTATATATATATAAGTATATATATATATACAGTTGATTTTTGTATATTGATCTCATATCCTGCAACCTTGCTAAACTCAATTATCAGTTCTAGCCTCCTTGTATATCCCATTTTTTATATACACAATCAAGTCATCTGCAGATAAAACAGTTTTTATTTATTTCTTTCCAATCTAGGTGTTTTTTTATTCTTTTACTTGAATAACTATACAATGTTGAATAGAAGTGGTGAGATCAGAAATACCTGTCTTTCTTAATTTTAGGGGGAAAACACTCAGTCTTTTACCATTAAGTATAATTTTAGCTGTAGGTTTTTCATTGCTGCCTTTTATTACATATAGGAGGTTTCCTTCTATTCCTGGTTGACTAAGTGTTTTTGTCAAGAATGGATGATTTTATATATATCTGTATATACATATATACACGTGTGTACATGTATATATGTATATATAGATATATTATTTTGAGAGAGAGAGAGAGAGAGAGAGAGAGAGAGAGAGAAAGCAGGAGCAGGGAGGAGGGTGGTAGAGAGAGAGAGGGAAAGAGAGAACCCCAAGCAGGCTCCATACTGTCTGACATGGGACTCAATCCCACGAGATGTGAGATCATGACCTGAGCTGAAATCAAGACTTGGGCACTTAACTAATTGTACCACCCAGGTGCCCCAGGAATAGATGTTGTATGTTGTCAAATATTATTCTGTATCTACTGAGGTGATAATATGCTTTTATTTTTTATTGATCTGTTAAGTTATATTGATTGGTTATTTTAAATATTAAAATGGCCTTACATTCCAGGGATAAATTTTATTTGGTCATCAGTTAATACTTTTCACATATTATTGGATGTTATTTCCTAAAATTTTGTTTAGAATATTTGCATATGTGTGTTGAGGTACACTGGTCCATAATTACCTTTTTTTGTAATGTCTTATTATGATTTGGGTATCAGAACTTCAAGAACACCACTGGAGCTGAGCTCACATACTTAGTGGTGGCCTCATAATTAGATCTAGGTCCTGAACTCCAGATTGTTATAACTGTGTCCTCAGCATCTCCAGTTGATATTGAAAAGGACTGTCAACCATAACAGTGTAAGCCATTATAAAAATGTTAACTTTTACTCTAAGAAAGATGAGAGGAAAAGCACATGATCTGTCATAGGTTTTAAAATATTCATTCTACAGCTCTTGGGAGGATATACTATACAGGAGGTGATATATATGAACAGATAAGTAGAGAGGTTGTTATAATAATCTAGGTGAGAGATTATGGTGCTTGGACTCAGATGGTAACAATGGATGAGTGAGACATAGATTCTGGTTACATGTTCAAAGGAGAACTGACAATATTGTTTGTGGAGAGGATGTAGGGTGTAAGAAAAATAGAGACAAATGTGGCACTCATTATTTGTAACCTGAGTGGTTTAAATAGAGTAGCTACCATTAAGTGTCTGGGAAAGTATGCAGAAGGAGCAGATTGTGACATTGTGATTGAGATCCCTTTTTAATATCAGTTGGAGATGCTGAGTACACAGTTATAAAAACCTGCAGTTTGGGCGCCTGGGTGGCTCAGTCAGTTAAGCATCCAACTCTTGATGTTGGCTCAGGTCGTGATCTCATGGTTCAAGATGTGTTGGTGCAGAGCCTGCTTGGTATTCTCTCTCTTTCCCTCTCTCTCTGCCTCTACCTTGCTCACTCTCAGTCTCTCTCTCTCAAAAATAAATAAATTAAAAATATAAAAGAATCTGGAGTTCAGGTCCTAGACCTAATCCAAGCCATATATTTGAGTTTAACCTGAACATGGTATTTAAAATAATAACACAGTATGAGATCACTCCGGGTGTGAGTATAGATAGAGCAAAGAGGAGTTCTGAAAATCTGTCCCTGATGTTTACAAGAGTCCAACCACACTGTGAGAGTTTTGCATATGTTATATTGTAACCATAACAGTATTTTAATATATTTTAATATAGCTTGAGATTGCATTAACACCACATAAAAGCTGACTCAGAAGATACCAAAGAAACAAATTGACAGTAACATTTTAGATATCTATTTTTTCATCAGGAATTATTCTTATTTGCAGCTTCACTGTGTGTGTGTCATGAACTACATTTAGGTTTTGGACACTCGGCAGTGTTGTTGGCTGAATACACAGAGTGGAAAGTTTTGTTAACTTGTGAGTCACCAAGATATTCCTGATTAAATGTGATCGTTTAAAGAGGAGCTCTTTCCTTTCTGCTAGTCATGATGGTGATTATGAAATCCACATTCTTATTACCAGTAACATGACAGGTCACTGAACAAGATAAATCAATCTGTCAGATAAAATGAAAATGGAAGTAACATTCAATTCAAATAAATATTCTCTAAATTATATACAAGTACAATAACAATACCTACTGCGGTGAGCAAGTCTCCTTACATTGTAATGATACCTAGATAACAGATTGTTCAAGTTTCAGGCAGTCTTCTTGTTGCTCAGTCAATTGCTCAGACAAGTAAAGTCCACCACTGTTGTTTTGTCTTAAACATGCCCAACTGAGGAAAGTCTTCCTTTTTTTTTTTTTTTTTTTTTTTTTTTTGCATTCACTTGACCTGAATTCTACCATTCACCAAAACGTTGCATAGTTTCAAAAGAGCGACACTTACACTATTGTCTGAATAAATGGGGACGCTGGGAGAGTTATTTAGAAATAGGTAAGTTAATATATTTTTTTAGTGTTTACTTTTGTTTTTGAGAGAGATAGAGACAGCCCCAGCGCGGGAGGGGCAGAGAGAGAGAATGACAGAGAATCTGAAGTAGGCTTGCTGCTCTCAGCATGAAGCATGTGGGGCTCGAACTCATGAACCTGACCCGAGCTAAAGTCAGACACTCAACTAACTGAGCCACCCAGGTGCCCTGACAAGTTAATAGTTTCTAGTACATGGTACTAATTTTCAAAATATAAAGTGACAATATTTATTAGTCAAAGATAACTATAGAAAAAAATATTGACAGCCACAAAGCTCTACTTCACAATAGTTGCATTATCTTTCTAGGTCAGTGGCTTTCAAAGTGTTATCTCTTCACTTGACAAGACTGGCGACTTCTCAGAAGTAGACAGTCTCAATCCTACCTCACAACTACTGAATCAGTAACTCTGGGGCATGGCCCAGCAATCTGTTTTCATAAGCCCTTTAAGTGATTTAGATTTACATTAAAGTTTGAGAACCATTGATCTAGATCAAGCACGTAAGAAGAAGATTGAGAAGGAGAAAAAGAATGTCACCCAGTATTAATGAAGACCGAGGGGTACTAGATAGTGCATTACACACTTCATACATATTTCTGATTTTACAATCACTTCCCGAGGTAATGATCATTAGTCCGATTTTACAACGAGGAAATTAAGTCTCACAGAGGTTAAAATAAAAAGTTTTTAAGTGTTTCACTATTCAAAACATGGTGATTGTTTTCTAAAAAACTTTTTTCTAAAACAGAAAATGGCGATTTTTTTTTCTAAAGTTCTTTAACTCTCAGGGGGAGAAATGGATAGATGAGCTTTAAATCTCCAAAAGATAGTAAAACACAGCATTTTCTGATGCTAATAAGTTCTCAGAAGAACTTTTCTGGGCTGTTAAATTTTTGTAATCCAGTGTCAACTCAATGATATACCATTGTGAAGGATTGTACAGAAATTAAGAACCAAACTTATACATTTGAATTTTTTTTTTTTTTTTTTTTTTTTTTTTTTTTTTTTTTTTTTTTGCTTAACATTATCATCTTCATTCTTAGTGAAAGGTAAAAAAAAAAAAAAAAAAAAAAAAAAAAGGAAGTGAGACTACACAACAAATCTGTTAGATAAAAGAAAAAATTCAAAGACTTTTTAAGCATTTTTTTAATCAGACATGGTAGGTGCAGATTAACTCTTCCTTTAAAACAGTGTATAAAGAAAACACATAATAAGACTACACACTATGAAGAATACTCACTTGAAATAGAAACAAAGAAAATGGGGGTACAGAATATTCATTGCATCTAAAAATGCCACAAACATTAAAAAATCATTTTGCTCCAATCTATCATGTCACTTTTTTTTGACCCTCAGTAAAAATTAGGATGTAATCCCTTTCAAAAACATAATCCTTTAATAATTTTCTGCCCGTGTTTCCTGATATTCCATAGCCAATTCACCCATGGGTGAAGCAGATTTCCAAATGTGCTAATAATGAAACTACAATGCCAGGAAGGTCTTTGAAAACAAGAATTTATTTGAGTCATGTCTTATAGCAGTACATATTTTTCTTTTCTGAATGATTTTCAAATAATAATAATAATACTAACAATAACAGAAAACATCATGAGGGGCTTCCTTGCTCACCAACTGCTACTAAGCAAATCACAGGAAGACCTTACACATAATACAGTTCATGACTTGAAGTAGAAGGCAGAAATAAAAATCAGTCGGAATGATGCAAAGGGTGTACATCTAAGGAAAAGGAACATTTTGGCAGAAAAGCCATAATTGATTGTGCCAGAAATATTTGGAAACATTCTCTGCAGTTTTCTGACTTACATATGTTGGCTTGGAGAAATAACTTGAATCAAATATTATCAAAAACATAAAAATGAACTGAGGAAACCAACACTTCATTACAGGTTAAACATATGTTTTCCCTCTTATGTCTTTGTTTTTGTGCTCTCAACTTGGAAGAAATCCTCAAGACCATGAAATAAATCTATGGAAGGGGAATAGGTGAATAAATCCCTGTAAGTGTCTCTTCATCAGTTTCTGTCTTCTGAAAAGTAACTGAAGGGGGCAGGGAGAGATGGAGAGAGCACAGGGAACTATAACTACTCAGTGCATTACTAAAAGGATGGTATGTCATTATACATTTGTCTAAACCCAAGTACAACTCCAAGAGTGAACCCCATGTAAACTATGCAATTTACATAATAATAATGATGTGCCAATAAAGATATATCAATTGTTGCAAATATACCACCATGGTGTAGGATGGCCATAGCAGCAGGGGTTGTGCTGTGTGGAGAGAGGGGGTATATGAGAATCCTCTGTACTTTCTAATCAATTTTTCTGTGACCCTCAAACTGCTCTAAAAAGTAAAGTTCATTAATTTAAAAGAAAAAATAAGAGTAAAAGGTACGTATTTAAAAACAAAAATATGGAGATAAAATATTCTTATTAAATATTTGTTTTGAAAATATCAACATTCCTAAACTGCATTTTCTAATTTTATTTAAAAATGTATACGCATGTAAATTCAGTAATCCTAAATAACTTGTTTAAAAGAAAAAAATATTTGGGGGGGCACCTGGGTGGCTCAGTCTGTTAAGCATCCGACTTCAGCTCAGGTCATGATCTCACAGTCCGTGAGTTCGAGCCCCACATCAGGCTCTGTGCTGACAGCTCAGAGCCTGGAGCCTGCTTTGGATTCTGTGTCTCCCTCTCTCTCTGTCCCTCCCCTGCTCATGCTCTCTCTCTCTCTGTCTCAAAAATAAATAACATTAAAACAATTTTTTAAAGAAAGAAATATTTGATATATAGTGTACACCAAAAACTAAGTAAGGAAACACACAAGGTATTAAAGATGCATTGGTGAATTAGGTGTGGTCATAGCTACTATGAAGCAAATATATTTGTAAGTACATCAACCAGAGAAATAATAAGTGGATAAACAATGACTGCACTAGCTTTTGGGTTGCTTCTCTAGTTTTGTTTTAAACATATTTAAGGCAAGCTTCTTGGACATATTAGCCACGTAAAGATAAGAGACATTCTCTTTCACAGATTTATCTTTCCCTATGTTGTCCGTTCAATTTTAGTGTTTGACAGGTTTTCATCCTAGACCCTCTTCTCTGAATGATCTCATTATACTGTATTAGCTCTAATTATCTTTTACATGTGATGGCTTTCAGAACCACCTCTCCAGACCAGATCTACCTTACATTGAGGAGAACCTGTGGGTGCCTCCAACAGCTGAATACCCTTAGAATTGCTTTTTACTACCAGGATCTGTGACTCCATCCAAGGGCATACTTGCAGGAGTGTGCTAGAGTCCTGCAGGCAGGATAGGCCACAAGTGTGGAGAGCAAGCTCTCAGGAAGCAGCCTCTAGCAGAGACAGACCAGAATTAATGAATGAGTAATCCAGCAGCCTCGCCTTTCAGGTGGAACTACTCTGGGGTATATTCTACACAGTCCGTCACAGGACACCAATGGGGCAAAATCTCAGTTGTGCCACGCAGGTAACTTGCTAATAGCGCAGTCTGTATTAACTTACTTCCCTTTCATTTCTTTTTTATTTTTTTAAATTTTTTAACATTTATTCATTTTTGAGAGACAGAGCATGAGTGGAGAAGGGGCAGAGAGAGGAGAGAGAGAGAGAGAGAGAGAGAGAGAGAGAGAGAGAGAGAGAGAATCTGAAACAGGCTCCAGGCTCTGAGCTGTCAGCACAGAGCCCAACGCGGGGCTCGAACTCACGGACCGCGAGATCGTGACCTGAGCCGAAGTCGGACACTTAACCGACCGAGCCACCCAGGCACCCCCTCCCACCTTTCATTTCTTACTTCTCCACCTCTCTACCAGTGCTTCCTGAGATTAATTCCCAAATAAACTATTTGAACTCAAATCCACGTCTCAATTTAATATCTATCTATTGGACCTCTATATCTGGATGTTCCATAGGCAACTAAAAATCAAAATGTACCAAAACCCAAACTCACCTTCTCTAGATATCTAGCTTTAATATTCCTGATATCAAAAAGCAGTGCTGGCATTCACACTGGGAAACAAAATCTCAAATATCATTTTAGATTTTACTCTTTCCCTTACCCTCCATATCCTGTCACTAAAATCTCTCAATTCTCTGTTTAACATCTTCCAAATCTTCTCATTTTCTGCATTACCATGACCTATGTCTTATTTTGGGTTCTAATTCTTATTGCATGAATTGCAGAAATTGATCTTCTGTAAAGACTTACCTCCTTCAATCTTATACAGCCCTAATGTACACACCCTAGCATGGCACTGATCATAAAAAGAAAGAAACAGACATACAGATGGTGGAAGCAAGGAAGGAAGGAACGAACGAACGAAGGAACGAAGGAACGAAGGAAAGAAGGGAGGGAGGGAGGGAGATGGACTGATTATCACCAATCTGCTTAAAACCAAACAATGATTGTACATTGCTTTCAAGATAAAATTCAAGTTCTATTAGCATGGCATACAAGCTGTCTGCAATCTTTCTTCAACAAATATTTCAAGTTTCATCTATTCATTTGACACCACAGTCATATTGGATGCTATGCAATTCACAGAATACGTCAATGCTGTCCTTTACAACAACGGTTTCAAATAGTTTGTCCTAAATACATAAAATATCCTCCCACACTCTTTCTTTGAATTACCTCATTAACTAAGAGTCAGCTCTAGAGTGGCCTACTCCAGGACATCTTTTCTGATCCACTTAAAATCCGAAGTCTGGCTTAGGTATAGTTTTTTTTAGTTTTTATTTTTTTTATTTGAGTATAGTTGACACAATTCCACTACTTAGATGTACTTCCTATCTTTCCCCATATTGTGCCATGTGGAGACACTGAGCAAAATGCTGGGGAATTTATGAAGAACAAAATATAGTTCTTGATTCCACAGAACTCACAGTCTAACATACAGTCTAGAATACTAGTTTAAGAAATTTATTTGAAATGAGTACAGATAAAAAGAAAAGTATAAGACGCCATAATTTCCCAAAACAGAAATCCAGAGATTTCAAAGCCGGCCAAAGAAGAAAAACTGATTTTGAAATGATAACTTCATATTTAAGCACCCTCAGTAATTACTCATGTAAAATATAACTCATTATTTTCTAACATCTCTCTAGAAATAAAGAAAGAGAGGGACATTTAGGAAATTAAATAATGTCAACTGAACAATATTATTGTAAGTTCTAAATTATTGAATATTGAGGAATGCTGGCAATATAGATAGGAACAACTATATGAATTACTTTAGGGAGAGGAATTTACTTCCTGTTTTACATTTATTTAATATTTTAAAAGAGAAAATAATAGACCATTAAGCATACATATTACTGGGTTAAATTAATTTAGAGAATGTAAAAAAAAAACAATCTTTCAAGCTTTAGTAGAAGGAATGATTAGTAAAGGAAAATTTGTATATGTGAGGTACTCTGGAGAAATCAATTGACAGAAGTAAAATCATAATTTCTCATGTTTCCAAATATCAAATAGGAGTTGACTTTGGTGCCCTTAATCATGTCTGTCCCTATCTTTCCATTTGAGTTAATGAAAATCTGTGTAAATTTGCCAACATGAGCTGCAGCCCGAAGCCCTGGTGTAATGAGTTGATGTGTTAATTTGCCAACTAGATGTGAATGGAGCCTTACTACCATGGATTATCATGCCAAACCCAAGCAGTAAAAGCCCTAAAGGAGATAAAGAATATAGGCCAGTTCCAGTCTCAAACTGCTCACTGAAATGTTAACACTCAAACAATTTTGTATGAGGAGAGCAAGCCACTGTTCTCTGCAGAAAAGCAAGTATCCAGCAGCATAAACAAATATTCTTGAAGGTTTAGAAGTCTGTAACACCATTACTATCACAGAAACAAAAGAAAAAAATGCTAATAATAAAACTATCCCACAATTTAATTCAAATATTCAATGTGGTACCAACTGATGTATTATTAAAATTCCATTTAGCTAAATGTTAAATCTACAAAGGGAGAATATGTGAACTGCTCCATTTGATTCATGTATTTTCTTAATGTTTGTATCTTCCTATAATGATATTACGATTTTATGTAGATCAGAAAAAACAAATATAGTCATTAATATTAAAAACCATACTTTAGTTAGATAAATGCAAGTCATCAATAACCTCACTGTAAATAAAAAATTGAATTAACAATCACAAACACAATTTGGAAATACCTTTAGGAGTCAACTTTGTGGGAAAACAGATGAGAAATTCATTAATCTGTTCTTTTTTCTTCTTCCTCTTTCACTGACATGTCTTTGGTACTTCACTTTAATTTTTTTTTTGTTATGATGAAGGCATGAATATGGCACACACAGCCATGGCAATATGGCACTGAACAGACCATGGTGCCTCAGACATAGTAGGAACTTAATAAATATTTATGGAAAGAATATTTAGATGAATGAACACAAAGCTCCAGAACTGCCCATAAGAAGGTAATGCAATGATACAATTCTATAATAAATACAGATATGTGATCCCATGAATAGGTTGTTTGGTGTGACTGCCAAGAAAAGAATTAATACTTTATTTCCAGCCATGTAATTAATATACATATTTCGGAAGCACAAAGTAAAATTTGCAAGACTGGCATGACAAAACTCAACAGAACAGCATTCTTCCCTCTTCACTCCAAACCGCCAACCCAATATGAAAAAACAAAGCAGTTATGAAAAGAAAAAACTGAATATTTTTCTAGTCAAAGTTTAACCAATGATTTGAGAATCTACTGATATAGACACACAAAATATCCGTAATAATCAGCTTCGCCAAACTTGTTGACTTTTTTTTTTTTTTTTTTTTTTTTTTTTTGCGTTGGATTAAATTGTTTCTGATTGAGAATACTTCCTGGGACCCAATATAATTCCCTAATTCCCAATGGATTCTAATCTCTTTATTTAAGATAAACAATTTTTAAAATTTTTTTTAGTGTTTTATTTACTTTTAAGACAGAGAGAAACAGAGCAATGAGTGGGGGATGGGACAGAGAGAGAGGGAGACACAGAATCTGAAGCAGGCTCCAGGCTCTGAGCTGTGAGTGAGCACAGAGCCCAACGTGGGGCTTTTAATCAGGAACTGTGAGATTAGGACCTGAGCCAAAGTTGGAGGTTTAACCAACTGAGCCACACAGGCGCCCTGATAAACAAACAATTTGGTTTGCAAATGCTGACTTAATTTACAAATGAATAGGGTATCTAGAAAAGGTGTAACACTTAAATAACCTGGAACCATGTTAGGTAAATGAAATTCTAAACTGCAATTTGCCAAGTGAAGGATTCCAAACCAACCCATGATTTTGGTTCATTCCCTACACCTAACTTTCTTATGGTTCCATTTCTCTTAAAGTCTGCATCTCCAAATTGTTTACCTAGTGCTAACCTAGGTGCAAGCCTTAATCTTGTCATATACAGACACGACCCCTTAACATCAAAATTTTCAGGAATTTCATGTTTTATTAATGATTTAAGGGTATATGGCAAAAGGTGACATAGGATATGGCAGAGGTCTTCCCTATCACATTACCTTTATTCCCCTTTCTCTTTCCTTCCATTTTTCTACTATCACCAAGTGTAGCAAATAATTCTCTACCTTATCTCATACATAAATTGTATCGATTTTCTTTTATTTTTTTCCCAAGCCACAAGCAGTCAAAGGCAGAACTATCCCCTTTCTCTTACCAAAAAAATATGAGTAAAATAGGAGTAAACCAGTGTTCCATTTATTCTCAATTTGCTGTCCCCCAACCCCAAATTCTTTTTCAAAAGTTTCTTCTTTTCCTTTCTCTGTTTTTCTTTGCCTTCTCATACTCCCATTATGTGTATGTTACACCTTTCAGAGTTGTCTTATAGTTCTTAGATATTCCACTTTACTTTTTTTTTCAATCTTTTTTCTCTTTACTGTTCAGTTTTGGTAGTTTCTATTGACATATCCTCAAGTTCAGAGATCCTTTCCTCAGTCATCTCCAGTGTACTAATTAGTCCATCAAAGGCATCCTTCATTTCTGTTACAGTATTTTTTTAATCTTTCTTTTTAGTTCTTTCTTAGAATTTCCATCTTTCTCTTTACATTACCCATCTGTTTTTGCATGCTGCCTACTTTTTCCATTAGAGCTGTTAGCATATAAATCATAGTTGTTTTAAATCCCTGGTCTAGTCATTCTAACATTCCTTTCATATTGGAGTCTGGTTCAGATGCTTTCTCTGCCTCTTCAAAGTATGGTTTTTGCTTTTTAATATGCCTTGTAATTTATTTTTGAAAACTGGACATGATGTACTGAGTGAAAGGCATTGTGGTAAACAGGACTTTAGCAATGTGGGGGTGAGCTGTCGGGTGGGGAAGCATTCTAGTCTTTGATTAGGACTTTTGATGAGTCTGTATCTTTGGACTGGACTTCATAATTTCTTCTCAGTTTTTACCCACTTCTTAACATGGAATAGGATGGCCAGAGGAGGTTAGAGTTCAATATTCCCCTTCCCTTAGATGAGTTAGGCTCTGATTAAATCCCAATAGGTTAGGCTCTGGTAAAATTGTTGAATGCAGGCTTTAAGAAAAGATACCTCTGATATATTTTAGATGTTTATTCTTCCCTACCCTCTGCTGGAAGCCCAAGAAGATTTTTCACCAATCTTCATGGTTATAACCTGACAGACATCCTGGAAGAAAAACTCACAAAAGTGTAGGTGTTCCCTCCTAAGACTTCCCTTCCTGGAAGTTTTAATTCTCCCCTTTGTCCACTCTGAGCTTCCAGCACTTTGTCAGTTACAATTTAGGCTTTCCCATCCCAGCAGAGGCTCCCACAGAGGTTTCTCCTCATGGGACTCTGTTCTTGTAACATTATTCTCCATATCTGTCAGTCTGTCTTTCCAGATTTTGGAGCAATGATTTGCCCTGTAACCTCAATTCTCTGATGGATCTAAGAAGAGTTGTTACCTTTCATTTTGTTCTGGTTTTTACTTATTGTTAGGATGAGGTGATGACTTCCACAGACTTTACATGCTGACCAGAAACTGGAAAACATCTACATTCTTTTCTATTTTTTTCTCTTTTGAGCTGAATTCTTCACAGACCATATCACCATGGTACTTTGTCTCTGCTTAGTTTTGGTCAATGAGAGGACACAGGTGGGAGATCAGAGAATGAAATGAGAATCAGAAGGGGTTATTTCTTTCCTGGCTCCCCCTTCTTTTCACTGCAATGTCCCTAGCAATAATTCAGTATTCTAGGACTGTTGTTTGCACTAACTGTCTTCATCCACAATAACTGCTCTCTGGGTGCCAATAACACCCTTTCCTCTTCTTGTCCATGAGCTCTAGGGGTAGCATAGTTTTCCATCATTGTAGGTCTTTGTGTGTCTCATTACTAATATGTGTTTCCTGCAAATAATTTGCTCATTAAAGCTATCTTCATTTGAATCATTTAGGATAGATTTTACTTCTCATTGCAACTGAGTAAATAGATTTATGACACAAACAATAACCCAACCAAGCATAGGCTATTTCTTGACTCTTTGCCATCCCTTTATCCAACAGAGGGATCAATATGATATTAGTAACAATCTCAAATATTTTAGAAAATAAGTTAGGGAAAGGCCTGTGAATTTAGTGCAATTGAGTTAAAATCTCATAAACTGCTTCCATCCAACTTTCTGAAATCAAATTTAAATAAAGTAAATTCTATTTTTCTTTCACACAAATCTGTAGCTCCCCATGGCAATTCCATATGCTCACTTGAGGTTACTATTTACTATTATTTTTAGTAAGGAGATGACTAAAGCTGACTTGGTGAAATGGAAAAAAATATGGTACCAAAACAGCTCTTGTCAAAGTCACTTTCATGCAGCCAAATATTCTTCATCTCTTTTGTTCAGTCTGAAGCCTTCTCATCAGAGATGGGCACCACTTCCATCTTGGAATAGTCTCTTCTCTTGGCTTTTATGACACCACTCTGTCCAAGGGTTCTTCTCCTCCATTGTCTACTGTAGTTCAGCCTCATTTGCCATCTCCTGCTCCTTTTCACAGTCTTAAATGATGGAAAGTCCCTGATCCTAGATTTTCATATCTTCTCCTGTTATAGTCTTCCTCAAGCAAATGCATTCATTCACATGACTTTGAGACAAACCTTCCTTGACTTTCTATTCAAGGGTTTCATATATCCCAAACTAGCATCCCCCAAATAGATTTTTTTAAATTCTTCTCTTCTTAAAAGCTGCCCCCCAATATTTTCTCAATTTAGAAATTCACATCAAACTTTAAGTTGACAAGTATGAAGTTTAAATCATGCTTTGTTCCACTTTTTGACGTCACCTCCTTTGCATCACACCCAGCACATCGATGATCCCTGTTTATGATTCTGATTCTCAATTTCATTCTCTTCTCTTTATTTCTAGTCCAGATTACAAAAATCTCTGGCCAAGTTTCAGCAGATCACTCTGAATTAAATCCATAGTTCCATTCTTATTCCCCTCAAACTTGTTTTCCAAAGAACAAAGAGAATGTTCTTAAAACTAATATTGAATAATATTACTTCCCTTCAAACCTTTTTCTTTGCATCTAGAAAAAAAAAATCCACAGCGTCCTCTATGGCCTGTAGGACCCATCTCTTCTAACTACTAACTTGTCCTCAGTCTTCAAACCCCTAGAATGTCACATTTCTATTACAGCTACGTGCTTCTTCTTCCAATTGCTGAAACACACCAAGCTCTTTCCAGGCTTGGAGTCTTTGAACAGGATGTTCCTTCTGCTGAAAACACTTTCCTCTTCTCTTTGCATATCTAGTTCCATTTCACCAGTCAATATTTGAATAGTCACCATCAAAAATCTATCTTCCTGACTCTTGTTAAAGTGAAGGTCAGGTTTTAAGAAAGGAAGAATTAAAAAATGCTCCCCATTATCATCCACCTCAGTACCATGTTTTCTTTTTCTAAATAGTGCTTGATTACAATTTGCAATTCATTAAAATATTTTTTGTTTTCTTATTTTATCGTATGTTTCTCTCACTAGAATGTGACAAGAACCAGAGATCATGTGTATTTTGTTCATTTTTGAGCCACAGCAGAATAGTGAGCTTTAAGTGGTCATCATTAAATATTTTTACATCAGTTTTCAATATTTAGAAACCTATTCTCTCCCTTTGTTTGAATGCTTTTATGCATTAATCTGCCATCTTAGATTTTCCTTGCTGAATAATTATTTTCTCTTCTCCCTCAGAAAAACCTACACACCACTGGCACCAATGTAACAAATTTTCTACCCCTCCACTCACTTGGTATGAATGATAAATGACATATTTGGTAAAAAAAAAAAAAAGTTCAAGGCAATTGGCTTTGAGAAGTTTAAAATAGCTACTTTGAACCATTTTTTCTTCCCCCAATAAACTTAGTTCATTGAAATTATAAAATATGCACAAACTATTCTCAAATATAAAGTTTGGTTCTAATAGCTGATCAATATTTTTTTTTATATTGTGCTTTTCAAATAATCCACTTAAAATACCTTAAGACTTTGTAATAATCAGGACCATATTCTTTAGTGCATTCTTTTTATAGAAAGAAATAATGAAATTAGTTTTCTTTCTTAAATAAAACAAAATCTATGTCATTGAGTTTTTACTAAAAAGCTGGAAACCTGATGGAATCCTAACATAATAATGTATGTGTTTTAGCTAGATGATTAGCAAGAAAAAAAGGGAGAAAGGGAAAGTAAGGTCATAAAGTATCTTATAATCAAATATCAATGACTTTTTTGCTAGGAATTAGTTACCCATAAAAAGACCATGTATGCTACATCAGAGGTGTAAAAGGGAGGTTTATCAAAACAGAATCAATACAAGTAGACATCCTTGATCATTTTTAGGAATTTTTTTTTAATTTTAAATAAAAAAGAAGAGGAGCCTGTATTTCCAAGGAAATGATGGATTCCTACTTTTTGCAACAGATACTTCCTCTAGGCAAGTTCCAATGTCACTTGTAACATCTCCAACAATTTTAGTCATCTGAAGAATCCAAAACCCCATACGGTCCATAAGAGAAGCTTCATCATCTTTTCCTATTTCAGTTTCTATCTGTAACTCAGTCAACAATTAAAAAATTCATCAGCTTCAGATAGCCTTGCTCTAAAAGACCATAGATAGAAACAGAGAGGGAGGGAGGCAAAACACAAGAGACTCTTAAATACAGAGAACAAACTGAGGGTGGATTGAGGGGTGAGGGACAGGGAAATGGGTGATGGGCACTGAGGAGGGCACCTGTTGGCGATGAGCGCTGGGTGTTGTATGTAAGCTAATTTGACAATAAATTATATTAAAAAAAAAGACTACCAGGGAAATATAAGATCACCCATCTATTTTGAAGAGAATTACTTGAAAGTAGGCTCATAGTGTTAGTTAGTTTAATTCACTATTTAATAGTCTCTACACATTATGCAGGTCACTCCTCTAGGTACCCCAAGGCTCTTAGAAAAGCACAATACATATTTGATGCTAAAAAAATATTTGTTAAATTCAGAATTAATGGAGTCTCTATCTCTAAGGAGTAGCTGAACTTTGGATATACTGTACCATGTAGATTCATTTTTTTAAAATCCCAATCCAAATTTTCTTATAACTTAAATAATAATCATTATAAGCGCACTAACTCTACCCTTGGATATGATAGTGTTGCAACCTCATCTCTGTAAGATCAGGTAGAACAAACTAGATGAGTTTTACCTCAAGTACAGGTCACCCCAAAACTGTAAATTAATGATTCTGACACATGATTGAAATCATAATGACCAAAATACTACCCTCCCACGAGTATCTTTAGGTTGAACCAAGTCTGACAAAAACCAATCGAACATCATCTGTACTGAATTATTGGCAAATCCTGGCATTAAGATATCTTAACTATGAGCGTGCCTGGGTGGCTCAGTCGGCTAAGCACCCGACTTTGGCTCAAGTCATGGTCTCCCGGTTCACAGGTTTGAGCCCCGTGTTGGGCTCTGTGCTGACAGCTCAGAGCCTGGAGCCTGCTTCAGATTCTGTGTCTGCTTCTCTCTCTGCCCCTCCCCCGTTCATGCTCTGTCTCTCTGTCTCAAAAATAAATAAAACATTTAAAAAAAGAGATCTGATCTGTGCACAGGTAAGCATCCTTTGTTTAATAGTTCACTATTTACCTAAAAGCATTATTCTAAATAAAGGTAATAGAAGTGATGCTATTTTTAGAACAGAATTTTACCTAACTCACATAAAAGGTCATATGGAACTTTGCATTCATTATTTTAACAAATACATTTCAGTGTTTTGAGGCATGCCTTATCCTATAAAAAATACTATTTTATTATTTTATATTTTGTGAAACTTCTTTCTGACAAAATGAAATTTTAGTCTCTGTGTCTCCCTTTAATATATGAGAATTATTGCAAAATCATAAAAAATTATTGCAAAATCACCATTTGCACATTAATAAGTTTCACCAGGTAAAGGAAAAAATGAACTTTAAAAGTACACAGAATGACAATCAGGAAAAGTTATGGGCATTTTCTAAGATATTCAATTGCCCTGATTATGAATTGTTTTAGTTATGTCAAGATTTCATTTTATCAGAACTAGTGTCTTACAAAAAATAAATAAATAAATAAGAGAGAGGAACTTTCCTTATGTGGAATCTGTAAGGAGTAAGAATTTTAAACAGTCTTTCCTGTTTTAAGTCATTCCTCCAATTTTAGATGCACCTGCTGCTTCTATTCCTAGGTATTTCAAGGTGTTCTCAGAAGGAAATAACTCACTTCACTGCACTGTAATCCTCCATTGCAGGCAGTCGGATTTCCCTTTGCTCTGATCTGTTAAGCCAGTTCCCATTTGCCTTCTCCCTTCCATAATTTTATTGACACATTTTCTTTGCTGCCATCTTCTCTCATTCATTTTGCCCATGTGGATTTATTTTCTTTTCTATAACTCTCAGGGAGCATAGATAAATGGATATGTTTAGTCAGAAGTGTATAGACATTTTTTAAAGTATAGGAATATAGATAACATTTTTAATCTATCCACCCATATAAAATTTATGTTTAATATGTTCTTCAATATATTTTTTAAATAGTATATAAAGAGAAAAATAGAGGTTATGGGAACGTACCATATGTCTATAGTGGTTGTACTGATATAGTTGTTCATATTCTTCATTTTTATTTCTTTTTAAATTTTTGAGATTATGCATGTTTCTTTTTATATTGGAATATAATTTATACTTTGTTCTCTTACAGCACAATTAGATTAGAATATCTTATACTTGTACTATTCATCCTCAAAGTAGATACTCTATCATGTTTTCATGTTGGAAAGAAACATGAAAAAGAAGACAAAAGAAATAGAGAGTAAGGTGGTCTGGGATTTTTGACTTAGTTTGAACTGTTCTGGTTGGTTTGGCTGCAAATGGTTCCCTTGTACATTAGTTTCCCTGGGCTTCCAAAACAAAGTAGCACAACTGGGTAGTTTAAACACCAAATGTATTATCTCCCAATTTTGGAAGCTAAAAATCCAAGATCAAGTGACAGTAAAGCATTCTCCTTCTGAAGGTGGTAGAGAAGGATGTGTTTTGTTAGTTCCTTGATTTCTGGCAGCATAATTGTAATCTTCACATGGTGTCTGGTCATACACTGATGACCTCATCTCAACTTGACCATTGGCAAAGATCTTTTTATAAATAAGGTCACATTCACAGATATTGGGGGTCAGAACTTCAATACCTTTTCCGGGGACCCAACTCAACACAAAATACCTCGTTCATGTCAAAAGATCCTTGGGAATCCTAAAATTCTATTCACTGCATCCACATGGACTTCATGTTGATGCTCCAAACCGACTTCTTCTAAAAAACAACTGTCCTCGAGCAGTGGATCCCATCCATAGCAGATCATTAGAATCACTAAGAAGTGTTCACAAAATAAATATACCAGTACTTTCCAGTCTTAGAGGTTCCAATTGACTAGGTATGGGGAAGGGGATAGGCAATGTGAATTAAAAAATTTCTGCAACTCTTTTAATGGTCACTCAGATACGGGAGTCACTCATCTCCAAAGTATGCACCCCTGGGTATGCAGAATATAATCTACTAGAGTGCAAGAAAAAAATTAGCAGAGCTTCTATTTCTGTTCATTCAGACTTTTTAAATGTCTGTTTATATGTATTTTTCACAATGTACCTTATGTTACAGTAGAAATCATACATATAAAGGTATATGTGTGGGTATATATAGATATATAATTTATAAATTAGAATATATAAAGGAGGCATACTTTTTAAAATTTAATTTATAGTTTGGTAACATATAGTATATTAGTTTCAGGTGTACAATTTAGTGATTCAACAGTATAGTATCTGTCTTTCTCTGACTGACTTATTTTACTTAGCATCATACTCTCTAGCTCCACCCACATTATCCCCAAAGCAAAATTTCATTCTTTCTGATGGAGGAATAATATTCCGTTGTATATATACCACATCTTCTTTGTCCATTTATCAATAGATGGATACTTGGGTTGTTTCCACAATTTGGCTATTATTGATAATGTTGCTATAAATATCAGCATGTATCCTTTTGAATGAGTATTTTTTTATTCTTTTGGTAAATACCTACTACCATGATTGGTGGATCCTAGGGTGCTCTATTTTTAACTTTTTGAGGAACCTCCATACTGTTTTCCCGAGTGGCTGCACCACTTTGCATTCCTACCAACAGGGTAAAAGGGTTGCCCTTTATCCACATCCTCACCAACACCTGTTATTTCCTGTGTTGTTAACTTTAGCCATTCTGACTGGTAGGAGGCATATTTTCAAAACTTTAACTGAGGGGAGACTGCAAGCCAAGGCTTTTGGAGAACACTGCCTTAAAGGGTACTGAGATGGATTATTATCTGGTCTTCTGTATCATGCAGGTACTCACTGAAGATAAACACAGTCATGAGGATGACAATGACGGGCAGGACTCCCACTGGACTTGCAATAAAAATATGTTTATGGGACATTATAATAGATGAGTTTGTACATACTATGGGGCACTTAATTTGTATCACTAAAATGTTCCAAACACCATCCTCATTATATACTATGGGTATTTTTTGCTAAACAATGAACAAACTGTATGTATATATACGCTTATGCATAAATCAATGTTTCACTGGTACATTTTAAAGCAAAAGCAACACATTGAGATGAGAGGATTTTACTTTAATTTTAAACTTGAAAAATAAGTGAAAAGATAGACCCAAAATTTAAAGAACAATAGGTGTAGGGAATTCATTTACATGGTAGATTGTTATATAGCTTAAAGGAGGAGAGAGAGAAAAAAGAAAATAGGAAAGGGACAAAGAAAGATTTTTTTTTTTAATGGAAGGAACATAGAAAGATTCCAGGTATTAAATTAGAGGGAAAATACCTTCCTTATAAACAATAGAGCCCTGCCAATTGTGCTGAGAGAGAATGAGGTGGAATTGATTGTGCCAGAATTAGATAAAGCACTAGCTAAACAAAGAGCTTCTGGCATTCTGAGGAAGGAGCCAGAAAGTACAAAAAAAGATCAGCTCAGTGGCAGTCAGCCATTAGATACCAATGAAGCTAATCCACACCACAAACTTGCGAACGAAGTAGATTTTCCTCCTTGTCTGTTCTCACAAATAATCATTAATTTTAAGCACAGCTCGGGCAGGTGCGCGGAGAGTCCCTGCTGTTTTGACATTGTGTTGGAGCCTTTCCAAGCAGCAAGCTGGTACAGTCCTCAAGTCCCTTCCACTTCGCTGCTCCTCAAATTCACTTACATCTCTAGACAGCCCGTCTCCTACCTGTGACATGCAGGGGCAGACCAGCAATTCTGGCATCCAGAGAGGTTCGTTTTCAAAAATTTGGAGCCAAAACATCCATAAACCTATGCTGTGAGTGGCAGCAGGAGCATCCAGTCACTGATATAAACTGTCTAGGATGAGTCTACTTGGTTAATATGCTTATTGATCATCAGCCTATTAGATCAGCTACTGTGGACTGGATTTCTGACATCTTCATGCTCAAGGAGATGTGCTATGTACTCTGACTCACTGCACTTAAGATAAGCGCAAGTTGGGGCGCCTGGGTGGCGCAGTCGGTTAAGCGTCCGACTTCAGCCAGGTCACGATCTCGCGGTCCGTGAGTTCGAGCCCCGCGTCGGGCTCTGGGCTGATGGCTCAGAGCCTGGAGCCTGTTTCCGATTCTGTGTCTCCCTCTCTCTCTGCCCCTCCCCCGTTCATGCTCTGTCTCTCTCTGTCCCAAAAATAAATAAACGTTGAAAAAAAAAAAAAATTTTTAAAAAAAAAAAATCTTTAAAAAAAAAAAAAAAAAAAAAATAAGCGCAAGTAATACAGGAATTTATACCAGATTCAATGTACAGAAGGCATTCAAAAGAAAAAGGCTAAGTTCTTATAGTTCTAAACCTTCACCATATTAGTTTCCATGGTATATTCGACAATGCTCAAGACTGAATGTCCATTTACTTTGCTCATCCATTTTGCCTTCACCCTTGGGGAGGGGGAGGCAAATAAGAAATGAAAGAGGAAAAGGCTAGAAGCTGTTTTATCTATCTCTTTTCTCCCCTTCTTAAGGCCTAGAAATTTTTCCGATAAAGAGCATTAGTAGGTATATCAATGGTTACAGTTCATTAAATAACAGATGTCACAGAGGGATTGCAAGCTCCAGGGAAAATGTGCCCCAGTTGTGCACACAGCACTCCCCTGTCCCCAAAGATTTATAGACAGTGCCACATGTCTTGGTGAAAGATCCACTGTGTCCACTGAGAGCTTTCCTGGTGGTGAACAGAGTGAGGCCACATGAGGAACCATTTGTAACATAAAGACATCTGCCACCTTGCCAACTCTTCCCCCAAGATTTGGTGAGGACCACCGATGTATGTAAAGATCACTTCAAGTTCCTTAGAAAGAAAGACCTGTGAAATAAGTGCATTAATTTTCCTTCGAAGTTTTCAGGGAGCTAACGACCCTACCCATAATATGTGGGTACAGCTATTGACACATAGATTAGATGGACTGCCCACTAACATGGAAGAATAAATGACAAAGTTAGAAGATAAAAATATGAAACACTGTTGTCTCCTAATATCCTAGGAACCAATGCTCTGTTCACTGAAGGAAAGATTTATGTGGATGCTATCAAGACACAGAGAATGTGAGTTCCCTAAGTTTCACATACTAGGAAATAACTTTTATAAAACACACTATACAAAGATCATCTCTAAGTGGATAATATATTTTTTAAGAAAGGGAACTTGACAAATTAACAACCAGTGAAGAGTGCAACAACATCTCACTTTTAAGACATCTAAGAAAAAATAAAATAATAAGCCAAAAATTGATAAAGAAAAATCATTCCAATTTTTTGGCTTGAACCCAGGCTACATTCTTTTATAAAGTTTAAGACTATCATGCTTAAAGATAAAGTTACATTTTTCAAAATGGAAACTTGAGGAATTGTGAATACAGTTGGCCCTCTGAGTTAAAAAGATATCCATGTCTTGAATTTTAATTCCAATTATACAGCTTGCGAGCTAATGCCGAACGGACTTGTTTTCCTCTCTGTTTAGAAAAGGGAGGAGAGAAGGGAAAACTACACATGGCATTATTGGAAAGAAGCCAAGTGGCAGAGTGCTGGGGAAGAAATTGGCAGCCACACTATCTGAGATCAAACTGGCGACAACTTTCAATGCATTTCAAAAATAAGATGTAGCATAGTATGACAAGTATAAACTTTTAACAAAAGCGGTGAAAACTCTTGCATTCCCTCCCCCTTTTTTTTTTTTTTTTTTGCAATTATCATTCTAGCTTTCTAAGTGTTCCCACTTGATTTCAGCTACATTGCTATTTTGGTGTAAATGTCAAGAAAATCTTAAAGACTATATTTTTCTAATCTTGAAAGATGCCTCAACTTTTTTTTGGAGAAAACAAGGCTCTGACAAACAAAAGAAATTTGGAGGCAACTTCTGCCTGATTAAAAATGGAAAATATCAGAAAGAATCCTTGCTAAAGAAAAACAAACTAGCTATTAAAATTGTTAGCATTCTACAAGACCCATAATCTAGTCCATGATACCTGAACATAATGGCCCCTTTTATGTGAGGCTCTTGGAGCATCTCCAAGGCAGTTATCTTCTTTAATCTCCAAACTATTGCTGCAAGAGAGAGAAGTGCTGCCCATCAAAGCCCCATTTTCCAGATAGTAAATTCTCAAGTGCAAGAAATTTAAGTCTTACTTAATGATCCAGAAAAAAAAAGTAGGGGTGGGGGGGACAGTTAGGAGAGATTTGCCAGGTCTAAAGTGAGTCGTGTTCATCCAGATTGATAGGTATAGTTTTATCCCCTTATATCTCGCAATCTCATGGAAGGAGGAATTTACACTTCCCTCCCCATGAGGGAATGATACTGGAGGAAATATATCTGGTAACTCTTTCCACTCATATCCTCTTATTCACTCTTTCCCTAGAGAAGAGGAATGGCTCATTTTAGGGATGAGATTGAGAAAAATGTTCTGAGCAGGTGTAGCTCAAACTCCTCTTGGTGCACTCTCCCATCTAGTTTACCGCTGAACACACTCTGCTCTACATAGGTGACAAGTCTATCAGACTAGGCTCTGCCTACAAAGGATGATTTAAGTTGTAGGTTTAAGTAGGGTCCTCCAACCCAGCTTTTTAGTTATGTTGTTTTGGTCATTTTCTATGGCTATCCTTCAACTGGTTCAGAATATAGAAGAAGTATGAGGGACACTTTCAAACTTTCTCGAGTGCCCTATTAAGTAGTTTAAATCAATCAAAAAAGAGGTCTAGTTCATAAGATTTAGCCTAGTGATAATGATGACCATAATGACAATGGTGATAATAATGGAAATAACCAGCATGCTTTGTCACCTACCATGTGCCAAACACCATGCTGCCTATAACAGATTTACATATATTAACTCACCAAATGGTCATATAAGTCTATGAGGCAGAGACTACAATTACAGTGTCACATGAAAAATTGAGGCAATCAAGGCTTAAGAACCTTCCCAAGAGCAGAATTTGCTCTATTCACCACTGTTCTTATTGTCACTAATAACTTCAGGTGTTAAGTTTCTCAGGATTCACATAAGAGTGAAAACAGAAGACCATGGGGGAGGGGAAGGAAAAAAAAAGTTAGAGAGGGAGGGAGCCAAACCATAAGAGACTCTTAAAAACTGAGAATAACTGAGGGTTGATGGGGGGTGGGAGGGAGGGGAAAGTGGGTGATGGGCATTGAGGAAGGCACCTACTGGGAGGAGCACTGGGTGTTGTATGGAAACCAATTTGACAATAAATTTCATATTAAAAATAAATAAATAAAATCATGTTATCTGCAAAAAAAAATAACTTCAGGTGTTATCTAACCCTCCTCTTATCAGTCATTTTGTAATGAATAGTGTTTATTATTTTTTAAGACTTTTTTTTTATTGCTAGAGAGAAAGCAGGGGAGAGGGGCAGAGGGAGAGGAAGAAACAGAATCTCAAGTAGGCTCTGTACTGTCAGCATGGAGTCGGATACAGGACTCTATCCCATGACCTGAGCTGAAATCAAGAGTCAGACGCTCAACCTACTGAGCCACCCGGGATGCCCCTATAATGAATAGTATTTATTATTTTCTAATCTGTTAACCTTGACTACTTGGCATGATGTGCTTATGTATCTATGATTGTTTTTTATGGTAATTTTCAAAAAAAGGTAAGAATAATAACAATAGGGACACTACCTAATGTGTCGAGAACTAGATGAAGCAATTATATTGTCTGATAAAATATTCAAAAACATTGAATGAGGTAATGGTGTTATTATCCCCATTTTACAGATGTGGTTTAGAAATCTGGAGTATCTTTGTTAAGGTTAGTGAGTGTTAAGCAGTTATCAATGCATATGTGTCACACTCTCACATCCATGATCTCAACTCTATGTCATATAGATGGAATTTGAAATCAAAACATCTTTAATCATTGATCTGTCTGTAACACCCCAGGAGGTTAACTCATACAAAACTTTAAGAAAACATATCCCGATAATAGATTACTTACATATATTATTTTCTTTATATCTCAAATAATAATTATGATGTGCTTTTTGTATATTTAAGTCATAAGTCTCACCATAACTGTCTAGACTTACCATAATTTGGAGAGATTTAAAATGCAAGGGTATTAAAGTGCTTTATAGCACCATATGCACTGTGCTCATCCTGTAAAGCCCCCTGGAAGTATAGGAAAACTTATAGTTCACTTCTCTACCATAATACTTTTGATAATTTGGACTCTCATCAAAAACTCTTCTGCTTTTTCCAGAAAAAAATAATCTGCTATTTAATTATTTTCTATGATTTTCATATATCTCTTCTAGATGAACCATTCTGTTTTTGAACAGTTCATTAGCAACATCTAAAAGTTCCACTTATCATTAAATGGTAAATTAGAATTACCAAAAAGGAAGTTGTGGAATGCAGCCGGTCCAGCCTACATTGAAACTTAATACAATATGGCCACCTGTCTATGTTTTGCACTTAATTGGAGCTCAATAAATACCGACTGCTTTGTTGATGTACTGAGTTGAATCAGTGGGAGGATAGATATGCACAGGATATTCAAGCAGCTTATGGATAAGGAGCATAGTAGGGTACCTACAAACGGAGATTAGAAGCAAAATAGTTTTAAAGATATCCTGCAGCATAACTTCAAACAGTCATGGCTATAGATCACTGGGAAACCCTTGCAGCAGATGGCTCGAGCTAATGCTCAGCTAAAATGAAATGGCTGCTTTCACAAAAATGCCAGCCAATCTCCAAGAGAAGGAGATGAGTTTTCAAATGTAGGACAGTCTGTATGTGTATATAGTGGAGAAAGAGCTGTAACATATAGAACATTTTCAGCTTAAATGTCTTAAGAAGCAAGTTCGCTCAATATCTCTCCCCTCTCTCTCTCTTTCTCTCTCATTAACTGCATTCACTTATTTATATAAATGTTGTTTCACCATTCAAGTCATCAACAACACCACAGAGCACAAACACATAATAGTTTTAGTGACATGAGAAGAAAAAAAGTTGGAAAGCATATTATTCCAGAATTCTATGTTAAATAGGCTCATGGATCTTTCCAGCATACTTAGATTTGAAAAAAAGAGAAATATGTGTATGTATATATATATATATATATATATATATATATATATGTATGTGTATATATACATATATATATATATATATAGTTATCTGCTTCAATGAGCTATATTAAGTATGCACATTTTTATATTAAGCCATTTTGTTCACAGTTGTGGACTGTCCATTATTCATAATAATTGATAGAATGAAGCATATTCATGTTGTACTTATCATAGCACTTCTTAATTTTTACCATGGGCTTCTCATCTATCTGGATTTCAAATAAAAATAATTTAATGTCATAAAAATTGGCCCTGAGGCAAAATAATTAAGTAGGAATTCTCAGCAGAATCTCTCTTATCTCATCTTTCAGTTTCTTTCCCATTTTTCCTGTCAGTGCCTTTTTCTTGTTAGAAATTCTATCTATCTCCAGTGAACTCATGTTCTCTCTGCCCTCTGATTATCAAAGCTTTTCTTAGCTGTTAAATAAAACCACATGAGAAGATCTCCCCCACCCATATGAGTGGCACCATGGCAGGAGAGGAATCAGGAAAACTGAATGCAGCAGGATGGAAGGCGGTCCATGGAACAAAAACAAGAACATTGTTTTAGAACCAGGCAGAGAATTGTGTGTGGTTCCTGGTGCCGATATACTACAGAGGATGCAGTGTGTTTGCTGGGCATCATCAGGAACCACACTTGAAAGGAAGTGATAAAATAATTGACACCATTGTACGACTGAGTTATAATAACTTCATGTTTCACTCCTGCAAGGGTCATATAAGGTTCAAAGAAGATAAAGTAGTTAGGGTTGAAGTTGAGGGATTTATTTGATACCCTTTTGTTTTCCATAAGAAGGGATCTTATCTAAAGACTCCTGACTTCTTGCTTGTCCCCTACTCCTCTCTATGGGGGTAGAATGTGATACTCGGTGGATGGGATTGAGCTAATCCATCACAAGCCCTAAATAAGAGGGATCTCAAGTACCTCCTGCCTTATTATCCTTAGGTGAGTAGAAGGGCAATGTATCCTTGGGTAAAAGTGTCTGTTCCTCAAAGATCTGGAATGGGAAGACCAGGTAGGACCAGATCCATCTAGCTCATATGGGGCTGCAATTACATCTGTAAGACCTAATCTGTTTTCTCTCTCTCTAACTCATATCTATTTTTCAGTTGGCTCTAAAGACAGAGAATAGAGATGTCACTTAACAGACCTGATAATAATTTTTAATCTCTACCTAGAATTTGAGTTGTCCTTGATGGGAAGACAAGAACTATTCTGACAATCTTCAAATTATATTCCCCACACAGTAACTGACATCAAATGCCCATAAATCAACTGTGAATTTAATTATATAGATCTTCCTTGACTTACGATAGGGTTATGTCCCGATAAACCCACTGTAAGTTGAAAATATCATAAGTCAAAAATGCATTTAATACAGCTAATCTACCAAGCCTCATAACTTAGCCTAGCCTAATTTAAACATGTTCAGGAAACTTGTATTAGCCCACAGTTGGGCTAAAATCATCTAACACAAAGCCTATTTTAAATTAGGTGCTGAATATCTTATGTAATTCATTGAATACTATACTGAAAGTGAAAAAACAGAATGACTGTATGGGTGTAAAATGCTTGTAATTGTATTGCTTGTTGACCTTCATGATCATGTGGTCAACTCGCACCTACAGCTGCTACTGCCCAGAATTACAAGAGAGCATCATAATGCTTATCACTAACCCAGGAATAGGTCAAAATTTGAAATTTGAAGTACAGTTTCTACTGAATGTGTATTACTTCCTTACCATAGCAAGTCAAAAAAATCAAGTCAAACCATTTAAGTAGGAGCCATCCCTATTTTCAAACCTGTTACATCACTTATTTGTCTGAATTGTGGTATTTTCTGTAGCAATTAGAGATGTCTTCATGTTTTTTTTTATATTCAGAATACAATTCTATACCACCTATTATTATCCAGTTCACCACTTAAGCCCCAGCTAAGGTCCCATGACTTTCCTTACCTAAACTCCCAGTTATTTGCCTATTGTACTTTCCCATTTGACTCATTTTGTGTGCCACAGCATTTTTTCTTTTTCCTTTTGTGTTATCTAAATGTCAGCTGTAGTTTTCTTCCCAACTTGAGCCCAGATAATATTTTACCTTCCATGAACTACAGAAAGTACAATACCTTCCATAAGATCTCTGTCAATGTATGGGGTTCATGAATCTCTGGTGACTTCTGGTTCCCTTCCCTTGCCCCTGACTTCCTTTTGTGCTGGATTTTTGGCCTCTACTCTTTTACTCTCCTCTATCTCTATCCCACTGTGGATCCAAACTTGGAATACTACTCTTTTATTGTGCTTCCATAAAAATAGCTCAAAAAAAGTGCATGTGCCTAGCACATATTTAAAGGTATTAGCAGATGAAAGGCTGGGGCACCTGAGTGGCTCAGTTGGTTAAGCATCTGACTCTTGATCTCAGCTCAGTTCATGATCTCATGGTTGGTGAGACTGAACTCCACCTTGGGCTCCACTGGCTGCGCAGAACCTGCTTGGGATTCTCGCTCTCCTTCTCTCGCTGCCCCTCCCGTGCTCACTCTCTCCCTCACAAAATAAACAAACATTTTTTTAAAAAACAAGAGAGAGATGAAAGACACTTACATAGAAGAAATGAAAAATCATAATTAAAATTCAATATTAAATAGTGTTGTACTTAAAAGTTCACTTTGTCATTATTCAATATTGCTTGGCCATCCCCTATTTTTCTCCTCCCATTTCTTTTTTTTTTTTTTTCTGCCCTCTGCTCTGCTAGAAAATAAAAAAATAAGAATAAAGGAAAGTAAATATTTCTTACAGCCCCTTTTCTCAAACGCCGGTCAAGACTCTTCATATTCAACAACTCAGCAGAAGCTTTGAAAGTACCACCTATGAGTAGGGTGGACAGAATTCAGGGTATCACATAATGAAGGTTTCATCCTTCTGGCCACATTTCTAATACTTACTTTATTGGAATTTCATGATAACAAGTCTTCACTCTCCAACTCACTGAATGAGTCTCCTAGTCAAGGAAAATATTTGTATTTCACACCTTCACAGTATCCAGCATAGTGTAAGGTACACAATGTTTTCTTAGGGCAGTAAAAGGAGTGCTACCTGACTAAGGAATTGCTCAGCTAACTTAAGCCCAGATCAGGCTAGGGAATAAATAAACCAAGTCCTTAAGATCTCCAACTCCTTCTACTTTCATAGGCAGTTAGCTTTATCTGAATTATCAAGTGATTCCACTCTTCTTGTCTTTGATCCTTTCCAACTACTACTTCAGCTTCAGAGTCGGTCCCTGATTTCCACGATCCTTAGTTTGAAGCATAAACTCTACACAGATCAACTGCTTAGTCCCTTAGTGGGAAGGGACAAAACTGTTCTCTTGAAAAACTAAGAGGAAGTGAAACATCCTGTGGGGAAAAAAATCTGTTTCATTTAATTGTTATTTCAACTTTGTTGCTATTTACTACTAAACTAAAATCACATCCATGACACAGAGAAAGACTAGAAAGAAGTGTCAGATATTGCAGCCAAGTTCTAACAACCTTGTAGGCAGCACCACAGAAAATTCCCTTAAATTAGGAACAGGTAAGATTATTTATGTCACTGGAAATTTTATATCCTAGTATCTGAAAAACAAATTTCTAAGCACATTTCATTCTAGACCATCTGCTTAATTTCTTAACTCATGCAGTATAATTTTGAAATATTAAAATCTTAGTTCACCAAAACAATTTAAAATACCATTTGCCTTTTTCTTTATTTCTCTGAAATCAAGGATTACTTATTCATTAAATATTTATTAAGGACATGGTATATACTAAGCACATTGCAAGGTGCTAAAATGCAAACATGTATAGTCTTTTGAGGAAAACTACTATTACTACTATTACTATTACTCCTCCTAATAGATTTTGAAAATCGTCAATTTTTTTTGCTAGGAATAGTATTTCACACCTCTGCTTTAGTACAAAAAAAAAAAAAGCAAATTTTCACAACAATTTAAATTAATACTGCCAAGCAACTAATGTCAAAATTTAGAAATGACCATTGTGTCACTTTGTTTTGTTTAAGGATGTGTATCTGATAAAAGAAATCCTTCCACCATTCATGGAACACCATAATTTCCTAAGTGAAACAGACCATCTGAGGGAGAGTAGAAAAATATTCCTTACTTGTCTCCACATCTTTCCATTGACCATGAAACCCAAGCTCTGAATAACCATAAAACTTGGCATTTATTCTCTATATCTAAGAAGAGCATTTAGAAGACCTTGAAGAAAGACAGACATATCCTTGGAAGTAGCTCCATACACAGGAAGAAAATCCTTCAAACTAATTTCTAATTTTGCAAAATGTAAATACTATACATCACTGGGAAAATCATGAGAAAAGAACTTGGTCAGTTGGAAAGGCAGTAATATTAAAGGAAAATGGAAGTGGATGACATTTCAAAAAAGCATTAGAAGGAGGTCAAAAAATGCAATAACAAAATATAAACCAGCTATACTGGAAGAAAAAATAACAAGCAGAAACTGGTGCTGAAGAAAATAAAATCCCTGACAAGGACCCATATTACAGGCCATACTCTGACTGCAAAGTGATACTCATATCAGATGAATAGTTTTTTTAAAGGCTAGGCAATTAGTAAATTTTTCATATTCTTTGGTAAAGAGAACATGAAACCACAACTATAGGCTCCTTAGAAATTAGGAACAGAATGATTATATATCAAACTAAATTTATAGCCATAGTTAATGCTGTATGCTTTATATTAAAGAAAAAAGGAATAAAAACAATTGAACTGGGCACTCAGTTAAATATACTAAAAAAAAAGAAAAATGAAATAATCATATGAAAAGTAAAGGGAAATTATTTATTAAGAATAGAAGTTAACAAATTGAGAAACATGTCTCCAGAGCTAATTATCTGAACACATCATTAAAACAGACTGATGGTGTTATTAAGAAATAGGGGAAGGAAGGGAATGAGGGAGAGAGGAAAGAGAGAGTGGGAGAGAGGAAAATAAAAGACTTTCTGGAATGAGAAAATTGGAAAAGATATACCATTCATCATGAAATGTAAATGCTTGGGAATAGTTAATACAAAATCTTTGAAAGTAAAAGTAATGTAAGAAGCCTTATCATATGATATATTAAAACCTAAATAAATAAATGGATGAATAAATAGATAATAAATACATGAAATAAGCAGATGCATAAAATAATTCCTTATGCCAGTGAAGAAAGATAAATTTAAAGAAACAAAGATTACTGAGAACATTGAAAGATGTAGTGGTACCTTACACATATCAGAATGGCTAAAATCAACAACACAAGAAAAACGGGTATTGGTGAGTATATGGAGACAAAGGAAAACTTGTGCACTATTGGTGGGAATGCAAACTGGTGCAGCCTCTGGAGAAAACAGTATGAATTTCCTCAAAAAGTTAAAAATAGGATCCAGTAAACACACTGTTAGGTATTTACCAAAAGACTACAAAAATACTCAAAGGGGTACATGCATCCCAATGTTTATAGCAGTATTATCTACAATAGCCAAATTATGCAAATAGCCCAAGTATCCATCAACTGATGAATGGGTAAGGAATATGTGCTATTTACACACAATGGAATATTATTCAGCCACGAATCATGAAAATGAATGAAATCTTGCCTTTTGCAACGACATGGATGAAAATAGAGACTTTAATGCTAAGCAAAATAAGTCAGTCAGAGAAAGACAAAGACCATATGAGTTTACTCATATGTAGAATTTAAGAATCAAAACAAATGAGCAAAGGGAAAAAAGAGAGAGAGAGAGAAATCAAGAAACAGACTCTTAACTCTAGAGAACAAATTGATGATGACCAGAGGGAAGGTGGGTAGGAGGAATGGGTTAAATAGGTGATGAAGATTAAGAAATGCACTTGCTGTGATGAGCACCAGGTGATGTACAGAATTGCTGAATTACTATATTGTACATCTGAAACTAATATAACACTGTATGTTAATTGGAATTAAAATAAAAACTTAAAAAGCAAAAAAAATATATATATATATTGGTATATTCTCATATCACAATTTTTTTCCAAAATGAATTCAAAATGGATTAAATATTTCAATAATAAAAAGAAACCATAAATGTATCAGAATGAGAAATTACTTTTAATTACCTATTTCAAAGAATAAAACACATAAACTTTGATAGTTTGAATACACAAAAACTAAAAACACGATAAAGGAAAAATATCATTAATGAAGTGAAAAGACAAAGACCAAACTTTGAAAGAAAACCCACAGCCTACACAGCAATAAAATGTTCAGTATCTTCAATACAAATAGAACTTCTACAAATCAGTATTCAAAGTATGAATAATCCATTAGAAAAAAAAGGCCAAATTTCATGAATATGCTATTTATATAAGAAACACAAATGACCAATAAACTACATTTTAAAAAACCCAACCTAACTGAAGAAATTCTGATTAAAACAGCAATAAAGGAAGTTCTAGACTTACCTAATGAGTAAAACTTATGTAAACTATAATATTCATTGTTGGTGAGCAATTATCATAAGGACAGTTAATACACAGATAAGTAGTAACTTCTGGGAAGATAATTTATTTATATGAGTGTAATAAAACATTAAATGAAATTTTTCCTAATATCTGAAGAAGTGAGCTCTGGGACACAAAATCAATAGAAATAAATATCAAAAAAGCTGGTGAGCCAGGTACTTTTTTAGTACTTTAAAAAAATGTTTTTTAATTTTTATTTATTTTTGAGAAAGAGAGAGACAGAGTGCAAGCAGGGGAGGGGTAGAGAAAGAGGGAGACACAGAATCAGAAGCAGGATCCAGGCTCTGAACTGTCAGCATAGAGCCTGACACAGGGCTTGAACTCACAAACCACGAGATCATGACCTGAATCGAAGTTGGATGCTTAACCAACTGAGCCACCCAGGTGCCCCTTAGTACTTATTAAGAAGAACACAAATGATTATGCTTTATACGAACCTCACTTTCTTCCTGTTTGATAAACACAGCTGAACAGGGAAGCAGAAGGTATTTCAAATAGTCTAAGAGAGAGCTATGTCTTGCTCTTCCCCTAAAGCCAAATAATGAAGCTCTGAGAGAATTAATTAAAGAGACTCATGGGGCGCCTGGGTGGCGCAGTCGGTTAAGCGTCGACTTCAGCCAGGTCACGATCTCGTGGTCCGTGAGTTCGAGCCCCGCATCAGCCTCTGGGCTGATGGCTCGGAGCCTGGAGCCTGTTTCCGATTGTGTGTCTCCCTCTCTCTCTCTGCCCCTCCCCCATTCATGCTCTGTCTCTCTCTGTCCCAAAAATAAATAAACGTTGAAAAAAAAAATTAAAAAAAAAAAAAGAGACTCACATCTCATTCATTAGCTGGGGATCTTCTCATTCAGTGGATTGAATTATCTGCACATAGGAATATTTGAGCAGAGGTGAAAACAGGAAGTAGAGAGAAAGTAGAACAGAAGAGGAGTAGAGTGGTGTAGCCTGTACTCCTACCATTTTGTCTTGGGGAAAGCAGACATTACAGAAAGCAACAAACTTAAAACATCCTGTTCTTCTGAAAGTCACAAAGGCAGACAAGGAAGCAAGAGGAACCCAGAAACAAAAGGTTGTGTTGTAAACCAAAAAGAGGACCTGAGGTGTGTTGGCCAGAGATCTCAATGGAGCAGACATTGCATGTCAAAAAACTGAGCACTGAAGAGATCCCTTCCTAGAATCATACAAACATCCCAAGACAGCCACCAAATGAATGCTTGCCACAGGAGACATGACAGTCAACAGATCCAAGACATGACCTAACCAGGTAAAAAACCTTTCTTTCTTTCTTTCTTTTTCTTTTCTTTTTCTTTTTCTTTTTTTCTTTCTTTTCTTTCTTTCTTTCTTTCTTTCTTTCTCTCTCTCTCTCTCTCTCTCTCTTCCTTTTTATCATACCTCCCATTCTACTAGCTAGAAAAGAAAAAATGCATAAAAGGGAAAATAGAGATTGAATCAATACCTTAGGAACAGACTGTTTCCTCTGTACCCCAAGTCCCTCAAGCCTAGCTGTCACTAGGAGGAGAAGAGATATACAATAAATTGGATATGCAATTGGACCTTTATTTTATTTATTTAAAAATTTTTTTTTAATGTGTACTTATTTTTGAGAGGGAGAGAGTGAGAGAGAGAGAGCACATGAGCATGAGCAGGGGAGGAGGACAGAGGATCTGAAATAGGCTCTGTGCTGACACAGAGAGCTTGATGGGGCTCAAACTCACCAACAGAGAGATCATGACCTGAGCTGAAGTTGGATGCTTAACCAAATGAGCCACCCAGGTGCCCCTGCAATTGGACTTTTAAACTGGACTTCAATTGACTAGACTTTCTTATAAATACCTGAATGTAACATGAAGGCTGAGGGAACTGTCCAAAATGTCCAGAAAGAATGGAAAAGGAAATCTGAGAGAGCACAGAAAAAGGTAATTTGACCATTCAGACTGTTCAATAGACCTGCTATATGTTCCACGGTTCCTAAAATAATGCATCCCCCTTCACCCAGAAATGCCACTTCTGGAATTTATCTGTGGTGACACAAAGATCATATTGTCAAATCAAACTATGTAAATCTTAGATTTTACACAATATCAAACTTCACTATGATTTAACTGATACAGGGGAAAAACTTCTCGTTGGAGGAATCTGAGACCGTCAGATACAGCTTCCAATAAAAAAGCACTTTCTTCTCTCACAACAGGATATTGTTTGGCTCCAGATTAACAGATGAAGTGTTTGAGCAATGTATGTATACACATCGCTCATGCAGGGGAAGCCATTTGAGCTATCTTACATTAATTACAGCTTCTGTGGCCTTCCTCAGCTAGCCATCCCCTCATAAATTTATAAATTGCAGGGTTATTTACAATAAGCAGTTTCAACAGAATAGTTTTTCCCTGCTAAAGATCTTTTCATAGATAAGAATTTGCCATTATCCTTCTGCTAGTAAATATCATGAGTGGATTTATCAGGTCATTTGTATGTTTACCAGGAGGTCATTAGTATGTTTGCCAGATTTAATGCAGTCATTCTTTGGTCCTGGACATCTCTAGGAGAAAGTGAATTGGAACAGGACTGCTGCAAATTCTTTTCTTCCCAAGCCCCTAGTGAGAGCATCAGGTAAAAGTGTAGTTTTCAGGTACAGGATGTTTAATTCAAACAACTGTAACTACCTAAATATATGACAAATGAATACTTTAAGTTAATTGCTCATGCATTCATATTATGAAATAGTCTATAGTCATTATGAATAATAATAGGCAGACACCTATGTTTTGTCATGAAATTATGTTTATGAGAAATAGCTTAGTGGACAGGAAGTTTACAGAATATCGCTTCCTGGCCTTCTGAGGTCAAGGAAGTTTACAGAACAACACATATCATATGATACAGCATGACATGAATTTCATAACACATACACACACATTTAGAAAAAAAGATTAGAATGCTTCCGAAAAAAATATATATTAACAAGATCCCTGTTTATCACTTTTCCTGTCAAACAGATTTATTCTAATCTTGAGTTTTTTAGCAGTTTCTCCAGGTTCATAAAGACACATCACACCAAAAATAGTCTAATTCCCTTAGACGTACTTTACAAAAGAAATTTTCTTAACCTTGATTTACTGCAAAAAAAAAAAAAAATCTGGAAATCATTATAACCCTCCTCATTCACCCATTAGATATAGCTCCTTTCTTCTCCAATATTTCCCTGTTTACACATATATAACAACATGTCACAGGTATGTGCACTTTTGTTTGTCTCTTCTACTAAGTTGTGAAATTCCCTCAGGCAGGAGCTACCTCTATTTTCTTTCTATCCCTATTAAAATACCCGACATGCAAGATCTATTATCAGCAGCGTTCTTTTTCTAATCTGGACAGGAAGAAAAAAGAGAAAAGAATAAAGTACTGTAAGGCATTGTACCATGTGTCACAGGAAATAAAAACAAAGATACAGTGATTATTTGCATTCTTAAGAATTTAGTTTGTTGGGGCGCCTGGGTGGCGCAGTCGGTTAAGCGTCCAACTTCAGCCAGGTCACGATCTCGAGGTCCGTGAGTTCGAGCCCTGCGTCGGGCTCTGGGCTGACGGCTCGGAGCCTGGAGCCTGTTTCCGATTCTGTGTCTCCCTCTCTCTCTGCCCCTCCCCCGTTCATGCTCTGTCTCTCTCTGTGCCAAAAATAAATAAACGTTGAAAAAAAAAATTTAAAAAAAAAAGAATTTAGTTTGTAAAAATAAGATATGATCGCAACTTGTTTGCAAATTGTGGGCCAAAGTTTCTATAGGAGCAGAGTAACTTCTACCAAACTCTACTTCCGTCCCTTTCCTACTTTGCTCCACCCTCTGTAGGGTAGGAGGATTATATCTCTCAGGAGTTTGTTCTCCAGGTAACAGAAAATCCAACAAATAGTAGTTTAAACCAATACAGATTCATTATTCATATATCGCTGGAAGTCTAGAGGCTAACAGTGGCTGGCCCTGGTTCCTCTTTTCAATAAGAAACCAAAAGCTTTCTTCTTTTCTGCTTTTCCGTCCTCACTTACCCGGTTCGTGTGGGGCCTCATAATCTCAAGATGACTGCTCAACTTCAGATACTACGTCTACATTTCAGGGAGGAGGAGGTGAAGGGCTCAGAGGCAAAGAGGCATGCCTGGTAAATATGTCATATTTTATCAGGAATTTAAAAGCATTCCAAAGAGCTCCACTTAGCTGACAGCGCTCACAGTTCATTGGACAGAAAAAGAGTCCTAAAGTCATGACTAGATAGAAACTAGTTAAAGAACAACGTACTGGCCAGAAAAACGACAGCCACATTTGTTAAGCTAGTTAGTTATTGCCTGGGACGTTTCTTGGACTACAAACATTTGTGAGGAGTGTTACCACGTTTTCAAGTCACAAACCCATATGAAGCTTTTTCTGTTTAAATTATTGACTCACATTCGTGTGATAAGAAGACTTGGCCAAGACTAGCCTCCTCTATTTATGCCCAGCCATGCCTCTTTTTCCTACCTCTTTATTTAATGTAGTTATGTGGACAAGCAAACTGAAGACCTGCCCCTTAACAAGTCCTGCCAATTATACTCTTTGCCTTGTTTCTTCTATGTAGACAGTCAAAGAAGACCAGTTTTAAGAATTCCATTAAAGAGGCAGAGGGATATGAGCAGAACTTACTTAAGCTTGAGCATCGTTCTTTTTCTCCAAGCTATTACTAACATTTTCACTGGGGGCCATATGTACTAAGTCATTTATATAGAAAGTGGTATTTCCATTTTCATTTTTATGATTTTTGGGAAACCCTTTAAGCAGCGAGGGGAACTGGCATGTTTAAATTATTTTACCATGGTCTCTCTGTAACACTAGCTATGTCTCCATATCCCATTTTCTAACAGACCCATGACAGGCATGTAGCAATTGGCTCCATGAGTGCATACATATTTGGATTTTCTCAACCAACAGACAGTAAAAATGTAACTACTACAGCATGATGTGTATTAAGTACACTGATGCTATAAAAGGGTTTCTGTGTACAGAAAAGTTGAAAACCCTGTCCCAAATTGAGGTAAAGCAGATTTTTTTAAAATCAAAGAAATAAGCATGTTTTCATGGTCTGGCATTTTAAAATGTTAGAAGAATTAGGGGACACATAAGACCAAGAAACCAACATGAAAACCAAATTATACTGGCGAGGTAAAATGAAGAAACACATCTATCTGAAGAAACAGATGTAGCAATACATGAAAACATTCAAACTTAGATTTTTAAGAGCAATATACAAAATATGCATGGTTAATGCATCTAAATGATATGTCACATCAGAAATAAAGAAAAATTCCCCAAAGTTGAGATTTTTGAAATGTGTTATGGCAAAACAAGTATTTTTCAGTTTACATGCTATTATATAACAAAAATACTTACTGAAGTTGGTGAATAGCTTTCTATGAATGAACATCAGAAAGAAAATTAGTCACATATCTTATTTTGTTGTCTTTTTTTATTTTCAAGGAGAACATTTGTTGGAATAGGAAGTATAAGAAAAACAATGGTAAGAGGGAATTAAAACCAAAAGACATCATCAAAAGAGAATTTAGGCTCCTTAGGCTCTTACTTAGTGGTTTCCAAATGCTATCCCATAAACTGGCTAACAGAAGGAACACTGAAGGAAATGTTTAAGTATACATCTCTGGACCTACCTTTGAAAGCAATGATTCAGGATGTCTCAGGTAGAGCCTAGAATTCTGTACTTTAGAAAAAGTTATATGAATGATTTTGATGTGGGGGAGCCCATGAAAAAATTCTAGTCTCATGACCTCAGTAACTGCATTCCCTAGATACTGAAAGTACCTATCCTTGCTGTGATCTCTGAAGAATCTAGAAAATACTGAAGGCATTAAAAGAAGACGAAATGTACAGGAAGCAGAAAAAACATTCAAAGGTCCAGAGGAAAAAAGGGGTTTGCTAGGATCAAAGCACAGCAAGAAGGACACAGGGGCTAGAAGCGTGTAAGCAAGGGTGAATGTAGCAGAAAATAAGGGAGGTAAAGTGGATGGGGATCAGCACATGTAGGAGGAAATATGTGGGGTATAATAAGGACACTGCCTTTATTCTCAATACATTGAGAAGCAATTTAAGAATTATGAGCAAAAAAATGTGTTTTACTTATGTTTTTAAATTTTTTTTTTACATTTATTTATTTTTGAGAGATAGAATGAGACAGGGCACAAGTGGGGGAGAGGCAGAGAGAGGAGACACAGAATCTGAAGCAAGCTCCAGGCTCTGAGCTGTCAGCACAGAGCCCGAAGTGGGGCTCGAACCCACAGACTGCGAGATCATGAGCTGAGCTGAAGTCGTACACTCAACTGACTGAGCCACCCAGGCGCCCCTAATTATGTTTTTTAAAAGATAACTTTTTCTATTGGAAGGAAAGAAATGGGAAAGACAAAATTTCTTGTCCACCCCAATAAATTACTGTCAGCTAACATGTATTTGTTAAGATGGTAGCAGCACACATAGTGAAAATTTCTGGGTACATAGTGAGAAAAGTCTGGGTACATTTTTGAAATGCAACTATAAGGATTTGGGGTGAGTAGTCTAATGAGGATGAGGATAAAAGGGAACTGAAAGACAATTCCTAGATGTTTGCACAACCCCTGGGTAAATGAAGGTGCCATTTTCTAAAATAAGAAAATCTGAGAAATGAGCATATTTGGGGGTGGGGCAAAGGTGGGGATGGTGATAGAATTTTGCCTATTTGAGGACCAAGTGGAGATGTCAAGGAGGTAATCAGACATATTTGTCCAGTGTGCACAGAGATTTTAAGAATGGAACTGAAATTTGGGAGGTCATCACTAAGAGATGTAATTTAAAGCCAGGGGACTGGAAGAGATTATCTAGGGCGCAGGGTGTAGATGAGAACTAGATGAGGGCTGAGGAATGAATCTTAGTGCACTCCAACTTCAATAGATCAGGGAAGCAAAGGAGAGGATGACAATCACCAGAAAAGTGGGAATAAAACTCAGAGACAGTGGGGCTTGGGAAATCATACAAGAAAGGTATTCCAATAGTAGGGCATAATAAATTGTGTCAAATACTGTGAAATCATGAAGTTAAATGAGAATTAACCATTGGACTCAAAAAATGAATGACTTTGTCAAGAGTATTTTAGTGGAGGAGTAGAAAGGAAATCCATTAAAAGGAACAAATGAGAGGATGAGACATGGAAAACTCTTCTGAAAAATTTGCAACAAAAGAGTAAATGTGTACAGGTTGGGAGCATAGAGACATAGGGGGATTTTATTTTTCTTTTTAATGAATGTTTTTAACAGTACATTTGAATGTGGATGGTAATACTTCAGTAGCAAAGAAAATATTCACTAACCTATGAGGCAGATTCATTTTCCAAAAATGACTACTGCAATATTTCCCCTCCCACATGCTATCGTGCAACGGGACCTTAACATTCCTCTTATCAAGAGGGAGAGTTATGCCTCCCTTCTTCCCAGATCTGTACAGTTTGTGACTGCCTTCGCAGAAGGTAGGATCAGCAGATAGACGCTGTGTGAAGCATATTGTTCTGAGGCTACCACCAAAAAGACAATGAAATGTACTCCTTGGTTACTGGACACTCCCACTGCAGCCTGAAACTGCTATGTAAGTGTTTTCGTTGCCCTAAAGCTACTGGGCTATGAGGAAACCCAAAGCAACCTAGGCAGAGATTATCAGAGAGGAGTTTTGAGACGATACGAAGCGAAAGAAGCACTCGATCAATCCCCAGCTGCTCCTGACGTTCTACTCCATTGGTGCTAGTTCCAGCCATGATCTGACTACAAGCACATGAGGGATCCTTGACCAGAACCACCCAGCTGATCACTTCCTAAATGCCTGGTCCACAGAACCTATGAGAGATAATAAAATGCTTGTTTTAAGACTAAGTTTCAGAGTGATCTGTTATGCAGCAATAGTATTTTAAACAACAACAACAACAAACAAAGGAAAGGAGAAAGTTGTGGGGTTAATTTTAGTAAGTCAGAAGGACTGGAATCCAATGCACAAATGTAGTGTTCACCCATGGTAAAAAAAAAAAAGTATATAGGCAATAATTATATGCCCAGATGCATGGAATAGCCAGATTTCATGTGAGAAAATGTGAGTATTTGTCTTGTGATTATTTCTAGTTTCTTAGTGCTGTAAGAGAGTCATCAACTCAGAGTGAGAAGGTGAAAGGGATTTTGACATCCTAAGGAAAGGGGAAAAGATGTGCAATAATCTTTTGAAAGAATGAGAAGGTGAATTGATTTTTAAAATGGAGCAGGATAGCTTGGCAGTCCTGAGGAAACACACAAAGCTTGTGATTATGATTTTAAAATGAAACCAGTGAGTGCACCTGTGTGTTTTTCCTGCAGCTGCTTTTGGTTGCAATGGTGCACATGTGCCTGAAAGGAAAACATACCCAGCGTCTGTGCCTTACCAGGCAACGTACGAAAAGAGACAGACAACAGAGTCGAATGGAATTCAAAGGAGTATCATAGTGATAACAAATAATAGTGCAATGTAATCCAGGTAAAAAGAGACATGAAGATTTGTGAAGTCATACTGGTTGATTAAAAAGGCAGCATGCCTCAGAGGTACTTGCAGGGTAAAAGAACTGTAGAAGTCATAATGAAATAAGTGAGCCAGAAATATTTGCAGTCAGAGAGTAGAATCCCTGAAATAAAGATTTTGTGGAAACTGCAGTTTCTCATGAATGATGAGCTCAGAGTATGCCCAAGGGATGGGTGGCTAAGCGTAAGTAGAGGATAAAATCATTGGGGATAAAGCAGCCAAGAAATAGAGACTCCAGGGTGTTGGATGTCATGAAATCAATTAATAAAGTCTCCAGAGAATGAGAAGGCATAACTGGGAGTTTTGAGGATGAATGTTTAAGAAGTGTAGAGGAAGCCATAGTCATGTGTTTCAAACTTGGGGTTTTGACAAAAAAAAAAAAGGACAGACAGGGATTTGAAAGAGACCATGAGTAACTTGGAGGACATCCAGTCTACCTCTGATCCTGGTAACATATGGAAGAAAAAGATGTCACCATTCAAAGAGCTATTTCCTAAGAGGATATCTGACTTCATTTAGAGTAAAAGGTGAAGAACTACTTAAAGCGAAAGATGTAGGGAAATTTATAGACAGCACAATGGAAGAGGCTGGACAAAGAAGAAAAAGGAAGAGAGACTGATTCAGATTAGGGAACATACTGAGCCATGTGAAACTAAAATCATGATAGATGCCCCAGGAGTTTGTGCTCAAAGTAGGACATGATGAAATTCATCCTGATGCTTTCTCAGGGAATGTGAGGAATCAACTTGATTCTTGGGACTGGTCTCATCAACACTGTGTAACACTAAGAGAAATGTGGCTAATGATGGGTATACAGAGTGACAGTCTTATTAAAAGCACATGGAGCATGGAGCTCTGGGGCTTCCTGAAATCCTGCTTTGGCCAGTGTCAAAGCTCTAGAATCACAGTCTTTCCAGAAGCATGGAGACTTACTTCTTTGGAATGCCTTATATCCTGCTACAAGGGCTGCTGTGACAATATGAGGGGAGACCTTATCACAGCCAAAGGGAGGTTTGGGGACTATACGAGATTAGAGATAATAGAGTCAAGACCATGGGTGGAGAACATTAGCCTCAAATAGGAAAGTTATATCTATGTCTAAAGCCGGAGGAAAATATGTAAAGAATAAAGATACATAGGAATTTTGATGTAAGAACTGAGAATTCTGAGAGTCAGAAAATCTCCAAAAAGTAGATGATAATGCCTGCCATGATGTGAGAATTGAATATAAATTTAAGAAGTGAAATAATTGCTTGGAAATTGTTGTGTGGTATTGCAAGGGAAAGATAAAGGAAAGGTATGTATGTATTGCCAAGTAGCCTGGAGAGTTAGGAGAGTTAAGCATGAATGTTCAGATGGCAGGGATTGTGGTTTCTCTGATCCTCCAAAATGGACCCAGCAAAATCTATGGCATGAAGTCACCTAAGAAACTATATTTAAAAAAGAACAGTGATCATCAATATTTTATCTTTATACCTTTCATCTGACTCTAAATGTGATCTTGCCTCCTAGCTCTGGGGCTTACCCAAGCTGTAAGATATTTAATATATATTTTTACTCAGATTTGTCCTTTGATATTCTAGAAATTAAGCTCTCTGAGGCCAGGAAAGCATATCTTACTCATCTTTGTAACACTGGATATGATTGCGGTATCTGACACCTGATAGGCACGCACGAATGTTGAATAGAAATACAACTATACATATGTATTTGAGACACCTTCTAGGAGAATGTACGTCTATAATTTAATAAAAATAGACTAAGAAAAGCTTTTCTGTTTTTATGTTGTGAAGATTCTAGTACATCTCTACTTGTTACACATGTATATTATATATAATCTAATATATATTAGTGAAAAATCTCATCTAACTGCCAACCTAAGACCAGTGCTAGTAATTATTGCAGGCATGCTCATCCATCAAAATGGCAAGAAACTAATGTGAAGGGAACATAGTATTGCTGGTGTTCTTTAAAAATAAAAACCTGTTGTATTCCAAGATTTCAATGCCCAGGTGTTACCTAATGTGCTGTAAATATGTACAGCAGACAATGTCAGAACATGCTATTTCATTTCCATGGAAACATCAGGGCCACAATGGAGGGCGCTGGTTAAAAATGGATTCTTTTCATTAGGACCACACAACAGGAGGGGACAATTAACAAACTGAATAGAAGCCCTAATGAATTTAGCAAAAATACAATAAAACTGTCTCCCTATTTTTATTATAAACATTTAGGAAGCAAAACTACAAATAAAAATGCTTTGTTTGATACATTCCAACCTATTTCAAGAGACAATTCTACAACTCTCGGGTTTCAAATGTTGCATTGAATATTTTATGAATTCCTGACTAGACTATTCTGAATAGGAAAAAGAGGAACAGACAAAACCAATTTTTGTTTTGATTGTTAGAGATCACTTAAATTCCATCTAGTAAACAGAATTGTGAAACTTAGTCACTGTTCAGTGGAGAAAACTAGAAAGTTCAAAAGGACCAATTAAAATTTAAATAAGCACAATGTAAGTCAGGCCATAAAATATAAATTTTCCCCACTTAACCGGGGCAGCTATTGGTCAAGATTGAACCGATTCTTTTTAAAGTCATGCATCCATCTGCTTGATACTCTGCCACTGTGTAGCACCAAAGAATGTAATTCAAAGTGAAAATTATATCAGTCATTCAGGGGTTCTGCCTACACAATGCTAAACATCTGCATATTTGGATGAATGCCTGGCTTTCTAATTCACTAGCTGGGAGGAGATGCACCATTAGTTGTTATCCTAAGTATCAAGAATATTAGTTCAGTGTGCATATCGAACATCACTGCACTTCTTGTTTGGGCTACACCTTATCATCTAAGATTAAGTTGATTTTATTTAGATTACACTCACAAAAAAAAAAAGATAATTATACTGCTGTGTGACAGGAAAGAATCTACTGTTAGAGAAATCTGCCAAAATGCAATCCACCCCTTGGATGACCTTCAGGGCATAGGGAAAAGAGTATAGGCACAAGAACAAAAGGCTTCTAGCAAACCTCTCTCACTAAACAGCAACACTAGTTTTGTCAGGTCAACTTAAGATTCTATACCTCAGTCTTCTCCTGTAGAATACAGGCTTGAGAAAATTTTTGATTTACATATCTCCAGATAACAATGATAAGATTAGTGATTAGTGATAGATTGGTGATTAAGAGTTCAAGCTCTGTAAACCTGGTTTGAATTCCAATTATCAATAACTTGTTACAAATTTAGGCAAGCTGCAGTTTCCTCACCAGCAAATTATTGGCAATCACAGCATCTGAGCACTAAATGAGAACATGAATTCTGGATGTTTAGCAAAGTGCCTAGAGCACCGGAAAAAATGTGCATTTGGGAGAATCAAAGAGAAAACATGTTCAAAGCAGCTTGGCCATATGAAAAAAAGGCCATAGAGGGGCACCTGGGTGGCTCAGTCAGTTAAGCATATGACTTTGGCTCAGGTCAGGTCATGATCTCACAGTTTGGGAGTTCAAGCCCCACATTGGGCTCTCTCCTCTCAATGCACAGCCTGCTTCAGATCCTCTGTCTCCCTGTCTCTCTGCCCCTCCCCAGTTCTTGTGTGCTGTCTCTCTGTCAAAGATAAATAAACATTAAAAAAAAAAAAAAAAAGAAAAAGGCCATAGAGTCCACCATTCTTCAGATTTCAGATGCCAAAACATGTAAATCACATCTCATTTTCTAAAACCCCAAAGGTGAAAATAAAGAAACTACCATTAGTAATGTCATGAGTCACACAGAAAATTCAATTAAACAAAAGGTATATGTATGTTCCTTCCCACCCCCATTCATTTTGTTAACATCTGCCAGGAATAGCCCAGAAGTCCTCAGAAATCAACCCACTTTCCGACACCAAAGGGATCAAACTGGAGGTCAAATCTGACCTACAGATATGCTTTGTCTAAGGTCACACTATTTAAAAAGATTACTCAAAAACTGAAAATTTGGAGTTTTCAAGTAAAATCAAGATTCCTGGCTTAATTTAAAAATTAGAAAACCTGGTAGCCCTCAGCACATATAACCATATGGTAGAAATCTGTTGAAATATAAAAGCAGATGTCCTCTGTAGAAAGACAACTCTCTAGTTCTTACGGTCCTTGCCACACTTTATTATTTCTCTTAATACCAACACCTAGTACCAGTCACCATTTACTGTCACAATGTACCAAATAATTTTTTTTCTTTTGGCAAAGAAACAACTCTTGGTACTCATGCCTCTTTCAAAGGCTAGAATAAGAATAACCTTCAGGCTACAAGTTTCCAAAAAAAAAAGACAAATATTTTTGTGGATTTGAAGATTTGTTGGGACATATTTTTTAAACTTTATATTGAAGTAAAACATTTATACATAAAAGGACACAAATCATAAGTATACAGCTCAATAAATATTCATAAATTGAATTCATTTATGCAACCAGCACCCAGATCAAGACCCAAAAGCCCCTTTGTTCCTTTTTCCATTCACTATCCCTACAAGGGAACTGCTGTCCTAACTTCTAATGCCACTGACTTGCTTTGTCTGTTTGAACTTTATGAAAATGGAATCATTCAGAATATATTCTTCTATCTCTGCCTTCTTTTGCATAACACCTTGTTTGTGAGATTCATTTATATGGTTGAAGTTATAATTCTATTGCTGCATTTCTAATGTGCAAACAAAGCTCGCCCATAACTCACTTAACTTATTTTACCTGTCTGGTCCCTACTGGCAACTGAGTTCAGCACCCTAATCTGGATACAAATCTTTAAGAAATCTTTCCCTTTACAATTCTCTTAAAACCTCAAAATCCATTGGCCTTTCTGCAACTATTTAACTCCCTGGCTAGTGATTTAAATTTTCAAATGGCCCTCTTTGCTCATGCGCAGAGAAAGTTGCAAAGATCACTTTCTGATTTGATCCTTTTACCTAACACTGAACCCATTCCCCTCTATTACAAAGATGTCTGAAACATCTTGAATTGCCAGAGAAAAGTAGGATTATCTGTTACCTGCCTGCTGTGCTGCTGTTTTCTGTGCTCTTGATGAAGAGGAAGCAGTGTTCAGATTTCAGTTTCTTTGTAAAACAGCCTAATACCAGTGTTTAGTGAGCAAAGGGTTAGACGTATTAAAATAACCCTTTTGGTCAATTCTAAATGGTAAAATATTTTGCACCAAAGATGCATCCATCTTTAGTTACTGACACCGCTTCATTTATTACTTAAGACTTTTCAGAAGGCGAATAAAACCAGTAATTCCTGAACATAAATTTATAATCTGTCCAGAAATTTAATAGTTAACAAAAAATCTTGTGTTAAGATACCCACGTATGGCATAAGAGTAACTTTAAGTGCTGTTTTGGAAAAATTAATGTGTTATGATTCAAAATATCATTTGGACAACAAAGAGAAAAAAAATTGCATTTGCTATCAACTAAGAATAATTTCACCGGGAATCCTCTATTTCGTATTTTCTCTTGAGATTTTCAGTAGGCTTTTAAAGCAGATGCTGAGCTGGAAACTAATCCAAGAAATAAAGAAAGCCAAGGGGAAAAAACAATAATAATGGACAGTTGTACTTGATTGTTTCCATGGTCAGGGCATCCTCTTGAGTGGCAGATAATTCATCTTCTGTCAGTTTCCATTGCCTAGAGATCATTCTGGGCATTGTTATCAGCAAAACCTCCACAAAGTGAAGGATTTTCAAACAGGAAACCAGATGTGATGGGGTCAGGCCCTGCATGTGATGGGGATATTTGGGTTAATGATGATTGATGCCATATCACATTTCATAAAGTATACACTTGCCAAATCAGGTATTTCTGCCATCACAGGAGAGCAGTTTCTGAATGCCTTTACAGCAAAGCACCAAGGTCAAAGAGGAAAGAGTGGATGCAAAAAAGCCCACTGCCCTTACAGAAGTGGCATAATAAAATTGGGATAACCACATTGCATGCTGCATAGTATTTGCATTACAATCCTTTCTAAATGTCTGCTATTTATCTGGAGAATCTAAAATTCCAAATTTTCCATACCTATAACATGCATATTATTATTTTGTTCGGGGGAGGTATATATTTTACTTGTTTCTCTAACTTACTATATTAAATAAACCCTTAGCACCATTACTTTATCAAAATCTATGATTAAAATGTGAAATACTAATTTTTACATTAACACATTTGGTGACTTGGGACAAAAACGTCACATAAAATATAAATGTGTGCCCAATGAGTACTCTCTTCTATTTCCTGGTACACATAAAGGTAGTGATTTTATTACTATTCCTGCTTTAGCAAAAAATAAGTTTTGATTTGTACATTTCAATATGGGCACATATTTACATGCTATAAAGAATAATATACGAACATGCTCAAAGGGTGAAGGGCCCTCACCTTTAATCTTAGAAATAAATCTTTGCAAAACCATTATGCTGTTGTTTTAGAGTTGGATGTTTTCCAAGAAAGGATAATGAATGTTAGAACTGTCTTAAAACAGTCCTGGAAAAGCTCAATAGTTATTATTAAGTTGATGTATTTACAAGACTCTAAAGCATTCTTTGTTTTCTATAGCTATTGGTATAATATCAACTTTTCCCAGATAGGCATATTTTAAAGAAGTTTACAGTCAGGACTGGTATAGAAGTCTACACAGTTGACTTTACAGTTCTTTTTCTATAATCAAGGCCAGCCTTGTGGGAAGAAATTGAGAGAAGAAACAGTTGTCAATGATTAGATGCTAAATAAAAAATATAACTTCATTGGCAATGATAGGGATTTATTTGATCTAATAAAATGTATAATTGTTATGATTAACTTTATGTGTCAATTTTATAGGCCATGGAGTACCCAGATATTTAGTTAAATATTACCTGGTATATCTGTAAAGGTGTTTCTGGATAAGATTAGCAGGTGTATCTGAAAACTGAATAAAGCAGAGTATCCTTTCCAGTGTGGGTAGGCCTCATCTCATCTGCTGAAGACCTCAACAGAACAAAAAAACAGAGGAAGAGAGAATTCTCTGCTACTATGTCTCTGCCTCTGTGCCTCTGTCTGTCTGTCTCTCTTGCATGACTACTTGTGCTGTGACATCAATCTTCTCCTACCCTTGGACTAGGACTTAAAGCATCTGCTCTCCTGGTTGTCAGTCTTCAGCACTCAGAATGGAATTATATCACCAGTTCTCCTGGTTCTTAGGCCTTCGGATTCAGACTGGAATGATAGAACTGACTCCTGGGTCTCCAATTTGCCACCTATATATCATGGGACTTCTCAGTCTCCATAATCCCAATTATGAGCCAATCCCTTATAGTTGATATTTTATTTGTTGTATATGTAGGCCATATATATATATGTATATATATATACATATATATATATATATATGTATATATATATATACATATATATATATATATACATACATACATATATATATATATATATATATATGCTCTGTTTCTTTCAGGAACTCTCACTAATACAGATTTTGGTACCAAGAATGGAACGTTTCTGTAACAAGTAGATAAACATGTAGAAGCAGCGTTGGAACTGGGTAATGGGTAGAGGCTAAGAGAGTTTTGAAGTGCGCTCAAGAAATATGGATGTTAACAGTGATTCTGGTAAAGTCTCAGATAGAAATGAGGAACAGGTTATTGGAAAGTGCAGGAAAGGTGATTTTTGTTATAAAGTAGCAAAGAACTTGACTTAACTGTATTCTAGTGTTCTGTGGATAGAATATGTGTACAATGAAACCGGATATTTAGCTGAAGACAGAATTATTGTCCTTATAAGATAAGGAAGATTAGTGTCCTTAAGATGTGTGGGCTCTCCCTTGGTCTCTCTCTCTCCCTCCCCTTCTCTGTTTCCTTCCATCCCCCTCTCCCTCCCATGTGAGGACACAGTAAGAAGATAGCAGCAGTCTATGAACCAGGAAGAAGGTTCTCATCAGACACAGAATCTGCTGGTGCCTTGATCCTGAACTTCCCTGCCTCCAGAACTGTGAGAAATTTCTGTTATTTATAAGCCTGTGGCATTTTGTTATAGAGGCCTGAATGGACGAAGACACAGCCCCAGCTGACTCAGACAAAAGGAAAAATCCCACACAAAACCTTGATAACAAATAGGGACTGTTAACCACTTTTCTAGGTGATTAGAATACATAAGAACTAACATCATGGAAGACTCACCAAGATCACAAAGATTAATTGTCAAAGCTCTTTGAGGCATCAGCCTTGGGTCCTTTCTTACCCCTTAAAAAGAATATGCTAAACATTTAATGTATTTGGATCCTTCAAGCTAAGAATTCCAGGTAAATCCAGAGAGAGAGATAGCAATGAGGACAAGTAAAACAGGTAAGAACACAGAGGATTACTGCTCACATTTTCTTGTGAGAATTCTATCGAAATTCTGTGAATTCCGCTCTCAGAGACTTTATTTTTGGGGTATACTGGTTAAGAGAAGCAGACACAGATATCACAGCCTGGGGTCAGGGAACTGCCTAACTAACTAACCTGCTTAATACAACATAAGCAGAACTCATGCCCTCTTTTTGGGTAGTAATTGTCAAATTAGATCTTAATCATATACTGCACAAGGATATTTTGGTGACATGTTTAAGGGCACATTTGCACACCTACTATTGGGACTAGAAACACAGAAAACTCTTTAAAATTGGCTCTCAAAAATGTCTGATAGAAATTTAAAGCACAAAAACAGCAAAGAAGAGTGTTCATAGTCTTCTGCCAGAGGCGCATGGGGGAAAAAATGAGATTTTTACTTTCTCATTGCTCAGGGTTAAAGTGCTCCAACCTGAAGGGAACATGAGAAATGGAGAGAGGGGTTAGCATAGAACAGTAACCCTGAACATCATTCCCTCATGAAGGCTTCTCTTTTTCACAGTGACATCTTGGCACATCTTGGCACAGTGGCAAGCCTGATAGACACCACCACAAGTCACATTTGCTGAAGATGAGATTTTTTCCTTCTTTCAAATGAATTCTAAGATACCAGCCATTCTAAACAAAGAAGAGCTCTGCATAACTGTGTACAAAATCTAATAGTCTGGTACTTACGGTCTCAATCTAACCTAAGCCATATATTTGTTCATCATTTCCCAGGCAGGGCACATGATACACTGTATGAAAGGCAAACTTTCAGCATTTTCAATCATAAATAAATAAATAATTGAATAAAAGGGCATTAGAGATGATGAGCTTCACAATTCAGATGAATGAAGATTAAGAACAGTAAGATATTCTATTTCTCTAGCTTTCGTGCCATTCACGCACGCACAGCAAACCTTCAAACAATATTCCAAAGGACAGCATGTATATGGATTAAAAACCAGAATTATCAAATAGCTTATATGTATTATGCAAATATACAAGTTTTGTATAACTTTTGATTTTGTTCTTAAAACTAAAATTCTTTTTTATTAAACTATTATAGTAGATACATGGATAAAAGTCAAAAGAAGTAGAAAAACTTACGATTAGAATTACTGGTTTTCTCTTTCCCTTCCACATCCTATGTTTAATTTTACTGCTCAGAATACACTGCTTTTAACAATTTTTGTTTTTATTTTTTTTTGTTTTCTGTCTGATACATTTTGATGAATAATACAATCATGCAACTGTTTTGTTTTTAATTTATCAGATTTAGACCTTATTTATTGCCTTTTTACTGAGCTATATGATAACATAACTCACTCGTGCTATCACCCATTACCTCTCACCTTCCTCTCCCCAATAGAGTAATATTATTAGTTCTTCTATTTAGTTAACTTTATAATTAAATAATATACTTATAACCTTATTCTTTTTTTTTTTTTTTTTTTTTTATTTATTTTTGGGACAGAGAGAGACAGAGCATGAATGGGGGAGGGGCAGAGAGAGCGGGAGACACAGAATCCAAAACAGGCTCCAGGCTCTGAGCCATCAGCGCAGAGCCTGATGCGGGGCTCGAACTCACGGACCGCGAGATCGTGACCTGGCTGAAGTCGGACGCTTAACCGACTGCGCCACCCAGGCGCCCCTTATAACCTTATTCTTTATTTTGAAAAATATTGACAATTGTTCTTGTAAAACAAGACTATGCATATCTCTCTTTTCCCCGTGACTTATCCTTCCCTACCTTTTAGCTTCTAATTTTCACCATCTCTACTTTTATATTTCTAAATCTATCATATTTTGTTGGTTCTCTAATTATACCCAATTCTTAATCTTTGTAGCTATGGATTGATTCTAAATGCTGCAAATCAATAAAGAGTAGTTATTGATAGATGTTTTATTCTCCGTACTTGACTCTGATGAGATTTTTCTCTTGCACAGCTTTTTTTAATGATTCTGCTTTTTCCTAGAGTTACCAGCTACTTAACTGTGTATATATTCATTAAGCGTATCACCTTCTTAAGTTGTTCCAGATATTCAAGAGTAGTGTCAAATCTCTGGAATCCCATTTTTTTTATCATCTACCTCCCCCCAGATTATTACTTTAAGTGACATTCTAATTAAAAGTATAGAGAGGTTTACTTTCTGAGTCCTTCAATGCTAAACATAAAATTTTTCTGGTATAAAATTCTAGGTTTAAAATCATTTTACATTGGATCTTTGAAGCATTTTCTGTTGCCAGTTTCATTCCCATTTCTTTTTTATCTATTTGTTCTTTATCTACAGAAGCTTTTAAGATCATATCTTTACCCTTAGTATTCTAAAATACCAGTGTCTATGGTTCTTTTTTTTTACTCACCTGACTATACTTAACATGCCATCCTATTCTTATTTTATAGACTGCAGTATTTTCTGAAATCTTTGCAACTCAAGATGTTTTTGTTTCTCTTTTGTTCCCTAAATTATGTTTCCTTTCATCATTTTTCTTGGTTTTTTTTTTTAAGCGTATTTACTTTGAGGGGGACTTGGGGAGGGGCAGAGGGAGAGGGAGAGAGAAAATCCCAAGCAGGCTCTGCACTGTCAGCTCAGAACGCCACATGGGGCTTGATCTCAGGAACCTGAGCCGAAATCAAGAGTCTGATGCTCAACCAACTGAGCCACAAAGTGCCCCTCATTATTTTTCTTTTTTAAAAATATTTTTATATTGGTGTCTTGGATATCCAAGAATCTTAGCTGTTTTATTTTATTTTATGCAAGAAATAGAGGGTACCTCTTTAATTTCAACTTACTTAAAAATACAATTTTTTTCAAATGTGTAACATGACATTAATTACTATCTGTACACAAATAATGACCCTCCAATTTATATCTTCAGTCAGGATCCCTCCTCTCATCTCCAGAATCAGAGTAAAATTGCTCACTCAAATCACTACTTGATTTCTAATTGATGTCTCATTTTTTTCTATTTTTTTTAATGTTTTTATTTATTTTTGAGACAGAGAGAGTCAGAGCATGAGCAGGGGAGGGGCAGAGAGAGAGGGAGACACGGAATCTGAAGCAGGCTCCAGGCTCTGAGCTGTCAGCATGCGGGGCTCGAACTCATGGACCACGAGATCATGAACTGAGCTGAAGTCGGATGCGTAACCGACTGAGCCACCCAGGCGCCCCATTGATGTCTCATTCTTAACCTGTCCAAAAAAAATTTCTGACCATGTATCCCTATATCACCAAGTTTTCTTCTCCCATATGTTCTCATCCTCCAGAGCTTAATCCAAAAGCTCTGGAATCTTCCTTAACACTTTCACAACCACCACCCAATCCATAAAAAAGTTATCTCAGTTCTGAATATTTCTAAATATTTCCAGAATCCAGCTATAAGCCTCTCCAGTGCTGCCTTCCTGACCCAGGTCCTTATCATAACAATTTCAGATTATCTTTGCAGCCCCTTATTTGGTCTCCTTGCTTCCACCAATATTTCCTATGGCCTGTGCTCTGCAGAGCACTTGGAGTGACTATTTTAATAAGTCAGATCATGTCATGCTTCTGCTAAAAATTCTACAAATATGCAAAAGTCCAAAAAATTGTTCCTTATCTGATGGCCTTCATATATACAGACTATGTGCTCTCTTATGCCCATTGACTTTTTTACTCACTCACTCTGCTTTACCACTGTGGCCTCCTTGCTGTTACATAAACATTTCAAGACCTTTCCCACCTCAGGGCATTTCTACTTGCTGTTCCCTTTGTTCTTTTTCCAGGTATCCTGATAGCTTTCTCTGTCACTTTTTCTGAGTGTCTGCTTAAATATAATCTTATCAGAGAAACTTAATCATTCCACCCTATAAATAGAAACCTCCCCTACCCCAGCATTTCCTACACCTGTAGCCAGGCTTACTGTTTTCCTACAGGTGTTTACCAACACCCGACACAATCTCACCCCCCCTACGCATTACAAAAATGCGTAGCACACAGTGAGAACTTATTCAACATGTGTTGAATCACTGAATGAAGGGCTATATGAATGAATAATGAGGCAATATTAAATATGGTCATATATTAATGAAGAGATTTAGGAAAGCTTGACATGTTTTGACCTCAAAGAAGTTTAGAGAGGCCGACCCAATAAGCAAGGAGAAAGAGGCCTTGGGATGACAGTGATGAGCCAAGTGCAGGCTGATTGCTCTAGATTTGTATTGCAGGTTGAAGAATTTTTAATTTTATTTTAAGGGAAATATTAAGCCATTAAAAGGTTTAAGCAAAAGACTAACATGCTCTCATTTTTACCAAAATTTTTATTTTGTCTTCTAAGTAAAATAGAGAATAAAATGGAGCCAAGAGAAGAAGAGAGACCATCAATAAGGCCATTGCCATAGTTTGAATGAGACAGGATGCCTTCTGGGACATCAAGAGTGGTGGCAGTTGGAGATGGAGAGTAAAGATAAATCTGGAATATATTTTGTAAGAATGAACAATAGGAATTACTAATCATTTGCACGTAGTGAGGGGAGGAATTTTGGCTTGGGTAATTGGGTATGTAGTGCTAGTGAACAAAATCGGAAAAACTAGAGGAAGAAAGGTTTGGGGCAGAAATCAAGCATTTCGTCTAGACGTAGTGAGTTTGAGATGCTTTTGATGGCTTACATATTCTCTCCATACATGAGAACTTGCTTCACCACTGTCCCCTATTAAAGTGGCCAGTGCCTCAGGCACCTGATTCTCTACCAAGCACCTCCCAACTAATAAAGTATAAGATCTCTCTAAGTTTTAGAATACTCCAGGTTACCTTTATTTGAAGGTTCTAGAACTCAACATGACAGGAAGTTAATACAGTCTGGCATAGATTTTGTAACTGAACTCAAAAGTGAGGCAATTCTATATGACTTAGCTCCTACTCTTCCTTTGACAGATGTCTCAGCAGGAAATCGGGCCTGAAAACAAAAGGTTGTTAGGAAGTTCATATTTTTTTTTAAAGAAGAAGGTTAATTTTTTTTAAGTTTATTTATTTATTTTGAAAGAGAGAGAGAGAGAGAGCACACAAGCAGGAGAGAGGGTAAGAGAGAATCCCAAGCAGGCTCCACACTGTCAGCACAGAGCCTGACGTGGGGCTCAATCCCACGAACCGTGAGATCATGACCTGAGCTGAAATCAAGAGTCAGGCTCTTAACTGACTGAGCCACCCAGGTGCCCCACAAGTCCATATTTAATTGCCTCCTCTGTTATGTCAGATAACCCTAAATTGATACCAAGAAATTAAATATTCCTTTTTATATGGTAAGGAAATAATGCAAGTATATAGGACAGCCAGCCACCATTAGGCAGATGAAGATCTGTCCATTGCCCACCAAATGGAAAGTCCTCCACCTTGAGTCTTTTCTGTCTTAACCCTCTAGGTTAAAACTGCCAAACCGTCTGGGGTCCAAAAAGTAGTTTGGGCATGAGAAATAAATTTGAAAATTATGAGTTCAAAGGGAGCACTTAAATCTACGGGAAAAAGTAAATTATTTAGGGAGGATATATAAAAAGGTAAAGGAAAAAGACACAGAAGAGAGCTCTGGGCTTCACAGGGAGCCCCGTAAAGGAGACTGAACAGAAGTTGAAGAAAAAGGCTGAGAACAGAAGAGTGTGCTAGAAACTAAGAGGAACCAATGCTTTTGATAAAGAGGAAATGGGCTTTTGTATCAATTCTGCTGAGAGGTTAGATAAAAGGATAGAAACAGTACGCAATATTGGTGATCCTGAAAAGAACAGATTCAGTGACATTATGAGGGAGGAAACAAAAATTACAATGGTTTAATGAGTGATTGGGGCAATAAGAGAGGGAAGATACCTTACATAGAAAATGCCTGCCAAAAAAAATCGGATGTTAAAATGAGCAGAGAAATGCAGCCGTAGCCGGGAGAATGTGAAAGTGAATGAAATAACTATTAGTGAACCAAGAGGTCATCAGAGAATGGACAGCATTGCACAGCAAGCTGAACAGACCCTATCAGACAGTGTTGGACAAGCAAATACTAAGCACACTGTGGAGCCATGGCCAGAGGAGACAGTAAGATAAATCTGCAGGCAGAGTCCAGCATTAGGGGCTTCAAGGCTCTGGGCTCAGAAAATGTGCTCTAATAACCTAAGGTAACTTCCAGTCTTATTCTTCGGGGCAGTTAAATATCATGTGAAACATTACAGGACTCTGAGAGATCAGAGAACTATGTGTATGACCTTTAGTTACTCCAGTGTTTTTGCCACTGGTATTTGCTGATGTTCCTTTTTATTATTTTATTATTAAACCTCTTTGTGTGATACTATTTATATAGTCTTGTCATGTGCCTGGCACTGTCCCAAGTGCTTTACAAATATTAACTCATTAAATCCTCATTACAGCCTTATGAGGTGTGTGCTAGTATTATCTTTATTTTACAAACTGAGGCACAGAGAACTCGGTAAGGAAAGTAGTCTTTTCTTCAGAGGCCAGGATTTCAAGCTCTGCAGTAATTTGGTCCCATTTCATTTAAGTGCTTGTTTGCAAATGAGCATTGTTACAGTGTCAAGATGGAAAGCGCTTCATGCAACTTCTGGGTGAGTGATTCAAGCCAAGCGAAGAACACCCATTCCATTAATTAAATTCAGCCCTCTTGGGGACTTGTGGCATTGCTCACATAAAAGGTGTATGGGCAGGCTGTGCTGGCAATGCATCTCCATTATTCATTTCCCTTAACATACATTAAAAGCAAGCACCTGGTTTAAAGGCTTAATTTTTATAATTAATAGGTATGGCTAATGAAGAACTGATTACTGTTTTCATTTTGTTTCAATTTAGGGGACGAGATTTCTATCTGGTACCCTGATTCCTTTACATAGTTCTCCTCTAAGATGTCTCAAAAGAAGCATCTGTGAGAATTGTTGCACCTCTGAAACCAGAAACTCATCATCCCCTCTCTGACAAGCTGATTCTTTTTCTCATGCCCACTGTACATGTTCCTTGACCTTAAAGTATCTTGATGCCTTTGTCCCTTAGTTTTTGCCCTATCGCACTGTTTCTAACCTTATCTCCTTACCTGTCCATCCTAAATCTGTGTATCGATTTACCCAATCTCTTGCCAGCACCCACAATTTCTTTACCCTAATATGTTTTCAGTTCAGCATCCTGAAAAATGATCATTTAAATAAATCCAAACATCTTCATTCTCTCCTCTACCACCAGACTTCTGAAAATCCGGCCATGTATATATGATCATGATATGGACTGATGATGCTACAAGTCCCTGGCCATCATGCCTGGAGGCTTTTATGGTTCAGGGCAGCTCCCTTCCTCCTGCTCTCCTCTCATTAATACGTAGGCTGGACTCTACCTGACTTAACTGTAAATTCACATTACAACGAGGAATAAAGTACTTCATCCGCCTCCTCACCATCACCATCACCTTCATCTCCACGTCAGAGGAAAAAGCACTGCTTCTCTTTCCCAAGGCACTTCTTTCATAAACGCTTTCTCTCTTGTCTTTTCTGGCTGCCTCTAGAGTCTTACTCCAACCATTATTCAATTGCCCTGTACGGGCAACCTTTCTCATTCCATTAGCTCCTTCCTGTACGTGGAATCCAAAATATAGTCAAATAAGGGACAAAACCAAAAATAATGGAAAACCTCCTCCATCTCCCTGATCCCTTTCATCTGGTCTTTAACTGTACACATCACATATACCTTACTTATGAAAAGCTTTTAGAGGACTCACCGGTGTCAAGCACAGTTCTAAGAACTTTACATATATTAACTCTATCCATACAACAACGCAGCAAGGGAAGCATTTTATTATTCTCATTTTGCAGGAGAAAAACTGAATCATAGCAAGTTTAAATACATTTTCCAGGGTCACACAGGAGCCTTTCCCATTGTCTGACTTATTAATAAATTTTACAATAAATTATAATAAATAAATGGGCAGTCACCTGCTAACTTTAATTGTTTCCAGGTTTTAAAAATTTAAGCAGACCACTTCTTTGAGGATTTTTTTTTTAATTTTCTTTTAGATATTTAGCATTTCTGCTTTCTTAGAGTTTTTGAGTACTATTTTTATATTTTATATTTCTACCATAATTTCAACTTTACTCATTCCTAATGACTTAAATTGTTAAAAAATAAACTGCAATTACATTTAAAAAACACAAATCTGAATATATTTTCACTCTTAATGAACTGAATGTTAAAAAAATGCTATTTTTCATATGTTATCCTGATAATTACTTTTAAATAATTTCAAAAGAACAATTAGGAAGTAGTTAGGAATATTCAGCTTTAAATAAGAAATATTTAAATAATCCCTAAATTTTTAATTTTAAAAAAGTTGATTAAATCTTACTAAATATCTTATAAAAATACAATTCATCACAATTTTGCATTTAATTTCACTCTAGTTGCCAATGTAAAGCAACAATCAGTATTGTGTTTCATGAAAGTTATATCTAAACCTAGGTAAATACAAATTTAAGAGAAATATGAATATAAATTTAAGAGAAATACAAATATTTTAACCCTGTAAAATACTATAAGCCTTGCAACATATTCTGAATACCTGCTTTTTGTGAGTGTCTTCAGAAACACAATTAGAATGTGAAAAGTAACAAGAAAATAAATGCTCAGCACTACTGAGAAATGATACTATATTTCGCAAGCATTTGATAGATCAATTAATTTATCTTCTCTCTTACCCCTTCCCTGCTCTGATCCTCCCTTTAATCTGAAGCAATGCCTATTTCCAATGCCAACTGTGGCATAGCCTGAAACTTTTACAGCATTTGGACACAGTCGCCTTTGCAAGTAATGAAGAAAAGTATTACCCTGGGGGCAGGAGTAATACTAGTCCGGAGAGCAGACATTTGGGATAATAGGGTTATAAGTGTTGAGTGCTAAATTCAAAGTGAAGAAAAAAACCTAGGTGTTTTTTTTTTTTTTTTTAATTGATGTGGACCTGTATTTAAGACATTTAAGGTCTTCCAAAGTACAGGGCCCTGGGCAAGGGCCACTTTTGCCTAGATCTAAGGGAGCCTTGCTCAAGACAGAAACTAAGTTAAGTTGTAGAAAAACAATGACACATTTATTGCATACCAGGTCCTGGCTTGAAAATCTATCCAGTACATACCGCTGTAAATTGCTCATACTTCATAAACCTTTACTGACAAATTTTACTAAAGATTCTTTCTTACTAAACTGGAAGCTTACTCAAAACTAGAATTGGGTTTCAACTGATAACTGTAGTCCTTCCTAATAAAGAGCCCATCTTCTGGCACACACCAGGAAATACTGCTGTAAATGGGGCATTGTTTCTAAGAAGGTTAAACTGGGATCAAGCACATATATACGATGAAAATGCTGAGGGCAAAAATACCCCCAAGTGATTTAAATGAGAGTATTTCAAAAGATAATTAGATAGCGAATCCGAAGATTGCTACTAATGTAGTAAGTACATTTTTCCTTCTCTTCTCACGTTTTTCTTTTTGAATGAGCAATTTCCAATAGTTAATGTAGAAAACCAAGAGCTCTTTGACCATTAAATTTTTCTGATAGCTATTACTTGTATACAGTTGATATACAAGGAAAAATGTTGCTATTAAACTAAATTTTAAGTAAAAGCACATTATAGTAGAAATAAGACCCTCCAGAGTATAATTTTATGAGACCATTATTGCACGGTAGCTTGGGCAGTTGAACTCACATGAAACAAATGGGCTCCATAAAACAAGTCCCAAAGTGGCCTATTGCTTAATTAAATTCATATACAAAGCATCCCTCTGCCTTGACATGTGTACATACATATATTAGATATATTTTAAAATTCAGTCTGAAAAATATGACCTCATAAAGATGCAAAGGTTTAGACACCACTTCAAAGCCAAAGAACTTCTTGAAGCAATATTTTACATGGAACTGTGACTTTTAAAATAATTGCTTTTTTTTCTTAGCATAGTGAGGACACTTTGATGTATACAATATGTGTAAGCTTTCTGTCTATAAAGATATGCCATAATCTATATGAAATGCCTATAATGAATGCAAGAACTGCTAATTCTTTCTTCTATTTCATCAAAACGAAGGTATTTCTAGAGAAGTCTGGGGGTGCATAGGAAGAAACACATTTATAAGATCCATGGCGTAACCCTTCAACTGAAATGTGTCTACCTAGAAGAATGTTAATTTAATGAATGCAAATAAATTAAGACATGTTTTTTTTGCCTTGAATATAAAATTGTTTTACCACAATGTATTACTCTACTCTTCTGTTTCATGAACCACCTACATGTGGGTAACAGCCCTCCAGGAGCAGAATGCCGTCCAGTCTGTTCAATAGCCTAAAAACATCCTAAAGCCATCTGGTAGTAAATGTGTTCAGGGAAGATGGAAACAAGGGAGTAAAATGAAGAGACATTATTCAAAACATGTTACTAATTGATTATAAGATTTTATGTCCACAAATGTTCTATAAGTTTCAAAATTTCACAATAAATAATCTGGAATGAATAATTTTACTCTCTCAGTTTTTACCTACTCTTTTGGGAAATTCCTTAACAATGGCTATCTAACTAGTACCCCAAAGAAGAAGGGAAAACAATGCATAAAATCTAGACAAGTACATGCAGGTGATTCTCAAAAATAGAAAATAAATCAGATCAGTTTTAAATGCATAGGCAAGATATTCTATATTTGGGTAAAATTCTTTGGACTTACAAACAGAAAAATGAGGAGAGCTTTATACTGGTGTGAATAATTATTGTGCCTAGACACTGAAAATGTCCTGCTTAAGAACAACAACAATCATAAGAATCACTACTTGTTTAGTACTCATGGGACGCCAGGCACTATGTGAAGCATTTTACACTGGTTACCTTACTCTAATCCTCATAACACCTCTATGGAAGTATTGTTAAAGATAAAGAAACTAAGGCACAAAGACATTAGGCAATTTGCATAAAATCACAGTTAGTAAATGGCAGGGTTGAAATTCCCTTTTTCTGCTGACATGAAATCTCATCCTTTTAACTCTAACCACCATGCTGCCAACTTTAAGAGGAAGTCCTGATCTGGCCCCAGGGAGAACTTGACAGTGCACTTTCAGAACCTCTTAGAGACAACTTTACATTCAGGCCACTGACAAGGAAAACAACAGGTTAGAGATACATCCCAAACAGTCACCTCACCAAAGGTAACTGCATGAGGCAACCATGTGTCCAACCCTACAGTTGTAAAGAAAGATTTATGTAAAAGAAGAGGTTTATGTTTAGAAACAGTAGGTGTCTTCCTGAGTCATTTATATTCACGGAGGATAAGCACACAATCTTTTCTCTGGGCCAATCCTCTCAAGGTGTGTGACAACTAAGGAGAGGGGTCACAGAACATGTACTTTGTGCTATCCAGCAAATAAGCCTGAACAGATGGTGTGAGACTCCAACAGCAGAAAGGCTGAGTGAGCTCCCTGTCTGAATAAAGAGCATGTGTGAGCTGTCATGGCCCTACTTATCACTTCCACCTCAGTCACCCTCTTGACAAATGCCAAAGCTAAAGAGTATGGGGCAGACCTTGAGTGTAAGAGCAGATATTACTATTGTCTTGCAAAAGAAATGCACCCCATACTCAAAGTATAGAGAATAGTGGATAATGTTTACCAAGCATGCACAAGACTCTAGGTACTTGACAAGGAAATGTAATGTTTACTTTGTCAGGATACATAATCGTAATGAGGCCAGAGGGTCGATTTGTTGCACCTACTTCAAAACATCACACTTCACCAAATACAGAGATGTTACATGTTATCCACATAGTTATGAATGACGAATGACCCTAATGAGATTAAAAGGTGTTCAGCCCTCTTTGCAATTACTTCCATGGAAGATTTGGTTGCGGGGGGGGGGGGGGGGGGGAGGGGGTGTGGAGCAGGGAACACAGGGATCTGTTTTCCAGTTTGCAACTGAAAAATGTTATTCAAAATATTTATAACAAGGGTAACAAGAGGATATCTAAATTCTGTGTCATCATAGTTTTGTCTCTGGTACTATTTTGTCATTTTTAGCAAGAAAAGAAACCATGTAACTTAATGTCACCAGCTAGACTCCACGACCTGACCTTTACTGCCCATCTGCTTGTATTCACCCTTGGTCCCACATTTTTCCTTAAGCTCCTCTTTCCAGCTTATCTCTTAACTCAGGCAAATGGAAAGCTAAACCACACCTCGAGTTTAAGGGCTGTCTTGACAAGGACCTCCAGCTAGCCCAGACCAGTCAGATCAGTTTGAGCAGAACACTTGACTCACATCTGTGTAGATGGATCATGGAGTGACTTCTAGAATGACCAACAACTACCTTTATGTCACTATAATATTAAAATCTCTGCCCAAGGAAGCTCAGCCTCATTTACATAACATGTGATGGATGTATATGTATGTTTCCCTAAGGAACTTGTGTAGCCTTCTCCCCACCTCCACATATGATGACAAGGCTTCCCTATCCAGTCATCATAACCCTAAATAAAAGGAACCCATCCAGGGTTCCTGGGGAGTCACAGCTTTGGAAGTTATTCCCTGTGATTTCCTTATTCCCTCCAGATAAACCTTTCTTTGTGCGACAACTCAACCTGGTACAGTTTCTGACTTACCAAGGAGCCAACTCGTGTTGGTTTAGTTACCATAGTAGGGTTATTTACGCACCTTAGGAGTTTAAATTAATCTTTCAGGAAGGATAGAATCTTTTACGAACTCAGTGAAGGGATATATGGCACTGATGCTTTCAACTATTTTTGCTGGCATGGTTCCATAATTTTGAGATTTTTGACGATGTTTTAAATATTTTCAAATAAAAGGCTCTTTTGATGTGTAAAACTCTTGAATTTTACCCCTTGATTTTTTTTCAAGGGGACTCATTTTTTTAAGCTTTTTTTGTTTTGTTTTATTTTGTTTTGTTTTGGTTTTGTTTTGTTTTTGTAATCTCTATACCCAATTTAGGGCTCAAACTGACAGCCCTGAGATCAAGTGTCCCATTCTCTTCCGACTAAGCCAGCCAGGCACCGCTCAAGGGACCGGATTTTAAGATGTACATTTTCAGCAAATATTTATCAAATGCCACAAAACACAAGGTATTTTTCTGTGGAGTCTCAGAAGACATAAATATATATAAGACACAGATATTCTTGACTTCAAAGAGAACTTATTGTCAACTAACAAAGGTAAAAAAAAATAACCAAAGCTATAATGCTAAACAGCCCAAGGGAAGTGCTATTTGAATGATAGAAACTAAATGCCTAAGAGAACTTCAGAGTTTCAATTTGGCTTCAGAACTTTTGAATGACCTTATAAATTGTGACTGTGGCCAAATTCAAAGTACTTGAGATAAGGAAGACTCTTTGTTTTAAAGGTCCTAGAATGTAAATTTCTTGGTGTTCTAGTGCTACCAGGATCCTTCCCGGCTCAATCCACCTGATAATAAAAGAAACCAGCCAGTAAACTGTTTACTATTAAATAACTTTGACTCAGTTATATTGTAATATTATCATTGTCTTTTGCCAAAACACCAAATACTCACTCAATATTAAGAGAATGTCTCTCTTCATATGTTTGAGTATTTTTGTGAATTAAAGGCATAAAGAATATTTAAGTTGCAAGAAAATTCAGAAAGAAAAACGCTAATTCTATAGATGAAATGAGGAAACCCAGGCAAGTGAAGGGAACCATAAACAGAAAGAAGATTAGGACTTGGGTTTCCTAATTTCTTAATCCAGTGTTATTTCTATCATATTGTTCTGATTAATTATTAAGTTTTCAAATTCATTCTGACCTTGCAAATGCTGTCTATACGTATTTTTGCTCTGATCATCTTTTACTTTTTTTAACATAGTTTTACAAGTTATGTGTCTATATCTAAGATAAAAAAACTTGAGTGCAGAATTCTTAAAGGAATTAAAGGATAAAGCAACTTGACAAAAAAAAATAACTGCTTTTGAGTCACATTTTATGAAGCACACAAATCTATCATCAATATGAGACTTGATGTCTTACCATTTTTAGATTTTGAAAGTTGAATGCCATAGAATGACAGGGACTGCATCTGACTGTATTGTTGATGCTAATTTGGAGATCCTCAACAGTCCGCCTTACCGTTGAAACACCCCTGAAGCTTCCATTTCATTTACAAATGAAAATCATCTGTCAAGTTGACTCCCTCAATCTGTTCTTACTCAATTGAAAGCCAAACTATGCTAATCTCTCCCATGACATTCTGTGGCATTCTATTCTTTTCATTCATGAAAATTTCTCATGGCAATATGATGATTTGAAGTCTTATATATGCATCTAGGTATGTATGTGTTCATTAGTTTAATATCTTCATCTGACACACTGTAAGCCACGTGAAATTAGTCAAATGTGCATCAATTTCCTACTGCCACCAGTGGTTATTCAGTAAATATCTTTTGAATGACCAAAGGATAAATTATTGGGTAACCTTCTGAATTTGAAAATTGATAGATATTCTTAAATTTTAGCTAGACAATTAATAAAGGGGGAGTAGCACTGTATTACACACAATAAATATTATTTTAAGTCTATTACTACTTGGATTAGGCAGGGTCATTTGAGGTCCAAATGATAAAACTCTACCCAAATTCATTTAAGCAAAATTGAGAGTTTATTAACAAAACTGGAAGACCCAGGGTTGCCATTGATGTAAGGTAAGATTTGATACTGTCTCTAATGTGTGGCACTAGAATGAATACTCAAAAAAATCAGGGATATGTGTTTGTTCAATGATGTATCCCAAGTTCCTATGTCAGTCCTTGTCACAAATTATATTCTCAATAAATACTAGTTGAATAAATGAATGATCAATCTCTGTCTCTTAGACAAACTTTCCTATCTGACAGTGTGGAAGGCAGAATAATCACCCCCACAGATAACCATACCCTATTCATGAGGACCTGTGAATATGTTACCTGACACAGCAGAATGAACTTTATAGATATGCTTCACGTTAGAACCTTATTTGATGGGCCCAATCTAATCACATATATTCCTAAAGATCAAAGGACCTTTCCCAATAATAGAGAGAAATATGACCATTGAAAAGGAGGCAGAGAGATGTGTTTTGAAGACATGATCTGCTGTTGCTGGCTTTGTAGACTCATGCTTGGGGGACATTGGGGCCATGTGGTTGGTTGCAAGGCCATGAGACAGAAGAGGAATAGTTTGTAAAGGAAGCAGTAGGTTATGTTACCAGAAGTAAGGAAGGGAAAACTTCAAGGTTCTTGACATGTTATAGGGAAGGCAGAATTTCTACATGAAATAGGACAGAATGCAACCAAAGGCCAAAATACTTGTTACACATAATAACAACTATATAATCCTAAGCAGAAAAGAAATGTCATTAGCCGAATGTGTGTTACCGAAGCACACAGAGTAAGAAAACCTAAAATGTCTTTTAAAGATGATGGGAGAACAAAATGGAATCATAGTGTGGAGAGGATCTTCTAATTAGAGATTGTAATAGAAGTGTGGCTATCATGGAAAATGTGAAGAGACAAGGCAATTTTGAATGGAATGGGGACTTTTTATGGCAAAAGTCTTCAAAATGTTAAGAAGGATAAATGAGAAACAGAATGAAGGTATCAAGGTATTAAAGTTTTAAAAATTGTCCATAAATGTGAAAGAGATTATTTTTATAAGAGTATGTTATAAAGTAAAAACATATTTTACTCTATGACTTCACTACATACTGAAGCCAGAAAATGTTTGTTTTCTAATTTTGGATATCTCTTAAAAATTTTTACTGAAACGCTATTATCCAAAAAATATGAATGTTCCAAACTGCAGCAATATATGCTTCCCTGTGTGGATCCAATATTATGATCATAGAAATTCAAAGAAGCAACTTTTGCTATTGAGGCAGGATTAGAAAATCCACTGTAGAAAGGTCTGAAAGACTTAAGGGAATCAATGTAATTAAAGAGAAATGTTGATATTAAGCCTATAAAACATATGAATCATCTTTTGCTTCCTAGGATGATTCTTCATGTCATCTGATATTTAATCCTTCTTTTCTTTTCTTCTTCGGGGAGAAAAATGTAGCTGGAGTGACAGCTTCCAATTTGCCACCAACAAAATTATCAGCATGTTCCATCAACTATGCACCATCAATCCCTCTCTCTCTATGAGGTATTTCCCCCAAGCATTTAAAAGGTATTCTGCTCTCTAATTTTACTTAAGAACATGACTAAGTTAAATCTTCTTGAAGTCTCCCTCCACCTACTGTCTAGTTCTCCTTTCCATCGCAGGCAAACACCTTTATAAACGAATCCTCATTTCCTGTTTAGCCCTCAATTTGCTGCACTGTGCCTTTGCTTCCAACCTTCCAAAAAAAACTGTTCATGATGAAGGTACAAAGATCTCCATTCCTCCTGTTAGTTTGCATTTATTTCATCTCATCCACATCTCTGCTTGAAATAACCTCCTCACCGAATTCTTCAGTGCTTCTTCTTGATCTTTGCCCCATCTTTCCCATCCTAATGCAAAGAGATCCTTTTCTTAACAGCTCCCATATGGTTTGGGCTTCAGTTTCCTTCATTACCCACTCTTTTAACCTTCTTCCCATGTGGTCTTTATTTGCTTCCATAACTTCAGTTACTATGTGTTCCCTGATGCCTTTAAAATGTATCCTTCTACCTGAAACTCCTGTCTTGAGTTCCAAGCAAATGTCTCAGGTATTCTACTGATGCCTCCCCATGGAGACATCTGAAACTAAATAATGTATCTTCTCTCTTCTCCTAGGTATGCCCTGTGCCTTTAATTTATATTTACTAATTCCTCATTCATGTCACCACCCACTTCTTTAGTCCTGCTTGACCCTCAGGCATCATGCCTTTTCAGTTCTACCTCCTCAAGAGCTCCGAACTGCAGCCATTTTTCTCTACTCCTGCTAACAATGGTTATTCCTTAGGCTTTCGTTATTTCCCACCTGGATTCTTGCCACAGACTTCTCACTGGTGTCCTTGCCTGTCGTCTTGTCCACACCCCTCATAAACTTGCCATATTGGTTATTAGATTGACAACTTAAAAATTCAAGATAACATAATATAAAAGGCCCATCATGGTACTTTCCTTATGCTTCACCCCCATTGCTGTTGAGCACATGCCCTGTGCCTTCATTAATCTCTGTGCCTTCTGCAGACTGCACTTCCACTCTCTCTCATGTCACCCTCCATCATTTCCTCTTGGGCTGGCTAACCCTTATTTGTCTTTCACACCCCAACTGAAATCTTGCTTCCTGCAAGTTTCCTTTTCTGACTCCTCCCTGCCCCCAACACCCAAAGCTACATTAGGTGGCACCCCAGTGTATTCCCACAGCTTCCTCCCCTTCTTGTCATAGGCTTCTTGTACTCAAATTAAACACAATATTAAAATTATTATTTTCTTGCTATCACCCAGTATCAGTAAGGTTATTCTAGTTGCCAAGTAAACCAGCCCAAAATGTCAGCATGTTAACAATAAATGTTTATTTCTCATTCTTAAACTTCCTGTCAAGGAAAAAACTCGGTCTGGGACAAAAGAAACAGAAGCTATGTATTTATAAACGTGGGCAAGAGAGCCCATGTGCCATCACTTTTATTTCATCAGAGGACCAAAGGTGTCAGAAAGGAAAGTATTTTTAAAGACTATATAGAAGAATACAAGTGGTCTATTAAAATGATATCTTTGAAAGTGGGGGAGACTCTCTAATTGGTCTCCAGATATAGTTGGCAGACAGGTTGGGTGGAGGGGACAAGTGAATAATTTCTGGGCATTTCAAAAGAGGAAATGTTGCTCAGTATTAAGCCCAAAGGGTGTGTGTGTGTGTGTGTGTGTGTGTGTGTGTGTGTGTGTGTGCGCACGTGTGTCTGGACATTTCTTCTTTAAAATTTTTTAAATCTTTATTTATTTTTTACAGAGACAGAGAGAGAGAGAGAGAGAAGGAACAGAGAGAGGGAAGACACAGAATCTGAAGCAGGCTCCAGACTCTGAGCTTTTAACTCAGAGTCCAACATGGGACTCAAACTCACAAACCATGAGTTCATGACCTAAGCCAAAGTCAGACACTTAACCAACTGAGCCACACAGGCACCCCCTGGCCATTTCTTCTAACAAGTGGATGTTGATGGGTTGCCTTCTTGTGGCCATACTCTCATCATGGCCTTTAGTGGGGTGGTTGCCATGGCAGGAAGGTTCTAAGACCCAGCACAATTTTCCTGGTAATTGGGTGGCTTTCTCCCATGTGGTGATTGGTATTCTGGGCTTCTTCTTTTTATGGCCCTGCCATCCTCAAGGTTTATAGGAGCAGATAAAAAAAAAATGAAACTATACTTCTCACAAATTCCAAACAGGAACTAATAAACACCACTTTTGTTCATGTTCCATAGGCAAAATCTTGTCCTGTGGCCATGCCTGGACACTAAAGGGCCTGGGAAATGTAGCCCTCATTGGGCAGCTCCCTCCCAGGGACGTCTTCATACTATGAAGGCAGAACAGAAACTCCAGATAAAAGCCCTTAGCTGCCATCTCTAGTACACATCCCCACCAGATTTTGAATTGTAAAAAGAAAAAAACAAAAACAAAACAAAACACTATTTCCATTGCTTTGCAAAGGCAGAATGCCACATATTTGTTGCTCAAAAACAAAATGGTTGAATGTTTAAATCAATAAATGTTGGAATGGCTGTCATCTGAAAACTCTGAATCACTAAAATTGCTTCCTTCTATTCCTAAAGATTTACTCAAACAAATTATGGTTAATAATGAAAAAAAAACATATAATCTATAAATATAAAGCATCATTCTGAAAGCTAATATTGAATATCTCTGTACTTGCAAAAAATGAAAATGAATCTAAGAAGCACTATAGATGTAATACATATCAAATAAACTAATAGCAGTATTTTAAACAGTAAAAATCAATATTACAAATAAGTTACAAGAGAAAAGTGCTAAAAACCCTTTCCAAGGAAATCTTCCTAATATTTTGAGAAGGGAATTCAGAAAGGTCACAGATTTGATTTTAATTATTAACTAAAAGTAGGTTTTTATATAGTATTTGGATATAATCTTTGAGGCACAAGATCATTCTTAACAATCTGTTCTATTTGTCACTTGAAGATATTTCTAAAATAAAATTTTCAAAAATAAAGTATGAAATAATTATCAGCACATCACCTAGTGAAAAATAGAATAAACAACTTTCCAATTAGTTTTAGAGGTATTCAGGAATGAATTATCCTCTGCTTTCAGGTTTTCATGAATAATTCAAATTCTGCCGTCAGTAGACCTAATTAGCAATTATCCAAACTATTTCTAAATTATCTGGTTTGAAGCTACCTGTGTTGCAACTAGATTTATTTCTGATATAATTATTAACCCCATCTGTGTTGGTCTTATCTCTCTTTCTGTTTCTGGTAATGGAACAGGCATCTCCAGATAGCAAAAAACCCTACAGTTTATTAATGTACCATTACCAATTAGCCCTTCTAGTACTAAGAAACTGACATCATATACCATACAGAGAGAGATTTTTAAGACCTTTATAAATGCTATGTTGTACTGATTTAACTGCCTAACCACAGGGAGATAAAGCTGACTTTAAAAGGAACAAATAAACTCTAGAATAGGTATGATGGAAGGATAGTGAGGCAAAAAGGACTTATTCAGGGATGGAGTGAAATATACTGAAATGGTTTTAGAGCCGCCCTGCCCATGTGAACTCCTTGCCATGTGAACCTTGAAAGTAATTCAACACATTCAGAAGTAACAAGGTACAAAAAGGAAAATTCATTAGTTTAATGCCACATCATAATGTTAGAGATTATGTTTGTTTTCTTTTTATTTTAAATCGCAGTACATCTCATGGTGTAAATTCCTTAGCAACACTATTTGAACTTATAAATATATCACCTGCCACCTCCCCCACCCAAAAACAAAAAACCAAAGCTTACAAAATAAATTTTTACATTCTTACCCCAAAATAAAATCTGCAACCTAAAAATTTCTAAGTTTTGGGATAAAACAAAACCTAAGAGAAAATTACAATTGTGATGCAGAACATATTTCAATAATGGTTGCAAGTGCATCATATATTCTGGGATGAAGATTCTAATTAATCATAGACATACTCCCTGCTTCATTCTAATTATTTCTAGATTTAGATGAGACTATATCACCTTTTTATTCGTCTTAATTTTTTTTTTTTACTGAAAGCTTTTAGAGATTATAACACTCTATGCAATTCTTTCAAAATAATCAGAAGCATTTAGTTTTAACTTGAAGGAGTACGTTATAAAATTTTATTTCACAATTGCTATTTTTCCCCAATAATTGCTTTTGCTATTACTGTCATTAATAACTTTCGTCATCTCCATACCCATGCAAATTAATTTAAAAGAAAAAAACTCTATTTCCTTCTTTAGTCTTTTTTCTTTAAATCTAGATTTTGCCAACAACTGAGAAGAATAAAAGATGTGATAGGCTTGTGGTCATTTCTTGGGTCTTTGCCTGCTTAACATTTTTACTTCACAGTGCTTTTCTCTCTGTTTTGTTCTTTCTCTTGGAAGTATTTATAGAAACTCTTCTTATTTCCTTTGAGACCCTTAGCTACATTATTTCATTTTGCTTTCTTGACTCTCTTATTGTGTGCCTGCATTTCTTGATGGCTAGCTTATATCTATTCTTTTCAATCTTCCCTCTTTTCCATTTCCTGTAAAGTTCTATTTTGTATTTCAGCGCTTAGAGAAACCCACCCTCACCCACAGATATTTTTTAATCTTCTCTGTATTTTTAACCTATATTGGAATAGCTGTTGAGCTTTCCATGCTGAGCTCATCTTAAAACTCATTTCTTCTCCTTTTTCCCTCACCCTAGCAGTCAGCCACTGACTTCATTTGAACCGATTATGTTGCTCTATATTGTCATAAAAAACTCTTCAACTTTAGCCACTATTCATTATATTAGGGACACTGAACAGTTATTTAACAATTTTAAGGGGTTTATTGATCTGAAAACAAAATGGGACATTTTATACTTGTCTCCATGGTGTTGAACAAATAAGTAAATGGGTAATACAGTATCATTTTATAGTAAGTCCTCCTGGGTCGTTGAGATAGGACTGGCCTCCCCGAGCTAAAACAACAGGAAGTTCAGATGACCTCTTTGTAGACTACTGCTGATTAGTTGATGAATATAATGGACAAACTATGACAGTGGGCACCACTACCATGGCCAACCCCAGGTTCACTTATCCTAAAGTTATTCTGTATTAAAATCCTCCTGGGACTCAAAAAAATTATTACAGTAACCTTAGCACCAAAGTATATTTTTGAATTCTCAAATGGTACGTTATATTTTTAAATATAGCCACGGATCCCTAGGAGATGATGTCATATGAACAGCTAACCTAAACATCAGAATTTCAAGTTAAAAAATCCTTTTGTTAAACCTACAGACATATATTTTCAGACAAAAATCTATTGAATGTCTGTGACTAGTTTTGAAAATCTAAGAAATAACCTGAACTCTGGCAAGTTTTATTAACCAAAATCCACCTTCAGATGTTAAGACCTGTTCCTTCCCAGACTTTTAAGGATGTTGTCCCAGTAATCCATTGTGTGCTCTTAAATAAATGAGCTAAATTCAATGAAATTAAACTAAAACCTCTATCTTCCAAATGCAAAAGAAATATAGAGACGATATAAAAAACATTGTAACTATAGATTGCTTATGAACCATCAGGTTGGTACATTTATAAACAAGGGCAAATATTACCTCAGTTCATTTGACCGGCACCAGTTGAAGAAGGAACAGAAATTAAATCTTAGTTTCAGTGTGGCTATTTAGAAACATCAATTTGAATCAGTCTATATATAGCCTATATAGACCTTTTATATTTTTGTATCAGATGTGTTCAAACATCTGAATAGCTAAAAAGCAAATAAGTGATCAAGTATAAAGTCAAGCAGTCTCTCACAGGAGGTAGAGGAAGAAAGAAAAATCACCTTTCAGAACCTGGAAACAAGACTGCCTGCTAAAGGATCACTCTGTCCCCTCCCTGCCCAAGTAGAAAGGAGGGGGCATTCTCCATATGCATCTGTAAATAAATGACATATAAACTTAGTCATGAATAAAAGAAAAAGGACAACTTTTTGTACCATGAAGAAAGGGTGAAAGTAAAATATCATCAACATTAAGTGGATTTTTTTTCTTTTTTTATAGATTTTACATTTTAAACACATATGTCATGACATTTTAATGTAGCAGTCTGAAATGGAGAAATAGCACATTGATTTTGTGCCCCAGAGAAAAATAAACAATAGCACTTTCAAAAAAGGTTTTGGCCTGAGATTCTCTTGAACCATATAAAGGACATTTATCCCCAAACTGAATGACATTAGTAATGGTTGCACTTCCTTGACTACCCTTTCGATCTAAATATTCTAGTTTGATCTGTCAGTGAGGTGACCATAGTGCCCAAGCTGTAATATAATGCACTGATGAAAAATTACTATAAATTCAAATTGATGTTAAGAATACCACCATATCCAGAATACCATGCATCAATACAGAATTAAATAAAGATTGACTTATATATTTCATGTGTTTAGCTATAAAATCAGCAATTTTCAGAGAAAGTTTTAATGAGAGTCATAAAAATATGTATATCCAAGTAGCATATATGTTGAATTTTTTTCCTACCTGAAATTCTTTTCCTTTTTGTTTTCAGTTTGTCAAAGACAGACTCTGTGTGATGATTCTCAGTAGTCCTAAAGTTAAATGAAAGACAATGCTTTTGTCAGTATCAAACTAAACGTTAAAGAGGTATAAAACATGTATATTCTACTTTTGACATAGGTAAAATCTATTCATGGTGATATGAGTTGCATTTGGCCACAGAGGAATTATTTAACTTTTCCTCTGTTTAAATACTGTCATCTGAAGATTCTGTTTGTTGACACGTGGCATGTGAGGTCCACTGGGCATAGAGGAAGTAAAATAATTATTTGTATACTTTTCTTTTATGAAACACACAACTTCACCAGAAGATATATATTGGCATCTCATTAAAATACTCTAATTGAGATATATGATGCAAGACTGATCTTTAGACGAAATTATAATAAGCTAATATTCTTCTGAAGTCAGATTTGCAGAATCAAGTGCAATATAAGCCTCGAGCATATATAAACAAGTTGTTTGACTTAGAAAATATCAACTCAAATGCCATTTTGACAATGAGAAACTCCCATTCACCATTTTTTTAATTACAAATGAATGAAAGCTTCTTTACTCACTTCTATTTTTTCTTGAGTCACAGTAGAAACCTCAAGTGTGGTAAGCCTTATAGATAAAACCCAGGATGGAACATCCTCTTTGCCTCTGGAAAACATAGGGAAGTCTACATAGCCAGTTCCCACCTGACATAGGAAGAGAAGGGCCAAATAAAGGGAAGAGAACTCCTTTCAAAGATATGAAGAAGGTGTTTTTGGTCCTTTGCATGCAGTGCTTTAAAAGATGGAAGCAAATTTGATAGGCATGCCTACAATGACCAATGCCATCATTTGCTCTGGACTCCACCCATTTTTACCAAGTGTCCATATGGACAGTCATTTCTAACTGAGTACTATCCCATACTCTGATGCCACAGAGGCCTTCAAAACAACTGTGTATTTTTATTTCTATTTTTATAAGACTTCTTGGGGAAGCTTAAGTGGTAATTTGAAATTTCTTATTACACGATGCTTCAGAGTTTAAGATTCAAGATGATGACAACTTACATCAGCTGGCATTAGAGCTATCCAAAATTAGTTTTTTAATAATTTTTTTTAATATTTATTTATTTTTGAGAGGGACAGAGACAGAATGCGAGTGGGTTGGGGCAGAGAGAGAGGGAGGCACAGAATCTGAAGCAGCCTCCAGGTTCCGAGCTGTCAGCAAGACAGAGCCTGACGCGGGGCTCAAACTCACCAGCTGTGAGATCATGACCTGAGCAGAAGTCGGATGCTCAACTGACTGAGACACCCAGGTGCCCCTCCAAAATTATTTTTAATCTATGGATTTTTTGCAAACAAACTAATAGGATGAAATTTGTTAGCCTTACACCCCTACTGAAGCTCATTTTATATTTCACATTCAAGAATCTGAACATGTCAGAAATGACAGTACAAATCACACATTCAGCAGTAATCAAATTCATTTTCAGTATAGGCAAGCCTTTTCCAAAGACCAAGTAATTTGATGTAAATACCCTGCCTTTCAAATTGGAGACAGACTAAACTTTGGCATTTTTCAGTAAAATATTTATTTACATAAATAAAATAGCTTGATATTGTTTTTTTCCCCTTTTCATGATTCAGACAGTCAAAAAAGTAAGAAAAAGCCCCGAGTTAATTACATTTATCAACACTTTGTCATTAGCACACATGTTCTATTGGAATTGAACATGTGAAGTTTTCTAGATAAAAACTGAAGAAGGATGTGTGGTAAATATTGTAGATTAAGTGCATGCATCGCTCTCTGCTCTCTCTTGTAAGCCACTAAAATTACAGGAAGAAGGAGAAGGAGGAGGGGGAGGAGGAAGGGAGAGGGGAAGGGGTAGGGGGTGGGGGAGGGGGGGAAGGAATAACTCCAAAAAGACTAAGGAACAGAAGCAGATGTAAAATGGCCAAAAGATGTCAACAAGTTTTTTTGGAACATGAAAAACAAGTGGATGAGTGATAAATAGTTATTAAAACAGGAGAAACTTAAAACCTAAAAAAGAAAGTTGAAGCCCATGCAGGAAAGAATGCCAACATGAAGCAGCCATTTATGTAGCAGAATCCCAGAAAGACTTAGGAATTGAAAGCACCAGATATTTCAGGATGGGGAAATCATGGCAAGACTAATAGAGGGAGTATTTGAAAATCAGTGTAAAGGAGCAGTTAGACCTTTTAATTTCCTTTCTAACCCTAACCATTCACAAAACTTTTCTCAACTTTGGTTTATTTGGAGGACTTAAAAGAATTAGACTCTTGATAAAAGGATTGAGGCATCAGTAGCAGCTGAGAATAGGACCACAATTTAATACTGAAAACAGAAGACTACTTATCACACATATAAATTTATGATTTTTCCTACAGGACTCTGGCACCCTGGTTATATTGCCCAGGCTGTAACCAGACAATGTTCCTTGGAGAAACATCTAGCCCCAAAGAAAAGGTATACAGATAGTGAAATTTGGACATCCCCAATAAATTGGTGATTCCACCCCAATCACCCATGGAGAAGTCCAACAGCCAATAAATTCTGTCTAAATACCAGATTCCCTGATTTTTAATGTTTCAACCTTAAAGATAAATAGATGGTCAAAGATCACGCAACACTTAAAGAGAAACTTCAACATAAATGTTAGAAACAAATAACAACAACCAAATACAAAACCAAACTAATGCAAAGAAATAGATACAACACAGGAAATGGAAGTCAGCTTTGAAAGGTATATATGTAATTAGTATTCTTGATACTGCTCTGTGAAAAAAAGAATAGAGTGCTATTTTTTAAAGGACAGTTACAAAAAAGATAGAGATCTTTTGGATATATAAATATGACAATTAAACCTCCAGGTGAGGGACACCTTGGTGGCTCAGTCAGTTCCGACTTTGGCTTAGGTCATAATCTCACAGTTTGTCCAACAGCTCAGAGCCTGGAGCCTGCTTTGGATTCTGTGTCTCCTTCTCTACCACTCTCCCACTTGTGCTGTCTCTCTGTCTCTGTCTCTCTCTCTCAAAAATAAATAAACATTAAAAAAAATTTTAACTTCCAGCTGAAGTTTTGGAAGACAAAACTGAGAAATCTTTCAAAAGGCAGTATGAAAGAAAAAATAAAGTAAAACAATTATAGGAAGTCCAATTGCTGACCAACGAAAGTTCTAAAAACACAAGTACAAAGAAAATAGAGAGGACAAATTTGTTACAAAAAATGAAATAACATTTCTCTAAACTGTAAGACATACAATAATTATCACCATAACTAATGAAAAGTGACATCTTCCAGGGCACATAAACATGAAGTTTCTGAGCTCTGGTGATAAAGATATCCTAAAAGTTTCTGGTGATAATGATGATGATGACTAGCAGAGGTGGGGAATAAATGAAGTTACAAGCAAAAATACAGGAATACAGGGTGTTGATTTTTATTTTTTAGAAGGGCTCCATCCTAAAATTTCCTTGAAAGTCTTAAGTTAAGTCGTAAGGTAGAATAAAGACATTTTTTGACAAATGCTCAAAAATTTTAACTCTCTTGTACTATACCTAAGACAGCTACTCTAAATATGGTGGTTGGAGACGTATAGAAAAAGGACCCGGGAAGCAGTAAATAATGGTTCTAATAGAGAGGTAAAGAGAATTCCCAAGATGATGGAAGGAGGGAAATGCCATGTTGATGACTGAACAACAGGTCAACACAGCTAGCCATCTCCATGGGACCAGGCACATGAAGAGCACCAGAAAAATGTCTCAAATGAAAGAAAAAAGCCACTGATAGATTACATAATATGTTTGTCCTTTAGTGAGACGTATTCTTTTCTTTAAATTAACTTTATGTTTGGGAATAATTTTAGATTTAGAGAATAGCTTACAAAGATAGTCCCTATATTTCCTATATATTTTTCACTTAGCTTCCCCATGGTTAACATCTTGAATAACGGTGGTATATTTGCCAAAATTAAGAAACTGACATTAATACTTTGCAAATAAATGAAATCCAGATTTTTATTAGATTTTATCTGTTTTTCTTTTAATATTCTTTTCTTCTTCTAGCATTCAATCCATGCTACCACATTGCATTGAGTTGTTATGTCTCCATAGTCTCCTCTTATCTCTGATAGTTTCCCAATCTTTCCTTGTATTTCATGTGACAGTCTTAAGGAGTACTAGCCAGATATCTGAGTCTCTCTGATATTTTTCTTATGATTAGCTAGTGGTTAACCTTTATCTCCTAAAGAGGGGGCAGAAGTATCTTCATACATCATTTGAATTTTTCTATAAATAGTGTCTCTTCTCCCTCATTTCTTTACTTATTTATTTATATCAGAATATAAACTCATTTACATTTATTTTTTACTTCATTTAATAATCCAATACTAGTAAAAACTGTTCAGCTTTGGCAATTAGATCTTTTGGGTTATCTCTAGTGCCCTTTGATACGACCCTACCCTTTTACTTTTAGAGTTCTTCACTACTTTCTAGTATTAAAAGGTGTCCCAGGCTAATCTCCCATTTACCCTGTTCCAGCCCTGGAGTTGGTTATTTCTCCAAGGAACACTTATTTCTTCTATTAGAAAATGGTATTTAGAAAACAAGACCTGAGTGTGCTGGGTATGCCCATTGCTAGAAGCACATCATTCCTTCTGGACAGTAAGAAGAATTTTATAGCGTGTCAGAGTGTTGGTGAAGGGTCAGTAATGGGTACATAGAGAAGAAAAAACAAAGGAGGCAATTTTTTAATTCTAGATTTAAGAAGTTTCAAAAGAAAGCAAATATAATTATAATATGGTATTTTTACATTTTGTTCAGATGTAACAATATTCACATATCCATAATGATGTAAATCCTTAATACCATTTCATTTACTCAACATGTCATAATTGTATGTTCAGAATGGGCATACCAGAAGTACTTGTAGGTTTAATTGAAAGCAAAAGGTTTCTGAACAAGATCCTCATCTACCATAAAAGAAAAATCAATAAATAATATCAAAAATTCAAAAATCAAAAAACAGCATATGTATTTTGTTTATAAATATCAGTGTAAATGCCAGAGATATAGCTGAAATGTGGAAAGTTCTGACCTTTGGGAAGGGGTGTCTTATGGGTGGAGCATGTTACTACTTTTAATTATTATACCATTGTATTTTAAACTAAGTATAGCCTACAATAGAAAAACAATTTTTAATCAGTTAGCCAGGGCTATCTTTGCATAAATTATGAATGCTCCTACTTCTTTACTGTAGTTACCAAACTTTCCAAAATACATATGAAATTTCATCAATGATTAAAAAAATTCTCACAATTAAAAAAATGGAACAAGCATACCTAGCACCAGTTAATATTTTGTAATAGAGTCGGATCAAACTGAAATTTTTTAAAGTATGGTCAGCAATGCTACAAATAGAAATTTGCCTTGGGGGAAAAAAGAAAAATTAGGCTTGGGAAAAAATGCTTTGTTACAGAATATCAAGGTAAGGAGGAGGTGAGGGAAAACTGAAAATCATGTTTTAGGTTGTGACTTTAAAGCACAAAAAGAGTTAACACACGGAGAAAAAAAAAGATTTAAAATATTCAATATCTGTATCTATGTGTGTGAACCAATTTGGCTGCTTCTGTATGTTTTGGTTGGAAAATGACCATAGATACTAGACCTTCTGCAAATCTGAAAGAATGTTGTTACCTTCCTTTCTCCCATTTCACAGCTTGGGGAAATTCTCAATCAGGAAGAAACAGAATAGTTCATGAAAGTCACTGTGTACTCATCCTCAAATGTCTAATGCTCCCATGAAGTGCCCCACCATGATAATAGAAAGGACTTTTGAAGATATATAAGGCAAGTGAGGAAATAGAATAAAATAGGCCTATCTACCAGAATACTCAAATAGAAACTATCCCCTAAAGATGGTAACAGCATATGCCTGGGACACATGCCTTAGTTCTCTAAAAACCTCCATTTCCTCAGCAATAAAATATGCATAATAATGGCTCCTACCTCATAAAGATGTGGTGAAGATTAAGCAAGGTATTAAGTCCAAAATACTTGAAATTCAGTCCAGAAAATACAGATCCATAAACTGTGGCTAGTATTTGTATTTATATTCATGTACATATTGGTATTATTTAACCCATAAATATCACTGCTCTTTAAATGAAGGGAATTAGTATAAATGTTAGATGCCAAAAAGCAAAGCCACAGTAGGCACCTGAGCTATATATTATCTAGGCCACAGAAAGAGTGAGAACCAGGTAGGCCCAGATCCTCCAGTTGTTTCCTTTATCCTTCTTCAGTCTTTACACTAAGTCACCTGTCTGAATATAGCAGATTCAAAAACACAAAGATGAATCATGATGAAACTTATATGATAGTTTTTAAATATTGATAAGATCCAAAGATAATAGAGAACTGGACACCTTAAAATACTTTAAGAATAAGATAAAAAAAAGAATAAGATCTATTTCATAACTTATAGTTTAGTTAAACTAAGTTCAAAGACTCTTCTTTCCTGTGGCCTAGGGATACTTTGGTCATCTGAAACCCGATTATTTTACATTTCACATTAACTATGGGAAGTGTTTCCTTGAAAACATTCTCCAGGGAATGATCATTTTTGGAACTTGGGTACCTTCCATGTATAGGAAACGGATAACTGCACAATCAGTAATACTTCCAGGGAGTTGAAGTCAATTAAATCCATAAGCTAAATTAAGAGCACTAACATCAATATCTCCAACAGGTTAGATACTGAATTTGTGTTCTAGAAAATTATGTTAAAACAAATATTCTACTGCTGTCAGAATTAAAAGTTTTATCTCATGAAACAGATGTGTGCATTGTGATGCTGATATTGAAGCAGTATGGAGAGTGTTTAAGACATACTTTGAGTTGGGCTCCATTTCTGATCTTGAGAAGTTGTGTAACACCATGAGTCCTGTATGTTGTATGTTATATAGCTATAATAAAAAAAAATGTTTTTAAAGCATTTAACGTGGCTCCTGCCTTAAAGTAAATGCTTAATAGATTATTAATAACTATCAATTACATCATTATTTTAAAGGTAAAGTATCAATAAGGGTATTTTGCCCAAAGGCACATAGTTATTAAGAAAATAAGTTAATAAATTATGAGTTTACTAAATACATTAGCTTTCCTAAGCCCCAAAATGTTGTGTTTTTTTCTATTGACAACTTAAGTGGCAGAACTGAGACTTGATCCCAGCAATTCCACTTGTTCTATAAAATCCGAGTTTCATCTGTCCCAGTCATAAATTGCTAAAGTATTATTTGTTGAAATATAAATTTATCCCTCTCACCCCTTCACCTCCTTCCTACTTTCCTTTCCTCTTTCCTTCCTTCTTTCCTTCCTTTCCTTTCCTCTCTTTCCTTTCCCTTCCCTTCCCTTCTCTTTCCTTCCCTTCCCTTGTCTTGGTTGTCAATGAACAGTGCTTATAGCTAGGGGAATGAAAAGAAAAATGTTTATTGAGTTACAGAACTGGTTCAAACATTCAGCACATGCCCACATTAAAAGATTCTCTTTTTTTCAGTCACTAATGGGAAAACCACAATAGGAACCTATCACTTGCTCTAGGGCAACAATATTTTACAGCCTGTCAATTGATTGAAGCCCCAAGCTTGCCTCAAATTTGAATAGAGAAAAGAAAGAGAAGACGGGATTTTATGACAGGTCAAGGGAAAAGGATTCATGTAATGGCCTGAAGCTAGGCCAAGGGCACATCCTCAACAGAGGAAGAAATTATTCCAACAATCTCAAAAATGTTAGAATTTAATACAGTTTTGATTATTTTATACTATATTCAAATATCTTTCAAAGAATGTATAATCTTTTCAGAAGTCATACAAGTGTTTTGTAACAAATCAATCTTTAGTATAAAATAGAACTTATTATAGTTTATAAAAGATTTATAGGCTGTTAGAACCAGAAGATAACTCAACTTCCCTAACTTGATTAGATCAGAGAATTGTTTCTGGGGTACCTTTCTCCCAAGTAAGACCATCTATGACTGATCAAAATAAGCTAAGGAATCATTTGGTTAAATAAAGTTCAACAACGTTTTTTTTTTCCTTCTCTTTATTTTTTAAATTCCAGAATTTCTCAAAGCTTTTAATATGCTAAAGTATGTTTGTGAATTTCAAAGAAGAGATACAGACTGCTTTATTTTCCAAGATTTTGTGACCAGAGATCTTTTTCTTAATAGTACACTTGTCAAATGCACTGTTACATAATGTTTAGAAGAAAATGCTCACGTAACCTAGAAGATTAAACATAGAACAAGACAGGAGCCCAAAGAATGAAATTGTTTTTCTTAAGAACAACCAAATAATTGGTAATATTATAATAACATTAAATTGGAGGTGAACTTTGGTCTCCTGATTCCTAGTCCAGGATATTTTCCATTCTACCATTGTAAATGTTAAAGACCTCTCCTGAGACAGAAATGTAGTTTGCAACTATAGAAATATTGTGCTTTTACATTAGGCTAAATCAAATTGTGTGTCAAAAATCTAATGCTTGATGATAGGAATGGAGATATCCTAGGTGAGCAGTTGGGGACTCTTTATAATAGTCTTAATACCTATTAACTCAAGTGTCTTCATTTCTCTCTTGGGAAAATGGAAACCGTCTTTCATCACCACATCATAAAATTATTATGAAGATAAAGTAAAATAGTAGTCTTTAAAACAGAGTCATAAAATGATACACAAAGAAAATGCATTGTTACTGGTAATAAACATCATTTCTGTTATCTTAGTTTTCAGAATTTACATTGGGCATCTACTCTAATTTATTTCCTCTTCTAATATATTGTCTTAGATGTCTAGTAAACGGCTGTTACTAGTCTTAGGGTGCCTGGATGGCTCAATCAACTGAACGTTCAACTCTTGATTTTGGCTCAGGTCATGATTCCAAGGTCGTTGGATTGAGCCCCATGTCAGGCTCCACACTGAGCATGGAGCCTGCTTAGGATTCTATCTCTCCCTTTCTCTCTCTCTCCCTCTGCCTCTCTCCTCCACTTGTGCTCTCTCTCTCTAAAATAAATAAATAAATAAGTAAATAAATACTAGTCTTCAAAAATATGAAATTATCAATCATGTTGTACCGTGTAATCCCATAGCAAGAAAAAAATTCTTGAAAATCTAATAGATAATTGGTCAAGGAATTACTGGAATATAAGGCATTTAAATTATAAAATGATTATTTTCAAACATTGTAATATTCTAGTAGAATACATAAAAATGAGACTGTATATACTTAAGAACTTACTGATGAAATTTCCTGGTAGAATAAAATAAGTTTCAGTCTAAGCCCAGGTTTTTATATATTTAGCATATAAATGTAAAAGGGACATTTTGGAAATGAGCAACAGAGGATTAATTCTGTTATTTCATTCATTCATTTATTCAACAAGTATCTATTGGCTATTCAGAATGTGTCAGCAATAATTTTACCTCTGTGGATACACTGGTAAACAAAACAACAAAGACTGTTGTTCTCATGGAGTTACATTCATATGAGTAAAATGAAAAATAAACAAGCAAAAAATAGATCATTTCAACAAAGCATTCTGAAGGTAATAAAGACACGCTAATAAGATAGAGAAAGCAGTGAAGAGAGAGGTATCTCCAGACGGGGAAAACAATAATTGTATATGATGGCAGGGAAGGCCTGTTCTTGAAAGTGCCACATGACTGACACTCAAGTGATGAGAATACACTTAACATCTGTGTAAAAATCTGGGAGAAAGAGCTATCCTTGCATGGGAGTTGTCTTCCCAATGGAATCATAAGAACAAGATTAAAATTTTCATAGGGGGAAATGGAAGATCATGTGAAAAGCAAAAATAAATGAGAAATGGAGAAGTAAAATAATCAAAGAGATTGTAATCCTAACACCACAGTTGGAGTAGTGAGTATAACCAAGGAGATACCAATGGTGAAAAGCTATCATTCCATAGGCATAGTGGCCTCTCCGAAAATAAAGAGAAAAGAATCCTGTGATCGTTCTTTAAGGTGCATTTAATAGAAGATAACTCACAGATTACAAATGAAGTAATAGGACAGCAACACCACACACACACACACACACGCACGCGCGCGCATGCACGGAATACCAGTTGGTTCAGCACATCCATGAGTTAAGTTACAGGAAAACAAAGCCCGAGAAAAATGAGTATAGTCTTCCATATGTGAACAATGGCAGCTGTATGATGGATAAAAAATACCTCCTGCTCAACATTATGATACAAATGTAAAAGATAGAAATGGATGAACAAATATATTAAAGCAGTACAAGGAAATTTTCTAAATTAACGGAAATAGTTCCTAAATAAGATTTAGGAGTATGATGAAAAGACCCTGAGGTAGCTAAGGGATTAGAAAGTTCCTAGGGACATTCAATCCAAGTGTCATCCCAAAGAAAGACATTTAAGAATCCAAAGAGATGCCAATCCCAAAAGAAGGATCCAGACTAAGACTAAAATTTTGCCTCTTATTTCTAAGTGTCTAAAGAGTTAAACTTATTCCTTATTTAGAAAGGGTGTACTAAATGAGATTCACATTCAATATCCATGTTGCATTCTGCATCTTTTTGTTCATCTCTACCTGCCCTCCAGCTCACGTGGAGCACAGTAACCCATGTCTGACATAAGAGTCGATGCCAAATAAATACTGGCATGTTTTTAGTGAAAAGTGTGAGGACTTTGGAAATGAGTCTGGTACCTTAATTACTTGGCCCTATAATAAAAGGATACTGGCCTCTCTTGGAAAAGAAATTTGAAATAAAAGATATTTTCCCCTTTCCTCACTCACCCCCTTACTGTTCCTCAAGCACGTATCAAATCCATGTACTTTACGCCACCATCAAGGACATGTTGCTATCAATTTATTCAAGTTTGAGAATATTGTTCAGGCCAAATTTGCTTGGAGATAGAAGTTTGTAGGAGGGTGTATTTTGTCATGGCTCAACCTGATATAACAAAATACCAAAGACTGGCTGGTTCAAACAACAGAAATTTATTTCCTCACAGTTCTGGAGGCTAGACTTGTTGTTAGGGTTGGTTTCTAGTGAGGCCTCTCTTCCTGGTTTATAGACGGACACCTTTTTGGTGTGTCCTCATATGGTGTGTGTGTGTGTGTGTGTGTGTGTGTAAAGAGAGAGATCACTGATGTTTCTTCCTCTTCTCAGGACACGAGAATTAGGGCTCCATCCTTATGACCTCATTTAATTACCTCTCTATAGTTTCTTCCTCCAGACAGTCACACCGCTGGGCTAGTGCTACAACAAGGGAATTTTAGGGGAACACAATTCAGTCTATAACAGAGGTTTAAAAGAAAGAACCTACTAGATAAATAGATTCTCTACCTCTTCTATCTTCTTCTGCTTACTATTATATGTATCCATTAGATACTGCCACAAAAATCCTGTATAGCCAATGTACTTTAAACATAGTAGCTTAAAACAATAATTCTTTATTCCCACATATCTATGAGTAGACTGATGCTGATGCAGGCTGAGTCCACTTGGGTTATTGTACCAGGTATCCTGAATGCTGCTCTAGCCTGGCTGTGACGGGTCAGCTCTGCTCCGTGGAATCTTTCTCCTGGGTCCAGCAAGTGGGCCTAGTCTTGTTCATAGCAGAAATTCAAGAGAGCATGTCTAATCACATTCAAGGACCTAGCTTGTGCCAAGTCTGCCAACACCTCATTGGCCAAACAAGTTATTTGGCTACACCCAGAATCAATTTGGAGAATTACACTATATCCATGGAAATGGGGACAAATTCTTGGAAATTAATTTAAGATAGCATTGTATATACAGCTTTTGGCACATTCATGTTGAGATCCAAGACTCTGGTATAAATTTTGAGGTAGAAATAGGCTGGACAGAACATTAGGCATACCAGTGATTTGAAGCAGTGATTTGGTTCTAGAGCTTAAGAATGGGGTCTCAATACATTACAGCTTAAGTAATTAAAATTCTGCACTGAGGTTTGGGGGGGCCCCCACAAGTGTTAACTTGCCTTGCTTAATTAATTATGCACGCATACCCTTCAAGCCCTCTCCCAATCCATACTAACCTTTCTTTAAAATGGTATTAAGAATCTAGTGAGATAATATGTGACAGCATGAAACACAAAGTCTGACACAAAGCAGGTGCTTGTGAAAGTTTTCTTCTACACTTTGTGTCTGCCTGTTATACAAATGTAATTCAAATTGGCCCATGCACAGCATTGTTTCTTCTTCTTAATGCCTTAGCTTCCAACATTTCAAGTTGCAAAACCACTTTAACACTTTAAAAGAGAAACACCTAAATACAGTTGAATTGAACTGACGATTTAATCTCAGTTTTAGTGCCTAGGCAGGACAATAATCCTAACTGAGTTTGCCGACCATTGATCTCCCCGAAATTTATTATAAAACCATCATTGAGGGGCGCCTGGGTGGCGCAGTCGGTTAAGCGTCCGACTTCAGCCAGGTCACGATCTCACGGTCCATGAGTTCGAGCCCCACGTCGGGTTCTGGGCTGATGGCTCAGAGCCTGGAGCCTGTTTCCGATTCTGTGTCTCCCTCTCTCTCTGCCCCTCCCCCGTTCATGCTCTGTCTCTCTCTGTCCCAAAAATAAATAAACGTTGAAAAAAAAAATTAAAAAAAAAAAAAACCATCATTGGGATTATCCTCTATAGGGAGAGGCCAAACTGCAGTCTGTCTAACCTAACATATGCCAAAAGCTTGTAACATTCACAAGAAATATGTCAAAAGACCTTTGCAAATTCCCATATGCATAAATGTCATTACAGTATATAATTTCTCACATAAATCTGTTGAATGTAATGATGCATTTATATAACCCCTCAGACCTCTAATGAGGGCTTCTGCATACCTGAAGACAAGCTAAGAACAACAGAACCATGCTGATATTGAGACAGAGTGCTGGTTGAGGCTCACTCATAGCCTCGATTTTCTTCCCACAGGCTGGCCTCAAGGACACACGATTTAATCAAGAGCTTCACACACTTAACAAGTTATGAACTTTCCAATTTTCCTGTGACTCATCAAAACCACAAATGTTAAATTTGTGAAAGGCAAGAGTCCACTCAATCACGAGGGGAATTCAGGAGAATATTAAGAGGTAAAAGACACTCGCTAGAATAGAAAATGAAATAAAGCACATAATGCCCCTGCGGTGGCACAAACGAGAGATTGCATACATTCAACTCAGCCTTTATGTGATCAGGTAAGATGTGCAACAACTAACAACTGAGTACAAACAGGAACCAATAACCTGCGTTACAAGCTCTGCCAGAAGATATACATATCCCCATGCTCCCATTACACAATGAACATCCATTAGCATATAACCTTCCACTTACAAGTACACATGGGAGTCCTGCCAATAGGACACTATATGCTGAAGATGATTAAATCAGCATTGCAGAGAGAAGAGCACAGAGACCTTCTAAACAATTTAATTACTAGTGCCACATTTACTGGAAGACAGAGTTTGAAATCTCTTATCACTAGCTATTTGTAAGATGAAATTTCAGACTAGTGGGAGAAAGATAATACCAGATGCTCTTTATTACTAACCAATTCTGTTTTCCTGTTATAAATGCCCTTTTACTATAATATTGGGGTGTTCACATAAATACTAAATTCTGTTAAATGGCAGTGATGACAGGGATGATGATGATGGTAGTGACTGGTATTTATTGAATCCTTTCTACCTACCAGGCTCTGTCCTATGTGCTAAACATGAATTATGACATTTAAACATAAAAACAATTTTAAAAGATAAATATTATTATTTTTCCCATTTTATAAGAAAAGAAAATGATGCATAGAACTAGGAAGCATAAGCAGTAGAGACAGAACTCAAAATAACACGATTTGAAAGAGTCTGAGCTCTTTAGCAAAACAGTTTACTGACTGCAGTGCTGAAGAGTGATTAATAATATTGACTAGAATTCGATCCTCACCTCTTTGGCTTGTTATGTAAACTTGGGCAACTGACATAAAAACTCTAAAAATAATTTTTTTCATCTGTAAAATGAATATGAATAAATAAATCTAACATCTATTAAGTTTCTTGTAAGGTTTACATGAATTTAAGCATGTAACATGTGGAAGAAAGATTTCAAAAATGCTAGCTCTTATTAAGATCTCTATTTGCTCTTACTCTATTAAAAGAAAATTTGATTCATTATATGCTACTCTCATTCCTAAGCAATGACTCATTGATTCTAATATACAGCTTATTAAAATACATTATAAGCTGAATACTTCTATAAAAATATAAATTATATGACCACAAAGTAATTCTTGTTAAAAAGCATAATTTCATGCATTTTAAAATGAAAACTTGGAAATTTGGATGTGTTGTTATATTTAGCACAATCACCATAGAATGTAACTATAGCTAGCCTTTTGTTACCCAAACTTAACACACATTTTTACATTTCTTTTTTCTTAAACTCAACTAAAAGTTAAAATTCTAGGGGCACCTGGGTGGCTCAATCAGTTAAGCATTCAACTTTGTCGCAGGTCATGATCTCATGTTTCATGGGTCCAAGCCCCACATCAGGCTTTGTGCTAACAGCACGGGGCCTGCTTCAGATTCTCTGTCTCCCTTTCTCTCTGTCCCTCTCCAACTTGCACTCTCTCACTCTCAAAAATAAATACATTTTTTTAAAAAGTTGAAATTCTAGGGGCACCTGGGTGGCTCAGTCAGTTAAGCATCTGACTCTTTATTTCGGCTCAGGTCATGATTTCACAGTCATGAGATAGAGCCTATGTTGAGGTCCATGCTGGATGTGGAACCTGCTTAAGATTCTTTCCCTCCCTCTTTCTCTGTCCTTTTTTCTCCCTCTCTCAATAAAAAAGTTAAAACTCCAGATTAGTTCACCTCATATAATGACAGGGAATTTGAAGAAAAATTGTCCAACAGGTGTAAGGATAATCTTTAAGAAAACTTTGAAAAATAATAGCTTGGAGTTGTGAAATTACTATATCAATTAGCTATTGATACAAAGCAAATGAGCGTACAATTTCACTGAGAAGCCACAATATGCTCTGATTCTCACTAATTTGTAGGTTGGTCAGCCAGGACAGCTCTTCTTCAGGCTTTGATAGCTGAGGAGGCTCAGCTTCCTATGAAGATCTGAGGTTGGCTGGGTTGACTCTGCACAGCATATGTTCCCTCTGGGTCTCAGTGTGGAAGGGCAACACCATCTAGAGAAGCCTCTTATCAAGGCCGTGCCAGAGATAGCTCAAGCAGAACACACAAAGCATCTGAAGGTCTAGGGTTAGAGCTGATAATGTGTCACTTCCATCTTATTATTACATTAGCCAAAGTAAGTCACATGACCAAGCTCGAGGCTGAGATGCAAGAAATACACATTTTCCAGAATGAGGCTCCAGCAAAGCTTTCCTCTTTCTGATGGAAGAAGTGTGAGAAATCGGGACCAATAATTTGGTCTATCAAAAATACCAGAATCTCATTTGGGAAAAGAAAAGCTGATACACAGCGACTTGTTTGAGCAAGATGATCCTTCCCAGACCCTGGTCTCCTGGTTTCTTGATTTCTTCACTGCCAGTAATCTTTTGCTGCACCCTATCTCCTCCATCAGCTACCATCTTCACATCTTTTATTTCAAGCAAGCATCTTTCACGTTACCACCTCCCATGCTTCCAACTCACCTAGTCAGGTAATGCAATTTTATTATTGTTAGTGAAATATTATGAAATATTTAATATTACTATTACACAAATAATAAATTCACTATATATCATTACTTACTGTGTGTTGCACACTGAATTAAATACTATATGTATGTCAACTTATATAACCCTCATAACAACACGATAAGATTGGGACTATTTTTATCCCATTATATAAAAGAGATAATTGAGGCACAGAGACATTAAATACCTTGTGCAGGTATTTAATACATACACATACATGGTTGAGTCTCAATTCAAACCAAAATAATCTGGCTCCAGCACCTGTTATCAGTCTAGATGTTGTCATTCTATTTTTACATTTCTTTGACAAAATTTAGACCTCTAAAATATAGACCCTAGTTCTTTTTCACTATCGATGATGCATTCATGTCTTGTTCATCCTCTACCTGTTGACAGTTATACAGGTTACCATCACATAACTCCCCTGCAAATCCCCTTAGCTCACTCACCCCTTCCCAATATGGATTAAACCCAGCTATCATCCTACAACTGTTCTTGAACATCTTAACATTTCCAGAGAAAGAAACACAAGAAAGAAATACATTAATACTGGGTGTCTTACATTAAATTTCTGACCTTACATCACAACTGACCCATAACACTCCCTCATGATCCAGCGATATTCCTCTAGTTTTTTTGTTTTGTTTTGTTTTGTTTTTTGTTTTTGTTTTTGTTTTTGAGGGTGGAATGGTGGATAGGAATAGCAATATTGGGAAAGCAGAGAGGAGTATGTGTCTTTTCGCTATTGTCACTATTGTGCCCTATCAGTCACTGGGCATCTTCTGTGACAAAGACTGTTTTGGGGTTTTGTTTTGTTTTGGTTTGTTTTTTTTTTTTTAGCTCTGAAGAGGGGGAAAGGAAGCAGAAAACACTGTTGGTTAGCTTTCCATATAAGAGACAAACATCATACACATGCTCTTATTTCACAAGAAAAAAGAGTTTCACAAAAGACAACATAAGTAAAATAAATGCTTTAAACACAAATTACACCTGTGTGGAGACAATTCAGGGCAATGGAAGAAAACGAAGTTATAAGAGACACTTTATTGACATTTCCATTAACAGTCCCCATTTCGAGTCCAATCCTTTTATAGAGTCCTTTCCCTCAGTGCTGCTGGAGAAACTTGGTTAGTGGAAGTGGCTTGTAACACCCTCTGGAACTCAAGAAAGCATAGCTGGGGCAAAAGCTGGAGAGTAAATTGGCAGAGTAGGGTGGAGATCAGGGGGAGAAAAAGAAGTCAACGAGACTCTCTCCCTTTGGTCATATCTTCCTCCGAGCAAAGAGATTGGCACCACCAATTAAATTTTCTCATGTATACCCACAGCAGCACAATCCACCACTACTGTCATTGTGTTTCCAGTTATTACAGCTTGGTCTCCATCCTTATGGTGGCTGAGAGGAGTCTTCTTTGCAAAAAGCTTAAGCAGTCTAGATCTGACCCAATTCCCTTTTAAGTCTGTTTAGATTTTGGCAGTAAAGTCATTCAGGAAATAGAGACACAGAGTCAACTTTGGGTGCTTCACAGAAAGATTATGATTTCAAAGTTGTTACCTTACCTTTGGGGGATGGCCAGGGAAGAAGGGACAGAACTTTGGGAAACTGTGTATGGAAAGCAGAAGTGCACATAAACATTCTATGGCATTCCAAGTCAAATCTGCCTTTCAAGGCCTCTTTCTCCATAATTCCTTCTGGAGCTAGTTCAACTTCACAGACCTGCTAGACAAGCAGGTTGCGTTGTGAATTCATTTGGCCCATTTCCCATCCAATACAGGCCCACTGTTACAAGATCCTTGACAGACGGTCACCAGTTCCCTCAAGGCAGCTTGGTACTCTGATCTCTTTACCCCAAACTGATGTACTCCTTTGATTCTTTTAACTGAGATATGATTAACATATAATATTATATTACCTTTAGGTGTACAACATAATGATTCAGTATATACCTCTAGCACTTTTGCTTTCCCACTATCCAAAATGACTATTTCACCGATTTCTTAGTGAAATTCAACTGCCATAATTTTGTCAATTTTAAGGCTTCATTTTTTCAAATTTAAAAATCTCTGAACAATTGCTGCCAGCTATATGATGCATTATGCCATTACATATTTATATTTGTAACACAAAGTGTCACTTTCAAAATCTGCAGAATTTTGACATATCTGGAAAGAATATCTTGAAAGAAAGTGTCAGAATCAATAGTGATGCATTCTTTTCACTCTAAGTCAAACCATTGTGGGGTTGGGTGAAGCAAGTGATCACTCAGAGGTATTTAACAACTTGCCCAAAATACTAGCTCTACAAAATTTCAAAGAGCACAGGTTTTAGTTCTTTCATTGATTTTTTTGGTTCATTTGTTTTATCTTATTTCAGATTTTTTCAATAGTGTATCACCAACACTCTAGATTGCAAAGAGAACAGTGCTGATAAAAAAAAAAACACAAACATCAACAAACATGAGTCAGAAATGATTTAGAAGAATGAGATTCTAAATGTGAAATTTTAAGACTATCTTAACTCATTTATCTCATTAACACTTTTTTATTTATATGTGAGTGGTATATGATAAAATATGTCTAAATCTAAAAGAAACTTTCATACATATAAAATAAAATTAGTTGGAAAATATTATATCAAAATTTAACTAGCAGTGCTCTTTCTTTTTATGGCATTATCAATGATATACCTCACATATGGGCTTTAAAAAAGAAAAACTTTCATTACTGAAGAATTCTCATAGCTTTTAATATATTATAATGGCATAAAAATGCATGGTAAACAGAATAATGGCCTCCAATGATGTCTGTGTTCTAATCTCTGGAACCTATGAATATATTACCTTCTGTGGAAAAGGGGACTTTGCTGATGTGATTAAGAAAGCTGAGACAGAAATTTTATCCTGGATTATTTATTTGAGTGGGTCCAAATGCTAAACTATTAGCTTTGAAAATAGAGGAAGAGCCCAAGAACCAAGGCATGCAGGAGGCCTCCAGAAGCTGGTAGAGGAAAGAGGGAAGATTTTCCCTTACAGCCTACAGAAGAAATGCAGCCCCATTGATCAACAGAACTGCGAGAAAATTAATTTGTAAGTTTTAATTCACTAAATTGAAGTCAATTTGTGATGGCAGCAATAGGAAATCATTGCAAAGTGTACATGGTCTAAAATATTTGCCAAACTAGTTTGGATATAGCAGTTTTTACCACAGTGTCTCATGATACAATATTCTAAAGAACCATTTCTGGAAAATGCTTCTTTAGCATAACCCAGATTCAGCAGAGCTAGTGGTTAAGAGCCTTAGACTCTGGAGCCAGACTAACTGGATTTAAATGCCAGCTCTCCTACTTACTAGCTGGTTCTCTTAACCTCTCCTGGATGCTTCAGATTCCTTGTCTGTAAAATGGGAATGATGATAGTACTTCCTCAAAGGGTTGTTATATGAAGATGAAGAGAGTTAATGTGTATTAAGAGTTTAGAACATGGGGCTCTCCTACAATGTAAAGACTGTTGTTTACAAAAGATAGTGACACCACGTGAAGTTACTGAGAGATTAGGTAAAAAAAGGAAATTACATCTAGCTGTACTATCAATATTCGATAAACATATGTCAAAGACTCTGTTTTTGTGTTAATAATGGGCTCATAGGGTGACAGGGTTTTAGGGACAAACAGTTCCATATTAATTAGACACAATAAAACAAAGAATGATTTTAAGTCTTTCATCTGAAAAAAAAATTTTTGTTCTGACCTCATCAATTCACATTACCCACAGATCCCAAAAGCAAACTCATTTTAAAAAGTAGCCCAACTTTGCCTGCTTACATTATTAGTTTAAATCTAAACCTCATATAACGACTCCCGTCTTCTTTATCATTTCAATTAATTAGAAATTGCTTTCTCCCAATTAATATTATTACTTCATCTGCTCTGTTATGTTCTCATATTAAGGCTATTTTAATATAATGCCACTTTATTCATTCAAATTCAATAAATATTTAAAACTTTAATGGACATCAAGCACATTAGTATATGCTTGGAATAAAAAATGAATACACTTGGTCTTTGGCCTTTTTTAGATTTTTAAACTAGATTGCAAAGACTTTACTGAAAGAAAAATCAAGAGGAGTTTGTCTTAAATTGTTCTGGAAATTAAAAATGCTCTAATATGTATCAAATACTGGAACACTTGGATCGAGAAAAATCTATCCTAAAATAATGATATTACTGACTTTAACATATAGGCTTTCCACTTTCTCTTTTTTATTTTTTATACCAAAAATATTTAATGAAAGAAAGAACAAAGCCACTAGCACAGCTATTGGAAAATAGTAATTCTTTTCTTGATCTTCCTTTTTCTGTTCTTATTCATTTTCTTTTCACTCCCTCTTTTCCATTTTCTCTCCCAGTTACTATAATTATTAATTGCACTTTTGATCATTGTTATCATCGTTATCTTCACCACCATCATAATTATAATCGTCATTATCAGTCAACATCACCCCTATAAGCACAGGCAATTGCTAACAGTCGGGATCTGGATGGAAAACCAGCAGAAAAAAACTACAGGGACCTTGGAAAAGCAATTCAGAAGACTTTAAGGGAGGGACATCTAGGACCTTCCTTGGTCATTTCACTTTTTTCCTCCCAATGTTTTCATTGTGGTAAAATACATATAACATAAATTTTACTATCTTTACCATTTTTAAATTTACAGTTTAGAGGTATTAAGTACATTCATATTGTTGTGTAACCATCACTAACATCCATCTTCAGAACACTTTTCATCTTACAAAACTGAAACTTTGTACCATTAAACGATCACTCCCCATGACCTCCTCCCTCCCTGTCAACCACTACTCCGCTTTCTATTTTTCTTTTATCTACATTTTTCCACATGTCCCAACCTCTAGGAATGACCATTCTATTCTCTGTTATTATGAGTTAAGTTTTGTAGGTCCTCTTCTTCCTTTTCAGATTCTATATTTAAATAAGCTCATACATTTGTCTTTCTGTGTTTGAGCTATTTCACATACTGTAATGTCCTTCAGATTCATCCATATTGTCCCAAATATGTGTGTATCTTAAGTATATACATATACATCCATACACATATATACACACAACACACATATGCATGGCTGTACAACTAAATCTAACAATTAATTTCCAAAAAAATATGACTTTAGGTAATTTGTATCTATTGGATAGTGGAATATGTGTGCTTTAACATTTCTCCTGGAATTGAGATATCTGCTTAACCTACAAGTAAACTCTACTATTTGATTTGAGAATTTCTGGGTACAAGGCAGTAGGGAAAAATCAATAGTTTCTTACTAAAAGATTAAAACACACACACACACACACACCACAGAATTCTGCTATGAATAAAAACTGAATCTGATGATTAAGATCAAGTCCCTGTTAAATTCTGTGCCAAAAATAAAAGATAAGATACCTTCCAGAAGACCAAGTATCATATCAACATGGACAATGGATCTTATGGTTATAAAGGCTATGTAGATTAGTGCATCTAAGTTTTTACACTTTTCTCTTTAAAAAAGGTACACCTGTTCACACAGTTTTCTCAGCTGGATCAAACTAATGATGAATAACAAGTCTGAATTTCCAAGAAACTCTGTCCCTGAAATCCCTGTTGTTGACTTCTTTTTTTGAAGACTTACTTTGTCAACTACGTCAAATTTTTCCTGTATTCAATGATATTGCAACCCAGAAAATTAACCTTTTTACTAGAGGTTTTGGATCCTTTTAAAGGAAACAAGGAGGAGAAAAGTAATTCAAGCAGAATGATATATGAAAAAACATAGTATGACAAAACATAACTATAAGAAAGGAGAATTTAAGTAAGATTCTCAATTTAAAAATGAAAAATAATATATGGTTTATTTCCAACATTGGATTTAAGTCATTTGTTTCTTGTAGACAAAAGAAACTCTAATCCCTTCAATTTGTTTCTCATTTCTTAGTTTAAGAGTTCTGCAAAATGTGACTATGAAAGCATAGAGAAAATAAGGATGCATTTTTTTTTTCCTGAGAAAGATATACTTCCATGATCCTGGGTGTAGAATATTAATTTTACAATGTATTTTGTTCAATTTATATATGAATAAAATGAATTCACCAAATTCTTGACCTATAATGTTAGGTCTACTTAACAAATTTTGAATATATTTTCCAAAATGTTACTTGTAAAATTAATTTTTTCAAAATTTTTAATGTTAATTTATTTTTGAGAGAGAGAGCATGAGCAGGGGAGGGGCAGAGAGAGAGAGGGAGACAGAGAATCCGAAGCAGCCAGGCTCTGAGCTGTCAGCGCAGAGCTCCACATGGTGCTGAAACTCAAAAGCTGTGAGATCATGACCTGAGCCGAAGTCGAATGCTTAACCGGCTGAGTCACCCAGGTGCCCCTAAAATTAATTTTTAATAGCCCGGGTCACAAATACGAAACAGTCTAAAAGAAAAAAGGAAAACTGAAAATCCATTAACACTTCAAGTTAGAGAAGTACGTAAATGAAGCATGTCATGGGCAATGTCTTCAGTCATTATTACAGTAACCCTCAATAAATTGTGTAGAGTCTGGCAGTGAAAATATTATATATAATATATACTTATACCTATATAAATAAGTATATAAATACAAGACTTTATACTTACATAAAGATGTATATTCTATATATAAATATATTATATATTACAAATAATTATAGTTATATAAATATATAAAAATTATATTTGTATTGTTAAATTAATTAAACATGATGCCATTAGACAAGGTAGCTCTAATGTCATGGCAGCCTACACAAGCAAAACTAAATCTAAGTCTGTGAATGCATCAAAATTATGTAACTGAAACCTAAGGATAACCAATCACAGTCAACTAGGCTTTAACCTATAGTCAATCATCAATTTCCTTACTTTGTGTCTGTCTTTTCACTCCAAAAGTCTCTTCCCAAGCTCCTGTGCTTGGAGTGCTCCTGACCATTCATGGTTTGGCACTGCCCAATTTGAAATGATTTTTGCTCAAATAAACTCTCAACATTTTTAATACACCACAGTTTATCTTTTAGCAGCTCTTGCAGAAACATTATGTATAATATATATACACATACACACAAATGATGTGTGTATGTGTATACATGTACAATTGCCAACATGGGATAAATATGAAACAGAGCATTTCTGTATTGTAAAGCAAACTTTGTAGTTTTATTTCTTCTCTCTCTTTTGCTCTTTCTCTTCCTTTTCTTTTTACTTCACCCCTTTGGAAACGCATGTTGTTGAGCTAGTCAGCATATCTAAGCACCAATAGTAATAAATTCAGTATTTTGCAATCTTCTTTTAAAATCTAATTTCTGAATTTTCTTGTTATAATTATCTTAAATTTTTCATAGTGTAAATATATACTAAAATTATCATCAATTTTTCCTAAACATTTGCAAAATTTTGATGGTTGAGATGTCACCTGGATTAAGAAAAAATGATTGCTTATTAAAGTGTTCATATTAGGGGCGCCTGGGTGGCGCAGTCGGTTGGGCGTCGGACTTCAGCCAGGTCACGATCTCGCGGTCCGTGAGTTCGAGCCCCGCGTCGGGCTCTGGGCTGATGGCTCAGAGCCTGGAGCCTGTTTCTGATTCTGTGTCTCCCTCTCTCTCTGCCCCTCCCCCATTCATGCTCTGTCTCTCTCTGTCCCAAAAATAAATAAACATTGAAAAAAAAAATTTAAAGTGTTCATATTAAACAAAAAGAGAAAAAGAAAATAACCCAAGATTTAGGCATGAATGTAGCTATAAAGGAAAAGGATGGTCAGGAGAGAACAATGCTACTTCTTTGATTTTTTTTATCCATATCTTTAGCGCCATAAAAATGGAATAAAGGAAATATCAATAAATTTCTTTATTCAAAAATCTATTGCTCACTAACAACTGTGAAGTGAAACAACCTAATGTCCATTAACCAATTAATAAATAAACAAAATGTGATTAAACACACACACACACACACACACACACACACACACACAGAACGGAATTTTATTTGGCCTTAAAAAAATAAGGAAATCTTGTCATATGTGACAACATGGATGAGACTTGAGGACATTGCACCAAGTGAAATAAGCCAGTCACAGGACATATACTACATGATTCCACTTACATGAAATATCTAAAGTAGTCAGAGTCAGTAGTCAGAATGGTGATTACTAGGGACTGGGAGGTGGTGGGAAGGAAAGTTACGATTCAATGAGTATAGAGTTTGAGTCATACAGGACAAAAAAATGTTCTTAAGATCTATTGTATAACAATGTGCATACAGGAGACAGCTGTAGACTTAAATTTTTCTTAAGAGAGATTTCATCTTACATGTTTTTTACCACAATAAAAAAATTACAAGGGTGAGATGAAAGGAAAGGTAGATGATATTAGAATTCACAAGGAAAGATTACTATGAGTCAAGGTTATCAGAGAAAGCTTCAAGGAAGAGATGAACTGTCACAGGCCTTGGAAGATACATAGGATTTGAACATTTGGAGATTATTTTCAAGACTGTTCCTGGACAAAGGAAGAACTCAAGCAAGAATATGAAGGAAGGGTGCTTAGAGCATTCCAGAAATAGTAGCTCCTCTGGCCTTGAGCAGAGTGTTTGAGAACAAGAATAGTGGAAGAAATAGAAAGTAGGGTTAGAATAACCAGGTTCTGATTATGGAATACCTTGGAGAGTAGGCTAAGCAGAGCAGATTTCACATTTCTATATAATATGAAGAACTGAACATTCTGAACCTTTAATGAATATGAAATGACAGTAATGAAATTTAAAACTTTAGTATATTATATTTGCAGTTTATAAAAACATTGGCAATAGGGGGCCTTTACAAGGAAAAAAAATATATACAATCCATAACATTTTTATTTTCTTTTGTTTCCTATAGATTCATTATATTAATAATTATAAATCTCAAATGTTTACTGTACTTATAGGTGTACTAGGTGATAGGAAAATATTAAAGGAACATAGGAACATAAAATAATGCTTTTACTATTTTATTTAATTAAGAAACAAACATAAGTCACTCGAAGCAATTGGAATGTGACCAAATAATTTGTGTAAGGGTCAAATTAATGTGTGGTTTCAGTGAAGGGAAAAATTAGGGAGGGAGGTCTGTCTGTATCAAGGGAGACTGGTCAGAGTGTCAGTATAGGATCAGTGGTTAAGGAATTATACTCTGGAATTAAAATGAATTGTGTTCAAATCCCTGCTATGTAATTAACTAAGTGATCTTGGGTAAGTAACTTAACTGCTTGTGATGTTTCTTACTTTACACAGTTGAGAGGATGCTAGGAAATCGTACACGAAACCCTAAAATTGCACCTGACACACAACATAAAGTAGTTTCTTTCCTTTATCTCATTTTCCCTAAGAACAAATCAGAAAAGTCAGAAAAAAAATAATTGGAAAATATACAATTTTTGGCCATAAATAATAAATAAATTTTAATAATTTTTTTCAAATACAGAAAACCAAAATAATAGAAAAGATCACCTATAATTCTACCTCACAAAATAAGTACACTTAGATTTTGTTCTGAGAGAGAGAAAGAGAATCTTACCTTTTCACCTAATACTATAAGAACAGCTTTTCCCCATATTAAAGCCCATTTTATAGTTGCATTATCTTTAATGATTATCCAGTCCTCCATAACAAAGATTCAGCATATACCTATTAAGTATTTATTGAATGTCTCCTGTGTGCTGGGCATTGTTCTACTGTTTTAAGCACTCAAAATAGAGCAATGGACAAAACAGACAAAATCCTTGCTAATGGTTTTTAATAGTTTGAAATCATGATTGCTTATAATTTTTCATTACTGTAAATCACACAGCAACAAATGCTGTTGTGCATAAAGTTTTATGAACATCACTGTTTCCTTAAGAAAAAGTACTGGGGGCGCCTGGGTGGCTCAGTCAGCTAAGCATCCAACTTGGCTCAGGTCATGATCTCGCGGTCAGTGAGTTCCAGCCCCGAGTCGGGCTCTGTGCTGACAGCTCAGAGCCTGGAGCCTGTTTCAGATTCTGTGTCTCCCTCTCTCTCTGACCCTCCCCCATTCATGCTCTGTCTCTCTCTGTCTCAAAAGTAAATAAACATTAAAAAAAATTAAAAAAAAAAAAAAAGAAAAAGTTCTGGAAATAGAAATAAAAATATTTGAAACATGATTTCTAGACAAGCTGTGCCAATTTTGTGTTGCCCAATAATATATGAGAGTGCCCAGTTAATTATACTCCTGCTAGAGTTTTTTTTCTCCACTATGAATATATATATATATATATATATATATATATATATATATATTCATTCCATCATTATCATCATCATTTTCAACAAAAAATATCTAGAGCCTATATAATTACATGCTGTCAACCAGGTCAATGCCCTGACATCAAAGGTCATGTCAACTACATATAGCCCAACAGTATATTCCAGCAGATGGGACCTGAGATAGGTATCTGATAATCTGGCCAGAAGTTCTATGGGGTGACTTGGCATAAAGGAACTTAGTGCAAAGTTTAGCCATTCTTCAGAATTTGACATAAAAAATATAAAAAGAATTCATTAATTTTCATGATTGAAATTAAAGAGATATATAAAAAGAGATCATGAGGCTATGAAAAGGTCATACAGTAAATAAGCTTATTTAGAAAATTAAACCTTTGAGCTAGCAGAAGTTAGTAAATAAATAAATAAATAAATAAGCAAGCAAGCAAGCATGTACAGAGAGCACCAGTACAAAAGCAAGAATTGGATATGAGAAGAAAATTAAACAGATTTCCAAGGTAAACTAGAAATCCTGTGAAAGAACAGGTGTCCAATCAGAGACACCAAAGAGAGCCAGAAACCATCATACTGATGGCAGGGCTAGGCTGCCTCCTTCTCCCTGTTCGCTGGCCCACCAGATAGAGATAGCTTCAGTCAGAGTGGCAGAGGAAAACAGAAGGCACAGAGGCAGTGTTAGGATGTCTAGGCAGTGACAGCACTAGAAACTTAATGCACTGAAAGGCGGAGAGAGAAGGACTGCAGAGACAAACAAATAGAAGCATTTAGCTTAGCCCTGGAGCAGTACTGCAAGTCTGTGCCATTTCCATAACCTCATTCTTTGAAGTCACCCGAACATCTCTACTCCTTGCATTGTGAACCAAAACAATATTGCTTTGCCATTTATTAAATATTTTATCCTAGAGTGTCTCATCTAAATTCCAAAAAAAAAAAACCTCATGAAATGTTCTGAGCAATCGTTGCTCTCTCACTTATTTTTGTTTTGCTTGACAGAGAGGACTCAGAAAGATTAAACAATTCATTCCATCAGGTCTTCTAATTCTAAATCATCTCCATTCAGAAAAATGTGTCCAGAAACAATAAAAGTAGCATTAGTCATATTAGCCAATGGAAACACACACACACACACACACACACACACACACACTAAATACAAAGATACAATTCCTGCCATCAACAAGACCACAGTATAATAAGAGAGACAAAGAAACCACAAGTTATGGGACAGTTAATTACATCAATACTTATGTGCACAGGATTTTAATTACAGAGAACAGGACTTGAATCCAAATTTCAATGGATAGCAGGGAATAGCCAGTGCTATTCAATGGATAGTCAGAAACAATGGGGATGGAAGCCAAAAAAAAAAAAAAAAAAGCAACTAGATAGGGAAGGCTTCATGAAGGAGAGTGATAACTACCTGGTACAGCAAAGTTGGTCAATCAATTTCAATTGAGTGAAAAAATAAGTAAATAATAACCCTAGAACTTACTACTGAAGCATGAGTGGGTATCAGCTGAGTAGATAAAAAGACAGAAGGTCATTTTTAGGGAGATAAAGTGATTATGGAATCTTTGGGGAAGTTTAAGTTATTTGACATGGTTGGAGGGGTGGGAGCATGTATTAGAATTTGAAGATTGAACAGCAGTCAGGCATCAAATCATGCAGGGTTGGTATTTTTTAATGCCACTTTAAGAAATTTGGTCTTCATCCTGAGGTCCCTGAAGAGTAAGAAGAGTACTTATTCAATCACATTTGTATTTTAGAAATATGTGACTGGTGGCTTCATGAAGGATGGATTGGAGGAACACAAAAATAAAGTAGGTGGGTAAGAAAAGAGGTTCTCATAGCAGCCAAGGAATAAGTCATGCGGAGAGTCAACTGAATAAGAGGGCACAAATCAAAAAAGGAATTTAATGATTTATTAGCTCAAGAGTCAAACACCAATTGGATGCATAGACCGATGGTAAAAGGAATACTAAATTGACTTTCAGGTTATTCTTGGCACATTCAGGTGCCATTGACCAACTATTAAATACAAAAAAATAGAACACATTAAGAAGAAGCTGACAAGTAGAAGGAAAACCAGGAGACAGGAGTGTCAGGGGCTGAGAGAATTTAAAGAAAAAGGGAATGAACACAATGTCAAATGGCAAAGTAATGTCAAATAAAGTAAGGACGAACATGTGTCTATGAGATTTGGCAATTAGAGCATTAGTGGTCTATGCAACAGCTGTTTCAATAGAATAGTGCAGACAGATGGCAGAGAGCAGCTGGCAGAACGAGTAGGAATGGGAAACAAGGGGAGGAAACCAAAAGCCTAGAGACTTGTTCCCTACACCTTGTTAGTGATATCTTGCAAAAAGTTATCCATACTGGGAAAATATTAGGGCATTCAAGATTCAGCTAGTCATTCAAGGGTCATTTAATTACAATGAGAGCAAAAACATGCAGCACATACTTGGAATCTTTCACCAGATAAAGTGCATTACATTTTCAGTGTCAATCATGCTTGCTAGACTATAAATTCCAAAACTTCAGGAATTGTGCCTATCTTGTTTCCCCCTGTGCCAATGCCTGGTAATTGTGTGTCTGCACTAGATAACAACCTTCTTGTCTCTATTTGTGCTCCCTTATCAAGCCCATAGAAAATCCACCCATTCTTCAAGATTCAGAGAACAAATTGCCACCCCCCGCGTGAAGTATTTTCCAATCTCTGGGTGTCTCCCTTGTCTCCCTCTCCCTACTTCTCCCTGCTTCTCTCTCTCTTTTGCTTCCAATGTGATAGAATATACATACTATCTTAAAGTTATTTTTATACACATGTATCTTTCCAACTAGAATATTTATCAGTCATGTTCCCTCAGAGTAGCAGAACCTCTATGGGTATTATAACAGTTTATTTAGAGATTTATTTACTTCAGATCCATCTGTTATGCCTACATATAGCGCTAGGCCTGAAGTAAACTGCACCAGCAGTCAGGAAAAGGAAGATAAATACAAACCAGCAGAGAACAAGGACAACTTGGAATCTGTGAGAATGAGCTTTAACCTATAAGGAGAAACCAACCTGCATCTGTTTCTCACCAGAACCTGCCTTGTCCATGTACATCCTTCAAGCCTCTTACTTCCCCCTTCAGCGGTGCAGATTTCTGGTAGACCTGATGCACTTCACCATGGAGAGCTACATATGAGGCTCTCCCAGTGTTTGGAGAAGCTAAAGGAGGAGCTCTAGCAAGACCTAGAAGTGAGCCTGCAGATCCACAATGATGTATATGTGGTGCAGCTATGCCTGGGCCTATACCAGGCTCCTGAGTGTACACGTGGCAGCTTCTTCTCTTACCCCTTTCATATCTCACACATTCTGATTGGTCAACCCCAACCCAGAATCCTGGAGGAAAAGGAAGTCTGGAAAAGCAGTCCCAGAGTAGTTAAGTATACACATTACAAAGTCACCACAGTCTGCCCTCTATTAACTTGGCATCATACACGTATCTTTTAACCATATTTAACTCTCCAATAAAAACAACAGCAAAACTTAAAAAGGAAATAAAACAATATAGCAAAATCACATATTCACTTCAAATGAAACAACTATCCCTTGTACAACCAAAAATATGCAAACCCTATCCCCAAGAAAAGATGCAAGACATTCTATCCATCTTCAGATAATGTTTATTTATCATCTAGCTAAGTCATGTTTCTACTTGATGCCCTATAACTTAAATGCCATAATATAAATATAGGTTAGCTATTATTACCATGTGTTATGTTAGATTATAGAGGAAGGGAAGAAGGAAAGTAAAAGTGGGTAAAATATACACAAACACATTTATATCAAAATAAGAAAGAAATATTTGTGATTATTATAGTCCTTATTTTGGCAACTGGGTGCATGATAACAACTAGTACTCATAATGTCTTTCTTTTGCCACCCATTTCAAGTATACTTTGGCCTCAGCAAGCACCCTTGCCTGTGAGGGGATCTAAATCTGCATTCCTGAAGGGTCAGAGTCATTAGTCATCCTTTCCGAATAATATTTTTTTTCCGTTGAATATAATAACAGAAAGTGAAAGTATTAAGGAGTATCCCAGAGGATCTCCTGCACTCTGGAGAGATTCCTCCTTCACCTATCAGGCAGTAGGAAGCCAATTTCCCCATGATGGTCAGGATCAATCACCAAAGCCAGTACAGTAACCTTATTTGCCTGCTGATTTCCAAGTACAAGGAATCCCAAATATTATCCCTATCTCAACTTCCAGTTTAATGAAACCATTTCTGTGTGCCCTACTAGAAACATTTCTCTCTTGGGAACTAGAATCAATATCTAGACCAGAAAAGCTGGTTAAGGAGACAGGAGAAATTTCATTAGCTGATCACTGAAAATAATAGAGTGAAAAGTCACTCATATCTCCAACATCTTCATTCCTCTACTGATGAAACCTGCTATGGGAGGAAACCTACATATTTTGATGGCTGATTTAGAGCATAAAAAACATCCAGATGGCCATCATCCTAACTTGCAAGTTGTTGCCCAAAGTGGCACCAAAACTGAGTCTTCAAAACACCATTCTATGTATTATCAAGTAAGATACCTCAGGGTGATAAAGAACATGCAAAACCAGTTAGTTCCATAATTATAAGACCACTGTCACATTTTATTTGCTGTAAAATGAGTCTCTTAGCCAGAAAAAATACTGTGGAGGAAAGTCGACTGACTTTCAGCTCAGGTCATGATCTCATGGTTGATGGATTAGATCCTGGCATCAGGCTCTGTGCTGACAACTCAGAGCCTGGAGCCCTCTTCAGATTCTGTTTCTGTTTCTTTCTGCCCCTTCCCCACTCACAATCTGTCTCTCTGTCTCAAAAATAAACATCTTAAAAAAGAAAAAGAAAAAAATACTGAGGGGAACACCATGATAGTGACTAAGTCTATCTGTAGGTCCATGTGAAGGAAGAACAATTTAGGACGTATGTCCAGGATATGTCCCAATCAGAACATACCCTGGCCCTTTCCATTAGGAAAATTATTCAGTATAACCAACCTGCCACAGTTGACTAGCTGATCACCACAAAGAATTGTGTCATACTGGGGACTGAATGTTGGTCTCTGCTCTTGACAGATTGGGCACTCAGCAGTAGCTAGAGCCATCTGTCCTTGGTAATAGGAAGTCTATGTATTTTATTTTAAGTTTATTTATTTTGAGAGAGAGAGGTGGGGAGGGGCAGAAATATAGAGGGAGGGTGGGGGAGGGAGGGAGGGAGGGAGGGAGGGAGGGAGAGAGAGAGAGAGAGAGAGAGAGAGAGAGAGAGAGAGAGAGACCCAAGCAAGCTCAGTACTGTCAGGACAGAGCCCAATAGGGCTTGAACTCACAAACCATGAGATCATGACCTGAGACGAAATCAAGGGTTGGACACTTAACCAAATGAGCCACCCAGACACCCCAGGAAGTCCATTTATTGAGTCCATGCTTAACCTCCATTCTCAATACCATGGAAAATCCGTAAGCCCATTGAGCAAGAAGAAGAATGGCTAGAGAGAGAATGTACTACCTTGTCTATCTTATTATTAAGCTCCCCTTCTGATGTTGCTCTGTGCACAACATTCACATGGTATTTGAGTGACTTCACAGACTGTGCCCTTTCAGAGAGATCAGCATACCTCTACCCCTTACCGCTTTGTTAAATTTCCTAATTGTATTCTTTCTCAATTCCTGACCATCCAATCTAACCAACAGCCACTGATGCCAGTGTTCTAGCTATTTCTCCTCAAGGTTTAAAGTTCTGCTGACTAGGAAGATTTCTTTTTATCACTGTCCTTCAGAGCCACCCCAGAGTGGAATCATAGTGGTAGCACATTGTTGAGAGTCAGATTTGATTTTTTTCAAATTCATTTAAGACTGATACCACAGCATCTGACACAGAACCTGGTTTATAGAAATCACTTGACAAATAATTGTTAATACGAACATAAAGTGCCTCTTTTTAACTAATAATTTTGACTGTCTCTGGGAAGGAAAAAAACCTAAGCATCTAGAGGAGATTAATGGGACAGAAATTTCTCCCCTTTAGTTCATTTGAATTTCAAGCCATTTGAATATGTTCCTTATTTTTAATTATTTTAAACTGGGGAAAACAAGCTCAACAACTGCTAATTCCCTTAAAAGAATTGTTCTACAGTTCATGATTAAAAAAAATTTAAATGTAGGGGCGCCTGGGTGGCGCAGTCGGTTAAGCGTCCGACTTCAGCCAGGTCACGATCTCGCGGTCCGTGGGTTCGAGCCCCGCGTCAGGCTCTGGGCTGATGGCTCAGAGCCTGGAGCCTGTTTCTGGTTCTGTGTCTCCCTCTCTCTCTCTCTGCCCCTCCCCCGTTCATGCTCTGTCTCTCTCTGTCCCAAAAATAAATAAAATGTCGAAAAAAAAAAATTAAATGTAATTTATTTGTATTTCAACTGTTTTGTATTAGAACTTTTATATTTAGTATTGATAGAATGGAGACTGACTTTCTTTTTTATTTCTTGAGAAAAATTTGCACAGCTTTAAAGTAAGCCATGCTTACATAATACATGCATTAACCTTTTTAAAAAATGTCATTATGCATGCATGTTCACACAGTGCCAGTGAATATCAGATGTTACTCAGATCTACTCTACCATTTCTAATCATGTCAAACAAACTTCTTCCGGTTTCTTTCACTCAACATTTAATTGTTTTATAGAAGCTCTCAATATCGCTTCAGAGAAAAGCCACATTGTTAAAGTTGGAAATAGTAGCTTCCTTTCTTCTAACTGAAGAAAATTCAGGAAATGTGCTGGGCAATTTTTCCACAGACTGTAGGGTGGGCTTAGGTTCACTCATGTCACCTTTTGCATCAAATTTCTCTGATGGTACAGGAACATGCATGAATATACATGTATTCTGAAATTGATTGGGAGTCCCATTTGCTTCCTGTTCTGAACATGTTGTCTTCAGATTTGATTTAGAGTTTCCATACCAGTACTTCTCAATTTTCTCAAATACATTCTTGGAATTAATGAAGGAATAAACAAATGGTGAGGTTCCATTTAAAAATTATGATCAAGTCTCAAATATCATTATCACTTATTAATGGCATTTGACATATTTGATTACTACCTCTTTGGAATACTTTTTTCTCTTGGCTCTTTTGGTACTCTATCTATATTACTGCCCACTTCTTCCCACTCTTGTTGAATTCTCCTCATGTCTACACTTTCTACTTTTTTCCTCATGTCTACATATCTACTTTTATTCCTATATAATCTCTTGTGTCACAATTTCAAATATTTATAATACATTAATACCGAAATTTATGTCATCCCAGAATTCTACCCTGAATTTCAGACTCATATTTAACTACTAACTCAACAAATTCCACTTAGATAGCTGATAGATTTCTGAAACTTAACATGTCAAAACTCAACTCCTGATTCTCCTAAAATTCATTTATCCCACTGTCTTTCCGTTTTGATGAGTGACCACTCTATGCATCTATTTCACCAGGCACAAATCCTTGACACCTTCCTTTCGTACCCATACTCATCCATCAGCTTCCCAGCAGCAAATTTTATCACCTACTCCTCTCTCGTCTCTCCCACAACCATCTTTGATTTAAACCATTATCACATCTCATCTGCATTATTACAAGAGCTAGTCTTTTGTTTTACATACTATCCCACACACAGCTTCCACAGTGATCTTTTATAATTATGTCAGATAGTGTCCTCAAAAATCGTCCAGTGGGACTAATGTTATTACTATTAGTGTTATCATCATTAAAATGACAAGATTCCTGCTTTAATAAATTCATAATGTAGTGTATAATGGGGTATGAGAGACATTACATAAATTAACAATTACTATGCTAGTAAAAGAAGGAAAAAATATTCTGGGAGGGAGAGATGGGCAGGGAAGATGTTATAGAAGGATGATGCTCAATCTAGATCTTGAATAATGGATAATAAAAGCCTTTCAAAGCAGATCTAAAAAGGGAAAAGAAAAGGAAAGACCGTAAGAAAAAAGGCAAACTATTTGAGAAACTGTAAGATGTTCATTAGTGTTGGGCCTCTGGGTTCAAGGTAGAGAAGTAATAAAGACAAGAGTGCCATAGATCTATCTACCAATAGATACCATAAGATGATATATCTTGTGTGTCACACAGAAAACTCTGGAATGTAGCCTTCAAGTTACATAAACCCACTGAAATATTTTAAACTTGAGAGTGACATGGTCATAACAGCAATTTTTAAGGATGGTTCTGGAGATTAATTAGAGAGAGTAAAATTAGGAAGAAGCTGAAATAATAAAGATATAAATTCATGAGAAATTTGCCCAAAAAATGAATGAAAAGGTGCAATACTGAGGTAAGAGATGGGAAAGTGATTGAACGAGCACAATACTGAGGTTATTTTGAGCAAAAGGGAAAATGGGTAAATAGGATGATTCACAAGTTGTCAAGTGAAGAAAGTAGAAATATTTTGATATTTTGTAAACTAAAAGAATAAGTTTAAAATAAAGTTGAATATATTATTTCATTCTGAACATACTATATTTAAGATAAATGCCCAGTCTTAAACTGTTTAATAAGGTTGTGGGATATTCCCATGAAACATTCAATAAGGTGAAGCAGTTTAGAAGAAATCTGAGTTGCAGGTGGAAATCTGGAGATTATAAATACATGTTTGCCCATCAAAACCATGACTATAAGTGGGCTCACCCATGAAATGTGGAAACCATCAGGATAAGAGTCCACAGCAACCATACTGCTAGGGAGACTAGATATCACAAGAAAGGAATATCACCAAGATCTAAAACACTCACATTTAAGGGTCAGATGGAGGAAAAGCAGACTAAGAAGAGTGAAAACAATAGCTAAGGAGTCAGGAGGAGAATCAGGAATGTGAAGTGCTAAGGAGGTGAAGAGAGAAAGTCGAAAAGTGGTTGCTCAAGAGTGTCGTATCCTGCAGAAAATCAGAGAGGTTGACAGGTAACGTGTAGTAGTTAAAAATTTGGTAGCTATCACATAACTGCTTAACATATTTCACCAATTAGTTGATATTGATCTTCACCAGATGCCAATGGGAAAACAATTTTCCTTCCATTTATTTAATATGCATTCCCATGTCTCTGTTATTTCATGACCTCATGAATTAAAATAGATGCTATAAAACAAAGCCCTTTTCCCTCCTCATTGAAATTCTTTGGTCCCTAGGATCAGTTGAAGTTTTGCCCATTTCTCTTTACAACAGTCATTCTACAACATAACAAATGTCAAATTTTCAAACATTAATTTTAGTAATCTTTAATTGGACATATATATATTACCCTTCAAACAGTCTTTCATCTCTTCTATAGAAATGGCAGCACCTTTATGTTTTACTTTGCAACCTTCATCAAAAGATTTAGACTTTGTAGAAGCTTCCATTGGCCACTGTCTGAGTCATGGCCTTTACCTCTCCTTGGGTGCAGCTTACTCATTTTATAAGCCAAAGAGAAAGCATGAGATGAAAGTGAGCAAGATAAAAGAAGATAATAAAAGAAGTAGAGCTGAAAAAAAGGTGGCTTCCAGCACTCCCCTGAATAAGAGGACTCCATTCATAATAAGGAGGCACTTTGCTGGAAGCATTCTTTCAAGAATGTAGTAAGGCGCATAACCTTGGAAAGATAAGGTGAAGTCAAACCACTATAGAGAACAGTTATTTTCTTCCAACCCCAGTATATAAGACAAAGTTTTCTTCTTTTCTCGCAATACTCAGTGGTGAAGTGACAACATATTTTCTGAACTAATCCTGAGTTTTCATCATAAAAATAGGAAATGATGCTATCTGAATGAAAAAGAGGGAAACTAAGTAAGAACCTTGTAGATTAGCAGGATACTCAACTCCTTTTTAAAGGTGAGAACAGCTCAACAGCCTTCAGTTACACCTAAACAACATTGTCCTCACACAGAACATCTGGTAACTTTCAGCTGCAAATTCCCAAAGGATTTCACACTTATTAAATTCTTATTAAAATTAATATCAGGGCTGCAAGGCATGACAATATTAGAACAGTCCTTTATCAGGAAAACAAAATCAACTGAGATAATAAAGCTACTTTCTACTGTAAGAAAATCAAGGCCAAATATTATATACAGAAAATTAGTTTAATTTATTCCTAAAGAATATTATTCCTTTCCACACTGTATTCAAACACTGATTATTTACTTGTAATGCAATGTCATGGATATTAAAAATGAATACTTCTGTATGACTAAAACAGATATTCCCACAAGCCTCAAATTCCAGTCATTTTCTTTCATATATTCTCTTATTCTATAACTAACTGGTTTAAGTGACTGAAAGAAATATCATTTTACATATTGTGTCATTGCCACAGTCTAATAAATGTCATCTTTAAAAAAGATCACTTTTATATAGCCTAAATCTCCTTTTGGGACACATCAATACTACCTAATTAAGTAATTTATTTACAAATTGAGGTTACTATTTACCTTGATTTCATTATATTTCAATATAATATTTTGCACCCACACTTCAACTCTGATTCCTATGCAGTCTCTTCCTCTCTTTTCTTTCTCTCTGTGTGTCTGTCTATGATTATGTCTCTGCCTTATTCTCTATGTAGCTCTCTGGATATGTTTGTGTAGTTAAGTTTTGTTTTTCTTCTGTGTGTGTGGTAGGTGGCTACTGTATTTATGCCTTTTCTCTCCATGAGGTTTGTTGGGGGGAGAGGAAGTGACTCATTTTTTATGAGAAAAAATACATGTAGCATAAAATTCACCATTTTAATTAGTTTAATTCAGTGTTTTTTAGTATATTCACAATGTCAGGCTACCATCACCACTATTTAAGTCCAGAACATTTTCATTATCCCAAAAAGAAAGATGGTACCAATTAAGCAATCACTCCCCATTTCCCCCTTCCACTTGGTAACTTCTGATAACTTCCCTTGGTAACTACTGATCATTCTGCCTCTGTGGATTTACATATTCTGGGCATTTCATGTAAACTGAATCACAATTAGTGGCCTTTTTTGTCTGGCTTCTTTCATTTAACATATTTTCATGGTTCATCCATGTTGTAGCATATATGTACCTTGTTTCTTTTTTATTTTCAAACAAATACTGGGCTACACTCAGTGTATGTATCCAAGTGTATGTGTCTCCCTCTGTGGGTGTTTTTTCACTTTTTTGTTTGTTGTTTTTGTTGTTGTTGTTTATCTCTCACTCTCCATACATGTTTGTGGTGTATATGTCTCTATTAAATAAATATTGGCTAGCCTCATCACCTCTGAGTGTATTTGTGTGTCTGTATGTCTTGGATAGATACATGCACACAAACATACACTGCACTAGAGATTCAGATCATCTATCATCAATTTATTTTCAGGGAGATTGTTTTTAATACATACTGTTTTGTTGTTGTTGTTTAAGAACCTTGATTGACTATTGAGGATAACTGAAGATCCTCCAAAGTGGTCAGTCCTAGAAGAAGAGGAATCATGCCTCATATGCAGATTCCCTCTGACATGGACAGTCCCATGTAACTGGACACAAAGGGGCTGCCCATTAACAAGTACAAAATCACCTGGACAGGGAACTGAAACTTAAAATGACAGCTACAGGTCAGAAAAGATGGAATTAAAAAGATACATTTGCCAATGCCTAAATTAAAGTATCTTCTACATATTATATTAGTATTTCCTTACATACTATTCTGCAAAATCTCCAAAATCACAATGTAAGTCACAGGTCACATCGTGTCATCTTCACAATCTCTTTCTGTTCCCAATGAACTACCAAAAAATGGCAACTCCTTACAATGGTATGGCTCACCAACAGATACAAAACCATGGCTTGCAAGAAGATACATAATCTATCCACAGTTTATAACTTTAAGATTATCTACTTGAGGCACCTGGGTGGCTCAGTTGGCTAAGCTTCCGACTTCAGCTCAGGTCATGATCTCAGTTTGTGAGTTTGAGCCCCGCATCAGGCTCTGTGCTGACAGCTTGGAGCCTAGAACCTGCTTCAGATTCTGGGTCTCCCTCTCTCTCTGCCCCTCCCTGGCTTGTGCTCTGTCTCTTTCTCTCAAAAATTAATAAACATTAAAAAAATTTTTTTTTAAATTATCTACTGCTTTCTTCCACCCCACCCAAACCTCTAGTTACTCACCTTGAATACATTGTGCCCCTGCTGGTGTTTCTCTCTTGGAGCATCTTTTGTTTTCTAGTCTGCATGATGTCCCTTAAATATTCAGATGAAATGTAACCACCATGCTCTGGTTTCTCCCTATACTCTCACCACCCAATGATATTAACTTCACTCATTGATATGTCCACATTTTTAAAAACAACTCTATTGTGGTATTGATCATATATTTATTATAGTTACATATATACTTTTCTATATTTATCTTTTCTAACTTATCAAATTCTGGGGTATTTTATTCAGTTTTTCATATCCAGTGCTTAACACAATGCCTGACACAACTAGGTTCTGAATACATTTTAGTGGAATAAGATAATTTTTAAATTTCTTTTACATAGTGTGAAGTTTATGCTGCTTTATGATAGCTGAAACCGAGAGAAAGAAAAAAGAGGATGAAGTGAAAGATAATCTAAACAAGAACATGATTTTAAACCTATCCATAGAGAAAGGAAGCCTGGACACTGGCCCATCTATCATTTTTCTAACTGGCAAGCCAAGCAAAGAGCTCCTGTGTGTTCAGTTGGTGAACGATGCTACATTAGTGATGACAGTGGATGGGCACTTGGGGAAACGTGTTGAGTAACATGGACCACTGAAGCAGCAATCCTTCTCAAATCAATTTCAGTTTCTCAAATGCTGAGTATGTAGTGATATTTCAAAGCAATCTCCAGAGATGCGTTCAAGCTGCAGCAGGAGATCCTAAGCTATTGTTCTATTTGCACAGATGATCTGGACCGAAATGTGAATACTGAAGCATCAGGTGTTGTTTTTATGATTTTTTTTAAAAGAGAACAAGACACAGAAACTTCACAAAAGGTATATATTGACATTTTGGTCAAGTACAATTATCCCCTTGTTCCTTGGGAAGCCCCACTCCCACTATTTATCACCCCAATACTCAATTCTGAATACCCAATGAATTTAACCCACTAAGTGTGCCTGATTATGAGACATTTGGTGGTTATTATATTTCTGTGCATATGGGTTAAATAACTATACTGTTTTCATAAGCAAGGACTATGTCCTTCCCCCCAGCCGAGATGAGAGAATCTGACATTAGGCAATAATCATACATGTTGCCTTGTATCCTTAATCTTTTCTAATGTGAAAGAACTCAGGTATCTATGTAAGTTGGGGAAAGAAAAAATCCTGTCACATGCAGTGAAATCCAGAAACTAAACACCTGCAGTCTTCTTAAGTAAGCAAGGAGAAGCAAGACTAAAGTAGCAACCATAGTGGTGGTGGTATAGGGAGGTGCTGGTGATGGTAGTGGTGGAGGAGGTGGGAGGATGAGGAGGACGACGAGGAGGGGGATCAGAGGCAGGAAGAGAAGCAGCAGCAGCAGCTAAGTTGAGCCCAGTGAGAATAGCAAAAATATAATTGAAAAAAGGAATATAAAACAGCATATTAATAATTTTATATTGACCACATGTTGAAATGATTATATTTTGAATATATTGCTAAATAAAATAGATCATTAAAATCATTTTCACCTGTTTCTTTTTTGTTCCATGTGTTACTAGAAAATTTTATATTACATATGTGACTGGCATTCCATTTCAATTGGACATGTTAAATAAAAACAAATCCAGATTTGAGTAAGAAGAGAATTTGAAAGAATTATTATACTAAAAGGAAAGGAAATCGCAATAGGACAAGTGGGACTATTGCAATAAGAAGACAGCTCTGACCACAGAGCTCTGCAGGAATCTCAAAGGTTAGGCAGAAAGGACTTTTTTTTTCCAGAGAGGGGTAAAAACAAGGCTAGAAAGAACTGGGTAGCAGGGAGTTGATGGCAAGTCAGGACAGTTGATCAAGGAATGTATTTCTTTGTGGTCAGCTGTGTCTCAAGAAGAATAAGTAAGGAAGGGTTGTATATTGGTTCAGGTTGAGGGTGAGTCAAAGATCATGGGCTCAGGAGAAGGAAAGAAGTTGAACTAAAATTGGTAAGTAAATTAATAAGCACTTTGTTCCAACTGATAAGTTGGGACAAACAGTTCAGCTAATCTTTTCTGAGGCAAATAAATGGGAATTTGGAGGGTATGTGTCCAGTTTTGGCATAGGTAAATAAGGGGGGCATCCATGAGTCATATCTAAGTCATATGAGGAAAGGTGGCTCTTTGTGGTAAGCTAATATCTTGAAAACAAAGGGTCGGGAATTTTTTTTAACTGCCTCTGTTTTCCAGTATCACAAGGCTCCAGTCAAGTTCAACTTTATTGGATAGTACTTTTCCAGAACACCAAATTAGCACTATTTCCAAAAGGGTTAATGGTTAAAATGAGCTATAGATTCAGATAAACTGGTTTCAGATCTTAGCTCTGTCATTACCACTCTGTAAACTTGAACAGTGTACATAATCTCTGTTTGGCTCAATGTTTTCATTTGTCGTAAGTACTTGCTTCATAGAGTTGTTATGATAGCATAGATAAACAAAGACCATGCACATGAGGATAAATAGGCTATCTGTTCAGAGCTTGCTAGAGTAAAGGAATCAGCCACCATCACTTACATTTGGCAGAGACACAAAGATAGAGACACAAGGGAGTAAAAAGGCTTCATAGTGAAAAGAAGGGAAGGCTTCAGGTAGGCTCTAATCACAGGTTGTTGGCATGGGGAAGCTGGGGACAGGACAACTAGAAGCAGATCATCTTATGTCATTTGTTTGAGGAACATATTTGCTTTCTCTTGTTATTCCTCAGTTGGAATTTGGCAGGGAGGGAAGGAGGTTGTGAAGTTGTGGAATAGGGAAACTGGCTGTTACGGAGGGATCAAGTTCTGGTCCTTCTGAGCTGATTACTGCTGAGACTGAGATTTGGTTTCCCAGGTTGGTTGTTCGAGGATGTGGGTCACAGTTCTACTGCTATGTAAAGTCTGGCTATGTCTACTTGTATATTCAGTCTCTCACGATAATAAAATGAAATAGTACATATAAAGTGTTCAGCATATGACTTGACCCATAGTGAGGCTGAGCTTTAATTTTGCCACATCTTCTTTTCCTAGTAAATACAGGAAAACCTAGGTTTGTGAGCATAACTCATTCTGGAAATATAGTTGTAATCCAAAGTACTTGTATATCAAAGCAAATTTCAAGAACCATTGGCTCAATCGTAAGGTTTGGCATCAAATGCAAGACACTGCTCATTTATCAAGTTAAAATTTATTAGAAATGTTTGCTCATCTTGTGGAACACTCACAGACCAAGTTACTCGCAATCGAAGGTTTTACTGTAATATACAACTTCACTCTTAGGCCAACTTTCATAGGTGTTTCAAAGGAGGAAAGTGCAGTCAGAATTTATTTAGTTTGGCTTAAGGTGAGTCTTCCAATTCAGGGACATGATTGGGATTAGGTAGAAATATAACCATCCAAGCTTGGTGGAAATAGCAAGGTAAGGATTTTGAGGGACTCAAAGAATCTCTGGACATAAACTGTCTGTTGATATTGTCCACTGAAGAGTAGATGAGTCCTTTGAGAAGTTCCTGTAATGAACAATCATACCATTTGTGAAGCAGAACAGCCCTGGAAGAACAAAGAAATGGTAATGAATTGCAAAATCATATTAATGTAGAAAGTAAGTTATTATTTCTGTTTTGCATGTCCAGGCTGAGTGAGGGTGAAGAAGGTTCTGGTTGTCACATAGATGGTGACTATTTATGCCTACAAATTCTTAAAAGATAGTTACAAAGATCTTGATTTAGTTGAGAAAATTTTAATTTCCCATGGAGATGCTTTTTTTCCAAATGATTGTCTAAATTTTTTCTAATGTTTTTTTCCAAAGAATTTGTATTTCTTCAATATATGAAAAAGAATTACAGAAAAAGGTAATATGGTTGAAAAAGATTGACAAGTTCTTCTACATCTTCCCCTTGATACACAGTGCACTTGAACGATAAAATATGAGAAGTGCAGCATTCAAGACACCTCTTTAACTTTGTTTAACTCAGCAGCAGCTTTGAGTGTAAGTGGTTTATTTGGTAGGTCAGAAATTGATCCTAAGAAGCACCATGGGAGTGGTGGGGAAGTGAGAAAGGGAAGAAAAAGAGTCAATATAGGTGCATTAATGAGCAAGCTACTACTGCAGACAACTGGGGTTCAATCCTGCTAGAAACTCTAGGAGACAGTGTGAAAAGAGCGTCAGAGTTATCCCATTGTAGGTAGTTATAATCTATGGGCATTTATGCTCCAATTCCCCTTCCTCATTGGGTGAGAACTGTTCTTAAGAGATATTGACTCCCCCACCACTTGTGATTTGCCCTGGGCAAGGGCTAATAGAAAGCCCTCAGGCAGAGAGCCAAAAGATTTTAAAAACAGATCATCATCAATGTGTTCTTGTACCAAAACAATGAGTGCTATTGCAACAGTGAATATTAAAGGGTATATTCTTGGGCATCAATAGCATCTGCTATAGTGTGCCACTTGTGATGAACAGATTCACTCATCTCCCAGGATAAGTTCAATTTGTCCCATCACTGCTTCTGCAAGTTGATGGTCCATAACAATTCCTAAAAAACAAATAAGACTTGCAGTGAGAAAGTTAATGGGGATTTAAAACAGGAAATATAATGGAGTAAGCTACAGTCCTCACTAAAGCAGTTGACACTGAGGCTCTAATTGACATTATACATCGCTTGCTATTGCTCACTCTACTCCCTTTAAGTACCTTAGCAAGTACCTCCGCTTGTCCCTGAGAAGTTCAAGCCCTGATTATATCTTTGTGTTGTTTTACTCACTTTAAGTACCTTAGCAAGTACTTCTGCTTGTCCATGAGAAGTTCAAGCCCTGATTATATCTTTGTGTTGTTTTAAAAGCCTCAAACAAAAGACTATAATAAGAGATAAAGAAGGATATTACATAAAGATAAAGGGACCAATCCAACAAGAGGATATGACAATCTTTGTTTTAAAAGTCTGTTAATGACTCAAAAAGAATCTCCAAGAATTTGTGGATTTCAAACAAACTCCTCCCTGTCTTTATGACATAGCAGCAACCTCATCGCCCTGTTTTAATGTGGGTTAATTACATATCAGCACAGTAACTCCTTTGCCTGTTAATCTAATAGCACAAAGAGCTCCAAATGATCTGATGGCAACTATTTAGTGAGACCATTACTGTGTCCCCTGGTAGAAATACCCATCTCTTCCCCAGAAATCAGGACCTTTAATCCAGCAGAGAGCAAAATCTCTCCAATTAGGTCATTGGGAGTAATGAAAAAGGTATCTTCGACCTTCAGCCCTGTTCCAAGACTCATATATTCTTCATAAATACAGCATCACATAGTAGCCATTGGTCAGAGGTTATACCACATCTTGAAGCATAATACCCCAGTTCTGCAGGGCTGTAGTTCACTATGCTTTTAGAAGGCTATTCCAAAATTCCATTAGGTCAGCCACTTCAAGGATAAGAGAGATATATGATAGAACAAGTGAATTTCATGATCATATGCCTCCTTCAACAAAAAACTGGTTTCCTTTATCCAAAGCAATATGATATGCCATATAACACGATGCCATATCTGTGAGTTCTCATATAATGGTGCCAATCGAGAATGTGGCAAAGAACAGAAACTCACACCAAGAATACATATAAATTCCAGTGAGGAAAAATCACTGTCTTCTCTAGGGTTCAGTGACACCTCCTAATTTTTGCCTTATCTGTTTTACGGAGCAATTTCAAGAAGCAAGGGGAGAGATGATATAACACAAGCAGCAAAGTGTGTGTTAATAAGCAAGATATCACTGTGGACAACAGGGCCTTAATCCTGCTAAGGATCTCTGGGAGACAGTGTGGAATATAACTTAGAGTTGCCTAATCGAAGGGACAAGAACACTGCAGTATTTCTATTCCAATTTTCATTCATTATTAACTAAGAATCTCCTGGTGGCATTAATTTTCCAGAACCTACTGTCTGCCTTGTGCAAAGACTGAATGAAAGCCCTCAGGCAGAAAGACAGTAAGACATCGGGGCATGTAATGAAATACTGAATACAGAGGAGACATAGAGCAGCCATGGGGTTGCTTATACTCAGCATTTGATAAGATAATCTTAGCTTAAGAACAGAGCTGATCTTCAGCCGGTTTGGTCTGCCCAGCTGTTCCAGTTGTTTACAGCTGGTCTCTCTTGTGATTGGTCAGGTGATGAATATGATGCCCCTAAATGTATGTGGTAGCTTCATAATTACTAGTAGGAGAGAGACTAGAAGTATAGGATGAGCTATAGTTCAAAATCCAGAGGTATGAAGAAGAGCTGTAAACACTGGAAAAGCACAGAAAGTTATCAGCCACCAGAACACTTGGCAAAACCATTCATTTATATGGCCAACTGATCTTGGTGAGGAAAAACTAATTGCTCATGGTGATTTCAAGCAGAAATCTTAGGTTTTTTTAAACAGAATGAGACCAAATGTGAGTCTGGGCCCTTGAAGTAGAGATAATTCTTACATTCACAGTGACAAGGTATCTAGAGAGTAGACAGAAATCCTGAATTTGTTCACAGTTCAACTAAGTGGGCTTGTTAGCAATCCCATGTCAAGGTATATAGTTTGTTCATCTTTTGTGGAGGAAAACTGTGAAATGAATATCTACAAGAAGATCAAGTTAGTTCTATCTTCCAGTAGGCAACATCCTTTAAATGTAAGTAGCCCGCCCAAGATCGTACAATAAATATATAAATAAAGCCCATCTCTGTACTTTTAGTCTAGGGCTCCACTCAATAAATCGCCTTGCCTCTTACTTAAAACTTCTCAATGGTAAGAAATTATTTTTCAGCCCTTTTCAAAAGGGCAAACCTAGTATGAAACTCAAGCCAATACCATATGGAACAGAGAATAAAATGAATTAGCATATTATTAATTGCATACCATTAATTTTCAAGGACAATTGCAAATTAGACCAACTCATTTATTTCTAAAGTGTAGCTTATGCACGGGGAATATCTGCATGTCTCAGACAGGTTACCCATTTATTAAGATTAAAATATTTCCTTTCAATCTCAGTTCTCTGAAGGGTGCCATAATAGGGGGACAGATGTTGAATGGGAAGTGTGAGAGTTTGTGAGCCATAAGCCTAGCACTATAAATCAGAAAGGAAAATAGCAAAAAAGAAGCAGAAAGGACTAAGGAAGCCCCTCTTTCTATAGGCCAAACACTCAGTCCACAGACATATAGAAAAGAAAAAACAATTTTAATGATATCAGCCAAGAGAAACTAAGAACTTTATAGCAAGAATCTATTTTTGTCTCTTTGCTATCACCTTCATTATTCAGCTGGTGTCAGTAAGGTAAGATTCTGCAAAATTTTACTCCTGAATCATTTGCAACACACTGACAACGTGCTCTGCTCTGTGTTGACTTAGAAGACGATTCGGTCTCTGCCCGGGGCTGTTACAATCTGGTTGAAGTAGTCACAGCAATTCAAACATAAAAATGCCAGCTGAGAAGGGGATTAAATCTCAAGAGGTGCAAGAGTGCATGTAACATTATTAGCCATAACACCACATAGATGGTAATTAAGCAGGGAGCACTTCCATTTTGCTACCCTCAGCAGCCTATATCAAAAGGCCACTATTTAAATTAAGTTGACCTATGACCTGGATGTAACATGATTTGCCAAACTCATAATACTGAACATCAGTAATTCAAAAAAAAATTTAATAATCAGAATTGTATGCTGCAGATTTCCAAGATTTTTTGATATTTTAGACCCAAAACACAGGGTAATTTTTAGACTGTGAAACCAGCTATCAAGTCACCCTGACACAGGAATATAACAGAGTAGAAAGTAAATTGGGTTTTGATACACTCATCTGACATGCCCATCGGCTAAGTCTCACCCCTGTGGGTAAATTTATTAAGACTGGTTGAGCAAATCAACAATATATTCATGATATTATGCAACTATGGCAGATTCAATCTATACTTATACATCAGTGAGGATGGTTCTACTCTGCACAAGTCAAATAAGATCAGTGTTAATTATTATTTAACTGAACCTATATTCCACATAATATAGTATTATGATTAGTCAAGTGGTCAGAATGATTCCTTAATTCATAATGTCCTCAAGCAGTCTCCATTATTCGGCATATGTATATTATGCTAAGGTATTATTTCAGTTCCATGAAGCTGGTAAATCTTAAGGTGATATAAGGCTGACTCTTACATCCAAAATGTTATCTTCTCAACCTTTTATTAACTATCTGTAATATACATGAAAATTAGGATATTTAAGCTCATAAGTTGGAAGAATTAATGTTGTTGACATGGCCATACTACCCAAAGGAATCTAGAGACTTCATGCAATCCCTATAAGAATACCAATAGCATGTTTAAGAGAACTAGAACAAATAATCTTCCATTTTTTATGGAACCACAAAAGACTGCAAATAGAGCAATCGGAGAAAGAACAAAGCTAGAAGTGTAATAACCCCATTGTTCAAGATATGTTACAAAACTATAATAATCAAAACAGTATGATACTGGCGCAAAAATAGACACACAGATCAATAGAACAGAATAGAGAGCTCAGAAATAAACATATACTTATATGGTCAATTAACATATGATGAAAGAGGTAAGAATATGCAATAAGGAAAAGACAGTCTTTTCAGTAAATAGTACTGGGGAAACTGGACAGCAGCAAGCAAAAGAATAAAATTGGATCACTCTCTTACACCATATACAAAAATAAATTCAAAATGGATTAAAAGTCTAAATGTGAACCTGAAACCATAAAACTCCCAGAAGAAAACATAGACAATACTCTCTTTGACATTGGTCTTAGCAACATTTTTTCTAGATGTATCTCCTCAGGCAAGGGAAACAACAGCAAAAATAAACTATTGGGACTATATCAAAATAAAAAGCTTTTGCACAGTGAAAGAAATCATTGACAAATGAAAAGGCAACCTACTGAAAGGAAGAGATATTTTCAAAGGATATATCTGATAAGGGATTAATATCCAAAATATATTTAAAAATAACAATAATCCAATTAAAAAATGAATAGCAGATCTAAATAGGCATTTTTCCAAAGAGGATATACAGATGGATAACAGATGAAAAGATGCTCTACATCACTCATCATCAGGGAAATACAAATCAAAACCACAATGAGATATCACCTTACACTTGTCAGAATGGTGAGAATCAAAAAGACAAGAAAAACAAGTGTTGGCAAGGATGTGGAGAAAGAGGAACCCTTGTGCACTGCTTGTGGGAATATAAATTGGTACCAACACTGTGAAAAACAGTATGGCATTTTCTCAAAAAATTAAAATAGAAATACCAAACAATCCAGTAATTCCACTATTGGGCATTTACCCAAAGAAAATGAAAACACTAATTTGAAAAGATATATGCACCCCTATGTGTCTTGCAGCACTATTCACAATAGCTAAGAAAAAGAAGCAACCTAAGTATCCACTGATAGGTGAATGGATAAAAAAGCTGTGGCATATTTACACAACAGAATATTACTCCAACAGAAAAGAAAGAATGAGATCTTGTCATCTGTGAGAACAGGGATAGACCTAGAGGATGTTATGCTAAGTGATAGTGCTCAGTGATATATAGTCCGACAAAGACAAATACTGTATGATTTCACTTATATGTGGAATTTAAAATACAAAACAAACAAAAACCAGAAATAGACCCATAAATACAAAGAACAGGCTGTTGGTTGCCAGAGAGGAGAAAAGGTGAAGGAATGGGCAAAATGGGCGAAAGAGAGTCATCCATTTATACAACAAATAAGTCACGGGGATGAAAGGTACAGCACAGGGAACACAGTCAATGGTATTGCAATAGCACTGCATGGAGACAAATGGGAGCTACTCCTGTGAGCATAGCATAAAGTATTGAGTTGTTGCATCACTATTTTGTACACTTAAAACTAATGTACCATTGAGTGTCAACTATACTTCAATAAAAAAGTACACATTTCCAATATAATTTTAGTTATATTGAAAAGAAAAAGGAAATTAAGGTATTAATTTTCAGGATTCTGCCAAGAAACACATGGCAATCCTGATTGCTTCTTGAACAAAGGGACTATTTACAGGGATTTAAGTAGATTCAAGAGAATCTTAAGCAAGCCACAGTGAAGCACCCAAGAACTAACAAGAAGTCATTGCAGTCCCTGGAAGTTGAGGAATGTAGGGAAGGAATGATTATTAGTGAAGCCGAGAGAGGTGTTGGGGTTGTACAAGAGGAACCACATGACAGAAGCCCTAACTGTAGAACCAGCCACTGACAGAATCACAGAAAGGCAGGGAAGAGAAAGGAGAATGGGGATAAATATCCTAACCTCTCTTGTGTCCTGTCATCTGATCTCTTGCTTGTGTGTGCCTTCCACTTGCTGATATCAATAAGAAAAAAAGAAAATCAAGGTAATACAAACTGTAGTTGACAGCCTCCTGGGACACAAGCCAGGGCAAGAGTGGGGGCACAGAAAAGATTGAAGAATATACAACATAATGATTAGATGTAGTAGATTTAGTTAGATAGATATTCTATGTTGCATACCCTCAGGAAATATGTTTATTAAACATATAATCTGTGGCCTCCTCTAATAAAACTATGAAATTTCTTTCTAAAGTCTGTTTCTTTTCTTGAAATAATTCATTTCTATTTCAAGAGTAAATTATTTGGTAGCAGATTTTAAACTATAATTAAGTATCTCCACGAGTGTTACTTATCCAAAAGAAGACTTTATTTATAGAACATTGGATGTGCTTTAAAATTCACTTCTTTATCTACTAAAGACAAGTTTCACCATAACATTGCTCTAGGATCCCGATACTGATAAGCACCAATAAGACACTTAAAAATGACCTTACAAACCATACGATATATTGACCAAGAGTTCCTTTTTATTTAGTTCCATGAATTCTCTTCTGAAAATGTTATTTACAATCCAAAACCTCACTCAGATTGACAGGGATGTAATTAATAACTTTATTCTTAAAAGTTAATGCTTTCATTATGTAGCAATGAATGTGTGATCCAATATGTACTATTTACAAAAACTACATACTCAAATGAAATATTCTCACATTTAAAAGGGGGCTTAGCCATTGCCGAAACAAAACAAATAACAAAACAAAACAAAACAGAACAACAACTAATTATATCTTTGACTAAGTGAAACAATCCAAGCAGGATGCTGAGTGTGGAGAGAGTGAGTCAGCCCAGCCTGATGTGTGTAGATTAATATGAGCAAAGAGAGATAAGGAGATTGTAGACAGTGGAGGGGTGGTGAATTCTAGACCTCAGAGGTGGGGCGTGCCTTCTAAAGACTAAATTCATATTGGTGTTTTGTAGAGGTAGAATGGAAATGGACTCTAGTGATCAAGGAAGTAGAGGAACTATTCAATTAAGAGATTTAATGAACCATCAACAAGAATAAAAATGGGAGTGAGTTACAAAGGGAAAGATATAATACATGCTTGTAGCCTCCTCTGCTACTTTTTTCTCAATTAATGTCGAAATGTTGACCTGATATATTTATCAAGATCCATTTTTTTTTCTATTTTTAATACATGCTTCCCAAATGTATTCAGGCATGTTAATTAGTCCATTTAGGTAACTCCACCAAAGTATAATTGTAAATGTTTCTGTATCTGACCAACTAATCAAGCCCAAGCATGATAAAATTTTTCATAATTTTTCAAAATTATTAGAATGTTCAATCTTCTTGACTAAGCACAAAAACATAGCTCTGCTCAAGTGGAAAAAAGCCATATTTACTCTTATTTAACCTCTTTTTAAACAAAATTGGACTCCAGAGCTCATGTTATTTCTGACACTACTATGTATCTCTTTATGAAGATGAGTCCTATTTCCCAAACTAAGGGAAACACTATGCTAGAAACACTAGACTGGTGATTCCTAGCAGCATAGAGCTCACAGCACAGAGCAAATTGCTAAAACAACAAAGTTTTGATGAAATGAAGTTAATTTATTTTCCTACTATCAATTTTCACAACTGAAAGCCTCATGTCTTTTTTTTCCCTCTAATGTTACAACCAATCCCCTGAAGCAGAGTGCATTCTAAATTCATGCTGCCTATTTATTCTGTCATACAATTTCTGAAGTCACTCACTCAAATCTAAATTGTATTTAATCCACGTATAAGCATCTCAATGAAGGGTAAATATAAACTGGAATTTTCATATAACTATGAAAATAAAATCTAACAAATGACAAACTGTTGTGAATTATTTTGATCACTATTCTTTGGGCTTTAAAGGCTTTCAAATAGGCTTTAAACTACTTCTAAATCCATAATTTCATTTTGTATTGGCTTTATGAACATAATATGGATTTATCCTCATTTTTGTTTCTTTAAATATAATAAAACTCCACCACAGGCATACTTCATGTTATTATGCTTCACTTTATTGTGCTTCACAGATAATGTATTTTTTACAAATTGAAGGTTTGGGGCAAACCTGCATCTTTATCAACACCATTTTTCCAACAGCATTTGCTCACTCTGTGTCTGTGTCATGTTTTTGTAATTCTTGTAATATTTCAAACTTTTTCATTATTATTATATTTGTTAGGGTGATCTGTGATCAGCAATTTTTGATGTTACCATTGAAATTGTTTGGGGCACCACAAACCATGCCCATATAAATACAGCAAACTTAATTAACAAATGCTGTCTGTGTCCTGACTGCTCTGCCTACTGGCTATTCTAGCTCTCTCTCTCTCTTTCTCTCTCTCTCTCTCTCTCTCTCTCTCTCCACCCCCCCTCCATGGTTTCCCTTTTCCCTGAGATGCAACAATAATGAACTTAGGAGAATTAGTAACCCTTCACAACAGTCCTAAGTGTTTAGGTGAAAAGAAGAGCTACATGTTTCTCACTTTAAATCAAAAACTAGAAATGATTAAGCTTAGTGAGGAAAGCATGTTGAAAGCCAGCATAGACCAAAGGTGAGGTCTCTTGTACCAAGCAGTCAAGTTGTGAATGTAAAGGAAAAGGTTTTGAAGGAAATGAAAGGTGCTACCCCTGTGAACACTCAAATAATAAGAAAACAGCCTTATTAATAATATGGAGAGGGTTTTAGTGGTCTACATAAAAGATCAAAGCAGCCACACTATTTCCTTAAGCCCAAGATGAACCCAGAGTAGGACCCTAACTCTCTTCACTATTTGAAGGCTGAGAGAGGTAAGGAAACTGCAGAAGAAAAGTTTGAAGCTAGCGGGGTTAGTTCATGAGGTTTAAGGAAAGAAGCCATTCTCCATAAAAATAAAAGTGCCAGATGAGGCCTCAAGTGCTAATGTAGAATCTGCATCAAGTTATCTAAATGATTTAGCTAAGATAATTAATGAAGGTGGCTACATAAACAACAGATATTCAGTGTAGATCAAACAGCCTACTGTTGGAAGAAAATGCCATCTAGGACTCTCCTAGCTGAAGAGGAGAAGTCAATACCTGGCCTCAAAGCTTCAAAGTACAAGCTGACTCTCCTGTTAGAAGCTAATGCAGCTGGTGACTAAGTAAAAGCCAATAGTCATTTACCATTCCAAAAATCCTAGGGCCCTTAAGAATTATGCTACATCTACTCTGTCTGTGCTATAGAAATAGAACAACACAGCCTGGATGACAGCATCTGTTTACAACATGCTTTACAGAATATTTTAAGCCCACTATTGAGAACTACTGCTAAGAAAAAAATCCTGTCAAAATATTACTGCTCATTGACAATGCACCTGGTCACCCAAGAGCTCTGATGGAGATATACAAGAGATTAATGTTGTTTCCATGCCCACTAACAAAACATCCATTCTGCAGCCCGTGAATCAAGAAGTGATTTCAACTTTCAAGTCTTATTATTTAAGAAATACATTTTGGAAGGCTGTAGCTGCCAAAGACAGTGATTCTTCTGATGAATCTGGGCAAAGTAAATTGAAAACCTTCTGGAAAAGATTCATCATTCTAGATGCCATTAAGAACATTTATGACTCACAGGAAGAGGTCAAAGTGTCAACATCAACAGGAGTTTGGAACAAGTTGATTCCAACCCTCATGGATGACTTTGAGGGGCTCACAGCTTCAGTGGAGGAAGTCACTGAAGATGTGGTAGAAATAGCAACAGAACTAGAAGTGGAGGGAGTGTACAGATGTGACTGAATTGCTGCCATCTCATGATAAGACTTTGAAGGATGAGGAGTTGCTTCTTATGGATGAGCAAAGAAAGTGGTTTTTTGATATGGAATCTACTCCTTGAGAAGATGTTTTGAAGGTTGTTGATATAACAACAAAGGATTTAGAATATTACATAAACTCAGCTAATAAAGCAACAGCAGAGTTTGAGAGGATGGACTCCAATTTTGAAAGAAGTTCTACCATAGGTAAAAGGCTGTCAAATAGCCTTGCATGATACATAGTAGTGATTTGTGAAAGGAAGTGTCGATTGGTACAGCAAATTCATTGTTGCCTTATTTTAAGAAATCACCACAGCGCCTGGGTGGCGCAGTCGGTTAAGCGTCCGACTTCAGCCAGGTCACGATCTCGCGGTCCGGGAGTTCGAGCCCCGCGTCGGGCTCTGGGCTGATGGCTCAGAGCCTGGAGCCTGTTTCCGATTCTGTGTCTCCCTCTCTCTCTGCCCCTCCCCTGTTCATGCTCTGTCTCTCTCTGTCCCAAAAATAAATAAACGTTGAAAAAAAAATTAAAAAAAAAAAAAAAGAAATCACCACAGCTACCCCAACTTTCAGCAAATACTACCTTAACCACTAGAGTATTGTGTAAATATAACTTTTATATTCACTGGGAAACCAAAACTTCATTTGACTCACTTAATTGTGATACTCACAGTAAAGATTTATTGCAGTGATCTGAAACCAAACTCGAAATACTTCCAAAGTATGCCTGTATATGTTTTTCCATACCAGACCTATTCTTCATACGCACGTATGTTATAAAATAAAACATTCTCCTTATACCATAGTAGCCAACACTATAGGTGATAACCTTCTTTGTTACATTTGTAATGGGGCTCTCCTAACTTAGAAATTTCATTGATAAATCACCTATTTTTCTAAAGACAGCACAAATTCAAAAAATCAAATCTTGGGACCAAGTAAGACATTGAAGACACTCAAATATATTCACCTTTGGCATCCCAACCTCCTCAGAATGGGCCAGAATTCAGTTATTCTAGATAACATCTGAGGATTTTATATACATTTTAAGTCCTCTAGAGAAAGATATTGGACAACTTTATAATGTACCTTTAGTACTTTTGCTGCTAGTTTATTATACAATCTGTCCTATAGCCTCCATAGGTATTACAGCTTCTGTATCCTAGCCCCTTTTCTTTTGTTTTGAAGTCCATGTAATGCAATCTGAAGAGCAGACCCTCGTGTGATGTTAGATCCTAATTTCAACTCCTTAAACTTAGAATAGGAAAGAGTCTTAACATCACCTAGATAAATGCCCTCCCAAATTTTCTTCTACTACTTCCTTGATATGTCTGCCCCTCCTTTGCTTGAACACTCCCAGTGACAGGGAGCTTAACACCTTGTGAAGATATCTCTATGTGCAGGTCTTTTCTGCACTAGGTTAATATCTCCTTCCTTCCACTATTTACCCTTTGGCCATAGTACCAGCCTTTCAACTATTTGGAGACAGTCATTATGCTTTATTTTCTTCTAAGAGAAATGTCTTATATTCCTTCAGGGAATGAAGTTAATGATATTTAGCCTGGAAAAGAGAGCAACCATGTCTAAGAACATATAAATCTGGGTACCACTTCCCCCAGACCTCAGGCATCCCACACAGCATTCTGTCTCTGATAACAAATCCAAAGGATTCACTGAAAGAAAGAATGGGTATATTCCCAAAAATCAACTTCAAAAATAAATGTAAATTTATGGCCTCAAACATTTCCTCAATTAATGATTATGTATTTATCATCACAAAATTTGGAAGGTCTTTTGAACCTGTATTTCAGTCTCAACTTTCTTCAGAAGTAACTATTATCCTAAGTCTATAGTTACACATAATAAAAAAAGATATTTATTTTATTAGTTTTAAACTTACTCCCATTAAGGTTTAAAGTAGCTCCCTAGTTCGAGTTTTCCAGAATATGGAAAACAAATCAGCATTAGACTATTATCCTGTCTTCATTTTCCAACATTGTTTACCCCTAATATTTCTCATCTGCTCTCATACAATACCTCTTTGCCACTTTTTCTCTACCCATTCCCTCCCTTAAAGTTTTCTAATTACTGATCTGGAACATGTCCTGATTTTTTTTTTTTTTTTTTATCTTAGGGAATAGTGCTGGAGTGTCTCACAAGTTTTAATATATATACAGTATATGCTTTGGTTTGTGAGCCATTTGAGCTTTCTGAGAAGATTCAAAGTGTTATCAAAGAGTAACACCTGTGTAAGGAAAAAAGAGGAAGCAGGATTGGGTAGGGGAGCCATTAGTCTGAATTGCAGATTTGACAAAGTCTAAGATAACACCAGAGAAGCTCCAAAGGGAAGAATACCCGTTAAATAGTTCTAATGCATTGGGCAAAAATGTGTAGGCCTTTGTACCAGAATCTTTCTCTGTCATTGGCTAACCAGAAGAAGGTTACCTTCACTCAAAACTAGAAGTGGGCCCAAAGAAGTTAATAGCTAGAGGCTGCTAGCTAAACACAGTTTGGAAAGCAGGGCCATGAGCTCTTTCTTGAGGGGCAATCTGAGAACTCTATCTCTGCCATAGTCCCCTCCTTGCACCATGTGGATCCACTTCTCCATATATGTGTGGGAGCTTCAGGACTCTGATGGAACTTTCTCACAAAAGGAAAACTTAGAAAAGATGAGTTAGGGAAAAGAACTACATACAACCCCTGTCACTGAAGTTGGTTCCAAGACTGAAATCATCTGCTTCTTCCACTATTTAAATTTTCCCTGCATAAACTATTACCTTTGGTGGTCACAATGGCCTACTTGAGGGTATGATCTATATCCTCATTTCTTAAAGGTCTGTGCTGTAATATATCATTCTTATATACGGGTTGCTATATAATCTATAATCTTGTCTATAATCACAGTTGGTCAAGAAATCACCAATAGGCACTCAAATGAGTGCAGAGTTTCACATATATTATTCCTTGTTCCCATAGTAACAGTAGCCCTGCCTCCTCTTGATAATCAGGTCAATTATCCCTACCAATATCTTAATTCCTCTTATTGACTACTGGCCCCTGGACATGAGGAGTCCGAAGTGCTCAGGCAGCAACTTTAGCTTGTAGTTCAAATAAATCCTTGCTGCATCCCCTGACAAAAGTAAAGTCCCTTTGAGAACCAGTGCCTCTAACTTTCAGAGTCCAAAGTTCCAGGGAAAGTAAATGTAATCCCCCAGTGGGTTATTGGAAATAGTGGTAAGTGGATGCATTCCTGTTTCCACCACTTTGTTCCCAGACCAATTAACTGAGCTCATAATATCATATAGACTCTTTGACTCAGTGGGCATGTTATAACCTGTAGTATGCCCCCCCATGTCCACAACTACTGCTTTTGAATAAGTGCTTCAGCTGTGCCTTCAGTAGCCCATTGCAGCAATCTATCAGGCTTGCTGCTTCTGGATTCTGCAGTATATAATTCTAATAATAGTGGCACCGGGGTGGCTCATTCGGTTAAGGGTCCGATTCTTGATTTCAGTTCAGGTCATGATCTCATGGTTTGTGAGATTGAGCCCTGCATTGGCCTCTGTGCTGACATGACAGTTCAGAGCCTGCTTGGGATTCTCTCTCTTTCTCCCTCTCCTTGCCCCTTTCCTGCTCATACATGAACTCTCTTTATCTCTCTCTCTCTCTCTCTCTCTCTCAAAATAAATAACTAAACATTTCAAAAAAAGAATCTTTATAATTCAAACAATAGATCCTATGGGAATAGGCCCACCTCCTTATCTTTTTCACTAAGTCAGTCCCTTGGTCGGGTACTATATTATAGGGATTCACTACCTGGGAACCAAGTACTTCACAAGCTGTTGGACTGTGGTATTGATTGAAGCTCTTCAGGAAAGTAAGACAGCAGCCAGGGTAAGTGTTCAGTCTTATGAGAAGGAATTACTGGGGTCTCTAGGACACAAGAAGCCTAAGACAATTAACTTAATATCAAGTGGTTGTTTGATCTTCTTAAAGAATACTATCATTTCAAAGATTCATAGTTGGTTTCTTATTGTCAGTCTGATTCCTCATCTTCTAGATGGCATGTGCCTCACTAAGGCCTTTAGCATTCTTGCTACCTCTTGATCACCCTGCTTGATCAGCATGGTATCGTTTATGTAATGGATCAATATGATGCCTCATGGGATACTATGTTATTATGACAGAAAGCAGAAGACTTAGCATAGCACTGGGGCAAATTTGTGAATGCATGATGTTCTCTGTTCCATATGAATACAAACTATGACCCTCCTTCTCTATTGGGAAAAAAAATTCATTCACCAACTTAATGGTCAGATACCATGTATATGAGGTCACACTAATATGCTCTAGGGATAGTACCATGTTTGGTATGGCAGTTGCAAATTGGGGCCATCACTTGGTTGAGACTGAAGTAGGCTATAGTCATTCTCCAGGATACATCCAGCTTCCTCAGTGGCCATATTATAGAGGTTTATTAGGTCTTTAAAGGTGGCACTAATCTCGATTCTACCACCTTGGACAGTGAGGGGCAGATTCAGGGGCTTCTGCTTGGCCTTCTTCACTACAGACCAGGAACCCAATGTGAGAGTTCCTCCATTCGTCAAGAACGCTAATCCCAATTATACATTCAGGGTCCAAAGGAAATGAAGACTAGTTGGATTCACAGACCCAATGGATCCACTCTAATATACATTTAGCTAAGACTGATTATATTTATTGTATAGCTTCCATGTGCCTTCATGTAAATGGAGGCTATAACAATAATGATACATCACCCCTCTGGGTATCAAGGATAGCTCAAGCCTTGTTTGTCCATACTCAAAATGTTTGAATATTCTTTTTTCCCAATACGTAGTCACCAGAGTAAGTGGCTATTGGTCCTTTGAGAAAGGACTGAGGAAATCATTACAGAACATGTTTGTTGTGCTATTATATCTTGCTTTCCCTCAAGGCCTTGCAACCTCATCAGTGGGTTCCCAGACTGAAAATTGGCAGAATGTGGAAACTGAGCAAATTTACTGAGGCTATGGTCTTCAGTTTCCCATTCTTCCATTCTTGCTTTCTTTTGATTATATATGTTAAGGAATATCCTTTTTGGCTGCCCACTTATTTTGCCTTTAGACATACTGCATTCCATTAACCATCTCCACAGCTCTCTGTGGGTGAAGCCCCCCCGGGCTATCACTCTGACCTTTATAGTTGTTATAATAATTATGACTCCTGGTTTCTGGAATTTAACTGCTACTACATGGCCTATATTGTTTCTGAGCTATATCAACCCCATAGCTATCAAAAAGATAGTTGCAATTAGAACCTCTCTCCCATAAGCCCAGACTTTCAGAGGAGAGTCATTCCCAAACATTTTAGTGATGCAGGATTCCTTCTCACTAATGCATTCTTTTAAAAAATTTTAAAATATGTATGTATGTATGTATGTATTTATATAATTCACTTTTTAAATTTAAGGATGGTTTCCAGATAATTTTATGATACATTGACTTATAGTTGCAGAAAATATGATTTCTGGTTGGTCTGTAGTAACTCTGGTATTCAATAAAGATACTTTAATGTGGAAGAGATGCTTTTGGAATCTATGCCTAACTTATTTTTTTTTTAATCCAAGTTAGTTAACATATAGTGTAATAATGAATTCAGAAGTATAATTTAGTGGTTCATCACTTACATTGTTACCCAGTGCTCATCCCAGCAAGTGCTCTCCTTAATGCCCATCACCTGTTTAGACTATCTCCCCACCCAACACCTCTCCAGCAACCCGCAGTTGTTCTCTGTATTTAAGAGTCTCTTATGGTTAGCCTCCCTCTCTCTTTTTATATTATTTTTCCTTCCCTTCACCTATGTTCATTTGTTTTGTTGCTTAAATTCCACATATGAGTGAAATCATATGACATTTATCTTTCTCTGGCTATTTTGCTTAACATAATACACTCTAGTTCCATCCATGTTGTTGCAAATGGCAAGATTTCATTCTCTTTGATCTCCAAGTAATATTCCATTATATACCTCTTCCTTCTCCCTATCCACCCCCCTCCACACCTTCCAGAAGGCCTCCATCTACTATGTTTATTCTATGGGTCTGAGTGGAGCTCCATGAACAAATCAATTGAGTCTCTTTTCTTCCCAACCCAACACTCTGGAATCTTTGGCAAGTCCTAACGGTTCTGCTTTAGTGACCATGATAATGATCATGCTGGGGGGTGACAGTGATGGCCAGGCTATGAGAAGACCAGGGAGGCTGGAGGGTGGGGCATAAGGGTGTGGAAGGGATGGCCCTGGAAACCACAGTGGTGTTGGTGTAAGCTGCATTGGTGATCGTGGTGCAGAGTGAGAGTGGCCTCAGGGATGACCCTGTTACAGAAGAGTAGGTGTGAGTAGGGAAAATTATCACCGTGTTTTAAATGAGTCAACAGAGAGGAAGGATGCAGGCACTGTCTCTGCAGCATTCTTTATGGGTTTGGGGAATGGTATGTCTTCCCAGCTTTACAAGAGTCTTCTAAACTCATATAATATTTCCACTCTAATATCAATTTCCAAGCTTTTTAAATCTCTTCCTCTGCCATCTTTTATGGCATTTCAGACATTTCAACTTTATTCAAAAAGGGCTGCTGCATCTAAGAGTCACCTTTGCAGCAAGTCTGTTCCCTGACCTCAGTCCTTGGTAGGATATTAAGCAAGTATCCTGAGAGTATGTTCCAAGTCAATATGTTCTTCCTTATTGAAACTTGTATTTTAGCCTCTTTGATTTAATTCTGGCACCCTGAAAAGCCAATCCCAAGTAAATTCCTGCAACTCTTTCTGGTTCATGCTGGTTAATTCTTGGAGATTCTTTTGTACAAAGTTCTTTTCTCCCACATCATGTTCCACATGCCTCCAGCTTAGTTGTCCTTCAACTTAACACTACTTATTGGCCTGAAAGCTAAGAGAGGAGTAGGGACTAATCCTGAGAGGGGTCCCTGCAGCCTTGCAAGGAAGAGGCCTCAGCAGTATCTTCCCACATGTAGATGTGCTAGCTCTTGATAAGGAAGCATGAGTCACCTCTGGGAGGCTCTGGGGAGTCAGAAGAATTTGTGGAGCCAAATGCTTTAGGCACATTCACCCAGATGTGTCAGGATACAGCTTTTCCCAAGCAGGATGATGACTTTGGCCCAACAGTCCTGCCTTGGCTGAGCATTCAGTCATCTTTGAAGCTCGGTAGCTATTAAATCCTGAGTTTGGTCATCAGCATTTTGAGCTCCACTGACAGGTTTAGCCATCAAGCCACCACCACGTTATGCCAAGAATAGGGCCCTTGTGCCAGGGATACTGCCTGGTATAAGATCCTCATTGCCAACCAGATGGTGGGCCATCCAGACCCAAAATTCCATCTTACTGGCTGTTTTATTGGATCTGTTCTAGTACCACTGTGTCAGTTGAGTTCTGCAGGAAGCAGATCCTGAGGAAAAATTAGGAATTCAAAAGCTTTATGGGCAAGCAACACCTATGAAAGGAAAAAAGAAAAAATGAAACTGAGCAGGAAGGTCTGACAAAGTCTCTGGCAGTCAACAGGTCACACTGATATAAAAATTGCCTGTTAGAGCAGTCCCATATTGGGTGGAAGCAGCCTCCCCTTTATAGCACAATCTGGTTTAGTCACTGATTAAGGCCACTCTGAGAATATGATCTTAACTCAAAGGCTGAGGCAGAAGTGAAAGAGTTAAGAAGCAATGACTGTCTACTTACATACTAGTCCAACGGTCCCTATCATTGTCTGTCACAGTTATATTTCCTGGAGCTTGTCAAAAAGCACTCAAGATTTTGAATTTTGGACCCACTAGGACACTGGCAAGGCCTCTGAGTAATAAAATTACTAAAATAACCTCTGTTGAAGGTCGAATCCTTAAGTTAAAATAAAAACTTAATTCCTAGCCAATCTAGTTGTCTAGTTCAGATAGAAGACAAATGTGACCAGTATTTTTCTTCAGTAAAGTGTGCTTGCTGATTGTTCCTTAGAAACTTGCTTTCATGAAGGTGTTTGCAAATTGATTTTCTTATAGTTGTTCTTGATGCTTCTTTTGCTGCAAGTCTTATCTGAGTTAATCTATTACCTTATATATTGGTACGACCATAACTCAGATAAAACATAACACATTTTCATTTTGTCACTCCATTATTTTTGCAGTAAGTCAATATAATCTGAGGTGAAGCATGCCTTGCTCAGCATTTATCGATCTGTCGGTTTGTTCATTGTTTACATCAAAACCCCACTTGTCAGTTCTGGCTCTATTACAATTATCTTCTCATAGGGAAAATGACAGCTTCAAAGCCCAAATATGAGTCAATTTCCAAGGTGAGTTACTCTCAAAATGCTGGTCCCAAATGTGCACCTCCCTTCCTCCCTCTAGGCATGAATGACGGATGACTTTCATTTTCTAGCTAAAAAAGAGAAAAACATATATCTATCCTAACAAGATACCACTTTCTCCCATACAAAAGTATTTTAATTGCATCACAGTGCATGAGCACACAGTAGATGTTCAATAAATGAAAATCATTATTAATATTGGTTCAAACAACTATAAGCAGGTCTGATAATTAACAGGAATCAATTATGGTGAGGTGGGATGGGGAATGATGAGGTAAGGCGGGTTAGAAAACCTTTTCCAACGCCCACAGAAATTAAATTGGTCTTTCAATTACATCTCACTAAGCAGACAGCAAACAATGCTGAGCTTGACTCCTCAGGTTTCTAAGCTTCTTTTTGTTTATTTTAGAATTATTCCACAGCCACATTAACTCTCTAAAGTCATGGAAATATTAGTACTTTACTAACATTTTTACTCAATTAGAGTGCTTTTTCTAACTATTTATTTTACTGTCTATTCTTATTTCTAGAAAGCAATTTAACCTCTAATTCAGTCAGTCATCTTACCAACCCAAGTGTATGTTAATCACATCCCTAACTATAGAGAACTTTGCCACTAACAGCCCTTTTAATAAAATATCCTTTGCTTTGATATGAAAATTATATTAAACCATTCCTGGGGCTCAGCTCGAAATCTACCTTCTTCATGGAGTCTCATACATGAGGACTATCTACATAAATCCCTTATTTCCTATAACATTTTCTGATTGCTTCACATGTTTTGGCACTTGGAAGAGAATTTGTCTTTCATGTCACTGATGGTCAGTGGATCACTTTTAGAATGCAGTCCTGCAAACACACATGGCAGCCCATCAGGCTGACAGGATTTGTGTGAACTTGGGTGAGTCCCTGTGACTCTCTGAGCCTTTGTAAACTCTCAAGTCCCTCCCAACTCTGCAATTTTATGAGTTTTGCTTTATTTCTTAGTCTGGTATGCTACACAACATTGAGTATCTTCTCAAAACTATCAAAGTAGTTAACAGTACATACAGAAGCATAATAAGTATGTGCTGAATCAATGAATGAATGAATTAATTAATTAATTTAAGGCTTCATTTAGAAAGTATAATTTGGGTCGAGAAATTTAGTTATAACTTTTACTATAGTTTATGTTATTGAAAGCCTTAGCCACCATTCCATTTAGGTTTTAAAGTGACTCACTAACTTTTTTTTTTCCAAAATAGTTTTTCTAGACAAGAGGATCACTGTTAGATGTACACACACACACCTGAACTTGTTTGAGTTGAGCAATCATTTTGATAATAATTTTTTAAATAAGTTGATCATTTGTATTTTTTCTTTTTAATATTCTTTTTTAATCAAATTGTTACAAAGGCAACTTCTAGTATGTTCAAAAACATTATAAAAGCTAAAGTAGCTCAAAATATGCATGCATGTATGCATATGTATATAAATTATTGAAAATAGCTGAAAAGGACAAAAGCAATGACCTAAATCAAACCCAAATTATTAAATAGTGTCCAAAAATTTCCACTCTTTGGAACTTTATATATGAAAATAAAAGCACAATAAGGTTCATGATAGGGAGAATAGACTCTAAGCTTGATTAAAATCCATCAGCATATGATGTCTGTTCTTATTCTGTGAGAATAGAAGTGCAATGTTTCTGGTATTCTCCTATTTACCTGATTGGTCAAGGAGAGCTCTCCCACTCTAAGTATTATAAGATGACTAGCACATGATACATGACATTGGACACATGAGATTGAGAGATATTTGTCAGTTACATAAACACACAGCTCAGGGGAAAAGGACACTGCATACCATGCAGGACAACATACAGGTTGCTCTCAGGAACAGAGTGAACCAAAAGTGGCCATACGAGAGGCAGGCTTTGTTATAACAAGAGGGTGAGGTGCCCCTTTGTTCCTGCTGTAGAATGTGATTGGCTTGTTTGAATAACTTATGGGCTAAAAGGGAAGTGAAATCCATTAGGTTGAGGACCAGGTGGAAGGCAGCTAGTCTAGTTGATGTGGAAACTAGCTGGATGGGGAGACTTTCCTCTAATGGGAAGTATATCTGACAAGAGCAGGGAAACTCATAGATAGGCCTCTGGAGCCCTGTGAGGCTCAAAAATGTCAAAGCAGCACTTAAAATTTTAGGTCCTGTAATACTTGAGCAGAAGCCAATATGAGGCTAAGGTAAGTTTATATGAAGAAAGAGATTGTTAGACATTTATAAATTTTTTAAAGGTATTAGCATGAATTAGTCTTCTATAAAACACATTGCATATGTACTTGGCCATTCACATATGTATGCAACAGGAGATAATATCCAAATGAGTGTAAATGACACCTGAAATTTACTGAATGTTTAGTATCAATAGAGGTATAATATGGCAGACTTTTTAAAGAAATTTTATTAATTTATGGAGCAATCTAGTTTGTAAGATTATTTATACTGGATATTTAATTTAGATAACATGTAAGTTGAAAAAGAATAAAAAGGAGGAGAGGAGTAAGAAGAGAAAAAAGGAAAAGGAATATGATGAAGAGGAGGTAGAAAAGGAAGAGAAGAAACAGGAAAGTTCTCTTACCCTCCCTGCCACTGAGACCTCAAATATAAAGAGATCTCACCAGACCTATCTATGCGTTTCCCTGCTCTTTCAATACAGGAATGGTCAAAAAAATTGTAGACAGTTGACCCTTGAACACCAGAGGTTTGAATTTTGGGAGTCCATTTATATATGTACTTATTTTGATAAATACAGTATACTACTGTAAATGTGTTTTCCTTGCAATTTTTAAATAACATGTTCTTTTCTAATACATAATACATGTAATAATACATATAACATACAAAATATGTGTTAATCAACTACTTATTGGCAAGGTTTCTGGTCAACCATAGGCTATTAGTAATTAAGCTTTTAAGGAATCAAAATGATACTCAGATTTTTGACTGTGCAGGAGGTCAATATCCCTAACCCCCATATTGTTCAAGGGTCAACTGTAAACGCAATTGGAATTAACAAAAGCTTGGGGTATTACAATTGGTATTGTGAAAATACAAATATTAAGAACCCACAAGATCTAGCTTGAATATATCCACCACACTGCCAGAGCCATAGAAATAAGCTTTTATTCTGACTTTCAACTACAAGCACTTCAGAGACTATGAGCATCAAGCTTTCCCTCAGGAATTACATTTGCCATTCAATAAGCTCTAGGGAAAATGTTCCAGACAGATAGTGGCTGTGTCCCTGTCAACATTAGACTGGGCCAGGGACAAATCCCAACAATTACACTGCATCTTATAAAGCATCCTATATTCTTTTAGGAAATAAATCATTTCATGTTCATCCATTTTTATCATGACGTGTGCAATACTATTTATTCCCCAGAAAATAAATTATAGCCACACTTTCCCCCAAAACACTTATAATGTCTTCTCCATCAGTCCCCAAAGCAAAGAGTGCTGTAAGCTGTTAAGGAGATTCTGGAAACACTTTTGGATGGAAGGATCAGGAGGCTCTGATGCTTAGGGGTATAGAGTAGGGCAGGGCATGCATAAATGAATATAATCAGTAAAACTGTGCTTAAAGGATCAATCACTTTGTCTGACTCACAAAGATGAGACATTTCCAGCACCTCCTAGATTTTGACCAGGGTATCTTAAAGGAAAAGAATTTTATAAATTCAAGTAGAATTACCCTATAAATCTGAATGAAGCAGATGGAAACCTAATGGGATTTTTTTAAACCAAATTTAGTTTTTTGGACTGAGAGTTTACATAAGAAACTGTATCAAATCCCCACATTCTAAAATGGAGCTATAAAAGTAAGTTGAAGATTAGTTCCTAAAATGTGAATATTTTTAAAAGACATTTGCCTTTGTTTAGAATTGCAAATTTTCCCAGCCCTGGATGTGCAACCCCATCTGTTCCTTCTTCCCTCCTGTTGAAGCACAGGTCCTATCAGATTCCAGTCTACCCACTTTTTCTCTCCTTTCCTTTTCTTAGAGGCTATACTCCTACATCTTCAGTCCTCTCCTGCTCTACTGATTCATCCTTTTCAATGTCCTAATGCGCTTTAATTCCATCTGTACCTTAAAAAGATAAAACCTTGATCTCATATCCCCCATCATAAGTATCTACACTATTTCTCTGCTCCACTTCACAAATTCTTCAAAGTTTAGACTATCTCCAATTTCTTATTTCCTATCCACTCTTCACCTAATTGCAAACTGATACCTACTCCTAGCATGCTACTGATAATGCCCTCTCCAGCATCACTAAATATCTATGTTGCTATCAGCCAGGATACTCTTTTCTACTTGATCTTACTTGGTTTATCATTCAAAATAGTCTAGCTTTCCTACAGTAACAAAGACCCAAACAACAAAAGCAACAGTGGTTTATTTTCACTCATGTTACATGTCCATCACAGATCAGCTATGGCTGTGTTCCACTTTGTCTTCACTTAGGAGCCAGGCTGGTAGAGCATCCTTTACCTGGATCATTGCTTGTGCCAAGTCTAAAGGAAAAAGGATAAATGAAGTATACGCTAGCTTGAAATGACTCATGTCATGTCTGGTCAAAGCAAGTCCATAGACATGCATGACTTTAACAGGGAGAGACAATGAACATTGGTGAAGAGTAAGATAGTCTAAGATGTGTGGCATCTCAAATATTTTCATAGTTGGATATACTCTCATTTGTGTGACATTCTCATCACTTGGCTTCCATGATACTATTCTTTCCAAGTAGTCCTTCTACCCCTCTGGCTGCTCTTTTTCAGCACTTTTGCTGAGTGCTTTTCTTACCCAACCCTTGAAGTTTGGAATTCCTCAGGGTTCAGTGTAAGGCCTTTCATGACTATAGACTCCCTCCCTATATGTCCTTTCCACTCTCATGATTTAAAATATTGCCATACTTGGGGTGCCTGGGTGGCTTAGTCGGTTAAGCATCCGACTTTGGCTCAGGTCATGATCTTGCAATCTGTGAGGTCGAGCCCTGCATCAGGCTCTGTGCTGACAGCTCAGAGCCTGGAGCCTGCTTTGGATTCTGTGTCTCCCTCTCTCTCTGGCCCTTCCCCTCTCGAGCTCTGTCTCTCTCTCTCTCAAAAAATAAATAAACATTAAAAAAATTTTTAAATATTGCCATACAGAATACATCAAAATAAAAAGCTCGGCACAACAAAGGAACAATCAACAAAACAAAAAGACAACATATTAAATGGGAGAAGATATTTGCAAATGACATATCTGATAGAGGCCTAGTATCTAAAATATATAAAGAATTTATCAACTCAACACCAAAAAACAATAATACGATTAAAATGGAAAAACACATGAATAAATATTTCACCAAAGAAGACATACAGATGGCCAACAGACACATGAAACATCACTAATCATCAAAGAAATGGCTAGAATAAAGAAGACAAGAAAAACAAGTGTTGGTGAGGATATAGATAAAAAGGAGCCCTTATGCATTGTTGGTAGAAGTATAAATTGGTGCAGACACTGCAGGAAACTATATGGAGGTTCCTCAAAAATTAAAACTAGAATTACCACATGACCCAGTAATTCTACAACTGGGTATTTACCCAAATAATATAAAAAGTCTAATTCAAAAAGATATATGCAACTCTGTTTATTGAAACATTATACTACACTAGCCAAATTATGGAAGCAGTCCAAGTGTCCATCAACAGATGAATGGACAAAGATGTTTTGTGTGTGTGTGTGTGTGTGTGTGTGTACATATAAATACAATGGAATATTACCTATCCACAAAAAAATAGTGAAATATTGTTATTTGCAACAACACAGATGGATCTAGAGGGTATAATGTATAATGCTAAGTGAAAGAAGTCAGTCAGAGAAAGACAAATACCATATAATTTCACTCGTATGTGGAATTTAAGGAATAAACAAAGAAAAAAGGCAAACCAAAAAACAGACTCTTAAATACAGAGAACAATGTGGTGATTACCAGAGGGGAGGTGGGTGAGGGGATGAATGAAATAGGTGAAGGGGATGAAGAGTATACTTACCATGATGACCACTGAGTAATGTATAGAATTGTTGAATCACTAGATTGTATACATTAAACTAATATAACACTGTATGTTAACTATAATGGAAAATAAATAAATAAATAAGTTTATATATATATATATGTTTATATATATATACGTTTACATATATGTGTGTGTGTGTGTATATATATATATATATATATATATATATATATATATATATATATAAAACGCATACACTTACAATTCTTTTTTTAAATTCTTTTCTCGCTCAGAGAGAGCAAGTGGGGAAGGGGCAGAGAGGGAGAGAGAGAATCTCAAGCAGGCTCTGCACTGTTAGTGTGGAGTCTGATGCAAGGCTCAAATTCACAAGCCGTGAGATCATGACCTGAGCTGAAACCAAGAGTCAGGCATTTAACCAACTGAGCCATCCAGGTACCCCTACATTTACAATTCTTAAATGTAAACTCCAGGTTTATCTGTCCAACTATCTCTTAGACATACTCACTTAGATATCACACAAGCATCCTGCACTTAAAAGGTCCAAGATGCAACTTTTGATCCTCTCTTGCCAAAACTGTTTCTCCCTTAGTCTTCTCATGACTGTAAATGGAATTTTCAGCCACTTAATTGTCCATGCCAGAAACCTGGAGTTGTTCTTAATACTCCCTCTCCTTCACCCCCACATCCAATTCATTACCAGTTTCTGATTGGTCTACCTCCGAAAATGATCTCAAATAAGTCTGCCTCTCACCGACTCTCCACTATAGTTTAAGCCAGTGATGTCTGTCACTTAAATTACCACAGTAGTTACCCTCTTAATTTCTCCCAATCTCCTTTTCTGCCCATTCTCCTGTATCCCTATGATTTCTTCTTAGAGAAATACAGATCAATTAAAAAACCACATTCAATGTGATGACATCAATCTCTTGCTCAAAACCATAAAATAGCTTTCCGTTGTCTTACAATAAAATTGAAACTCCTAATGTGTCCCTAAAAGGCATGCTCTGAATCAAATCACTTTCCAATCTCATCTCTTCCCTTCACTCTCCACTCTCCAGCAGGCTGCCTTCTCTCTGAGCCTAGAAATATGGCAAGATCTTTCCTTACTCAGAGACTCTGTAAATGCTGATCTCTCTGCCTGGTTACACCTTCTCTTCCTCATTGCCCTCATCTTCATCTTGCTAACTGCTAATCACCTCTCCATCTGAACTAGAGATCGTTTCATTAAGAGTTCTTCCTTGGGAATCCAAACTAATATTATTTTAACTCTTCCAAAGCTCCATATTTTCTTGCATCACACCCTAAAAACTGAATATTGTGTCAGTTTCTAGAGCTGTTACAGCACCACAAACTGAGTGGCTCAGAACAAAAGAAATGTATTTTCTCTAAGATATCAAGACTAGGAGTCTGATATCAAAGTGTTGAAAAAGCCATGCTGTCACTGAAAGGTCTAGGGGAAGAGACTCTCTTGCTTCTTCTTTGCTTTTGGTAGTTACTGGTAGTCTTTGGCATTCCATAGCTTGTAGATAAATAACTTCAAGCTTTGCCTGTCTTCACATGGCTATCTTCCTTGTGTCTCACATTATCTCCCTTCTGTGCATGTCTCTGTGTTCAAATTTCCCTCTTCTTATAAAAATACCAGTCACTGGATTAGGGCCCACCGTAATCCAGTATGACCTCATCCTAACTTGATTACATCTGCAAAGAAGTTATTTCCTCATAAGATCATATTCACAAGTTCTGGGAGAGGGACATTATTCAACACTGTACTAGTATATATACATTTATTATTCTTGTTTCATATATAAGGCACATTTTGTACTTTGTGGCACATTATATATATTCAATAAACATTTGTTGAATGAACCTGAGAATAGCTGGATAGGTTAGAAAAAAATTAAAGGGCATTTTGAAGAGATAGGATCATAGCAATATACCGTTATTTATTGAAAGTAGATTTATTTTAGATGATCTCCATGATTCTTTTTGTTTTAATTTTATCAATGTATAAATATAAGTTGTGGCAAATATAACCATTACCACAATTAAGATATTTCCAATATCACAACCTAAAGAATGCCAAAGATTACCAGAGGGGAGAGGGAGGGGATGGGGATTAAAAAGTGTATTTGTGAAGAGCACTAAATGTTTTGTGGAAGTATTTAATCACTATATTGTACACCTGAAACTAATATTACACTGCATGTTAACTAACTGGAACTTAAATAAATTAAAAAAAAAAGATACATGTTTTTCCATCACTCCAAAATATTTTGTTTTACTGCTTTGCAATTAAGTCCCCTCCCTAGAACTACCCCCACCCCAGCCACAGGCAACCACTAAAGTGTTCTCTGTCACTGTAAATTCACTTTGCCTGTTCTAGAACTTCACAAGAATGGAATCATAAAGTACGTATCCTTTTACACTTTGGTTTCATTTACACAGTATAGCATTTTAGGAATTCATCAGTATTGCTGCTTGTCTCAATAGCTGATTCCTTTTTATTGCTTATTAGTTTTCATTGCATAGATACACTACAATTTGTTTATCCATCCACTTATTGGTGGACATTGAGGTTATTTCTAGTCTTTTAGCTCTTAAAAATAAAGCTTCTATGAACATCTTATGCAATTCGTGTGTGTACGATTTTTTTTACTGTTCTTGAGTAAAAACCTACGAGTAGAATTGCTGGATCATATAGGACTTATATGTTTAATATTATAAGAAACTGTCAAAAAGTTTCTTAAAGTGGTTGTAATATTTTAGTCTTCTCAACAATGTATGAGAGTCCCAGTTGATACACATCTTCACCAACATTTTTTCTTTTTTTAGTCTTTTTAATGTTATCTATCTAGGAACTATGCAATAGGATCTCAATTCTGGTTTTATTTTATATTTCCCTAATGATCAATAATATTGAGCATTGTTACACATGCTTATCAGTGATTTATATAACTCCTTTTGTGAACTATTCAAATTTTTTGCACCTTTTACATTGAACTATTTGAATTAATGAACTGTAAGGGTTTGTTTTATATTCTACATACCAATCCATTTTTTTCATATGTATTAATGCAAATATTTTCTTACAATCTGGACTTACTTTTTCATTTGTGTAAGTCTTTTGAAGACTAGACTTGCTAATTTTGATGAAATCCAATGTATTAAATTTTGTCATTGATAATTTATGCTTTTTGTGACATATCTAAGAAAAGATCAAGATTTTACTCCGTATTTTCTTCTATAAGTACACGTTTTGCTTTTACCTAAGGGTGTAAGATGTGAAATAAGAGGACTGGCATACTTTTTTTTCCATGTGGATATCTAGTTTTTCCAATACAATTTGTTTTAATGACTATCCTTTTGGGTTTCTTTGGCACACTAACTAAAGATTATTTGACCATATGTGTGTTTCTATATTTTTATGGGCACTCCATCTGGTTATTGATCTACATGTCTTTTCATATACCAATACCACAGTGTCTTGATTTCTGTGGTTTTTAGTGAGTCTTGAAATTAGGTAGTATACATTTTCCAAATTTCTTCATTTTCAAAATTGTTTTAGCTTTTTATATCCTTTCAAAGTATAAAAACTGCTTGCTAATTTCTATCATACACAAAACAATCCACTGATACTTTGAATAGAATTGCTTGTATATATATCTCTCAATGTGAGAGCAATTTACATCTTAAAATGTTAAGTCTTCTAATTCATGGACATAGCATATCTTTCCATTTACTTAGGTCTCTAATTTCTCTCAGTAATATATTGCAGTTTTCAGTATATGGGATTTGCATATATTTTTTAAAGTTCACCCTTAATATTTTATGTTTTGACACTCTTGTAAATGGTATTTTTATTTATTTTCCATTTTGTTGCATATGCATTATAATGAAATTGATTTTTATATGCTGACCTTGTATCCTGCAACCTGTCTGAATTCATGTTAGCTCTGATAGCTTTTTTATTTATTCTTTTTTTTTCCATTTTTTAAAATTTAAATTCTCATTAGTTAACATACAGTGCAATATTGCTTTCAGGAATAGAATTCAGTGATTCATCACTTACATACAACACCCAGAGCTCATCATAACAAGTTCCCTCCTTAATCACCATCACCCATCTAGCCCATCTCCCACCCCCTCCCTCCATCAACCTTCAGTTTGCTCTCTATCTTTAAAAGTCTCTCATGGTTTGTTTTCTTCTCTCTTTATTCCCCCCTCCCATATATTCATCTGTTTTGTTTCTTAAATTCCATATATGAGTGAAATCATATGGTATTTTTCTTTCTCTGATTTATTTTGCTTAGCATAATACACTCTAGCTCCATTCACGTCATTGCAAATGGCAAGCTTTCATTCTTTTCGATGGCTGAGTAATATTCCATTGCATATATCTTTATTGTATATATCTTTATCAGTTCATCAGTCAGTGAATATTTGGGCTCTCTAAATGGCTTGACTATTGTCTATAATGATTCTGATAGCTTTTTTATAGATTCCTTAAGGTTTTCTACATATATAAACATGTTATCTATGAATAAAAATAGTTTTACTTCTTCCTATTAAATTTATTTATATTTTTTATTTTCCTTTCATTATTACACTGACTAGGGCATCTACTAAAATGCTAAATAAAAGTGGTAAAAAAGCAGGCATCCTTATCTTGTTCCCAAGGGAAGCAGTATTCAGTCTTTCAACATTAATAATAACCTTCACTTTAGGTTTTTTATAGATATCATTTATTAGATTGAGGAAGTTTTCTTCTTTTCCTAGTTTGTTGAAAGTATTTATTAATGATTATTTAATTTTGTTGAATGCTTTTTCTTAATTTCTTGAGATGATTATATTGTTAATTTCCTCTTTTCTAGTAACATAATGAATTCCATTCACTGATTTTCAAATGTTTAAATAACTTTGCATTTCTGGGAAAATCCCATTTTGTCATGATATATTTCCTTCTCATGTATTCTTTGATTTGACTTTGTTAAGATTTTTTTTTCCCATTTACATTCACAAGAGATAATCTTCTGTAGTTATTTGTTTGTGTGTTTTTGTAATGTAATCAGTCTGGTTTTAGTATCAGTATAATTATGACTCCATAAAATGCCTTTATAAATGTCACTTCTCTATTTTCTGAAATATCTGTATAGAACTGTGTAGAACTATTTCTTTTTCCATATATGCTTAATATAGAAATCATGAAAGATGACTGGAAAAGTTATTAATTATCAATTCAATTTCTTTAATATAGAGCTACCTAGATTTCCTATGACTTACTGTGTAAGTTTTGAACTTTGTCTATTACATCTAATCTGTCAAATTTAATGTTTATTTACTTTTGAGAGAGAGACAGACAGTATGAGTGGGGAAGGGGCAGAGGGAAAAGGAGACATAGAATGTGAAGCAGGCTCCAGGCTCTGAGCTGTCAGCACAGAGCCCGAGACAGGGCTCAAATCCCTGAACCGTGAAATCATGACCTGAGCTGAAGTCAGATGCTCAACCTACTGAGCCACACAGGTGCCCCTAATCTGTCAAATTCAGTGGCATGAAGTGTTCCTAATAATCCTTAATTATTTTCTTAATTTCTGTAGGATTTGGACTGAAGTCTCCTTTTTAATTTCTGATGTTGGCACTTTGTGTGTTCTCTATTTTTGTCTGTCATAAATCTGGCCAGATTATCAAATTAAGTGGTTTCAAAGGATAAGCTTTCATTGTTACAGATTTTTTTATTTCATTGATTTCCTCTATTATTCTGCCTTTAGTGCATTAATTTTAGACATTTTTACTTTTTTAATACTAAACATTTAAAGTTTAAATTTCCCACTAAGCACTCCTTTCACTCCATGAAAAAAAAAATTTGTTTTCGTTATTATTCAACTCAAAATATTTCCAAAATTTCTTTGTAATTTGTTTTTCTATTTAGAAATTTTTATAAATATGTGAAGAAATTTTTGTATTATTAAATAATTTTAATTTATATCCTTTGCGCTCAAAGAATATACTATTTATGACTTCAAATATTTTAGGTATCTTATGCTTAGTATATGGTGTATTTTGGTGAGTGTTCCACGTCCATTTCAAAAAAGCATGCATTCTGTTGTTGTTGTATACAAATTCCATATTTGTCAAGGTCTAGGTGACAATTGCTAGGTGTAGTTTCCTGATGGCATTGCTCAAATACTTTATCTCTTTAGTGATTTTTCTGTCTTCCTAGTCTTGAATTTCCAAAGAACAGTGTTGAAACCTTCAACAATAATCGTGGATTTATTTAATTGGAGAATAATTGACATACTATATCCTATATTAAGTTTCAGGTGTGCACCAGAGTGATTTGATACTTTTATATGTTATGAAATGACCCCCCCCCATGGTAAGTCTAGTTACCATCTGCCACCATAGAATTTATTACAATATTATTGACTATATTCTCTATGTCAATCATTACACCTCCATGACTCATTTATTTTATAACTGGAAATTTGTACCTCTTCATCCCCTTCACATATTTTGCCCATCAGCCCCTCCTGACTCTGGTAACCAATAGTTTGTTTCCTGTGTCTCTGAGTCTGTTCCTGGTTCTTCTGTTATTGTTCATTTGGTTTTTTTTTAGATTCTACATTAAGTGAAATCATACTGTATGTATCTTCCTCTGCCTTATTCCACTTAGCATAATCACCTCTAGTTCTATCCATGTCATCACAAATAGCAGGATTTATCTATTTCTTATTTAACATATTTAGTTTTTGCTTCATGTTTTCAAAATTTGTTATGAACTGCATAAAATTTTTATGTCTTGATAAACTAATGCTTTCATTGCTAAAAATAATCATTGGAAATATGTTTGTGCTAAAGTCTATTTTATATGTTATTAATATAGATATTGTATTTTCTTATGATTAGGGTTTATACATTGTAACTTTTTCATTATTTACTTTTGATTTATCTTTGTCATTATATGTCAATTTTTTTTGATTTTTGTTTTATCACAAAAAGCATACAGTTAGTACTTGCTTTTTTTTTTGTAACGAAGGTTTGGTTATCTCTGACTTTTACTTGGAGTGTTTAGATTATTCGTATTTAACGTAATTATTGATATCCTTGCATTTAAGTCCACCATCTTCCTGTGTTTCCTATTTGGGCCATTTTTTCTTTATTTGTTTGTCTTTTTCCTGCCTTCATTGTATTAAATGAGGGTTTTTTTAATTATTTCATTTATCTTCACTGTTTTATTATTTCTACTGGTTTATATTTTTAGTGTTTATCTGTGTTTATATTTGCATCTTTAACTTACCACAGTCTACTTTCAAATAATAGGATACTCTTTTGAATAATGTAAGAACTCTAGAACAATATACTTCCATTGCCCTCTTCTCCAGTCCTATATGCAATGGGTTATAAAATTTTACTTCTATGACTTTCCCTACATTTTCCTCCTTCACTACTTTTACATTCTCTACCAAGATTCAATTCTCTTTATGGGCACCTGGGTGGCTCAGTCAGTTAAGCATTCAACTCGTGACTTCAGCTTAGGTCATGATCTCATGGTTCGTGAGTTCAAGTCCCACATCAGTCTCTGTGGGGACAATGTGGAGCTTGCTTGGGATTCTTTCTCTCTCTCTCTCTCTCTCTCTGTCCCTCCATTACTTGTTCTCTATCTCTCTTTCAAAATTAAAGTAAACATAAAACTGGGGCGCCTGGGTGGCTCAGTCAGTTAAGCGTCCGACTTCAGCTCAGGTCATGATCTTGTGGTTTGTGAGTTTCAGCCCCTCCTCAAACTCTGTGCTGACAGCTCAGAGCCAGGAGCCTGCTTCTGATTCTGTGTCTCCTTCTCTCTGCCCCTCCCCCACTTGTGCTCCATCTCTCTCTATCGGAAATAAATAAATGTATAAAAAATGTTTAAAAAATAAAATAAACTTAAAAAAATGATTCATTTCTCTTTATCAATGTCTTTTCCCGATTTTGATTGTCCAGTAAGATCCCCTTAGAAGAACAACTGCCTCACTTTAGAGATTAGCATTCTAATGCTTGCCATGTGGGAGCTGTAGGAATAAAATAAGGTAATGTATTCAAAAACACCTTATAAAGTTTAAAAAGAATTATATATGACATCTTCATGTTTCCATAAGTATTTTCACAAGGAACATATGCAGCCCTCAATAGAAACATAGCAAGGCATCTATATAAGTTCAATACTTTGAAATGTGTGGTGTATGAATGGACATGAGTGCAATTCAGGTTTTGAGCTAGAATTTACTTTTGTGCTTTCTGTAAAATGAAATTTGATAAGCAAAGAATATTGTAAACATGGAAAATACTTAGCATGCTTAACTGTGAAGGACAGCAAACTATTTTAAAGTACCACAGTATCAGAATCTTTGCACTAAAAGAATTAATATAAGTAAAATCTGTTTGAAAGGCACAAATGGATACTTTAAAATAAATGCTCAGCTCCATCAGCCCCCTCAGTTAGGAGTTACTCAGTATAGCCCAAAGTAGTAAAGCTATATTTCTCTTGAAACATACTATAATTCAGATTTTACATCAAGTTGCAGTGACCTTCCTTTCAGTTAGTGTGAGTTAGTGAGGTTTTAAACTACTTTTTATCACATAAATACTGTAAATAGAAGTTGGGCCTACAGCTATCCCTCCACACTAGAGAATTGAGTGCTGGAGGGGTCTAGAGAAAGAACAAGAATTACTTTCATTGTATCATTTTTGCAGTGCTTAAATTTTTTTACCATGAGTATAAATTACTTTTTCAATTTAAAAAAGCTGGTTAATGAAACCATTAAGTGATATAATTTCATAATTTTATTGTGCATGGTCCATTATGGATTATAAACTGCCAGTAAGTATGCATACCTAGCTTTTATTAGCACTATATCTGAAAAGGTATTTGTTGTGCATAATTGACTACTGTTTATTACACTTTAATGATTATAAATGCATGGCCTATACTAAATATAAATAATTAGTGGTGAATAAAAACATATTTTCTTGACAGTGTTAAACAGCTAATAAAATATCAAAATTTCATTGATTCCCATTAAAATTAAAATTCAGTCAATGGGCTCACGCTTAAGGCCACCACATTGATGCTTCAAAGGATCTTTGGAAGTCAGATAAGGATGCAGTGAATTCTTTCAAATGCCATATGTCCCATACATTTTCTGCAGAACGTTAAAAATGATAAACAGTTGTGTAATGAAGTGGAACCTCCCATTATTTCAGCATGGTTTATCATTATATCACTGAAACAAGGACACTGACTTGTAAAATCTACTAGCTCCCTCCAATTTACATTTAGAATTGCAGAAAATTAAATAAGAGATGTAATTAGGTTGTTCCTATGGGAAAATCCAAGGAGCACTGTTTTTTCAATGCCTCCTTTCATAAATGTTAATGCCTTATTCTTCAAATGTGTTGTCCCTGTCTAACACTGGATTGGGATCTGGGAGAATCTGACAAACTGGTACTAAGGTGGACATTTCTAGAATGGGATCAGTTCTGAGAACCTCACAAACTAAAGAGTAATGTCCATTTTCCTCTTCCCTATTTCTTTCCATTTAATTTTAGAGGCTATTCTAGAACACCAATTCTTATAGAATGGCTAAGAAGGAAATTATTCGTATCCTATATAGATTTTTGTCATGCCTAAATAGCAGCTCTGTCTTCAGTAAGGATTTCTATAATTGGAGGATAGTTATATGTCAGTTGATTATTGATATACAGATTTAAAGCATTTCCTATAAAAATACCAACAAGATTTTTTTGTAGGTATAGACAGGTTATTCAAAAAAAATTATATGGAAAAGGAGAGAAACTCAAATAATTTTGAAAAGGAAGAATAAAGTGGAAGGCATCAATTTACTCTGTTTTGAGACTTATTCCACAGCTACAGTATTTTTAACTGTATACAACTGGTAGTGGGATAGTTACATAGATCACAAAAAAAAAAGAAAAAAAGAAAAAAAAGGAAATGATTGATGAGCAGGTCAGTAACTGGAAGGAGAAAAAAGAGAAGAAGCCCCCCAGGGCATATTGGAGGCTGACATCAAGGGCACCAAAGCAGAGAAGGTAGGGACCAGCCCGAGGAGGAAGGTTGATTACTGGATGTTCTATCTATCCCATGGAGCCTCAATAGCCACTCTTGCCTCACACAAAGGCCTTATTTCCCAAGGTTTATGAAATAGTTCTCAAATATTGTCATTTCTGACTCCCACTTTGAAGAGGAAAAAGCTAGGACTCAGGAGAAGGATTTGCTTAGAGCCACAACCACTGGGAGAGAAAGAGTCAAGCCAAAATGGAGACTTGTATTTAACCACAAATTGTGGGACCCTCAGCCATGTGCAGCTTCTGCATTAGGGTAGGAGAAAAGGTAGGAAAAGCCCACTTGCTTTTCAGTTTATATGTGCATATGTGAGCACATTTTGGGTGTTCCAAACAAGAGTCCAAAAGCTAGACAACTCATAAAATGTTTCTTCGTATAATTTCTCTTATATCCTCAGTGACAGAGAAAGTTCAAGTTTAGCTATCTCTTCCCTTTCAGGAAGGTATGCTGGGTTTAGCACAACTGACTGGCTTCAACAGCATCAGAGGCTTCCATGGGTACAGTCTTCTCTAAGCATGTTCATTGGTAGGTTCTTTAGACTCCTCTGTTATACTGTCTGCTTCTCAGACAGCTCAAGTGACTCTACACTGGCTCTAAAATTCAAACAAACCCCTAGCCTCAAGTTTTGAGACACCACAACTGACACCACCAATTCTCACTTTGGATACAGATCCCTATACCTTTCTATCAAACCATATCCCTCCTCTCCCACCCTTTGGGATAGAATTCATCTATCCACTCCAAGTCGTATGCAATCTCTAGCCATTTTGTCACTTACCAGCATTGTCACTTACAACCTTTCAGAGCTGCCCATTAATCTTGGAATAAAAGGGATAAAATCCTTTCTATGGCCGATAAGACCATATAAGGCTTCTAAGACCATAAAGGTTCTGGCTTTCACTTCCCTCTCTGATTTCAACCCCTAGTAATTTCTTCCTTGCTCCTGACACACCAGCTAGACAGGGTTTTGAGTTGTTGTTGTTGTTGTTGTTTCCATTCCTTGAGCACACCAAGCTTCCTATTGTCTCTAGGTTTTCCCATTTGCTTTTAACTCTGTCTGAAAAGCATTACTCTGCTCTTGTCATTTAAACTTCATTTCCACAGAAAAGTCTTTCCTGATGCCTTTATGGTAGGTCTGGCAAACTGGGAAATAATGCAAAGAACAAAAGTAACAACAATGGCGCCAACCACCACAATAGCCCTTAACATTTACTGGACATTCCTTTTGTAACAGTCTCTGTTCCAGATATTTTCTACATATTTATCAGTTTATCTTTAAAATAACCCTCAAGACTCACTCAGTTAAGCGCCCGACTTCAGCTCAGGTCATGACCTCAAGGTTTGCGAGTTTGAGCCCCATGTGGGGCTCTGCCTGTCAGTGCGGAGCCTGTTTGGAACTCTCCTCTCTCTGCCCCACTCCATGTGTGTGCATGTTTTCTCTCTTGCACTCTCTCTCTCTCTCTCTCCAAAATAAATAAACAAACTTTAAAGTGAAGTAAAATAACCCTCAAAAAATGGATACCATTATTGTCCCATTTTACAGACAAAGGAACTGAAGCTGGTGAAAAACTCACCCCAGGTCTCACTGTTAGGAATAGGGGAGCTAAGTTCCAACCGTAGGCAGCCTGACTCCAGATCCAGTACTCTTAACCAGTGGCATGCCACAATGCTTCATCTCTCTAAGGCTGAAAATGCAGCAATTCTTTTTATTTCAATGAGATAGAAATTTCAGGATACCAAGAGATAAAGATTCATCAGATTTCACAGGCCCTTACCACTGCTAAGCAATATCAAGTCCAAATAGTATTTGCACTGCTTACAGCCTTCTATCTGTAAAGGGAATTTTCTATTACCCAGTTTTATGGTCCCAAAGTTGGCGTGATTCGCTGGTTCTTAAGGTGGGTTACAGAAGGGTTCTTAAGGTCCTAGGAAGGATAAGGAATACTTCCAGCAAAGAGCAAAGACCATATTATTACTTTCCCTGGAGCAGAAATTGTCGGCCAAAGTTGAAATCACATTATAAAAGGGTTTTGGCCCTATGTGAGATACGGAGGAACAAGTTTCTTTCCAATTACACATATCAAAAAAAGAAAGCGAGCAGGATTTTATACAAATGTTACACAAATTGGCTTTAAGCAGAGTAGGAAATAATACAGATGCTACTTTTTCTCTTTCCATGCAAATACTTCTAGGTTGCAACCATGCTCTCACATGTGATCTTATGACCACAGTAATTATACATTAGTCTCATTTAGTTTGCTAAAAAGGAACATATTTCCACAATTGTGCATGTCACTTCAGACCCATTTAGGAAATATTCCTAAGCAGGCACCATTGTCTCCTATGCTTTCTGAGGGCCCTTCCCCCAAATTCTCATTTGGCCCTCACTCCCTTTTCTTCAATGCTCTGCACTCTTCTCTTTCTTTATTTTCTTACTTACTAGCCCAGGAAAGCAGGGGTCATCTCAATCTAGTTCACACGTTGTGAATCGGCCCAGAAAATTCATTGACAGGCTACACTATGAATAGGTTGATTCAACAAGTATTTCATTTGTTCTTTCAGTGTATTCATTCAACAATATTCTCTAATGTCTAGAGAATGTAAAAAATGGATAAGACATAGGCATCAAGAATTTTTAGAGTCTAATGAGGGAGACAGACAAGTTCACAGGAGATTTCAGTACTTTTATGCTACAACAGGTTTGAGCACAGAGTGAGAACACCCTGGAGAAAGAACTACGGTCTCGAGGGACTGAAAGAGATCGCCCACAGGGAAGGACACGCAGCTGGATCACTAAAAGCGGACTTGAAGCAAAGGAGGGAGAAGGTACTCCTGTGAAGACACATGGAGGAAGTAAAAGTATGGGGATCCGGGGACCTGTGGATAGCACACCGCAGGCTGGGAAAGATGAATCTCAGAGGGAGGCAGGGGCTAAACAATGGAGGGGCTGACCTTGTACGTTAGAAAGTTAGATTTTATTCTGAATATGATGGAGACAAAAGTGAAGGGTTTTAAGGGAAAAAACAGTCTGATCGGCTGTGCATTCTAGAAAAGCCCCTCCAGCGGCAGCATGAAGAAGGTGGCGGGAAGGCTGCTTAGCTGCATATAGGAAGTTGGAGATTATTAAGTGAGGGAGGTTGGCACCCCAATCTAGGGGAACTTTGGGAAGAGTTGATACAAATAGAAATGAATTTAGAAACCACTGCAGGAACAGAATCAACAAAACTTGAGGACTCATTAGATGTGACTCCAAGGCTATGGTCACTGCCTGTGTAGCCACGTATACAGAATTTAGATGCTATGTGTGCTATGGACACAATCATTACTCCTGCCCTATTTTGAAATCCCTCTTGTTTAACTTTTCTATAATTAGTTTTTTAAATGTCCAAAGTCATATTTTTTTTTCCTTTTGGAATTCCTACAGTGCCCAGTATCAAGATGTCTATCCAAAGATTCATTCAGTATAGAGTGCATCCTCCTTCCTTTTTTTTTTTTTATTTATTTATTTATTTTGAGAGAGAGGGAGAGAGAGATAATCCCAAGCAGGTTCTACACTGTCAGTGTGGAGCCCAATGTGAGGCTTGAACCCATGCACCATGAGATCATGACCTGAGTTGGAACCAAGAGTCGGTCACTTAACTGACTAAGCCACCCAGGTGCTCACCCACCTTTCTTCCTCAGGTTTGCCCAGCAAGTTCCTACTAGAATCTTGGGCCTCCTCAATGAGTTCTCATCCTCAGGCAATCCTCCTTGGGAAGATTCATTTGGGTACTTTTTTAATGACACAGTTACAAAGCTCTGATATGGCCTCTCTCCTATTCTTGCCTCCTGCATTTTAGTGACTTCCATTACCGCACCTTCACGTCTATGGAGATAGAAAGAATTACATCACTGGTCTGTATCACCTGGAAATATAGGTGAAATATGAAGAGAAGTCCTCTGAAATTAAACTGACTTCAAAAAATAATTATTTTTCCCTTTACTATCAACATTTAATATTGCTTTCAGAAAGGGTTTCTGCTTACTTCCCTATTATTTTTGTATTCCACTATGTTTTGAAAATAATAGTCAGATGTTCCATATACTGGATGGCCACAGGGGGAATTTAAGCAGAGTTCAGACTTTCATGCATGAGCACCGAAGGAAGCATGAGGGGATTCAGCAGAGTGAAGGCCAGTGCTTTACAAATTTAGGGGCATAAATCAAGATTAGGTAAAGCATATTTCCACTACTCCCATGAATGGTACTTCCATGCCCTATAACATTCAGATAGCTGAATGCTGAAAGGAATAGAGTCTTAAATTATTACTAATGAGATGGCTATCAAAAGGAACTGCCTAGTGGGAATCTGTATTTTTGTTCCTGTCTCTTCATGTTCTGCACGACTTGCATTATGAGTCGAATGCAAGGCATGAAAGCCAAACCTGGTGATGAAACAGCTTCTTCTGATTCCCCCACAACACCCTTTTCCCTGACTTCTCTGATAGGCAGTTGATTTTCACACAGAACTTCTGCAAGATGTTCTTTTTACAGAATAATGAATCTTATGCCATGCTTTCAGTATGATAGTTTCACAGAAACCAATATGCCAATCATTATTTTCCTAACCATATTCTAGTTTCAACCACAATGATTGGCATCAGGACCCGTTGCTCGGTAGTGCTTTTAATTACAGCAGAGAGAATGACCTCCTACCAGTAAAGGCATTTCACAATCTCGCACTGCAATATCTCCTTTGTGGTCCATAATGAAAGGGATTCCTGTTTTGACAGTACTGTGTCATGTTTTAAGGCATATGATAAAAGGTATTTATTTGATGAATGATTTGGCAATACTCTACTCCTACATTATTAGACCATGTGTAAATACATTTAGCCCCATGTTTTCCAAAAGCCTTAACTACAGCCAACAGAGTCTTCCAGAATGTAATACTTAAATACTTTGAGTATAGTTTAGTAGCCCAAGGAAATAATGGTAAAAAAATTAGTCTCAGCTTTTAAGAATTTGTGTTGATTTTTAGAATTGTTTTTATCTTAAATACTCTCTTTTATTGTACAGTCTTTTGTCTGTGGTCAGAAACATGTAAAATATCTTGTTACCACATAGACTACACATGGTAGGAGAAAAGCTGAAGTTCAGCCTACACAATAGTGCATGTGAAAGGGTTAAGTGAGCATATCATGCATATCTTCAGGCACAAGGGTACGTTGAACTGATACAGCCAAGAAAGTCAGATTAATGGTTTCATCTGGAAGTGTTATGCAGTCCATACTTCTTTGCAGGGAGTGGGAAGGTGCAAGAGTGACAATTTTTTCCATGAAAACCTCATTTAGGAACTTACTCATTCCCTCTAAGAGGTATTTTAAGTACCCTTCATTTTGCTGTACCGCAGCAGAGAACAAAGGAACTGAACACGTAGGCAATCAGCCAGGGAGCTTAAAGAACAGAGCTAAAGCTATAAAAAAAAAAAAAAAAAAAAAAAAAGATAGAAAAACTTAAAACAAAATAAAATGGTAAAACAGCAGTCATTTTGTGGGAAGCGATTCTCCTTATTAATATGATTAATAAACATTTTGCTTAAGGAAAACATTGAAGAAATGTAACAATAAAGACCAAATTGTAATAATGGGTCTAATCTAAATTGTAACAAATCAGCAGAGGCCAGTTTTATATAAGAACTACCAAAAAAGAGTCAGTGGAATTTGTAAATGTTAAAAAAAAAATAACTTTAAATATAAATAATCATAGAAGTGGAATTTATCATTTATTGAGTATTTAATATTTTCCAGACACCACGCTAAACACTTTATATGTATTGCATTATTGAACTTCACAATGAACTGATAGAGTAAGTGCTTATTTTCATGTCCATTTTATAAATGTAGAACTGATGCTTAGTGTGAACAAAGAATTTACCAAGGATAACTGTTAAAAATTGGATTCTGACCCTGTCAAAAAGACTGTTATGCTCTTTACCACCATTCTAAGGAGAAATAGTGTCCAGATAAAACAGATTTTCCTGATGGCTTTTACCAGCTCCTTAATAAAAACGAGTCAATTAAATTAATTAACAAGAATGAATAAGAATGATTCCAACTTACACTGGAATCACAGTAAACAACAATAGTAATTTTTGTATAACCTCATGTTTAACTACAAAAAAAAATGTCTCTACTTCTAGATATAGAGTGACAGTTTAGACATTCTCAAAAATTCTTTCATACTTTTCTTGAAGTTTCTAATTAAAGATCTTGTGTGGAAGCAACATACCTTATAGAATGTTTTTAACGAGACATAATTCAATCTGGGAGCATTCCATGTTACAGAAATACTGACCATAGCTATGACTGACGTCATTTTTATTGTTGGCAAAGTTTCAAAAGCTTTATCAGGAAATTTTTACTAATAATTTATCTATCTTCTAAGTATTTGTGCTTTCCTTGCACATGACAATCATTTTTCCTCACCTGTTTTCTACAATAGATTTGCCCATGCATGCATAAATGCATACGCTCACATTTGCAGCCTTCACATATATGTACACAAGCACACATAGTTACAGATTTTTTTTTTTAATACTTTCAAGGCTATTGTGGTTGAGAAGCTACTTTTATAGCTTAGCAGTTATATTCATGCGGTGTCAGCAACTGCCCCGGCTATGATGATATAAGGGTGCTAATGATATTATATTCACTGAGCTGCCATAATAAGTTTCCAGAGAAAGATAACTTAATTGGCAGCCTATTATCAGGGTACATATATGGGTGCTCTGGCGTTTGGAATGTGCTCATTGAAGCCAAGGTAATTGAGGCATCAGGTGATTTGAGTAATGGTGATTAGAATCATCTGTGTGCAATGTGCAGTGAGTAAGAACATGTGTAGAAAAGGATCCTTTTTATGAGACATTTAACTGTTGAGAGCCCTGAATAACCTTCCTATTCTTTTACCCTCCTCACTTCTAAATCTACTACTAATGCAAGTTGAAGATATTTAGACATACATTCCTGAGATCAGTTTTTCTAACAATTCCCAGATCTTAGAGTGAAAATATGAATTTATTTCTAAGGTAAATTTTACTTAATACATATTCCGATAAGCACATATTCATGCTCCTTCAGTAGTCTATACCAAAGTTAAAGGAAGCACACAGGATTTCTAATGTGTTAAAGCGTTAACATGATGATAGTTTCTGAGAGAACCCAAACAGAACTGCAGATATTGTTAATGTTGGGGGAAAAAAAACCAAACATATCAATATAAAAGTCTGTGTAAATACATGGTAATTCCATGAATAACTGTAGGCATAACCCATAACAACTCACTACTTATTAATAAAAATAATCCTAATTATAAATATTAAAAACACATTTATTCTGGATTAGATTGTACAAATTTTAAGTTTTGTTCTAGCTTCCATTAGGCCTGGAGTACTTCATATTGGTGGTAAGATAAAATCATGAGGTACAAGGAAAGCATAAATCCCAGGGTTTGCTGTATAAACTACTAGTAAAAATTATCCTAAACAGAGAAATCCAGGGGTGAAAACTCTTTGATATCTTTTTTTTTCTCTCCACTAGGTGTTCACAGATATTTAGTGAATAAATAAATGTATATTCGGGGACGAGAGGTTGGTAACCTGATTATAGAATTATAGTAATTTCCTTTGGAATCATTTTCCAGTAGCAACTCAATCACAAATAACACCAAATAGCACTGAATTTGAAACAAACACCACATCAAGTCACTAAAAAACTTTAAATTATGTTACTCTGAATATTGATTGGTAAATTTTATTAAATTGGAGTTCATATGGTCATGACTATATTATCATTGAGCACTTGTGTAAAGAACTATTCCCCAAAATGGAGGGAAACACTGGAAATTAGCATCAAATACAAATGTAGGGTTAGTGAAGCCTTCGAAATAGCCATTACCATGTCTTATACAGACTATGGGGAAGCATCAGAACCAACTTTATGGCAGGTCACTAGATCCTGAAGATCCCCTTGTCTTTTTGGGTCCCACAGAATCCAGGTCATAACCCCGCCTGTGGCCTTTCTATACCAGCTTTCTCTTTGAAAAATGAGCTATATGAGTGATGTGTAATCCTTTTTCAAAAGACGCTTGGACAAAAGCAGCATTATCTACTCACTAATAAAAGACTTAAGCTTGAAGATAACCTTTCCTTTCCTTTAAGTCAGGTCTCTAGTTTTCCTATGTCATGGTTTATCATAAGCACTTTCTATTTAGCAGAAAAACTTTCATGCTGTTAGAGTCTAATTAGGTAGTGACATTATGGGTGAACTCTGAAGAACAGATGTTTGGAAAAGTAGAGCAAGAGGTCATGTCTGCTAAGCATATCCCAGTGCAATAAAACTCCTAATGTGTCCTAATAACAGGCATCAGAATAACCCGCCTAATAGGTTAATTAATGCTGCCAATAAAGAGAGAAAACAAAATCACTACCTAACATGACTTCTTTCAACTAATATTTTCTATAATAGGTCTGATAAAAAGAGGTTGGAAGTTACAAGGCAGCCACTGTTTTCACGAAAAAGACCTTCCTTGTCGATGAGCCGTCTACCTCACTAAAGAAAGGAATCATTAACAACCTATAAAGCTTTTATTAAATTTTAATGAAGAGGTGCAGTTGCTAGGATTTATCAGTCTCACAGCTAGCATGGAGTCCTTTAGAATTTTCTCAATGTTCACATTTATTTTTAATCCTCTTTCCTGAAAAATGAATTCGTTTTCCTGATTCTCCTGTTACTGTCAATGCTACTATCATCCAACATTTCTAATTACTCAGAAAGAAAAGTCTAGCCATAATACCCATATCTGTTCAGTCATCAAATCCTATCATTGTTTCCCTTGGGATATTCTCCATATCCAGTTTCTTCCTCTGGATATCTGTTGCAATCAACAATGATATGAATAGATCCAGGAATTCTTGGAACCCAGAGACTAGACACACACTGGTAAACAAGATTTTTAAAAATGTAAGGAAATCTGTTGTGTTTTGGCCACTTTGTCTTTCTTTTAGTATTTACCCCTTCCACAGTTAATATAGTCTGGACGGCCTCAGAGTGTAACAAAATTCTATAGCATTTGATCTTGTTAAGGCAGGGAAGGCTTCCCCAAGGGATTTAATCTGAAGCTGAGCCAAGACATAAGGAGAAAAAAAAAACAAACAAACAAAAAAAAAACAAAAACTGAGCAATGAAGAGAAGGAAGGGTAATCCAGGCTGAAAGAATATTCTGTACAAAGGCTCTGTGATGGTAAATACAAGGGAGAAAAGAAGACCTATGTTGCTCCCACAGAGAGCATTAGGGAACACAGTCATATAAAGAAGACTGGACTAGAAGGGAGGGACAAAAACATAGTCTTGAGGACTATGTTAAGTAATTTTATCTTTATACAAAAATCACTGGATATTCCATGAAGTCTCAAATGCAGCACGTTGGGAGAGAAAAAAAAAAAACTCTCTTCACCTTGAACTCTGATTACTCCCCCTTTACTTCCTATCTTTTAGTGAAACATGTCATCCATCCACAGTCTAAAACAGAAAGTTGGAGGCTTCCAGATTCAATTGGTTACTAAAGTCAGTCTATTCTACCTCCTACCTATGCCTCAAATTTATGCCATTTCTATCACTGCTGTTTAATCCATACCTCATCGTTTTTTCTTGATTGATATTAGAATTCTCCCCGTTCTCCAGCTCAGAGTCCCTCTAATCTATCCTCCTCACTGCTCGAGTAACCTTTTAATATTATTAATATAATCACATTAATCCCCTGCTTAGAATCCTTCATAGTAACACTGACTTTTGGTTCAGATTTCTTAGTTTACTGTACAAGCCACTACCTAAATCTTTATTCTGTCTTACAACCTCTTTAAATATACCTTGATTTCAATATTGAGCTTCTTACAACATGAATGAGACCTATTATTTCATTCCTACATGCTCTTGGGCATGATGTTCTGCTAACTTAGGTTCCTTTCTCCAGCCTTATCAAGATAACATCTCAACTTCAAGACTCAACTGAATTATTACCTCCTCAAGAAAGACTCAGTCACTCATCCCTCTCTGACTCCAACAACTTTTAATAGAGTACTTGAAATGTTTAGTAATGGTTGGTTTTAAGGTTCATTACTTCAACCAGATTACAATCTAATTGAGTGCAGGAGCTATCATATTTATCATTATATCTCTAGCACTTAGAGCAATGCTTAAAGCATCAAGAAACTTAATAATTCTTTGTCAAACTGGAGTTTACATGAAAATTCACTTAATTTTATAATAACCTTTTGCAGTAAACAATTTTAAAGTTATTAAATTTGAAATTATAACTCAGAGAAGGTATCTTGCTCAAGTAACAATTCATCAGTTAATAGGGATCTCCCTTCCCCTGTACAATAAAAAGTCACTATTTATATTATGGATATCTCTTCAATTTCTGAGACATGATTTAACCTCACTATTTACTGTCTTCTCATTGGCCATTATTAACATTAAACATAATGTCATGGATAAGCGTAACTCCATTTGAGGACTTCACCATGAAGAGTCCACATGTAATATATGTGATATATTGTATCACAATTATAATATTCTAATACTAATTGTAACTACAATAGTAATATATTAAATTCCCATAATTTCAGGCCAATATCATCTCTTTACATACAGACACAGTGCTCCCAACATCAATGAACAATTTTGTGAGTTTAAATCTCTGAACAGTGATGAATGATTTAAAAATGCAACCTTATTCAATCCCTTAGGTATAGGGAGTTTTCAGGGAAAACTCAGGAGTTTGCAACTTTGTATCAGTTGCTCAGGTAAGGCCTCATGGAAAGAGTGATATTTGAACTAACACCTGAAAAAGGAAAGCCCATTTAGCACCCTGAAAAAGAGCAATCAGACCAGAGATTGACATACCAAGAAAAATTGAGACTCACCCATAGGTCTAGGGAGAAGAGAGTTTGAAGAAGGAAGGAGAAAGAACAGCATAAATGCTACAAAGTGGTGATATAACATCAAGACTGAGGAACACCTATTAGTTTTAATGATTTTTTTTATAGCAGTTTCAGGGCAAGCAAAGAGGCAAAGAAAAATATAAAACAAAACAACAACCTCAAATTTAGCAAGTTGAGAGCAACAAAGAGGTGAGAAGAGAATTTTGCATATGTGAACAATTTTTTCAATAAAATGATACTGAATCCATCCAGACATCATGTTTCCATTCTCTTGGAAATGTGCCCACGTCTTACCTCTATTCATTCCCTTCAGTGCTATCCCTAATCTAAGCCACCACCATCTCTTCTAGATAGCCAATACACCCTTCTAATTGGCCATTCTGCTTACACTCTTGCCTCTTTCAAGTCTATTTGTCACACAAGAACAAGAATATTCTAGCTGAAATATCACTTCTCAAAACACACCAGCAGCTTCCCTTTCACTCAAAGTCTTTGCGATGATCACAATACCCTACACGATCTATCCCCTACCTGCCTTATTGACCTCAAATTCTACAACTGCCTACTTACCTCACTCAATTCCAGCCATAGTGGCCTTCTCATATTCCTCAAATAAGTCAAATGTGGTCTTGCCCAAGGGCCTTTGTGCATGCTGTTCCTGCTTCTTAAAATACTGTGCCTTTCAGGTATTTCTGTAATTTGTTTCTTCCTTTCCTTCACGTCTTTGCACAAATAGTGCTATTTCAGGGAGGTCTTCCTTGAGCAATGAATATAAAAATGCAACCCCCCCCCCAAGTATCTCTCTACATATTTTTCCTCCTCTTCTACTTTTCCCTGGTACTAACCATTATGTAAAGTTCTATGTATTTTATTTACTTCTCAGTTTATCATGTCTCCACACTCTATAACATTAACTTCACCAAAGCTGGAATTTTTATCTGCTTTATTAACTGCTGTACCTGCAGAAATTAGAATATGCTAATCATAATAATAGGCACTGAATTAGTATTTGTTGAATAAATGAAAGAGTGGCTGTCAAGAGAAACAAAAATATTAAATAGAGGAAGCAAAGGTTTATAGAAGGATTTTATATATATAGGCAATACTAAAACATGTGTAAAGGTTAAATGTTGAAGATACAGGAAAACCAGAAAACTACTGACAGAACAAAGAATCCGAAGCAGCAAGAAAGCATGAATTTTAGCACAAAGATAAAGTTAAAAGTGTGCAGAATGGTGCCCAATCTATGTTTACTGGGATTCAGTGTTCACTGCTCTTAATTGTTCTCAGAAATTAATCTAAATGTGAAAATGAGATTAAAACAACTTGTGGTATGTCATAAATAAAATATGTTTTTCATTGTGTTTTCATGAAAAGAAATATTGTCATACAAAATGATATTATGCATTATTCCTAAGAATTGTACTAATTGGTTGGTATCATAGTAACTTGTTTAAATATGTACAAAATGGTTTCTATAAAAATACCATTTTTATTCATGATTTTAAGGAGACCTAAAAAAGAATTCAGATCGACATTAAACCATACCCAAGCCATTAAGAAATCCTAACTGTTAGAAATGATGAACACTTTTAAAAAGATATTTGCTAGGTTAATGGGAGATTAAAGGAAACCCATTGTTATTCCATCTGGACCCAACACTGCACAAATTAACATAAAAGCTTAAATAAAAATGATTTCCTTCCTTACTATTTGTGAAACAAAATCAAAGAAATCAAACATCACATCAAACAAACTGTCCCCAAACCAATTTCACAAGCCTAGTGGGCCTGATTAGTTTTGACAGCCTGTAAAGAAGGGACTTATTGAGGGGTTCAAACACTTGGCATCAGATATAGCTCTTCTCCCTACCTTGTCTATTTCCATTTTCTAGCATACTTCCAAGAATTTTACATTCCTCCTCTGAAAGTATATCCTATCCTCTCTAATAGCATTTTCACTATTTCACTACATCAAGCCCTTGTCACCTCTCTCAGGGACCATTACGGCAGCCTCCTTATGCAACCCCTTGCTTTCTGGTTCTTCAGACCAAGTGGTTGCATACATATGGCAAAGTGCTTGCACTACAAATCTCATACAGTTACAGTATCTTCTGTGGAAGTTTTAATGACAATAGAACTCCATGTTGGTCAAACTCCACAAGTGTCATTGTAGAATCACAAATTAACCTGAAGTTGGCTGTGGGTGGGAATGTCCTGCAGAGAAACCCTTAATTAAAATAATTTACAGGGCACCTGGGTGGCTCAGTCGGTTGGGCATCTGACTTCGGCTCAGGTCATGATCTCATGGTTCATGGGTTAGAGCCCCGCTTTGGGCTCTGTGCTAACATCTCAGAGCCTGAAACCTGCTTCATATTCTGTGTCTCCTTCTCTCTGCCCCTCCCCCGCTTGCACTCTGCCTCTCTCTCTGGAGGATAGATGGACATTAAAATCAGTCAATCAATCAATCAATAAATAAATAAACAAATAGATAATTTATAAGCTATTAATTAAAGTCATTTGATCACATATTTCTATGAGAAAAAGTAACATTATTCCAGAAGGTATCATTTTCTCTTGATATATACATACATATATACATATGTACATACATACATACATAGTTGTGCCATCTTTTACCCCAGAACCATTTTTGCTTTAGTACTTCCAGAGTATCACCACACATCTGATCAACTATTAAGGAATCTGAGTGTCATTATGTCACTCAACATGCTATTGGTTGAAAATAATAAAAATCCTGGCTAAGAATGGCTTAGACAATAAAAAAATGTTTCTCACATAACACCTCTCCTTACCACTAGCCCCTCTATAGTTTTGGTGGAACTTTCTTTGAATGTTGGCTTCATCCCCAGGGTGAAATAAAGGTGGTGGTGACAGGTTCAGACATCACTTCCAGACATAACAACATCCTGAAAAGAAAAAGTGATGGTGTCTTCCTCCATCTCCTACTTAGGAATGAGAATTTTCCAAAAGACCTCCATAATGGGTTGAATTTTATCCCACAAAAAGATACCTATGACTGGAACCTTATTTAGAAATAAGGTCTTTGCAAATATAATTAGTTAGGGTGATGCCATGTCAATCCATGAAGAAAAAAAAATCAATGTTTTAATTAAAGATAAGCCCTTTATTGTCTTTAACTGAAGACAGTGAGTCACCAAACTAGGATGACTAGTGTCTTCATAAGAACATCATGTGGAGGTACCTGGGTAGCTCAGTTGGTTAAGGGTCTAACTCTTGGTTTCAGCTCAGGTTATGATCTCATGGTTTGTAGGTTCGAGCCCTGTGTGGTGCTCTGTACTGACAGCAAAAGCCTGCGTGGGATTCTCTGTCTCTCTCTGTCTCTCTCTCTCTTTCTCTCTCTCTGCCCCTCTCTGCTCTCCCTCTCTCAAAAATAAATAAATGAACTTTTTTTTTTAATTTATAAAAGAACTTCATGTGAACACTGAGGAACAGAGGAGGTACAAAAGAGAGAAGGTCAAGTGAAGACAGAGACAAAGATTGGAGGGATCCAGCTGCAAGCCAAGGAATGCCAAGGATTGTGGGCAACCACAAGAAGCTGGGAGAGAGGCATGCAACAGATTTTCCCTCAGAGCTTCCACCCTGTGGACACCTTGAGTTCATACTTCTAGACTCCGGAATGGTGATTAAATCAGTTTTGTTGTTTTAAGCTGCTCACGTTGTGGTAATTTGTTACAGCAGATTTAGGAAACTAATACCATTCCCAGGCCTATGTTCTTGTGGATCATGTTTGCCAAAATTGGGTCATAAATCCATTCCTAAACAAATCACTGGAAAGGAGAACAGATTATGACCATTGGTTTGATCTAGTCATTTGTAGTGGAAAAAAACTGTAGGGACTCAACCATGAGGACTACTACAGTTAGTCACTGTTTACTTCTCCCTGTTCCTTACCACCCTCACACACAACTACTGGTTCCATAGATTGTGCTTTGTCAATATCTCTTTTGTATGTATGCCTTTCTTTTTATTTCATATGTTACATTTTGACACTTAAAAGCATTCACATGTTTCAAAAATCAAAATATTACAAAACAAAATAAAAAACTATAAACATCCACCCAGAAGTTCCCTCCCACCTATGCCCCATTCATTCTGTTCAACTACTACTCCAAACTTGGTTAACCATGTTTATTAGTTTCTTATATATTTTTCCAGTATTTGCTTATGCAAATATTTTTAAAAGAATATAATTCCCTTACACAAAATGTAACACTTTGTTTTTTTTTAATGTTTATTTTTTTGTTTTTGAGAGAGAGAGAGAGAGAGAGAGAGAGCAAGAAGGAGCAGAGAAAGAGGGGGACAGAGGAGCCCAAGCAGGTTCCACACTGACAGCAGCAAGCTGACTCAGGGTGCGAACTCCCAAACCAAGAGATCACGACCTGAGCCAAAGTCAGACACTCAACCACCACCCAGGCACCCCGGGTATTTATTTTTTTAATCTCAACTATATTCTGGAGATCTTTTCTCTCATTATCTTGAATAGCCTTCTACATTCTCCATTCCTTTGGCCACTCTCTCACATTTAGCCACAGTATTTCTCTCCTAGGAGAGTGCAACTGTCTCCAAATGATAATGTTGCATTCAGTGTTTGTTGGCCCACACCAAATAGTAGCAATAGTGATCTTTCTAAACTTTCATCTGTTCTTGTCACTTTACTTGAGAGACACTGATAGTAAAGTTTACCTAAGACCAGTTATATAATTTGCATGTCCCAGGACAAAGTGAGAATGTGGGCCCCCTTGTTCAAAAAGAATTTCGAGACGGTGATAACAGAGCATGAAAACAAGCATGGGATTCTTCTAAACAGAATCCTGTGTAACTGCACAGGTTTCATACCCATAAAGCCACTCTTGAGTCTACATATTATTTATAAATTAGTCTGGCCCTAAATACTTTCCTAATTCTATAGTCAAGTTCCTTTGACTTCTGCACCACAACCATACTAGATTATGTCAGCTTCTTATGCCCTAGATTTTTCTCTCATTTATCACCTCCATGTACTACTCTCTCCTCACCTTTCTTGCTTCTTCATATAAGTCTATGTATCTTCGAGGTCTTGGCTAATATTTTACTTTTTCTGGGAGACCCTCTGTGAATCCTTAAAGCAGGTAAGAGCCCCCTTATTACCTGTCACAAACACCCTATAATCTGACTCATAACCCATATGTGAAGTAAGCAACCTATGTCTGTTTGACCTAATGTCAACATTTCTTCATAGTGCTTACTATGTGCCGACCAGGCAGGGACTAGGGTGAAGTGAGTGAGGCTCTTGCCTTGGGCACAAAATTTAAGGGGTGCCAAAAAACTATATAAATAAGATTGATAATATTTTGATGTGATCCTTCAAAAAATCAAAAATGCAAAAGTCCCACAATGTACAAAAATTAACATTTTAATTAAAGACAAGCTCTTTAGTGTCCTTAATTAAAGACAGTTTAACTGATTTTTCTTTTTGTCTCAGGATGCAATATGGCTCTGTACTAGTGCCTAGCATTGTGCTAAACCCTCTACACACTTGAAACTAAATCAATCCTCAAAATAGTTTTGTTACACAGAAATTATCATTATCCTTCTCTTACAAATGAGACATCCTTAGTTATGGCTAAGCAGCTATGTCAGTGCCATGGCTAAGGAGTGGTGCTGAGATTTATACTCTGGTCAGCCTGCCTCCATGGTCTCTGCTCTTAATTACTACTAAATTACCTCCTGGTAGGTGGATAATTGAAAAGTTTGCCATGTACTTTCTATTTTAAATACATGTTTGGGCATAAATTACCTGACCCCAAAACACTTCTTTGGGGGGGGGTGAGGAGAAGGGGGGAAAAGAAATGACATGAGAGAACATTTATAAAAATAAAAGCATAAAAACATTTGGTAACTTAGGTTAAAATGTAACAAAGACTGGTAATTCAGTCATTTGCTAAATTTCAAATTCCAGCTCCTTCACTCTTACAGCAATGTATTTTTAAAAATCTTAAAAATCTTCATGTAAAAAGTACTCAGTCAATAAAAACATGTCTGTATTTTAAAATATCCACTGCAGATAAAATATTAAATTATATCCATATGTTAATTTGCCTCTGGGGGCCAAAATTGTGTTGAATAAATTTTTCCCTGTACCGTATGGGTGATCATCTTTCAATTAGAATCAGTCACATAATTTAGTGAAAAGAGATAAACAAATGGACATTTCCTTACATTAAGGATAAACAGTGCCCCTAATTTTTTACAGCTTTGTCATCTCACTCCTTGGACATCTTGTTTGTCAGGTAATTGCATTCTTTTCTTTATTTTTGTTGTTTTCTTAATATTACAAAATAAATGGAAAAATAATGGCGATTTTATTAATGGTGTACCCCATCCCATGTGCTTGAAAAATGGCTCTTTTGGTGATTGTTTCATTCTTTCAAAGATCATTATGGAATAAGGAGAGAGCAAATGTTTCCATTTGCATTTTATACTTGAGGAAATAGATACGCAAATAGCTCAGTGACTTACCCCAGGTGACTCAAAATCAACATAGTATTTTGATCTTATGGCCAAACGTTCATATTGTAATCTAACTCTGAACCTTAGGTAGGTGAAGAGGAGGAAGGGGTTTCTGATTAAAAGAAGAGAGAACATGTGACAAACCGGAGGTGAGAGAAGACTATAAACCTGGGACGCTTAGAGGACTGTAAAATCTGTAAATAAAGCTATTTGTACAGTGATGTTATACACAATGGATTCATAATATTCTACCACACATTTAAATAGGGGATATACACAGCAAAAAAAAAACCCTGAAAATCAATGTCATATAATAAGAAAATGAGGGGCGCCTGGGTGGTTCAGTTGACTCAATTTTTGGCTCAGGTCATGGTCTCAGTTTGTGAGGTTCTGCGCTGACAGTGCAGAGCCTGCATGGGATTCCCTCTCTCCCTCTCTCTCTCTGGGTCTCCCCTACTCACGTGCTTTCCCTCTCTCCTTCTTTCAAAAAAATTAATAAACTTTAAAAATAATTAGAAAACTATGGAATTGGAATTCATATCCACGTCTTTGTCCCCAAGATTCTTTTCTTTTTAATAATATCATAAAACTGAAGAACTACTTGCAATATTTCTTAGTAAATGATGGGAGTCTCAATGTACTCAAAATCAATTTACCTAGATTTTTAAAAATTATTTAAATATTAATATGAAGTAAGAATGAAAACTTTTAAATTTATTAGAAATACAACTACTAAAATTTAGCTTTAGATATTTGAGTAATTTTATCTATTTGTAAGTTAGATAAGGTGTATATTACTAAGCAAATGTGTTTATCTACTCTAATTTTTGCTACTTTTTGACATCAAAATGCCTACAAATCAATAAAGTATAACCCATGGGGCATAATTCTGAGGAAAAGAGAGACTGAAAGCTAAAAGTTCTAAACATTTCTTAGCTCAAAAGTTACTAGAAAATAGAAATTGAAGCAAGGATTAAGTAATAATAGTTAATTATTTGGGGTGGGAGCAATCCAGGGCAGTGAGAGTGAGGTAAAGTGGAGTTAGGCATGAAGAATGGCAAGCAATGGAAAGTGATACGTTATTGGGCCAGCCACTGCTTCCTGATGAGCCATGAATAGACACATCTGATCATTCAGCAGAAGCATCTGCACAACCATGCAGAGTATCTCTGGAAGTTGTAAGAAAAAAAAAATGTGCCTTGGAACATTCCAGTAGAAGAGAAACAAAAGCAAGTATAAATCTTCACAGGTCCTGCCCATCTCTTGTTTTCCACTGTTTAAAGTTTCCCCATCAGAACCTAACCCCTTACATATTTGGGCTGCATTCTACTCTTTAGAAATTTCTTAGGAAGTATAACCCCTTGCCCCACAGAATGGCACTAAGGCTCCAGGCAATCCAACCATACATGTCACAAGGAATAAGCCAACCATGACAGTGGTGGCAGGGGAGCAAAAGAAGTCCCCTAAGCTTCCTTTGTTCTTTTTCACTCTTTTTTCTTTTTGTTCCTCTGATTGAATGGCTTCTACTGCCTTGTCTTTGGGTTCACTAATCCTTAATTCTACTTGATCTAGTCTGTTATTGAAACCTCTATTAATTTTTCAGGTCAATTACTGTATTCTTCAGCTCTAGGATTTCTGTTGTTTTTTTCTATCTTTGTTGAAGTTTTTAATTGGTTCATGCACTGCCTTCCTGACCTCTGTGAGCATCTTTATAGCCATTATTTTGAACTTTCTATTGGGTAAGTCTCTTATCTCAACTTCATTAAGATTGGTTTTGGGAGATTTATTTTATTCTTTTTTGGAACATATTTCTAGTTCTTCATTTTCCTTTATTCTTTGTGTGGATTTCTGTGCTTTAGATAAAATAGTCCCAATCTTGATAGATTGGTCTCATACAAGATATGAACTCTGTAAATAATCCTGTTCTGAGCTACTGGTTACTTCTCAAACTTTTATGATTATCCAAGTCACCATCTTTGTTCTTCATGATTCCTAGTAGTTGAGAGGGTGCCAAGACCCATCAGTGTCCCAGAGTGGAGGATTATGGTCAGCACCTAGATGCTGGCTGATCAGAAATCAGACTCTTAGGCAGCAGTTTGTAAAATATACAGTATAATCTCTTCCAAAGAAAGACTGGGAGATGAGTGCTCCTGTCTGTTCCTTCAGTGCTGAGCCTTGGTAGGAATAGCCATGGTGAGTGCTAGTGCATCCACTAAGAACTACTTCTTTTTTTGTTTGTTTTCTATGGTCCTGTGGGTCTTGCAGATATTGGCTTCATTGGCGTTCAGAGGTACATGTTTTGGGGTCCCATTCTTTAGGTGGGAGCCTTAATAGCTGAGGTACTGAATATGCAGGTCAAACTCTGTTTCTCAAAAAGAAGCTGGGAGTTGAAGATTCCCTCCCAATTATATGGCACTGTACCAGGGTGGGCTTTATGGTAGGAGTATGTCTCAGCACTTTCCTACTTGTTTCAATGTGGGTGCTTTCTCTTTCACCCAATGTGTAGGACTCAGCTAATTTCTAGATTTCAGAAGGGACGCCATGGGTAGCTGTATATTCAGTGTGTCTACGGGAAGAGGGAAATTCAAGAGCCTCCTATGTCATATCTTGGTCTAGAGTCTAACATTATTAATTTGAATTATCTTAGTTTTCTTGTATAGTTGGCATTTAATTTTAAATTTATTTGGGTTTTATAATTGTCATAAGATCTATAATCATAAGGATTTATATTTGATTTACAGGTATACATATTTATGTAGTATTCAAAATAATGTGCACACTAGGGATCCAAGAGAACTGTAGTAGTTTGTTTAAAAGTGTTCCATATATTATCTTAACTTGAGGTATGCTGTAATATACCATTGCCAGGTTAATTTTCCTAAAGCACAGCTCCCAGTTATGCCATTCTCTGATACAAAATCATTGTTTTTCATTGCCCATAAAATTAGGCTCAAATATGAATCTGGCATTCCCATAAATATGTTCTTTTTTATTGTTCTCTTTTACTGTTGCAGGACTCATCTTTGTTTTCTAAACTTCACCTCACCACACATACACATATACATAACATACTCACTCATCCTGTCTTCTTTTGTATTTTTTTGTCACGGTTGCCTCATGACTAATCCCATCTCATGCATTAAGATCCATGACACCTTGCCTGATCCTTCAAGCACTTGGACCTAACACTCCATTAGATCCCATGAAACAGTTTGTGCATACCTTTCTTCTGACATTTAGCATATCTGCTTTATATTATGGTTGCTTGTGTACATACTTTAACAGGTCATCCTAACTTCATCTGGATATCCTTTAATGGGCCTAGATTGGTAATTTGTACAGGTTATCTATTCAATAAATACTTGTTAAGCTGACGTAAGACCCAAGCAAAATTAGCTGCTTACACATTTGAAAATGCCTATGTACTGTGAAAGTAATCACCATGAAATTATTGATGGCTGAATAGGAGGCAAGTAAGGAAAACTTCAGAAGAGTGAATTTGTGTGTAATTTGTTGAATACCTAGCAAATAATGACATTCTAAATGCAGGATTTTTAAAAGGTAATGGCAAGCACTGGAATCTAGACCTGTGTGTTGGTATTGATTAAGATGACTGATGAAGGCGGGGGAAGAAAGCAAATAATGACTAAAATAGTTCTTTGTTGGATACCAATTAACTACTAATCCGTTTGCTCTAATAGACCACTATTAGAGGAAATGATAAAATTAGCTATACACATAAGAAACATTTATTGCCTACATATTACTTTTGTCCTGAGACCAGTGCAATTCAGCAAGCTTGTACAACAAAATTGTTCACAAAACCGTTTAAAATAACACAAGCTTTTAACCAATTGTACTTGAAATAAGGTTTCTTAATACTAAAATCCTAGACATTTAAAGAAGTAAAAAAAAAAAAAAAACGTGTTTCTTCAAATGATTTTAGAATACTCTGATTTTTTTAAACTTCTGAATTGCTTTCTGCATCTAGAATGCTATCTAAATCCCTGCTGATTTATCGTTACACTTTCAGCAGGATTTCTTTGCTTCTGGGCACCAGATAGTCTTAATAATGGCAAATCCTTTCAGTCCCTGGTTAGTGCAGGTGGGGCTTTGATTGACAAGGTAATAAAAGTGTTAATGAGACAGTGGCACAGTCAGAGATCAATAGTTGCCAATAAGAAAAACAATTCTGATACTTAATTTTGTAAAATTCCCTTAAATCAGTGAAAAACCTTTGCATCAAAATAGACTTTCCATTTTATAATAGACAATTTTTTTCAAATCTCTGTCAAAGCTGTCATACACATAGCATTAATGATGCCTAGAATGGATATTGTTCATATAATCATTCCTGAATTCCTTTGCTTGCCATTCACAGATCTGGTGGTCTTCAGATAGTGTGTTGTCACAAAAGACTGCAGTCAAAATGAAACTTTTATCTCCTTTACTCAGCAGTTGGGAGACCTAGGGCAAGTTTCTAAACTTCCCTGAGCCTCAGATCCTACATCAGTCAAAAGACTTTACAAACACCTCCCTTGCAAAGCGCTCACAAAGGCTAAATGATATGAAATATGTAAAGAAGTAAACAGAGTGACACATGGAAGATATTTCAGAAATGATAGGTATTATTACCTTTAAATGCATACAGCTATTTTCCCTCAGTTAAGACTGATTTAGAACTTAAAGACTGTTTTTTCTTTCCTTCATCTTAGGAATCTGATATAATGAATTAATAGGACCACCACTGGATTCAGGAGGTGTACATGGAAACTTACAATTGTTTTGTGGTGTTTTGTTTTCACTTGGTCTTTGTTCTATTTTTATTTCATTTTCTATTTCTTTGTATCAATTAGCATTTGCTTCATAACAATCTATCTCCAAAATTAGTGACTTAAATAAAAAAACATTTATTATTGCTCACAATTCTATGGGTCAGCTGGGTGCACTTCTGTTCTAGTCCATCCTAGCTGGAAGAGGATGGTGTAGGATGACTATTTCATGTCTAGCCGCTGGTCTATTGTCAGAAAAGACCACAGAGGGGCACCTGGGTGGCGCAGTCGGTTAAGCGTCCGACTTCAGCCAGGTCACGATCTCGCGGTCCGTGAGTTCGAGCCCCGCGTCAGGCTCTGGGCTGATGGCTCAGGGCCTGGAGCCTGTTTCCGGTTCTGTGTCTCCCTCTCTCTCTGCCCCTCCCCCGTTCGTGCTCTGTCTCTCTCTGTCCCAAAAATAAATAAACGTTGAAAAAAAAAAATTAAAAAAAAAAAAAAAAGACCACAGAGATGATTCGGCCTCCTGTAGCTCATCACCTAGCAGGCTTGCCCAGGTTATATGCATGCTATAGTCACAGGGGTCCCAAGAGGAGCAAGGAAGGAAAAGCCCAGTGAGCTGTACTTTTGAAGTCAGTTTCTATCACAACTGATATCATCTTATTGATCAAAGAAAGTCACGTTGTCAAGTCCAGAGTAAGAGTGTGAAGGACTACTTCTGAGCACACATAGAGAGGTGAATTGTTGAGGCCATTTCTGCAAAAAACTATCATACTCTCACACACTATTTACTCGATGTCCTCAAGAAACATGTAAATTTTCCTCAAGAATAATAATTTCCTTCATATATAATATTGTCAGAATTAAATATATCAAAAGATCTTAATATGCCCTTATGTTTTATATTCCCACTGAGTGGTCTGATTAGCTTTTAATTATACATAGTGCTGAGAAATCACATTTGCAAAAAATAGACTGCTTATACTATAGATTACATTTGTTGGAACTTTTTGACCTATGGAAAAAGATGCTAGTTTTATCTCTGCAGTTTAGAAAGCATGGCTTTTCCTTTTCTTTGACTCTTTTTTTTTTCTTACAGATATTACTCTGGGGTTAATTATATTTTTCAGTTTTGAAAAGGAACCAACTTATCTTGAGTTGTTCATATATCTGTATATTGTACCTTGTTTTTACTGGTCTGTTTTATTCTATATGATATGGCCCAGAACATAAAGTATCTCACCTTTAAAATGGCAAAAAGGAGAAGGGAACTGAATTAGTCTGCTCAGGCTGCCGTAACAAAATACCAATACTGTGTGACTTAAACAACAGCAATTTATTTTCTCACAGCTCTAGACACTAGAAGTCCAGGTGCTGGCCAATTTTGTCCTGGGAAGAGTTCTCTTCCCAGCTTGCCTTCTTGTTGTGTCTTCATACAATGAGAAGAGAAAGAGCCTTCTGGTTTCTCTTGTCGTAAGGACACTAATCATATCATATCAGGACCCTACCATTATGACCTATTTAACCTTTATCAACTCTTTATAGGCTTTATCTCCAAATACAGTCACATTGGGCATTATCAATCACTTCAACATGTGAATGGGGGGGAGCAATTCAATCCATATCAGGAATACTGAAAGACAGTAAAAACTAAAAGCTTAAATTTTTATGATCTTCACCAATGTAATCAAGGTAAGTCTGATCTATATGTGGCATACACACAAACTTCTGCAACGCTCTGTGCAGCACTGACTAATTACAACATAGGTGCAAAAAAGCAAACAAACCTAAAATTTGATCAAGAAAGATTCACTTGGGGGCGCCTGGGTGGCGCAGTCGGTTAAGCGTCCGACTTCAGCCAGGTCACGATCTCGCGGTCCGTGAGTTCGAGCCCCGCGTCGGGCTCTGGGCTGATGGCTCAGAGCCTGGAGCCTGTTTCCGATTCTGTGTCTCCCTCTCTCTCTGCCCCTCCCCCGTTCATGCTCTGTCTCTCTCTGTCCCAAAAATAAATAAACGTTGAAAAAAAAAATTTAAAAAAAAAAAAAAAAAGAAAGATTCACTTGATCATATGTAACTGAAGGTAAAATTTGGCTGGCATGGCCTGATGCAGCACCTAGGAAATCCTGTGGAAAACAGCTTGAAGAATCATGGACAACAAAAATTGTTTCTTCTTTCTTTGAATTAACAGAAATGTAAATAACTTTGTAAAACTATTTCTTATCATACTTTTTTCTCACGTATTCTTGATGTGTACCTGGTGTCATCAAGAATTGATTTAGCTGGTACAGCCACTGTGGAAAACAGTATGGAGCTTCCTCAAAAAGTTAAAAATGGAACTACCCTATTATGGGGAATAAGTTTAGGAATTCCCTGAGCTTGCACCGATGGGTTAACAAGGCATAAAGAAATAGAAAGCCACAGGATGAACACATCTAAGATTAGGTAAACAGGGCAAAGGCCCCCAGTATAGGACAAAAGTATAGGAATAGGAAATCTCAGGATGGAAGCATCCAAAATTAGGTTAAACAAGATTAGATATTCAGAAAAGAAATGCCCCCCAACTTAGTACAATAGCAGAAAGCTGCTTTCACAGGAAGGAAGGACTAAATTAAGTACACAGGTAAATAGGGCTATAGACTACAGCAAGGCAAAGTTGCCCAGAGTGGAGCTAATTAGCAAAAGAAAGATGCTTTGTTGACCCTGAGATAGCAACCTTCCCCAGCACCAGGATTTTGTTTTGTATTAACCCAAACCCCTAACACCACCTACTTTCAAAACCCCCCTTCCATCATGCCCATGAGTTAATGTTCACAGTTTCATTGTCTCTTTGTACACATCCATCACCATGTTTGTAAGCCTTCTGATCCTAATAAAAATGGAGCAAGGACCCTTAATCAGGGCTCTTGTCTCCTCCTGGACATTAGCCTCTCTCTAGCATTTTAATTTTGCGTCCACTGTCTTGCTGAACAAGAGAGAACTCCAGACCCAGAGCCTACAATAGGCTATGACCCAGCAATTGCACTACTAGGCATTTACTCAAAGGATACAAAAATACTGATTCGAAGAGGCACATGCACCCAATGTTGATAGCAGCACTATCAACAATTGCCCAAATGGAAAGAGCCCAAATGTCCATTGACTGATGAATGCACAAAGAAGATGTATCTATACACGCAAACACATGCACGTGCATGCATGCGCACGTGCGCGCACACACACACACACACACACACACACTGGAATATTACTCAGCCATCAAAAAGAATGAAATCTTGCCATTTGCAATGATGTAGATGAAACTAGAGTGTACTATGCTAAGCAAAATCAGTCAGTGAGAGAAAGATAAATATCATATGATTTCACTCCAATGTGGAAATTAAGAAACAAAACAGATGAAAGGAAGGGGAAAAAAGAGAGAAGCAAACCATAAGAGACTCTTAACTATAGAGAACAAACTCAGGGTTGATAGAGGGAGATGGGTGGGGGATGAACTAGATGGGTGATGGGAATTAAGGAGGGGATTTGTTATGTGGGGCGCTGGGTGCTCTATGTAAGTGATGAATCACTAAATTCTACTCCTGAAACCAATATTACACTATATTTTAACTAACTAGAATTTAAGTAAAATTTGAAAAAAAATAAAAATTTAAAAATACAACAAATTTAAAAAGGAACTGGAAATATTTAATGTGACTATAAGATTGTACTCATACAGTAAGTTTCTCCAAGAGTAGTAATTGTGTAAAAGTCTGAAAAGTATAAATTTTATTTGATAAGTAAATGATTGTTCTAAGAAACAGAATAAACTTAGGGAGTTAAAAATATTTAAAGCATTTTTTAAATGTCTTTACACATGGTGAAATGCTTAGTAAAATTTTAGCCACAACATTCTCTAGGGTATTATATCACTGACTGTCTTTATGAATCATAAAATTTTCTACCCCCATTATTTTTCTTATTCAATTTTCTTTTTTTTTTTTTTTTAATTTTTTTTTCAATGTTTATTTATTTTTGGGACAGAGAGAGACAGAGCATGAACGGGGGAGGGGCAGAGAGAGAGGGAGACACAGAATCGGAAACAGGCTCCAGGCTCTGAGCCATCAGCCCAGAGCCCGACGCGGGGCTCGAACTCACGGACCGCGAGATCGTGACCTGGCTGAAGTCGGACGCTTAACCGACTGCGCCACACAGGCGCCCCTCTTATTCAATTTTCTATCACCACAGATGAGTCCACAATATGTTTGTTTTATAAGTAGAGTGGAGAACTCTGACTTGTGAGATGCTGCTAAATTATAAAAGAAGGCATTCTTTTTTTTTAAATCATCTCTATACCAAGTATGTAAACATGAAAACAAAATTTAGCATAAATTACTTGGAAATATATGCTAGATAGTATATTCTTACAAAATTTTCCTTGTTAATACATCCAGGGATTAAGACTTAGAAAGTTACCTTAGAAAGCTTTGGGCTACCGTAACAAAATACCACAGGCTGCATGGCCTAAACAATAGAAACTTATTTCTCACAGTTCTGAAGGCTGACAAGTCCAAAATTTGGATGCCAGCTGACTAAGGTTCCTCGTGAGAACATTCTTCCTGGCCTGCAGATGACTGCCTTCTCCCTGTGCCCTCACACGGCAGAGAGAGAGAGAGAGAAAGAGAGGGGGAGAGCGCTTTCTGGTGTCTCTTCGCATAAGGACACTAATGATATCATCAGGGCACCACCACTATGACCTCATTTAATCTTCATCGCTTCTTCACAGGCTCTATCACCAAATACAGTCACACTGTGAGTTAAGGCTTTAACATATGAATTTGATGGTGAAGGAGGGACACAATTCAGTTCACGGAAGAAGACAACTGCTATGTCTGCAAGGCAGACTGAGAGGCTAATTCTTCATGTCAAATTTTCCTGTTGTGACTTGAAAACTGATGGTTCTTGCAATATTAGGTAGGTCACAGTTCTCCAAACTGTTAATTATGATATACCTATTAATTTTGAAGCTGTGTAGTATAGACTCTACTTTAAGGATCATCCCTGAGAGAGAAGATAAGAGAATTCTTCATAAGTGCTAGGAAGCTGGGGATCTGCAATCCAGCCATTTCTTCTGGCAGAAAAGGGAGTAAGGCTCAGTTGCCCTGACTCCTTCCCATCTTTTCCTTCTATACTCATATCCTCAGCATATTCTATAATATGAAACAAATTATACAAATTCAAATTTTCCTATTGGCTTTGTACTTATTCATTTATTATTTTATTCAAATATAATTTATTGAGTGTTCACTAGTGTCAGATGTTGTGCTATAAACTAGAGGTACAAATAGCATTTATTTGTTATTTCCATAAATTTAACAAGCACCTAAAATGTACTAGACACAATTTTAGGCATCTGTGAATAAAACAGAAAAAGAATCCCTTCCCCCTGGAGTATATATTCTTTGGGAGCAAAAACAAACAAACAATAAACAATCAATTTTAAAAGTTTAATTTTACAGATATTAAAGTCGATAGGTGCCAATAATTATTACAACAGGATAAGAAGGTAAGAAATGGAGGGAATGAAGTCAGTTACAAGAATAATTAATTTAGTATGTCTCATTGAGAATGTGAAATTTGAGCCAAAAAGACAAAAGAAGATGAGAATGTTAGATGAGAAGACATCTGGGGGTAGAACATTCCAAGCAGAGAGAACAACTAGAGAAAAACTTTAAATCTGGCACATGTCTGGTGAGTTCCAGAAACAGCAAAGAGGCCAGTGGGGTTGGAGCAGAGTGAGCCCGGGAAAGACAAAATCAAGGTTAAGAGGTTACATCATGTAACCTGTAAGCCACCATAAAGTGTTGACATTAATGCTGTGTAACTTGGACAGACATCTCAGCATTCTGAAAAATGGAATGACGTGCTCTGACTCATTCTCAAAGCATTGTCTTTAGATTTACATACTATAAACAACATAACTGCATTTTTGCTTTTAATTCAGCCGTATCAGTCTTTTTTTTTATATGAAATTTATTGTCAAATTGGTTTCCATACAACACCCAGTGCTCATCCCAAAAGGTGCCCTCCTCAATACCCATCACCCACCCTCTCCTCCCTCCCACCCCCCCATCAACCCTCAGTTTGTTCTCAGTTTTTAATAGTCTCTTATGCTTTGGCTCTCTCCCACTCTAACTTTTTTTTTTCTTTTTTCCTCCCCCTCCCCCATGGGTTCCTGTTAAGTTTCTCAGGATCCACATAAGAGTGAAACCATATGGTATCTGTCTTTCTCTGTATGGCTTATTTCACTTAGCATCACACTCTCCAGTTCCATCCATGTTGTTACAAAAGGCCATATTTCATTTTTTCTCATTGCCACGTAGTATTCCATTGTGTATATAAACCACAATTTCTTTATCCATTCATCAATTGATGGACATTTAGGCTCTTTCCATAATTTGGCTATTGTTGAGAGTGCTGCTATGAACATTGGGGTACAAGTGCCCCTATGCATCAGTACTCCTGTATCCCTTGGGTAAATTCCTAGCAGTGCTATTGCTGGGTCATAGGGTAGGTCTATTTTTAATTTTCTGAGGAACCTCCACACTGCTTTCCAGAGCGGCTGCACCAATTTGCATTCCCACCAACAGTGCAAGAGGGTTCCCATTTCTCCACATCCTCGCCAGCGTCTATAGTCTCCTGATTTGTTCATTTTGGCCACTCTGACTGGCGTGAGGTGATACCTGAGTGTGGTTTTGATTTGTATTTCCCTGATAAGGAGTGACGCTGAACATCTTTTCATGTGCCTGTTGGCCATCTGGATGTCTTCTTTAGAGAAGTGTCTATTCATGTTTTCTGCCCATTTCTTCACTGGGTTATTTGTTTTTCGGGTGTGGAGTTTGGTGAGCTCTTTATAGATTTTGGATACTAGCCCTTTGTCCGATATGTCATTTGCAAATATCTTTTCCCATTCCGTTGGTTGTCTTTTAGTTTTGTTGGTTGTTTCCTTTGCTGTGCAGAAGCTTTTTATCTTCATAAGGTCCCAGTAATTCACTTTTGCTTTTAATTCCCTTGCCTTTGGGGATGTGTCGAGTAAGAGATTGCTACGGCTGAGGTCAGAGAGGTCTTTTCCTGCTTTCTCCTCTAAGGTTTTGATGGTTTCCTGTCTCACATTCAGGTCCTTTATCCATTTTGAGTTTATTTTTGTGAATGGTGTGAGAAAGTGGTCTAGTTTCAACCTTCTGCATGTTGCTGTCCAGTTCTCCCAGCACCATTTGTTAAAGAGGCTGTCTTTTTTCCATTGGATGTTCTTTCCTGCTTTGTCGAAGATGAGTTGGCCATACGTTTGTGGGTCTAGTTCTGGGGTTTCTATTCTATTCCATTGGTCTATGTGTCTGTTTTTGTGCCAATACCATGCTGTCTTGATGATGACACCTTTGTAGTAGAGGCTAAAGTCTGGGATTGTGATGCCTCCTGCTTTGGTCTTCTTCTTCAAAATTCCTTTGGCTATTCGGGGCCTTTTGTGGTTCCATATGAATTTTAGGATTGCTTGTTCTAGTTTCGAGAAGAATGCTGGTGCAATTTTGATTGGGATTGCATTGAATGTGTAGATAGCTTTGGAGAGTATTGACATTTTGACAATATTTATTTTTCCAATCCATGAGCAAGGAATGTCTTTCCATTTCTTTAAATCTTCTTCAATTACCTTCATAAGCTTTCTATAGTTTTCAGCATACAGATCCTTTACATCTTTGGTTAGATTTATTCCTAGGTATTTTATGCTTCTTGGTGCAATTGTGAATGGCATCAGTTTCTTTATTTGTCTTTCTGTTGCTTCATTGTTAGTGTGTAAGAATGCAACTGATTTCTGTACATTGATTTTGTATCCTGCAACTTTGCTGAATTCATGTATCAATTCTAGCAGACTTTTGGTGGAGTCTATCAGATTTTCCATGTATAATATCATGTCATCTGCAAAAAGCGAAAGCTTGATTTCATCTTTGCCAATTTTGATGCCTTTGATTTCCTTTTGTTGTCTGATTGCTGATGCTAGAACTTCCAGCACTATGTTAAACAACAGCGGTGAGAGTGGGCATCCCTGTCGTGTTCCTGATCTCAGGGAAAAAGCTCTCAGTTTTTCCCCATTGAGGATGATGTTAGCTGTGGGCTTTTCATAAATGGCTTTTATGATCTTTAAGTATGTTCCTTCTATCCCAACTTTCTCAAGGGTTTTTATTAAGAAAGGGTGCTGGATTTTGTCGAAGGCCTTTTCTGCATCGATGGACAGGATCATATGGTTCTTCTCTTTTTTTTTGTTATTGTGATGTAACACGTTGATTGATTTGCGAATGTTGAACCAGCCCTGCATCCCAGGAATGAATCCCACTTGATCATGGTGAATAATTCTTTTTATATGCCGTTGAATTCGATTTGCTAGTATCTTATTGAGAATTTTTGCATCCATATTCATCAGGGATATTGGCCGGTAGTTCTCTTTTTTTACTGGGTCTCTGTCTGGTTTAGGAATCAAAGTAATACTGGCTTCATAGAATGAGTCTGGAAGTTTTCCTTCCCTTTCTATTTCTTGGAATAGCTTGAGAAGGATAGGTATTATCTCTGCTTTAAATGTCTGGTAGAACTCCCCCGGGAAGCCATCTGGTCCTGGACTCTTATTTGTTGGGAGATTTTTGATAACCGATTCAATTTCTTCGCTGGTTATGGGTCTGTTCAAGCTTTCTATTTCCTCCTGAGTGAGTTTTGGAAGAGTGTGGGTGTTCAGGAATTTGTCCATTTCTTCCAGGTTGTCCAATTTGTTGGCATTTAATTTTTCATACTATTCCCTGATAATTGTTTGTATCTCTGAGGGATTGGTTGTAATAATTCCATTTTCATTCATGATTTTATCTATTTGGGTCATCTCCCTTTTCTTTTTGAGAAGCCTGGCTAGAGATTTGTCAATTTTGTTTATTTTTTCAAAAAACCAACTCTTGGTTTCGTTGATCTGCTCTACAGTTTTTTTAGACTCTATATTGTTTATTTCTGCTCTGATCTTTATTATTTCTCTTCTTCTGCTGGGTTTGGGGTGTCTTTGCTGTTCTGCTTCTATTTCCTGTAGGTGTGCTGTTAGATTTTGTATTTGGGATTTTTCTTGTTTCTTGAGATAGGCCTGGATTCCAATGTATTTTCCTCTCAGGATGGCCTTCGCTGCGTCCCAAAGCGTTTGGATTGTTGTATTTTCATTTTCGTTTGTTTCCATATATTTTTTAATTTCTTCTCTAATTGCCTGGTTGACCCACTCATTCGTTAGTAGGGTGTTCTTTAACCTCCATGCTTTTGGAGGTTTTCCAGACTTTTTTCTGTGGTTGATTTCAAGCTTCATAGCATTGTGGTCTGAAAGTATGCATGGTATAATTTCAATTCTGGTAAACTTATGAAGGGCTGTTTTGTGACCTAGTATATGATCTATCTTGGAGAATGTTCCATGTGCACTCGAGAAGAACATATATTCTGTTGCTTTGGGATGCAGAGTTCTAAATATATCTGTCAAGTCCATCTGATCCAATGTCTCATTCAGGGCCCTTGTTTCTTTACTGACCGTGTGTCTAGATGATCTATCCATTTCTGTAAGTGGGGTGTTAAAGTCCCCTGCAATTACCACATTCTTATCAGTAAGGTTGCTTATGTTTATGAGTAGTTGTTTTATATATTTGGGGGCTCCGGTATTCGGCGCATAGACATTTATAATTGTTAGCTCTTCCTGATGGATAGACCCTGTAACTATTATATAATGTCCTTCTTCATCTCTTGTTACAGCCTTTAATTTAAAGTCTAGTTTGTCTGATATAAGTATGGCTACTCCAGCTTTCTTTTGGCTTCCAGTAGCAAGATAAATAGTTCTCCATCCCCTCACTCTCAATCTAAAGGTATCCTCAGGTCTAAAATGAGTCTCTTGTAGACAGCAAATAGATGGGTCTTGTTTTTTTATCCATTCTGATACCCTATGTCTTTTGGTTGGCGCATTTAATCCATTTACATTCAGTGTTATTATAGAAAGATACAGGTTTAGAGTCATTGTGATGTCTGTATGTTTTATGCTTCTAGTGTTGTCTCTGGTACTTTGTCTCACAGGGTCCCCCTTAGGATCTCTTGTAGGGCTGGTTTAGTGGTGACAAATTCCTTCAGTTTTTGTTTGTTTGGGAAGACCTTTATCTCTCCTTCTATTCTAAATGACAGACTTGCTGGATAAAGGATTCTCGGCTGCATATTTTTTCTGTCTAGCACACTGAAAATCTCGTGCCAATTCTTTCTGGCCTGCCAAGTTTCAAAAGAGAGATCAGTCACGAGTCTTATAGGTCTCCCTTTATATGTGAGGGCACGTTTACCCCTCGCTGCTTTCAGAATTTTCTCTTTATCCTTATATTTTGCCAGTTTCACTATGATATGTCGTGCAGAGGATCGATTCAAGTTATGTCTGAAGGGAGCTCTCTGTGCCTCTTGGATTTCAATGCCTTTTTCCTTCCCCAGTTCAGGGAAGTTCTCAGCTATGATTTCTTCAAGTACCCCTTCAGCACCTTTCCCTCTCTCTTCCTCCTCTGGGATACCAATTATGCGTATATTATTTCTTTTTAGTGTATCACATAGTTCTCTAATTTTCCCCTCATACTCCTGGATTTTTTTATCTCTCTTTTTCTCAGCTTCCTCTTTTTCCATAACTTTATCTTCTAGTTCACCTATTCTCTCCTCTGCCTCTTCAATCCGAGCTGTGGTGGTTTCCATTTTGTTTTGCATTTCATTTAAAGCGTTTTTCAGCTCCTCGTGACTGTTCCTTAGTCCCTTGATCTCTGTAGTAAGAGATTCTCTGCTGTCCTCTATACTGTTTTCAAGCCCAGCGATTAATTTTATGACTATTATTCTAAATTCACTTTCTGTTATATTATTTAAATCCTTTTTGATCAGCTCATTAGCTGTTGTTCTTTCCTGGAGAGTCTTCTGAGGGGAATTCTTCCGCTTGGTGATTTTGGATAGTCCCTGGTGTGGTGAGGACCTGCAGGGCACTTCCCCTGTGCTGTGGTGTATAACTGGAGTTGGTGGGCGGAGTCGCAGTCAGACCTGATGTCTGCCCCCGGCCCACCGCTGGGGCCACAGTCAGACTGGTGTGTGCCTTCTCTTCCCCTCTCCTAGGGGCGGGATTCACTGTGGGATGGCGTGGCCCATCTGGGCTACTTGCACACTGCCAGGCTTGTGATGCTGGGGATCTGGTGTATTAGCTGGGGTGGGTAGGCAAGGTGCACAGGGGCAGGAGGGGCAGGCTTAGCTCGCTTCTCCTTAGGTGATCCACTTCAGGAGGGGCCCTGTGGCAGCGGGAGGGAGTCAGACCCACTGCCGGAGGTTTGGCTCCTCCGCAGAAGCACAGAGTTGGGTGTTTGCGCGGAGCGAGCAAGTTCCCTGGCAGGAACTGGTTCTCTTTGGGATTTTGGCTGGGGGATGGGCGGGGGAGATGGCGCTGGCGAGCGCCTTTGTTCCCCACCAAACTGAGCTCTGTCGTCAGGGGGCTCAGCAGCTCTCCCACCCTTTGTCCTCCAGCCTTCCCGCTTTCCGAGCAGAGCTGTTAACTTATGACCTCCCAGACGCTAAGTCGCGCTTGCTGTCGGAACACAGTCCGTCAGGCCCTTCCGCTTTTGCCCGCCAGACTCGGGGGCTCTGCTTGGTCGGCGAGCCGCCCCTCCGCCCCGGCTCCCTCCCGCCAGTCCATGGAGCGTGCACCGCCTCGCCGCCCTTCCTCCCCTCTTCCGTGGGCCTCTCGTCTGCGCTTGGCTCCGGAGACTCCGTTCTGCTAATCCTCTGGCGGTTTTCTGGGTTATTTAGGCAGGTGTAGGTGGAATCTAAGTGATCAGCAGGACGCGCGGTGAGCCCAGCGTCCTCCTACGCCGCCATCTTCCCTCCCTCCTCAGCCGTATCAGTCTTGAGGTGAAAAGTTTATCTCATTCATCTTGATTATAAATTTGGATTTATTATTACCATATTATTTTTTATTTTTCATTTGTCCTTTTTTTTCCTTTTTGCAGTTGCTTATTTTTCTTTCTTCTTTTAAATTAAGGTCACCTCCACGTATTTCTCTGATTTTGAAGTGAATTTCAATAATTTTATTCTTATAGTTATTTCCCCAGAAATTTTGGCATGCTTATTTAACTTCACCAGTCCTAGCTTGATTTCCCTTCTGAATAATACAATGACCTTAGAATGCTTGATTCCAATAACTACACTCTTTCCTTGCTTATATGAAATTAGTGAATAAGATTTAATTTCTGTCTTAAGATTTTTATCCTCACTAATTAGACAGTATTGTTATTGTTTTATATAGTCAGTCATTGTTCAGATTTTTCTACTTGTTTGCCATTGTTTTATCTACTGAATGTCATGAATTTAAGATTTTTCCACAATGATCATTTCCTTCTTCTTAAAGGAGATCTTTTAGAAATTCTTTTAGTTAAAATCTATTGTTAATAAAGTCTCCATTTCCATTTGCCTGAAAAAGTATTTCACTCTTGTTCTGAAAAATAAGATTTTGTTCAGAATAGAATCCTAGATTAACAGATATTTTCTTTCCTATTTTGGCTATATCAGTCTACTATCATCTGACTTCCATTGCTAGTATTGAAAAGTCAGCTGTCATGTAAATTGTCATTCTTTCAGATATAATCAGATTGTCTCTTCTCTGGATGCTTTTAAGTAATTATCCTTGTAATAAATTACATTTTTAAATTTCATAATGAAATCACTGCATTGCTTGGAAGAGCCATATAGGCCATGATTCTAATAATACATTGTTTGATAACTATCATAATAATGTATGTAGGATTTTTGTTTCATATTAGGATTTTCATTTGCTTTACCCTTTGTGTAGAATAATATGCAATTCCCATGTCTGGCTTCTTCTTGCCAATCAGATATTCTCTACTGGACTTTCTATTTCCAAGCAATTTAAAAAGACACCCTTTCACTCTCCCTAACATCACCCTGTTTAGACTTTTTAACTCTTATAACTAACATTATTCTGCCCATATTCTTGCTAAAGTATCTGCTTCTGCACCCCTCCACCCTCCCTTTCTAAACCTGTGTGAGTACAGAAAATTCCCAGAAAATTATCTTTTTTCTTCATGGAATGGGCAAGATGGCCCAAGTTTCCTTTGTCCTGGCAGCTCAGATGAAATCAAGAGTCTTTCAGGTTGAGGTGCCTGGGTGCTCAGTCAGTCGAGCATCCAACTTTTGAGGTGACTCAGTTGGATAAGCGTCCAACTCTTGATTTCAGCTCAGGTCATGATCCTAGGGTCATGGGATCGAGACCAGCATTGGGCTCTGTGCTGACAGAGCGGAGCCTGCTTGGGATTCTCTCTCTCCCTCAAAATAATAAACACTTTTTAAAAAAGAGCTTTTCAGGTCATACGATTACCATTTTTATCATTTATTATAACTGGGTTTGGAGAAGATGAACATCAGTAGATGTCACCAAACTGCCTGCGTCACAGTTCCTTACTTTGCCACCATTATGTTAAAATAAAATGCCATAATTAATGAAATGTATCTACACATATTGACTTAGAATAGCGTTCATTTTACATTGTTAAATAACAGAACAATTTAAATAATATCCTATTTTTCACAGAATAATAAGTATTTGCATGTTCAGATGTATATTTTTTACTCATATAGATGTAAAAGTGCTTAGAGGTAGTAGTATAGGAGTGGATGGAGGGAATCTCAGTTTATTATAACTTCACCCCAAAAGTTTTAAGCAAATTTGTAATTTTAACTTCCTTTTTTGTTTTACTAAATTGAGAAAATAATACAAGCTAAAAAGAAAAGTCAGACACTCACCAAGGATTCCATTAACTTACATATTAGCTTAAAAATAAACAGAAAATCAGTTACCTAAAAATCTCTCCTTTCTTTCTTACTCTACTTTTGGAACCATATATTTAGCCTTCTGTTAATTATAGAAATAAGACACTGAACTTCCATTTTTTATTAAACTTTTTCAAAATTCCATTCATTTCTCCAAAATACAACCTCATATCAGCACTTCAGTGTTTTATATAAACTTTTGCCACCTCATTAATTGGCAAGAACCAGAATCAAGGGTAGCCTTTATTCACACATGCAATTGAGGGAGTTAGCATCACTTTGCTTTCAAGACCTTCAAGCCATCATGCCCAGAAATGCGAGAAAGCACTGTTCCAGTATTCCATCAGTTTGATACCAAACGATGAAATGTATAGCACAAAAAGAACCTAGCTCTGCACGTTTGCTCTGAACAAGGCCATAAAGAAAGAGTATCCATAAAAAGAGGTCTATATAACTGAATTTCATGGGGGTACAAGAATACATTCTTTTTTTATGAGAAATTCTTATGCCTTGGAGCCCAGTTGTAAGGGACTGCATTTCAACTCTTTCAACTCTTATTACTGGGGAAAAAATAAAAGATGGATTACTCTCTGATCTAACAAAACTCAAATGGCTAGCAGATTGAGCTCCAATACCTTTGCTCCATTTTTGAAATATTTGCAATGCAAATAACTGTTCAAGATTCCTTTGGCTACACTAACATTTATGTCTGTCATGCCAAATAAAATAGCTATTTATGTGTTTAAAGGAGAGCATTTCTTGTTCTGTATGTACACACCTGGGCTCACTTCCCTTGAGAAGATGCCTTAACAGCTCTAGTATAACAAGACAATAACAACAGAATAATAGAGATTTATAGTGATTGTCCAGGAGTCAACAGGGGATGGCTCACACAGTGAGCATAACCATAACAAGTGTCAGTTTTTTTCAAGCAGAAAACAAAAGTAGAGCTATTTGATGCAATCTAATGTTTCACCCACAAACCACACTGGACCTACAGCCTAATCACGGCATGCTCTTGTTCCCAGAATGAAAAAGAAAAATCATAAAATATTAAACTATAAACCCTATAAACCAAATTGCATGTAAAACTCTCATTTTGTAATGATAATTTTATGGATTTCCATTGCTAAAGATCTTTCCTAAAGGTCCAAACTGAGCCACAGATTGTTTTTGCTTGTTCTACACAGTAAGAAGAAAATCACAACATTTCCAGGTTTAAAAGTCTAGATTTCCAGGTTCTTTGAATTATCAGAGGATTTAGCAAATTTGTAATGACATTCCTGCATGGTAACAATCAGATCAGCTGAGTAACAGCTGCTGCTTTTGTTAGGTATTTCTTTTCTAGTTGAGTACATACTCTACAACTCCCTATTGTCTTTCATCTCCTACACTTTTACTAATTTATAAACAGTCATTACTTGTCTGACACTTCTTGGCATTTGAGTTTGCATTTCCCAGTACAGATAAATCCTATTACTGCTCCAGAGTCAGGCTTTATCATCAAGGATTTTATATCTCAGGAAAAGCTCTGATATAGACATTATGATGTGAAGGAATTTATAAGGCATACTAGCTGAGGCTTAGAGCTTCTAAAATGACTTACACATGGAAATTAAAAACTATCTTTAGATGAAAACTCCAAAGAAGAGCATAAAGAATTTAATCTTCATAAGGAGTAAAATTTCCAACTTTTGAATCTTGGAAGAGAATACATGGTGGTATAATGGAAGAATCCAGACCCTGGTGCTAGCCTTGCCTCTACTTTAGGCAGATGATCTTACCTATATAAGTCTCAATTTCCACATCTCTAAGGTAAAGGAATTGTGACCAATGATAATAAGGAGTGTACCTTCCAACTCCTGGTTTCTACATAAATTCCAAACTAAGGGGAAAGGACTTGTTCTTCAGACTTCCTGGCTCCAGGGGCGCCTGGGTGGCTCAGTCGGTTGAGTATCCGACTTCAGCTCAGGTCATGATCTCAAGGCTCGTGAGTTCAAGCCCTGCGTCGGGCTCTGTGCTGATAGCTCAGAGCCTGGAGCCTGCTTCCGATTCTGTCTCCCTCTCTCTCTGACCCTCCCCCATTCATGCTCTGTCTCTCTCTGTCTCAAAAATAAATATTCAACAACAACAAAAAAAAGACTTCCTAGCTCCAGAGATCCAAGTGTAGAAGGAAGAAACATGTTTGTATCTACCTTCTAGTTGTTTGGTAGCCTCTATAAAATGAAAAATATATTTAATCAGTATTCTCCAATAAAATAATAATTTCTCCTTGCTTTAATCATATTGAGTCTTCATCCGCTAGCACAAGGAAACATGCAATAAAACATGTTAAAGATATGAAAGACTGCCCCAAAGTATCTAGGTTTCTGCTGTTAAAGGAAATTTTTCCACAGATAATTTACTGATCTAATGGGCTTTTGTTCATGAATCACTAGTAGATAGGAGCTCAAAAGGGCTGCTTAAGGCGAGAGATTTTTATAGATCAAACTGAGCAAGAACCAGAAAGTTACACTGGGAATTTACTGATTGGGTTAAAGCAGGACTACTTTCCTTATATCAAGAAAAGGGAAGTCTTAGAGCTAGGTTACATAACTTGAGCTGAGCAAGGAAGTGCTAATTGGGTGGCCTAGGCCATCCTTTTCTGGGAGAGCCAAGAATAGAAATTCAGTTGTTTCCGTTTGCTTACATAAGTGACTCCAGCTTGGGTCTAGTCTAGACACTTTAACACTGGGATTACTTTGATGATTATAAATACTCTAGCCACTATTTTCTAAAACAATGATGATGGCTGTGGTTTATTGACTTTCTCCTAAAGCTTCTGGCAGGCCCTTATATGCAGTATCTTATTTAATTCAGATCACCATTTCATTAACACAGGAACCACTCATTTCCAAGCATCTCTGTATGTTCCTTCTCAAATTACATTTTCAATGCCATATTATGGAGGTTCAATCAATGAGGTTCAGAAATGGGAAAATGTAAATCCAGAATGGGACAAAAAGCCTTCCTACTGCATTGAGTACCAACCATGAAAATGAAAATTTAGTAAGTGGTTATAGGACTTAAAAGTTGACATCTGCCCATTCCATCATCATTTTATTCTCTACATTCTTCAATTGCTTTTCTGTCAACATATATGCTTCTTTCTTTTAAAACTTTTTTTAATGTTTGTTTATTTTTGAGATGACAGAGAGAGCGCAAGTCGGGGAGGGGCAGAGAGAGATGGAGACACAGAATCCTAAGCAGGCTCCAGGCTCTGAGCTATCAGCACAGAGCCCGATGCGAGGCTGCTTCTTTCTTTTTGAATGCACACTGACACACATAACACTTATCAGTCCTAAGATTTAACATTTAATAAGTAAACTCTGTTCTCACTTCCATTCCTCTCGATAGATAAATAGATAGATAGGATATATCTATATCTTCTCTCTATATATAGATATGAGTTTCTGTTATAAAATTGCTTGGAATATAAAAGAAATCAATTAAAAGAGAAATTATTACTTTAATTAACCTAATGTTTCTTAAAGAAATAATTTAAAAATATAAAGCCTCACTTTTATTATCTATAGCAGGAGTTGGCATACTTTTTCTGTAAAGGACCAGACAGTAAATATTTGAACCTTATATACTCTATGATCACTACTGCAACTATTCAACTTTTCCATTGCAGCATGAAAGCAGCCATAGACAACAGATAAATGAATGAATGTAGCTGTGTTCCAAAAAGACTTTGTGAAAATTTTAATTTTATATAATTTTCACGTTATGAAATATTATTGTTCTTTTGATTTTTTCCCCAACCATTTAAGAATGTAAAAAATATTCTTAACTCACTGGATACAAAATCTGTCCATACAAAGGCTATATTTGGCCTATAAGGCAAATATGTGAGATCTGACCATATCAAGCTATAGTTTTCTGACCCCTTAAATACAGAATGGAAATCAAAAGAATTAGCTTAGAGGGACATCTGGGTGGCTCAGTTCGTTGAACGTCTGACTTCAGTTCAGGTCATGATCTCATGGCTCCTGGGTTTGAGCCCCACGTCAGGCTCTGTGCTTTCAGCACAGAGCCTGGAGCCTGCTTCAAATTCTGTGTCTCCCTCTCTCTCTCTGACCCTCCCCTGCTCATTCTCATATTCTCTCTCTCTCTCTCAAAAATAAATAAACATTAAAAAAATGTAAATAAGAATTAGCTTAGAAAGTTATCATGAAGTGCATATTAACCCATGTAACTACATGGTGTCTATAACATAATAGACTCTCAATAGTTATCATTAGTAATTTTTATTATAAATGGGATTTTTTCCTTTAGTTTAATCCATACTCTTTCATAATAGGTTCTTAATCTTAATAGCTGATAAGTACCAGGTTAGAATTTATAATTTCAACAGAATTATAAAAATAAAATCCAAGATGTTTCATTATGTTTATTATAATAAAGACTGTGTTAGCAAGTGTTTTTTATAGTTCCAGCTTAGACATCTATGAACATAATGTTTATATTTGTTCTATGCAATTTTTCCCCTAAATATCTTCAGTATCATAGCACAACTTTCCTAAGTCATCACGAAATGTCACAGTGAAGAGAAAGAGAGCCTCAGAGTATCACAAATAGTTAAAATCTCAAAAGGAGTATCATAATCCATGGCTATGCAAACAGCATATTTAAAAGGAGAGTTAAAGCAAGCCAAATCCCATTATATTGTATCAATAATATATATTTCTGTACTCAGTAATTCGCCATATTGAACAATGTCTAAGATGGTTGTGTACACCAGAGGGAGCTGAGATGCAGGGTTAATGTTCTCAATCCTTCACCTGATAAGCATAATCATCAGCTAATGGTAGAAGTTTCTCTATAAAGAACCATATCCAGCAAATCAATTTTATAATCATTAACATGAAAAAAGTCCATTGTTCTTACATTTGTGACAACACATACACCTCTGTTGTTTCTATGAAACTCATAGGTGACACAAACTAGTTAAAGAAGATATATATTAGACGACACAACCACAATGACAGAATATCCATGCTGTCATTTGGGACTGAATATAGCAGGCAGAAATTTAAGAGATGCAACTAGCAGGGGAGAAAACATTGCCCTACTCTGCTCAAACCTGGTCATACCTTCCCAGGAGTTGTGTTCAATTCTCAGTGAAGTGCTCTAGGAAGAATCCAGAGACACTGGACCATAATCAGGTCGGCACAATGTAAAGCAGTTTTGATCACGAAAAGACATGGGAAAGATGGTTACAGGAAATGAGAATTTTTTTTTAATGAGAAACATAGATGAAATAGGATAATAATCTTTAAAAAGTAGGACAACTCTCATGTCCAGTTGTTCTGTTCACTGTTTACTCTAAATATACTGAAAGAGAGGATGACTCCAGGCCAAAATCTGGATGCTACAAGCAAGCCAACATAAGGAAAAGTATTTAACAGGTAGAACCATTGAAAGATAGAATGAGCTGCTTTTGGAGATAGAGTCTGCCTTGCTGCAGGTGTACAACTTGGAATAGATGATCATTTGATGGGAATGTGGTAAGGGAGATTCAAATACCTCAGTGATGATTTGACCAAAATACTGATAAAGAATTATTATAACCTTGGCAGTCTATGTTTCACAGGAGATGAATCTGTTCATGCTGATGGTTTATGAACAACTTATATTCCTTAGATAATTTTCTAACCTAGAAACAGGATCTAAGACCTAAGAAAATTAATTACAATATTTGATCGGCATGAATAAAGGATTATAGGTGACAGAATTCTTATAACAACAAGACAGTATGGTACTGGCACAAAAATAGACACATAGATCAATGGAACAGAATAGAGAGCCCAGAAATAAACCCATGTTTATTGGGTTTATATGTTTATATGGTTTATATGTTTATATGGTCAATTAATCTAAAAAAAAAACAAAAAATAAAAGCAAGAATATACAATGAAGAAAAGACAGTCTCTTCAACAAATGGTGCTGGGAACACTGGACAGTTACATGCAAAAGAAAAAAACTGGACCACATTCTTACACCATACATAAGAACAATCTCAAAATGGATTAAAGACCTGAATGTGAGATCTGAAACCATAAAGCTACTAGAAGAAAACATAGGCAGTAATTTCTTTGACACGGCTGCAAAAACATTTTTCTACACACGTCTCCTCAGGAAAGAGAATCAAAAGCAAAAATAAACTATCGAGACAATACTAAAACTAAAAAATTTTACACAGTGAAGGAAACTGTTAACAAAACAAAAAAGCAACCTGCTGAATGGTAGAAGATAATTGAAAATGATATATATGATAAGGGGTTAATATCCAAAATATATAAACTCAACACCAAAAAATAAATAATCTGATTAAAAAAGGGAAAAGGACCCGAATAGACATTTTTTCCAAAGAAACATACAAAAGGACAACAGACATAAGATGCTCAACATCATTAATCATCACAGAAATGCAAATCAAAGCCACAATGAGATATCACCTTATGTCTGTCATAATGGCTAAAATCAAAATGATAAAAAAATAACTACTGGCAAAGATGTGGAGAAAAAGGAACGCTTATGTATTGTTGGTTGGAATATAAATTGGTGCAGCCACTGTGGGAAATAGTATGTAAATTCTTCACAAAATTAAAAATAGAATTACCATATGACAGTAATTCTACTACTGGATATTTACCCAAAGAAAATGAAAACACTAATTCAGAAAGACATATGCACCCCATGTTTCTTGCAGCATTTTTACAAGAGCTAAGATATGGAAGCAACCCAAGTGTCTATCAATAGATAAACGGATAAAGAAGATGTGGTGTGTACACGCACACACACACACACACACACACACAGGAATATTACTCAGTCATTAAAAAACGAATGAGATCTTGCCATTTGCAACAACATAGATGGACCTAGAGAATATAATGTTAAGTGAAATCAGTCAGACAAAATACCATATGAGTTCACTTATATGTGGAATTTAAGGGGCGCCTGGGTGGCGCAGTCGGTTAAGCGTCCGACTTCAGCCAGGTCACGATCTCGCGGTCTGTGAGTTCGAGCCCCGCGTCGGGCTCTGGGCTGATGGCTCGGAGCCTGGAGCCTGTTTCCGATTCTGTGTCTCCCTCTCTCTCTGCCCCTCCCCCGTTCATGCTCTGTCTCTCTCTGTCCCAAAAATAAATAAACGTTGAAAAAAAAAATTTATATGTGGAATTTAAGAAACAAATGAACAAAGACAAAAAGAGACAAAAGAAAAACAGACCCATCAATACAGAAAACAAACTGACGGTTGCCAGAAGCAAGGTGGGTGGAAGAACGGGTGAAACAGGTAAAAGGGATTAAGAGTACCCTTATCATGATGAGCACTGGGCAATATATAGAATTGTAAAATCATTATACTATACACCTAAAACTAATATACCACTGTATGTTAATTATACTCTAATAAAAAGTTTTCAGTGAAAACAGCACAACAAAACTACACAAAATTTTAACCTATAGTCTTCCTTTTCAAAATGTAACCTCCACATCTTATAATTGACATGCTTTTATTTCTCTATAGAATCTACCCCAAATTATTTTTTTTTCAACGTTTATTTATTTTTGGGACAGAGAGAGACAGAGCATGAACGGGGGAGGGGCAGAGAGAGAGGGAGACACAGAATCGGAAACAGGCTCCAGGCTCTGAGCCATCAGCCCAGAGCCCGACGTGGGGCTCGAACCCACGGACCGCGAGATCGTGACCTGGCTGAAGTCGGACGCTTAACCGACTGCGCCACCCAGGCGCCCCACCCCAAATTATTTTAACCAGTTTTCTTTTTCTGGAAAGTGTAGTGTACACTTGGCCAGTAGGAGCTGTCCTCGGTGTTGAGGGGAGAAGTTCTTTACTATGGCACAGTTTACTGATAAATGTACTTTTTTGTCCAGGAGGATATAGGGTGGAGTGCAACCCATGTACAATTCAGCCACAAGAGGACCTCCAAACAGACACAATTCCTAATTAAGAAATAAATTCTTAACTTCATATGGGGAATAAATGTTGAACTGAGATCTCTGCATGGGGAAAAGCAAGTTCTTGTTAGGTGGAACAAGATGCTAACCTTCTGGGAACTCTAAACAATTAGTTCCTTTTTCTCCATTGAGTAATTCATAGGTCCTGTTTGTGGACATTGACTTATGAGCAAAGAAAGCAAGACAAGAAGCTGAATTTAAAACTGAATAAAGGGTGAGAAAATCTATGTATAAGATGATTCAAGTTTTGCTAAATTTGGACACCATTAAGTATAAAATCTCTGACACAACAAGTCCAGGATATTTTCTTCCTTCCCCAATTTTTTATAACAAATATTACAATGACTACAGTGAATTTTCAAGAATGCTACTCAAATGGCCTTATACCTACAGTGTCTCCTTCCCGGACAGCACCTCACGACCTTCTTTAACTATTACCTACAACATTGTAACATTGTAACGTACACATCTGTCTTCCCACACTAGACTATAAATTCCTCCATGCCTCATTGATCTTGGAAAATGCACTGTACATAGTAGGTGCTCAAAACTGTAATTTAGAATAAATCAATACATTTATAAACTCATAAATATGAAAACACAAGATCATGGATGGCAGAAACCATGCTACATATCTTTTCACACATTATATTCAAGCACAGTGCCTTGAAACTAGAAGATTCCTTTCTTGCACAGCTAATGTTAAGAAAAATCTTTGTTTCTACAGGACAAGTGTTTCTACAGGACCTTTCCTTTCTCAAATGAAATAAAATTCTTTTGAACCTTCTGGGGAAAAAAAAGAAAATATTTACCTCTGTTTAGTACAGAGAACTATTTAGAAGAATGAGGTTTAAAAAACTTAAATTAAACTAAGGATTTCTTTCCTCATTGTGTTTGGAATCCATATCCTGGCAGACAGTATCTTCACCCTAGTTGTAACTCAGTGTTTTGTGCATGGTATCCCAGCACTTGTGAAGTATTTCTGATTATGCTGAAGTCATGGGACAGTCAAATCTCTAAATCTCCAGGTAAGGAATTAATTTTACATTGGATTTATGGTAAATACTTTCACTACTCTGCTTCTCAAAACAGTGTGATTAACTTTGATGGAAACAATGAATGTTCAACCCTGGAGCAATGTCCACTTTCTTCTACTCTTTCTATGAGAATATTGGGATGAAGGAAAAGAAATAGCCCAGGAGCCTTTTAAGCGTCCTTATTTTTCTCTGTCACATCATTAAAGGTTCAATGAATCTCCAATTAAGTCTCCCTGGCTGCTGTCACCAATTTGATTGATAGATGTCCTTGGCTCACCCTCCACAGGATATGCCAGTACACCAGGCCCCCACCTGCCACCATCAATTATCACTCTCTTGTCATCGGTACCCTCACTTGTCAATTTATTTGCCACAAATCCAGTGAAGACCTCTAATCAGGGAGAAAAAAAAACAAAAGGTATTTTTCTTTACTTTTAGTGGTGGGAAAGAAAAATTCTTAACAAGTGAGACAGTGTTTAATCTTAGAGGAAACTTTGCTTTATGCTGTCCCATGTGCTCACCATATCAAATTGACATAGAAGCTGGAGGTTATTGGGGCTGACTCGTAAATGTGTTAGGATTCAGTTAACCAAAGCTAAGGGGAAAATGGGGGAATTATTAAAATATATATATAATATAAATATAAATATAATTATATATATATAATAAATAATAAAATCGTATATATGATTATATATATATTTATAAATATATATAAATAAAATTGATCCCATAGACTTTTGACACTTTGGGAATCCACCGAGCATTTGCAAGGAGAAAAAAAAAAATCATTCAATATCTTCAAAAAACTGATAGCAAAAAGCACAGATTAGAACTGATTTAAAAGGATAAAGCAGTTCTTTGGTTGTTGTTGGCAAACCTGGTAAACATGACAAATTTTCCTTGTCTCCTGCCCCACCTGTTTAATGTTTAAACGTGAACTGATTGTAGTGCTTGATAACTGATTACCTGTCTAGGACACTGCAATCTTCTGTCTATTGACAGAAAAATATAGCCTCCCCTGGAGTGCCGATATCCATTCCTGCCTTTGACCATGAACTGCTCTGTGCAACCCTCAAGAGGCTCAGGTGCGTCTGACAGGATCTATGAAGGAGAGATTGATTCCATTTGGATGCCTGTTAGATAATGACCTTTGACCCTTGTACCTAAAGTGACAACAAAAAAATGCCAACTCTTATTCATCTCATGTCCCAGGAAAGACAATTTATTTTTCTAAAAACAGTTCAGAAGATTTTGTGGGGTTTTTTTCTTCCTACTGGAGATGGAAATGGAAGGAGGAGAGAGGAAAAAGAGAGAGGATCATGGGATAAGGAAAGACGATGTCTCTTCATATGGGGGAGTACAGGAAGTCATTTTCCTGGGCTAACGACCTCCCAGGAATGACAGAGCCTCTCCCTAATCCACCTATTTTGCCACTTTGGGAGCACATTATTTACCTTATCATTAAATATACATTCTAAAAAGATGGTTTTGTTCACTGAAGAAGGCATGAACTGAGCAGGGGAGAGAGATTCTCCTTATTCTCTATTCTACATTTAAAATTGTCCCCTCCTGCTGTGATCAAATCATAAAATATGAATAAGCATCTATAATGTCAAAATATGTGCATTGTAGTGCAAAGTGTCTACATGAGTAAGTAGATAAAGAACCAGTATTTATAGGACTATAGACTGCCACTATTTGATGAATACTATACTTTGTAGTGTCATTACATCAATTCTTCTAAGGTAAATATTTTCTAAGAAGAAGGGACAGTGGGCTTATTAAATAGCTTCTACTATTTTTTGCATTTTTAAAAATCTCCATTTTGTTTTACCTATTAATGACCAGTCTAGGGACTTACTTCCCAGTGTTTTAAAACATTTGTCATCTTAATAGCCTCTGTTAAAATGGCCTATCCTTAAGAAGAGGCATTCACTAAAAGGAAAAATTACCTGTAAATGAAACCAAATTGTAAACATCCTTAAATATTTATTGCTGCATTTTTCACAGTAGCCAATATTCTAACCCTATTTATTAAGTCATAAAATTAGGTCAAGGACAGATGACCCTGAAGTTGTGTGGGCTTAGTGATTACAAACCTGATTTATAAAGTCCATAGCTCACCCCTTACATAGACATTTCTGGCACATGGGAGGGCAAATTAACCAGTATTTCAGCTGAAGCCTTATCCAGATAATTTGACTACATGGTCACCAGTAACATTGCCCAATGTATGCAACATGAGTGGTTTGGACATGGAATAAAATTTCCATATCAGGACACATTTCTTTCACCCCCAGATATCCAAAAGAACTGATTTTCCAGTTCATATTTAAATAATTCCAAGGAGTTCTCCTACTTCCCTTGAAGGACTCGGGCACTTCATTTGTTAAATCCTCTCTTTATTACGCCAGACAAAAAATAAGTTATAAAAATGTAGCTCTCCTTTACCAACATAAATACAGTGATTCCCATTATGCATTTACTCTATCCTCTTTACCAAGTTTTTAGCCGCACAAACGTTCCTGTCATCTGTGAGTTTTCCATATTTAATATGCATTATATTCTGTATAGTGCACACCAGAAAAGAAAGCTCTTTTAAAAATTAAAAAGTAACAATTCAAACGACTGTCTCCATGATTCTATGGAACCATTGTCAGCTCTGCTCACACATTTACCTAATGTAGACAGCGAATGCTGCAGTCCTTAAACATCAAACATCTTAACATTCCAGGGTTCATTGTTTGCCCCTTAGTTATTGCAAGGACCATTCATTTCTGGTAAGTGTACTTTTTAATATTTTAACTATAATAGGAATCCTCCTGTGTAAACAAACAGTTCTGAGCCGATATTTAAGCTACACTTTCTAAAAACTACAAGGTTCTTAGAGCAATGCTTCAGAAACTTAACATGCATATGAATCTCCTGGGCATCTTATTAAAATGCAGATTCTAATTCAGTAAATTCATGGTGGGACCTGAGAGTCTACATTTCTAACAAGCTCCGATATTGATACTACTAGTCCATGGACCACACTTTGAGTTGCAACCTGTTAGAAAATGCACACTAGACTTTTTTCACAACCAGCACCCTTTGTCCTATGTCATTGGTTTGATGAATTTTCTAGATTAACTTAAACATCGAGTATTCAGATCTCAGACTCCAGTAAAATTATTTTTAATGAGTATTAGGGTTTATATTTTTAAACTAAAATCTCCGAAAAGAATCCAGTAGCATTATAGTTGATAAATCTATGTTGACAAAATAAGTTATATCTTTTTTTCTAATCCCTAAAACTGTGGGTTTCAAATATTAGTATACATAAGAACCTTCTGAGGAATTTATCAAAGGTGCACATTACAAAATCCTAAGATTTGGGACTGAAACATTGTGTTAAGTAAATACCCACTCAGTCGTGGTGAATCCTTTTGTTAGCATGGGTGAAATAAGCCAATAATGTGCATTTTACTATTGTGGGTGAGAAAATATAATGCTGTTTTTTAAAGACAGCAGAGATGCTTGAGGCTAGAATAAATACTTCATTTGGCCTCATAACTAAATCTTAAAATTGTTAGTTATTCAACCTCAGATTTTATTACGATATTATAAATGAAGTTCACAAGAGCCATTGAGCTGAATGCATCAGAGGACTGTTCTGGAAGCCTTGTTTTAATTAGAAAATGCCAGTCAAATATTATGCTGGAGGATAAAGCATATGCAGACTGGTTGTTTTCAACTTGTAACTTCTTTCAATTTGATTTCAGGGGGGAAAAGACACATATAAAAGAGAACCCATATATGGAACATCTCAAATAATGTCAGGAAAAGTATAGGACATTCCTGTTTGTGAGATGAGTCTGGGAATAGGACAAATAAACACAATGACCATCTATTGTGCATGAGAATCTAATAAAGAGGCTACATTTGACCCCTGGGGGAAAATCACAGAAACAGAGTCAGGAAAATGTTGTGAAAATAACTTATATTAATCATTCATTCATCCATAGGTCATTTAACCTCACATTTCAAATATCCAAAGTGTAGCCAGGAACCCAGAAAAAGTAAGAAAGATACCTCTGAGAAGTCTAAATACCTGAAAAAGTCTACTTGGTATCATTTATACCTTGTATTTGAGAGTGAGAACCTTACATCTTCATCAAAATTTATTTATTCTTTAGGGACAATGTTAATAAGCTTATCAGGTTTTCTCAAGCTTGCAGATTAGAATTTTTCCATTGAAAATATGTTAATGTCTAAAAACTTACACAGCCTAATGTACGCCCCTTAAAATCCCTGATCAAGAAGAGAAAGGTGCTTAATTAATAAAGAGACATACATAAATAGGTATAAATGGTTACATGTATATAATATTAAATCTGAGATTCTCTAACACTTGCATCTTCTGGAGGGTTTTTTTGAGAATTAAACGTCTTAATTTTTTTTTTAAAAGGGCTTGGAAGAGTGGCTGGATACTATTATTTTTCTCATCATTATTTGCACTATGTGATAATAAAGAGTTGAGCTTTGGTCATGATGTAACTGGGATCCTTTTCAGATTCCATGCCATACTAAATGCTTGACCTTGAGCAAGCTGTTTAACTGACTCTAATTCTCAGTCTCCTCCTCTGCACAATCATAGTTTTCACTTCATAGGTTGTGAAAAAGTTTAAACATCATAATGCAAAGTTTTTAGCCCTGTGCCAGGCACGCACAGAGTCCTCAATAACAGTTCATTGTTACTGCTGTTAGATCTGCAGTATTAAAATTCCATGTTACAGATGAGAAAACCAAGGCTCAAAGATGCTACATAACTACGCAAATGTATATAGATATTAACTGAATGATTCAAGGGTCAAAGGTAGGTCTATTAGAGGTCAAGATTTTCAGTTTTCTGTCTACTAGGCTGCCTGTCACCAGTTTTAACTGCATTTGAAAGCTGTAAATGCAGCAATCACTACAGTTCTGAAAGTATAAAACGAACTTGACAAATGTTAGTGGATGGGTCTATATCAGTAGAACCACACTTAGAAGTCAGCTATAGGAAGACAGGATTTCTGAGACCTCAAAAAACTCCTTCCTTCACAGATAAAATAAAAATTCACACTTCATCAAATAAGTTAGAGAAAGACAAACACTGTACAAGTTTATTTATATGTGGAATCTAAAAAATGAAACAAATGAACAAAAACAAACAAACAAAACAAACTTAAGTACAGAGAGTAACCTGATGATTACCTGAGTCAAGCTGGGTATGGGAATGGATGAAACAGATGAAGGAGGTGACTCAGTCGGTTCAGCAACTGACTCTTAATTTTGAAGTCAGGTCATGATCTCATGGATTGTGAGTTTGAGTCCCACGATGGGCTCCACGCTGACAGTACAAAGCCTGCTTGGCATTCTCTCTCTCCCTCTCTCTTTGCTCCTCCCCAACTTGTGCACATGGTCTCTCTCTCAAAATAAAAAATAAACTTAAAAAAAAAGGAGGTAGAAATTTCAAAATATAAAATAAGTCACGGAGGTGAAAAAGTACAGCATAGTCAATAATATTGTAAAAATATTGTAGAGTGATAGATGATGACTACACTTATTGTCGTGAGCACTGAGCACTGCATAGAAGTGTAGCATCACTATGCTCTCCACCTGAAAGTAATATAACATTGTGTGTCAACTATACTTTATTAATTTTAAAAAAATCACCTTTTACCAACACATTATTACCACTATGACGTTCCACAATTAGTGATTCTTTCCTTTGTTTCTGTAAAAATATAAATATCCTATATGAATCATTTGTACTTTAGTGTGTAATGAGTTTATCATATTTGGGTTGTTTGATTCTTTATTGTTATTATTGTTCTTGATTTGTGTTGAATCTGAAAACAGCTTTTGAGTAACATACTTAAGACTTAATAGAAAGTAGGGGCGCCTGGGTGGCGCAGTCGGTTAAGCGTCCGACTTCAGCCAGGTCACGAACTCGCGGTCCGGGAGTTCGAGCCCCGCATCGGGCTCTGGGCTGATGGCTCAGAGCCTGGAGCCTGTTTCCGATTCTGTGTCTCCCTCTCTCTCTGCCCCTCCCCCGTTCATGCTCTGTCTCTCTCTGCCCCAAAAATAAATAAACGTTGAAAAAAAAATTTTTTTTAAAAAAAGACTTAATAGAAAGTAGAGAAAGGAGTAATAAATTGAGACCAAACACTGGGATATGATCTGTAAGACTTTATATAACTTAGCTGCTACTAATTTCTAAAACTTCTTCTCTTGCTACTCCTTTCCTCTCACCCTGACTTGGTAGAATATAAATTATTATTCTCAATTAATCTTTGCCCTCTCTTTAAGAGGAATATAATATCGCTGCCTGTTGCCATGTGACTTATGGTGCAATGGGAAGAGGAATGCTTCCCTGCTCCATAAGGACTACCTTGGCCACATTCCTGCTTAACCGATGGAGTATGAGCCAATGGGATTGTAATTCAATCATTTCTAGCTCTTCCCTCTGTCATGAGAATGTCATGTCTGTTAGGAATTAATTGCTCCTCCAGCCTTGGTCCTAAAATGGAGACTTGGTGAGGAGCACCACAGCCTGATAGATCACCTGCAATATGTATGAGAAACAAGCCTTTGTTGTAATAATCAACTTGAGATGGTGGGTTGTTACTGCACCATAATGGTGAAAGCTGACTAACTCAACATTCCATCCACATTAAACTATTTTTAATTTCCTAACTGTGCCACACTTCTCACTTCTTGGCATTAGTACTGTCATTTCCTTTTGTGTAGATCACATTTGTTCTCCATTTTTAATTGTGAAACTCTTATTCAGCCCTTATACCTCAGCTTATAAACTGATCCCCCCAGGTGGTGTTAAGTGCCCTCCTATAAGCTCCCATAGCAATGATGCCTTTCCTGTCATAACAAGTAATCATGCTGAATCACAAATGCCATTTTATTGGTCTACAACCCTTGGGACACTGTTAGCTTCATGAGAGAAGGGGCCGTATCTTTATGTCTCTATTGTTTCCTCACTGTCAAGCCTAGTTCCTGGCTCACAATAAACTCATGGTACAATTTACTGAATGAGTTAATGAGTTAATGAACAAGTAAAAGAATGAGAGGCACTATGGTAAAAAGGTCAAGCATATAGTCTTTAGATTATCTGGATTCAAATCCTGGTTCTCTCACTTCCTAGCAGGACTAGCTACATAATTTGTGCAACCCAAGCCAAAATGAAAATGTGGGACTCCTTGTTCAAAAATAATTAAGAATTTCAATATGGCAAAAGCAGACCATTAAATTAAACATCAGGTCCTTCTAAACATGGTGCCCTATACAACTGCATAGCCCCCATGCCCATGAAACCAATCCTGCTGTCTAGCTATGTAAACTTGGGCAACTAACCTCTCTATGTCTCTGTTTTCTTACGTGTAAAATGAAATTAAATAGGATTGCTGTGAGAATGAACTAAACTAATATACATAAAGTCACTATAACGGTGAATCCTACATGAGAACTATCTTTACAGACAGGAAAAACTATGAATGTCAAAGCAAATTTTAATTATTTCAAATTTGCCTAAGATTTTCTACAAACTACAGAATATCGGGGTTTCCAACTGGAGGTGATTTCCATGCCAGGGGACATTTACAATATCTGGAGACGTTTTTGGTTGTCACAACTAGAAGGTGCTTCTGGCATCTAGGGGACATAGACCAGGGATGCTGCTAAAATTCTACAGTACACAGGATAGCCCACACCACAAAGAATTAGCTGGACAAAATGGCAATAGCACCAAAGTGGAGAAACCCAGGCCTAAAGATTGATTTCTGAGCTTCCAAGGATAAAGTACTGAATTGTCCAGCCTCTCAGTTTATCCATCCATAAAAGATGGCCAATAACACCTGAGCCTACCCACCTTAAAAGAATGTTGTAAGGATAAATTTAAGAGCAAAGAGCCCAGCTCTCAGAAGGGAAAGGGTACTATTACAGCCCGAGGTGTTATTATCAAGCTGTGCAGCCACTTTCACTCTCAGGAAGCCAAATGTTCTACTTGGAAATGATAATTTCCCTCCACTAAATGAACGTTTTACTTCCCAGAGGGAGTAATTTTATTCACCTTTTGCCATCATTGGATTGGACCCATTACAGCTGTTGTTCTTCCCTTATTTGAAATTTCATAACACACATAACCATAGAACCTCTCCTGGAGGAATGTACAGCCACTGCAGTAACACACCACACACATGTGCCCACGTGTAAACAATCTGCTAACCCATGGGCCGTGAGTATTTACCAATAATGTCTTCCTATCCAAATGTGTTTCAATGGGACTATTCGGTAGAGAAGAAAAAATAATGTTCTTATGAGTTGTAAGAGTTCACACCAGCCACTCTCCCAAATTCCAATGTGAGTTAACAGATAAATTGTAAAGCACAATTCTGATTTTCTGTTCATAAAGTGAATGCTTTGGAGACTAATTAGAATGGCAGGAGGTGGTGGGGAGGTAAAGGAATAAGAAAAAGTTCAAACAGGAAAAATAAAGAAGAGAATCCTAGGGAACCACAAATACGCTAGACCAATACTCTCAGATGCCTTAAATGTGTAATTAATCAATAGTTTATGCATGAAGATTGCACTGCTTGCATGAAATCAGAATGGAGCTACATTACAGCAATTAGAAGGAGCTAATGTCAGTGCATGAGCCCCCAGATGTTTAGATCAATCGTTTTCTAACAAAATCTGTGTTCACAAAATAATCCCAGGATAGGAAGTACTGACTGGGGAAAGATTTACCTAAAGCGAGTATTGTGTCAGTGTCCTGCTTTTTTCTCCCCCTTTGTCTGACAGCAGATTAGCAGTGCTGCCACAGGCATGCTGTGCAGGATGTTGAAGGTGAAAGCTGAGAAGAAGAGGGCTGCTGAGAACTATAGAACATGAAGCAACTTGCCAAGGTCTATCAGTGCCTGTACAGGGGTATGATGGGTATGAGAACCCTCATGGGTATGAGAACCTCTTCCTATGGCTTCCTCTGACCAGAAGAGGTAGAGTAGGCAGGCAATGGTAATGATGACAGCAAGCACTATGGAAAGCATTGGGTGCTCTGGGGTCAAGGAAAAGGTCGTAGCTTTCCACTTTCCAGTGTTGGCACTGTATCTGTTTAGATGTTATGAGGACAGGCCACCACGATGCAATGGAAATGGAAGGGGACAGGGCTACAAGGGCCAATACCTGGACTCCAATTTCATCCTGCACCAGCTATCTGACCTAGACGTGATACCTGAGTCTCAATTTCCTCCTCTGTAAAATGAGGCTAATAATCCTTATAGGACAAGACTATGGCAAAGATTAAAAGAATTTATGAATAGAAAAGCTCATCATGCTTCACATATAGTTGTCACTCAGTGGATGCTTACTATTCATTTTTAAGAAAACCTTTATTTTTCCTATTCAGGATTGCCAATGGTCCTCTGAAATCTTATGTCAAACGTACTCCTTTGCTAAAACTATTCTTCACTGGCCATGCAGCACTCAGAGCTCTCATCTACATTCTGTCATTTGCATGTGTTCCATCCCTGCCACAGCAATGCTGACATCCTGTTGACTGTAACTGCCCTTTACCTGTGTTGGAATTGTAACAGGAGGACCTAAATGAATTGCTGTCAACGGGGCCAATTTTTTTTTAATGTTTATTTATTTTTGAGAGAGAGAGACAGAGACAGAGCATGAGTGGGTGAGGGGCAGAGAGAGAAGAAGACACGGAATCTGAAGCACGCTTCACCCTCTGAGCTGTCAGCACAGAACGACACAGGGCTCAAACTCATGGACGGTGAGATCATGACCTGAGCCGAAGTCAGACCCTTAACCGACGGAGCCATTCAGGCACCCCTAGGGTCAACTTTAACATATAAAAGTTATACATTACATGGCTTGGTTCAGGAAAAAATCAGACAGAACTGGTTCCATTGCATCATAGACCTCTCTCATGTGAGCTGAATAGAGAACTCAGGCCATGTTGGAGTAAGGTTAGAATGAAGAGAAAGTAAAGAAATTATAAGGATTCTGCCAATTTAGATTCCCCTCCCCCTGATCTATGAATAGCATGTGTTCCTACCATACCTCCTTCCCTCTTCCTTTTGTTGTAATTAGTGTTTTAAAAATCCACGGTGCCTTTCAGGTACATCACACTGAACACCGATTCAATTACAGTAAATTCACTAATTAATGGTGTTTAATTTTGCATCAACTCATGCACTTGATGTGCAAAGTCAAGTAAATAAATATACAATCCAAAAGAAAGGGAACATTTATTATTTTGCCAATCGAGTAAGACTTACTACTTCTGTCAAATAAATTAAGCTAAGTTACCCAGCAAATTCGAAAACTAACTTGCTGAACACATGATACTGAGTCCCCGATTTGTCAGTGTAGCCATTTAACATCAGTCAGAATGAGCTGAGGAGGGGCGCCTGGGTGGTGCAGTCGGTTAAGCGTCCGACTTCAGCCAGGTCACGATCTCGCGGTCCGTGAGTTCGAGCCCCGCGTCAGGCTCTGGGCTGATGGCTCAGAGCCTGGAGCCTGCTTCCAATTCTGTGTCTCCCTCTCTCTCTGCCCCTCCCCCGTTCATGCTCTGTCTCTCTCTGTCTCAAAAATGAATAAAACACTAAAAAAAAAAATTAAAAAAAAAAAAAAAAAAAAGAATGAGCTGAGGAGCCTTTTTTCCGGCCCCACTATCCTACCTTTTTTTATTTCATGTCATTAGTAATTAGACTCACTTTTTTATTCACTTTAGGAATAACATTTAAACATTCCACCCAGCAGTGACCGTACTACCATCTCCTAGATGTTGACAACTAAATGTTGTTGTTACTAACTGATTCCATTCTGTATTTGGACCAAAACCTTTAAAAAATATGTAAAATAACAGACTTTCAGTCTTACATGTGAGCTATGCTCAGCTGTTTTCATGGAGTCTTAACTTTTTCTGGAGCTTCCCTGTGTCTTCTTCCTTCCCCTGTGTTTAGCTGTAGAACTACATAGAAATGAACCAAAAAGCAGCTGCATAATTAACAGCAATTAACCCTGAATGGAATTCAACAAAGGCAACACAATACTCAATTCTGCCCCCTATTCCCAACAATCCAATCAGAATTCTAATTCTGTAATGCCAAGAGATGGTAAAACAGGGACTATCTTCAGAACTGACATAGAGAATGTTAACAAAGCAAACTTAGATTTGATTCAAGGCTTAAGGCTGGTTATTATTTTGAAAATGCTCGATCCGTTGTTAATAAAAGCAATGCTTCAGTGACTTTCCTAGATCAGCTTCCAGTAACAGGATTAAAAGTCAAGATTGTAAGGTTATAAAGAATAGTTTTTTGGTTTTTTTTTAATCTGTCCACCATGCCACGTTGATCATAAATGACCAAGTCATCTGAGACTAATGCTGGACAATAGACAATCAGTGCCAGGCAGGCCCTGATAATATCAGGCAGCACTTAGAGCTCACCTGGCTGCCTCCCCCTGCCCCCCAAAGATAACAGCAGTCATATGTTGTCCAGCTGCCCCCTCCAGTTTCTACTCTCACACTCACCACCAAAAGACTGAGTGAGGGTGTTAGAAAAGCTCCCATCCAATCAGCAGAGGCCAGACCAGATGGCCAGATGGCGAGTTTTGCTGCAGGGAAAGCTAATGGCCTCATGTGATAGTGAGATCATCCTCCAGTCTTTAGGGAAAGGAGACGGTGCTATTGAATTAACTTTGCAAAGGATCCTCCTTCAGCTTAATCAACATTTGTGGAAAAAGGAATTAGATTGTACTGTCTGTGGATGTGGCTAGCCACCTCTCATAGTCAGACATTGCTGCTCCTGATTACCATGGAAAGTGGACTTTATTTGTACAGCCAGCTCAGGTCTGAGAATATATTTATCAGCAATGATGATGGTTCACCTCCAACTCTTAGCATGTTTGCTTGGGGAAAGAAAAACAGGTAAACCCCCCCAAAAATTAAAATATGAAATTGCCTCCTAAGTGCAGATTCAGATTAACAGCTGCAAGACAAATAAAGTTGTTTTATTGTTGACCTTTAAATGCTTGGTTGTTGAAATCTGTGGAGTCTGTTGAAATTTTTGAAATGTGTTGAGTTTGCTTTTCTCCTCATCAAAGAACATCTTTTCAAAGTCTGAGATTGTTTAGCTTAGTTGGTTAGAACACAATATTAATATCAGTCCTATGGAGTAACTGCCTTTGTTCTATTCCAGGGCCATGAATTTCATCCCTGTATCTAGCCAGGAAAGTCCCATTGCTGTTCATACATAGTATGGATCAAACAGCTCAAAACTGTAGTTACCTCTAGGGAGGAAAAAAAAAAAAAGACAATGCTAAATAACTGCTCTGCCATAAACAGCAGCTTTGGGGTTTGTGTGGGTAAAGCATCTTAACCATACTAAATAAAAAGCACTGAATCCATTTGAGATTCAAAAAGATTGCTTTTAAATTGTCGTTAAGTGAATTCTGATTTTCAAGTGAAAATACCCACACACGGTAAGCATTTAATAAATAAGTATGTGCTGAATAAATGAGTAAAAGAATTTACCAACTTAGTTCAAAATCATGGGGAAAAAATAAAGAAGGCAGGTTTTGTTTAAATGTACCTGTCATATAAATATCACACAATTGAAGGATATGGTATTAAATCTAGGTATTTGAAACTATTTTAAGGGCATTTAGTCTTACAGAGAAGTATAATAGTCTTTTCTAAAACAGGATTTATCCCCTTGTAAAGCAGTATAATCAATTTTTGCTAACAGACATTTTAGTAATCAAAATCTGAATCAAAAACACATTTTTATTTTCTCTTTCCAGTAGTTCATCTTTACAAATCACATCCAAGGAAGCAGTAGAGACCATAACCCCAGACCGCATGGGGACCCAGTGAGCAGCACTCAGCCCATCACCTCTACCATTATCCATCTTTCCTTCAGCTTCGTCCTACTCTGCCTTCCTACGCCTTCTTTAAATAAATGCAGGCAAATGAACACTCATTCTTGACACAGGTTGAAAAAACTTACAGAACTTACTAGAATGAGAATTTAGAAAACTCCAAATCCCAGAAAGTATGAATTGTGTTAAACAGCTAAATGCCTTTTAATAAGATGAGAGGGATTTGTTTTTCCTTCAGTAAAATTCAAGGTACCTAATTTCTTCCCAGTCTCTGCAGCTTACAATGATAAATATTAGCAAGATATATATAAGCAAATATGCAAGCAGGAAATTCACCAAGAATTCAAAACTAATACTGAAACACAGCTAACATTTTAGTTATCTATTAAAAATCAAATGGAAATAGAGAATACTTTTCTCATGTATTTTTATTCAAAAGACAAAATTCTCAAAAGCCTACTATTCCTTCCTTAAAATCTAAATTAGTACAAATTATAAGACAAAGGCTAGTGTAAGTTATGATATTGTTGGAATCAAATTGTTCACTTCAGGATCTTATTTCAGATAAAAGCATATATACTGTAACATCTATCTAATTTCTCTGAACAGATGTATTTCTGATAGTTTATATATACTCATTACTTAGTCATATTTACTTATTACCTTTCATTACAATTGAAGGTATATGGAAAACAGAAGTGTAGCCTCACATCATCATTGTCATCTTTGTCATCATAGGCATCACTTACTGTCATCATCGTCATAAAAGCCAAAATTAATTGAACATTCTTTAGGCATCAAGTACTATACTTATAAAATTTTTAATGTAACTGACCCAGAGTCACAGATCTTGCTAGTACAGAGCTGGAATTTAATTCAAGTCCATCATGCTCCAAAACCCACTTTATGCTGATAATCAAAACATACAGCATACTTTAAAACGCAAGAGAATATATTATGCAAGAAAGTATTAAAATGCAAAGAGAAATATATTCCTTACATAAGACAGTAATAAAATAAAGTAACAAAGCCAACAATTCAATGGGAATGTAACTGGTTGTTCCAATTCATGTGTATACTAAAGTTGGACACACATAAAACTGAAAGCAATTTCTGTCATTTATTTTTAAATAAATAAAATCCATTCCCCATTAAGAGTTGATAATATTCAAATAGTCTTTGCTGGTCATCCTTTGAATTCAAAAGTACTCAAAATAACTAATTGGGGCTCCTAATTGTTGGCGGTAGACTTGTTGGGTTACTACTTCTCTTCCCTAATCCCTGGATATACCACATAGCTAAAAGAAAAGCACTGAAGATCTGAAAAAAAATCAAAGATCCTGAGGTATACCTGGGGAGACAGAAGGTTGTTGTGAAACCTCATGGAGAGGAAAACAAAGTCTGGAGCAGATGGGGGCTGGATGTCACAGGAGAGGGTTAGATACAATGACAGAAAACAAACTGAGCAATCTAAACTGTAAATATAACACAAATATAAAAAACATAAAATGAGGATAAACGCATTATAAAAGATTTAAGGAAGAATAGGATCAGTCTGTAGTAGCAGGAAACAGTTATAAAAACAGAACAAAGTGGAATTACAGGTAGGAAAATAATTATCTATAGGAGAGGGAAGAAGTAGGTTGAAGTGATTATGAATAGCAGGTGGACCTAAATATACTTTGTTATACCCATTTGGTTTTGACATGATGTACACAATCATACAAAAAAAACTAATCAAAAAGCAACCTAAAAGTTTTAAGGCAAAATTACACAAAGAAATTTGATTTTACATCCTAAGAGCAATATATCATAAAGACAAAAAAGAACTGAAAAAATTTTCAATAATCATAAATTAGGTGGTAGTATTGAGACTTGAATCTATAACCGTTGTAGTAGTATGTTATTTATATAGAGATACTGGAATTAGAAGCATGGGAAAAGGAGAAAATCAATGTAAATGGATGAGCTTAAGTAGAAACCCTTTAGTCTTGAATTCGAGTTAGAAATATCAATATGAATTCATAATGTATTTATTCTAAAAATATATGTATTATTTAGGTACAATAAAGACCAACCCAGAAGCAACAAACTCCCTTGGCGCCCATTTGTGGTCTCTAAATACCATCTTTCACTAGAAGAAACTACAGCTTCTCAAAGAAATACATGATTTGAGATCTGAACTAGGTAATAAAGCTGAAATATTTTATTATATCAGTCACTAAACAAGGAAATTACCAAAGACTTCTGAGAGTGAGCCAAAAGCACTTAGTAGCCAATCGAAAGGCTCCCACTGGCCAAATATGGAGCAATAAGAACTTCAAGAAAAACTGCAATGCATTTAAAGACATCAAATATATTTAAATGCATTTGCATATAATGCATAACATAATGATACTTAGAAAAAAAAAAAGCAAAATGAAAATAACCTCACTCGTCACTTTGGGAAGATGCCAGGTTTTGAAATCATTACTTAGAAAATTGGTAAATGGGGGCGCCTGGGTGGCTCAGATGGTTAAACATCCGACTTTGGCTCAGGTCACCATCTCGCACTTCTTGGGTTCGAGCCCTATGTCAGGCTCTGTGATGACAGCTCAGAGCCTGGAAGTCTGCTTCAGATTCTGTGTCTCCCTCTTTCTCTCTGCCTCTCCCCAACTTGTGTGCTCTTGCTCACTTGCTCTCTCTCTCTCTCTCTTTCTCTCAAAAATAAACATTAAAAATTTTAAAAAAAACTGGTAAATGAATGAAAAGAAATCAAGCAAATATTCTTCCTTTCCAATGTTAATTAACTTTAGGGTAAACTGAAGAATTGAGGGAAAGTTTCTCTTTGTAGACAGTTAGTTTCCTAGTGTTACCATAAAAAAAATTATGCAAACTGGGAAGCCTAAAAACATAAAAAACTTACTCTACATAAGTTCTTGAGGCCAGAAAACCAAAGTCAAAATATTGGTAAGGCCATATTCCCTCCAGAGCCAATTTTCCTTTTCTTATGAAAACACCAGTCGTATCAGATTAAGGGCCAATCCTAATGAACTCTCTTTTTTTTTTTTTAAAGAAAGAGAGCACAAGCAGGGGAGGAGCAGAGGGAGGAGAGAGAATCTTAGGCAGGCTCCATGCCCAGCACCAAGCCAATGCAGGGCTTGATCTCACGACTGTGAGATCATGACCTGAGCCAAAATCAAGAGTGGGACACAAACAAATGAACCACCCAGGCACCCCATAATGAACTCATCTTGATTACATATGCAAAGATGCTACTTCCAAATAAGGTCACATTCACAGGTACAGGGATTAGGACTCAACATGTCTTTTGAGGTATACAACTCAATCCAGAACATACACTATTTCAGCTAATAAATGAGAATAAATGAGGAAATAAAATATCATCATTCTGCAGCTCTTAATGAAACAATGAACCTAAACAATGACAATCAATGACTGATATTATCTAAGACCTAAAGAGGCCATTATGGTTCTGGTAGAAGGAGCCAATCATTGAGAAGGTTTGTCCAAAATTCTAAACTAAATATGTTCAAACCTCTATTTCTCACCACTAATTTTTAGCAAATGCAGGCATCATAGAAACAATTTTAAAGAACACCACAGGGATGCAACTAACAAAATTCAGACTGTGGGAAATTATACAAGACAAAAAACTGATTTTTTTTCTGGTAAATAAATTAAGGGAGATCTATAGATTTAAAGAGATTAAAGAGAAAACTCACACAATTGCATATATGCTCCATATTTCAAAACTAATTTTACCAAATAAACTTTATAGTTTATAGTTTATAATATAAAGGAATAAAATATTAAGAGATTATTAAATTATTAACTAAAGGATTAAACTATAAAAGATTAAAGAAATAACTAGTTGTAAATACCAATTTTACATATTGACTGGATATTTAATAATGTTGAGGAATTAATGTCAATTTTTCAGAAAAGATTATGGTCTATGGTTATGCTTAGGAATAAATAATTCAGATCTCTGGTGACACATTCAAAAATATTTATAGATGAAATGTTATGAGGTTATTAGATTACTTCAAAATCATTTAAAGGGAAAGAGAAAAATTAGCAAGTATAAAAATAAGTTAGCCATAAAATGATAATTTTTTAAGCCAGTGATACATTCATGGTGGTCTATTTTCCTATTCTGTCTACATTCATGTATGTTTGATATGTCCCCAAATGAAATATTTTTCAAAAATATATATGTAATATATGAACTATAAATTCAATAATGAGGACAAAAAGCTAATCAATAAAGTCCAAAAACAAATTAATGCCTGAAAGATTAGATTGAGGAACTCTAACAAAGATACTGGGAAGAAAGAAAGTGACACAAACAGAAATGTTGAGACGTGCAAAGGATGAAAGAATTTTCAGCATTTATATAAGAGAAGTCCCAAGAGTGAAGATAAAATGACTGATATTTGAATAAATAATGACTAAGAACTAAAGATGTGAAACACAAAATTTAAAAGAAAAATGGAATACCAGACAGGAGAGATTATTAAACAAATTTTCAAACAATAAAAATATCCATATTAGACACATTATATGAAATGTAACAGTATCAAAAAGGAAGAAAAAATTGAAAAGCTTTTAAAGAAAGATCACTCATAAAAGATAATTATGGATTAAACTTTTTAATAATAACAGTCAATAAGACATTTGAGCAACATGTTAAAGTTTTGAAAGACAATAAATTTCAACATAAAATTTTATATTGCAGTTAAACTATTATTTAAATTTTGTGTCTATAGATTTATCTCAATGTAATCATATAGTATGTGATCTTCACATAAGTGACATTCTTCTTTCAATTAGCAAAATATTTTCAAGGTCCATCCATGCCTTAGTATAGTTCAGTATTTTATTTCTTTTTATGGCCAAATAATGTTCTACTGTATAGATTCACCACATTGTGTTTATCTGTTCATTGGTTGACGGACATTGGGTTGGTTCCACATGTTGGTTATTATAAATAATAAATTTACACTTAATTACATATTTTGATGATGATGATGATGATAAATGCTGCTGTGGACACTTATGTTCAAGTTGTTGTATGGAAATATGCTTCCATTTGGCTTGGATAAATGCCACAGAGTTGAGTTTCTGGATCAAATGGTAACTCTATGTTTAACTTTTTTTTGAGAGAGAGAGAGAGAAAGAAAGAGACAGAGTGTGAGCTGAGGAGGAGCAGAGAAAGAGACAGAATCTGAAGCAGGCTCCTCTGAGCTGTTAGCACAGAGCCTGACACAAGGCTCAAACTCATGAACATGACATGACCTGAGCCGAAATCAGATGGTTAACCCACTGAGTCACCCAGGCACCCCACTATGTTTAATTTTTTGAGGAATTAACATGGTTTTCCAAAGTGACAGCACCATTTTACATTCCCACCAGTCAGGGTGTGAGGGTTTTAATTTCTCCACATCCTGACCATGTCTTTCATATTATCTCTTTTCCATTGTAGCCATCCTAGTGGGTTTGAAGTGTTATCTCACGTAGGTTTTGATTTCCAAATCCCTGATGGTTAATGATATTAAGAATCTTTTCATTTATCTATTTGTCATTTGTATATCTTCTTCAGAGAAATTTCTAAACAAATGTTTTGCCTAAATTTTATGTCATTTGTTTTTTTGATTTTGAGTTCTAACAGTTCTTTAAATATTTGAGAGACAAGTCTCTTATCAGATACAAGATTTGCAAATATTGCCTCCCATTCTATAACTTATCTTTTCATGTCTTGATGCTCTTTGATGCACATTAATGTTAATTTTAATAAACCTCGATTTATCTATTTTTGTGTCATATTGCTTGTAGTTTTGATGTTGTATTTAGAAGCCATTGCCAAATCTAAAGTCACAAAGATTTACACATATAATTTTCTCCTAAGAGTTTTATAATTTTAGTTCTCATGCTTAAGTCTGTAATCCAGTTTTAGTTAATTTTTGTATTCAGGATGAGGCAGGAGTCCAACTTCATTCTTTTGCATGTGGATAGCCATTAATCCCAGGATGATTTGTTGAAAAGACTATTCTTTCTCCTTTGAATTATTTAGGCACCTCTATTGAAAATCAATTGACCTTAAATGTAAAGGACTCTATATTCCACTGATCTTAATGTCTATCCTTATGCCACTACCACACTGTGTTGATTACTGTTGTTTTGCAGTAAGGTTTGAAATTAGTAATGTAAGTCCATCAAATTTGCTCCATTTTTCCAGATCATTTTGCCTCCTCGGATCCTTGAATTTCAAAATGAATTTTAAGATCAGTGTGTTAGTCTCTACAAAGAATAAAGTTGGGATACTGACTGAAATTGCATTGAATCTGTAGATCAATTTAGGGAGTATTTTCAGCTTAAAAGTATCAATCCTCTATAAACATGAGATGTATTTCCATTTACTTAGATGTTCTTTCATTTATTTCAGCAATGTTTTATCACCTTCAGAGTATAAATTTAACATTTCCTCTTTTAAGTTTATCCATAAGTGTTTGTTTTAGATGCTATTTTATTTTTTTAATTTTTCTATTTGAGTGTAGTTGGCACACAATGTTACATTAGCTTTGGGTGTACAACATAGTGATTCAACTTCTCCATATGTTATCTATGCTTACCACAAGTGTGGCTATCATCTGTCACCATACAATACTATTAACTAGCACTGACCATATTCCTTTTGCTGTAAATACCTATTCTCAAACAATTCCAAGAAGAAGAAGAAGAAGAAGAAGAAGAAGAAGAAGAAGAAGAAAGAGGAGGAGGAGGAGGAGAGCTTCCAAATACCTTCTACAAGGCCAGCATTACCCTGACACCAAAACCAAAGACATCACAAAAACAAAACAAAACAAACAAACAAAAAAAAACACTACAGGCCAAAATCTCTGATGAACATAGATGCAAAAGTCCTCAACAAAATATTATCAAGCTGCATTCAACAAAACACTAAAAGAATCATTCACCAAGATCAGGTGGGATTTATTCCAGGGATGCAAGATAGATCAATATTCACAAATCAATCAACGTGATATACTACATCAACAAAATAAAGGATAAAAATCATATGATCATCTCAATACATGCAGAAAAAAGAATTTAACAAAATTCAACATCCATTCATGATAAAAACTCTCAACAAAGTATGTTTAGAAGAAACATAATAAAGGCCATATACACAAAATCCACCGCTAACATCATATTCAATGGCGAAAAACTGAAAGGATTTCCTCTGAGATAAAGAACAAGGTAAGGGTAGGTGTTCATTCTCACAATTTCTATTTTGCATAGTGCTGGAAGTCCTACCCACAGCAATCAAACAAGTGAAAGAAAAAAGAAGCATCCATACTGGTAAAGAAGAAGTTAAACTGTCACTATTTGCAGATGACATGATACTATAAATAAAAAACACTAAAGACTCCATCAAAAATATATCAGAATAAATGAATTCAGTAAGGTTTCACAATACAAAATTAATACCCAGAAGTTGTTAGTGTTTCTGGGGCACCTGGGTGGCTCAGTTGGTTAAGCATCTGAGTTTGGCCCAGGTCATGATCTCGCAGTTCATGAGTTTGAGCCCCATGTCAGGCTCTAGATTAACAGCTCAGACAGAGCCTGGAGCCTGCTTCACATTCTGTGTCTCCCTCTCTTCTCTGCCCCTCACCACTTATGCTCTGTCTCTCTCTCAAAAGTAAACAAACATTAAAACAGATATTTTTAAAGAAAAAAATTATTAGTGTTTCTCTACACTAATAATGAAGTAGCAAAAAAGAAAAATTAAGAAATCCATTTACAATTATACTAAATAGAATAAAATACCTAGCAATAAACTTAACCAAGGAGCTAAAAGGCCTGTACTCTGAAAATTATATGCTATTTTAAGTAAAATTATGTTCTCAATTTCACTTTTGGGATTGTTCATTGTTAGTGTCTAGAAATACAGTTGACTTTTGTATATCGATCTTGAATCCTCTAAACTTGGGGGACTCATTTGTTACTACTAAAAGTTTTAATGAATTCCTTATATTCAGTATCATGCCATCTTTGATTAGAGAAAATTTTACTTCTTCTGTTCTAATTTGAGTGCCTGTCATTTCATTTTGTTGTCTAAAATTTCTCTGCTAAAATCTCTAGAACAATATTGCATAGAGATGGCAGGAGCATACATCTTTGTCTTGCTTCTTATCTTAGGGGTAAGATATTCAGTCTTTTACCATTCTGTATGATCTTAGCTGTGGGTTTTTCACAGATAGTTTTTATCAGGTTAAGGAAATTCTCTTATATTCCTAGCTTGTTGAAATAGTGTTGGATTTTGAGAAATGCTTTTTCTGCATTTAATAAAATTATCAGGTTGTTGTTTTTTTATTCTTTATCTACTGATATGATGCATTACATTCAGATGCTAAACCAACTTTGCTTTCCTGGGATAAATCCCACCTGGTCTTGGTGTATAATTACTTTTCCTATATTCCCAGATTCTTTTGCTGGCATTTTGTTAAGCATTGTTTCATCTATATTCAAAAGAGATATGGATCTACAGTTTTCCTTTTTGTTGTTGCTTTTGACTGTTTTCTTATCAGAACAACTTATATTCTTATACAAAACTTTAGATGCCTTCCCATTAAGATAAGGCAAATACTATACGTCCTCAAATAGCATTACTATTTAACATAACATTCGAGGGCTTAGGCAACTCTTTATTATAATAAAAGGGTGAAAGAATTTTATGAATTAAAAGAAAATAAATTTAACTTTTGTTGTTTGCAGATGTTATCATCATTTATGTAGACACTGAACTATGCCAACTGTTAAAACTAATATGAATGCTCAATAATATTGCAAGCTGCAAATCCAACCTAAAAATGAATACTATTCCTATATACTAGTAATGGCTAACTGGAAAATCTTGTGCAATCTGAAATATCATCCAAAATAGCAACATAAAATTTAAATAATCTAATAATTATGTGACAGTCTTTTAAATCAATCAGGGGAGCCTGGGTGGCTCAGTCGGTTGAGCATCCAGCTTTGGCTCAGGTCATGATCTCGCAGTCTGTGAGTTCGAGCCCCACGTTGGGCTCTGTGCTGACAGCTCAGAGCCTGAAGCCTGCTTCGGATTCTGTGTCCCCTTCTCTCTCTGCCCCTCCCCCACTCATGCTCTGTCTCTCTCTGTCTCAGAAACAAATAAACTTAAAAAAAAAATTAATAAATAAATAAATCAAAACTCTATTAAAACACATGAAATTAGCCTACACTTTGATTTAAAAAGCATATCATCTACAGATACATATCACATATATAGAGAGAATGACTTAACACTTACTAGGTCAATTATCTCAGATTAGTTCACATATTCATTGCAATTTTGATCAGTATTATAGTCAGATCTTTGGAGGAATTTGGCAAACCTATTCTTAAATTTATATGGAAGGATAAATGCTATTAAATAACTAATTCAATTTAGAAAAAGAAAAATACAGAGATGAAACATTTTACCAAATATCAAGGCAGACAATAAATGCCATAATAATAAAAATAATTATCATGCTTACTCAGGAACAAACAAAACAAACAATGGTACAAAATAAAGTTTAGAAATACAATCATAAATTTTACTTCCACATTTAGATATTTTATTTTTAGTTATTTTATTTATTTATTTATTTGAAAGACAGAGAGAGACAGAGCAAGAGAGACAGAAAGAGAGAGAGATGAGGGGGCAGAGGAAGACAGAGAAAGAATCCTAAGTGGGCTTCCTGCTAAGCATGGAGACCATCATTGGGCTAGATTCCACAAGCCTGGGATCATGACGAGTTGAAATCAGGAGTCAGACACTCAAATTACTGAGCCACCAGTTGCCTCCTACATTTAGATCTTTAATCAAACTGGAAGACTTTATTTAGGGTGCCAAGTAGGCATTTAGCTTTATTTCTCTGCATTTATTGAGAAGGTTTGCCCTACACCATCCATCAAACAATCTTTCTCCTACTGGCAACTGTGTCATATATCAGACTTTTACATACACATGGAATATTAACATATAATCAATTTGTAAACAGGAAAAGATGGAAACATTTGTAAGGTAATGACAGCTTTCTGGGGTTTGATATTTTTACTTCAAGGGCTCTATCTCTGTAAAAAGTTTATTAAAATATTCAAGTATGTACAATATGAGCAGAGGAACTGAAAACAGACATTTTTCCAAAGAAGACAGGTATATAAAAGATGCAATATGCAATAGGCGACAGGTATATAAAAGATGGTCAACATCACTAAACATCAGGTAAGTGCAAACTAAAAACATAATGAGTTATCTCCTCACACTTATTAGAATGGTTATCATCAAAAAGACAAGAGAAAACAAGTGTTAGTGAGGATATAGAGAAAAGAGAATAGTTGTGGACCATGGGAAGAACACAAATAGGGCAGCCACTGTGGAAAACAGTATGGAGATTCCTCAAAAACATTAAAACCAGAACTACTATGTGATCCAGCAATTCCACTTCCAGATATATATTTTAAAAATACTAAAATAAGAATTCAGAGATATATCTACATTCTCATGTTCACTGCATTATTTATAATAGACAAGATATAGAAACCACCTAAGCGTCTATCAATGGGTGAATGGAGAAAAAAGATGCAGTGTGTGTGTGTGTGTGTGTGTGTGTGTGTGTGTATAATGAAATACTTTTCAACCATGAGAAAGAAGGAAATCTTGCCATTTGTGACAATATGGATAGATCTTAGAGGCATTATGCTAAATGAAATAAGCCAGACAGAGAAAGACAAACACTGCATGGCATCACTTACATGTGGAACCTTAAAAAAAAAAAAGTGTCAAACTCTTAGAAACAGTGGTTGCCAGGGACTGTGGGGTGGAGGGAATAGAAAGGTTGGTTAAATTTTAGCTATAAGATAAATACAATCTAGGAATCTAATATAAAACATGGTGACTATAATTGATAACACTGTATTATATAATCAAAATTTGCTAAGAAAGTAGAACTTAAATATTCTTAGCAAAAAAAAAAAAAGATAAATATGTGAGGTGATGGATAAGTTAATTAACTAGATGGTGGGACTCCTTTCACAATATATATATCTAGTTACCATATGTACACTTTAAATATCTTACAATTTTATTTGTCAATGATACCTCCATAGAGCTGGAAAAAAAAATTTCAAGCAAGGATAGCATTGGGATCACACACACACACACACACACACACACACACACACACAACAAGTAAAATGAGGTAAAATGATACCAGAAACTGAAAAGATAATATTGTTAGAAGTGGAGGAGAGACACTGAAGTATTCCCCAAATTGAGAAGCCATTTTGAGACCAGTTTTATCCAGGGTAACTAAGTGACAGGAGTGGAGGTTGGTATCAGCTGGAGGACAGTCTATGGCAGCTGCAGTTATTTTCCACAAAGCCCAGACCTTAGTCCACACATTTTATAAAGAGGACATGCATGGTAGTGAGGGCAAGGGTTTCCACATGCACCTCAAAGGACTTGCATGCACCTAATAGATGGCTTATCTTTAATTAGATCCTGTGGCACCACCTGTGCATCAGGAAGGGGCAACACTACGTTATCTTTAACAGATTCATGGGAGGCCAGAGCAAGCCTTCTTTGTCCCATCCTCAGCAGGCATTTCTAAGGTACACATACTAATCTTCAAGGACCCTGGAACACGGAGCCCCAAGAGAGGTGACCAAGCAAACATGAACAAGATTGAGGGCCAGAGGTGGAGTCAGTATTGTTACAACCCTACGATTGTCAAGAGAGTACTTCCAATTCATTTATTCAAAGTTCTTGTTAAGGAAAACTATATATAAGCCTTTTAGGATTTGATTTTTTAAAAAGATCTTGAATTAGATACAAGTGAAAGTAATGTCTTTTATTGAAACACCTAACCTCTAACATCTACCACAAGAGAAGAAAATCTGTTCTTGCATTCAGTAGCATGTATCAAGTATATTAGCTGAATCACTATATTCTATTCCTGAAACCATCATTATACTGTATGTTAACTAACTTGGCTTTAAATAAAATTTAAAAAATTAAAAATTAAAAAAAGAAAAAAAATGTCCTAGCTTTAATTGATTCAGCTCTAAAATACCAGAGTATCACATCACAAGATGGTGCAAGGAAAGGAAGTTACAGAGGAATAGTGTCAATATAAAACAATCGATAAGCATGGAGGACTAGATTTCAGGAGAGATCCAAAATAGCATCCAAACTGTACGGTGAACTCAAATTCAATATCTGCAGGGGTCTATAATCCAATATAGTGGGTGGGAGGCAGAGGAAATTTTCAAGAAATGGCAACATTTAGAGCTGAGCAAGTGACAATAGGACCCAGAAACCACAGAAAATGAAGAAATGAAGGTAAACCATACCAACTGTATTTCAGTGAAAGGTTTATCTATCCAGATATTTTATTCTACCTGAACAAACACATAGAATAACCTTGAAATGTGCATTAGTTCAAGTCACATGTTTCTAAATATATATGACATAAAGGTGACCAATAGCCAAACGATAGATTGAAACTTCACTGTTGGTTATGGACATCTTGGTGCTATGGGAAAAGATAATTGTGACTGTCTTACACATACTGCGTTGTACTCAAATAATCTGTAAGTGCCTCCTCCAAATATAAAAAAAAACAGTCCACCTAGGAAAGAATAAAAGTGGTGTACCATCTACTTTTGGAAATTCATTTTCAATTATTTTATAGTGTCTTTGTGCTGTAACATTTTTTATATTAATTCTGAATGAAATCAGAGTGAACAACAGGACTGTTTTAAAAAAATAAATGTACAACGTACCAAAGGTGATTCTCATGTAATTGACTTTGACTTTCTAGGGAGGAAATATTTCACTCATTTAAAAATTCTGATTTGAGCTCCATTTCCAACTCAACGGGAAGATCACAATTTGGAAATGACAAGACCACCCATCAGAAAACCTCCCTTTGAATACTTGTTCCACAGGCTCCTGCTCATTGAGTTAGAAAAAGGAAGCCTAGGAGTACAATGACCTTAACTTCTAGAGAAGGGGGTTCTGAAGCCTTTGAGCACATACTAAGTTGTCAGTTCGCTGAATCATAAGTGAATCTATATCTCCGTATCTTTGCAATAGACTTATTTAATATTGTAAAAAGAGGAATCTTGGAAAACATTTTGGGAATGAGATAGAAAGAAGGACTACTATCTACCTGCTTTAAAAAGGGGGTTCTGGGGGCACCTGGGTGGCTCAGTCGGTTGAGCATCTGACTCCGGCTCAGGTCAGGATCTGCGCAGTTTGTGAGTTCGAGCCCTACATCAGGCTTACTGCTGTCTGCTGTACTTGCCTGTCAGTACAGAGTCTATTTCTGATCCTCTGTCCTCCTCTGTCTGCCCCTCCCCTGGTTGTGCTCGCCCCCAAAATAAATTAAAAAATTTTAAAAAGGGGGAGGTTTGATAAGAAGATCAATACAGATTTAGAAAACTATTAAAACTTCAGCTACAAAGGAAATGAAAAACGTGAATTGTCTGTATTCCTGCCATCTCCTCATCCATCCATCTTATAATAGCCTTATTGCAACTAGACATAGGGTGATGAATGCAGAAATGTCAGACAGAAAGGAACATATAAAGATAAAAGACTAAAGGGGGAGGAAAAAAACCCACACAACAAAGAAGTGACTGCATGTTGCTTTTGTCATCATTTTGTTTCCAAAAGCTGCCTGGGTACGAGTTAAAAGCCAGAATTCCATAAAGACAGAAGCAATCCACAAAAGAACCCTAATGTGTCTGAAAAAAAAATTATAATACAGAAAAAAAAATGGATAAAGCTACCACCAACAGGTTCTCTCTCTGTCCCTTTAAAGTAAAGCTCTAAGCTCACACACTGAAAGCTTTTATTTAAGGATCTCAAAGCACTTTACCAGCAAGTAATTATCCTAGCATTTCCTACTAACAGTTGAAAACTTGGAAATCTTGAGACTCAAGTTCAGTAGTGTCTTCAAGTCCTATAATGCAGAAATATAGAGTATAAGTTACTTACTTGAGCACCATAACCATCAATAAAAAACCTATTGTTGCTTTGCTTCCCTCTGCTTTAACCATTCTTTTCTTCCAAAAAATTGCTCATTGCAATCTGCCAGAGATTGCAGGGGGGGGGGGGGGGGGGACTCACCTCCTAAAGAGTCTTTTCTCTGCCAAGACATTAACCTTACACACCAAATATGTATCATCTGTTATACTATAGATTTTAGTTGAACCAAATTGCACAGAGAAGAATTTCTCACCGCTAAAAAAAAAAAAAAAAAAAAAAAAAATCCTAAAGCTCATTAGCAATGTTTGTAAGGACTCTGCTCCTTCCAAATTTTCATTGATCCATAATACAAATATTTAAATAGATTTTCTTTTCCGATTTTACTCCTCCTAATTACACAAGAATTATCTTATGTAAATAATAATAATAATAATAATAATAACACTGTTCCATTTTTTCCCCAAGTGGTACAACATATCCTCTTAAAGGGAAATTTTTTTAGGAAAAATTCATCGATTTGTAATATTAATAGAGAGTCTTCCACAAGAGACTGAATATCATTAGTTGAAGTAAAAGTCCAATAGTAAGGGGATACATCTCTGCACAACAGAAATAGAAGTCTCTGGAGCTTCTGGAGAATATCTAGGACTGAAGTGTAAGAAGGGAAAAGGGAGAGAAAAGAAGGGGGAAAGAAACCAAGCTGGGGACAACAGTCTGTGGATTATGAATTGTTACTCATTCCTAAAATCTCACTCCTCAAAATAACTTCACCAAAGTCAATTTGATTGTCCACTCTAGAAAGTAAATGAAGGCACTTGTCATTGATCCCCTCCACTGCACCAAACCCATCAGATGAAGAATCAGAATGAAGATGAAGCATGGTTGGGGCAGTGGGGAGAGAAGAATGGAATTAAAACTGAAACTGAATTGAGGTTGTTGCTTTTCATTGATAGGAAAAAATAAATACAACTATGGATCTTAATTATAGTGGTAATGAATAGACAATAAAAAGAGAATGCACTCTTTCCTCCCAAGGATCCAGGAAATAAAAACAAATCTGAACAAAGGAAATTTTATCTCCAATCAAAAGTGGGAAAGAAATAAAGCACGGTAAGTATGAATACAAAATAAAGTGTTAGAAATAAGTCCTGACTTACATTAATTATAATAAGTAGAGTTAAGCTCAATTTTTTTTTTCATTTTTTTAATGTTTACTTATTTTTGAGAGACAGAGAGAGAGAGAGAGAGAAACAAAGAAAGAAAGTGTGAGCAGGAAGGGTCAGAGAGAGTGAGGGAGACACAGAATCTGAAACAGGCTCCAGGCCCTGAGCTGTCAGCACAGAGCCCAATACATGGCTAGAACGCAGGAACCGTGAGATCACAACCTGAGTTGATGTCGGATGGTTAACCGACTGAGCTATCCAGGTGCCCTGAGTTAAACTCACTTTTTACGAAATAAAAACTTTCAAAATAAATTTTTTACAAATAAATCCAACAATGTTATTCTAGAAGTCTCAATAACAAAGAAATAGATGTAAAAAGATGCAAAACAAATGGATGAAAATATATGTTAAGCAACATATACCAGCCAAAATATAATTTAAGGTAAAAAACTCCATAAAAGATAAAGATGAACATTTCACCCTGGAAAAAGAAACAACATGCTAATAACTTAATAATCATAAATACAGACACTCAATAATAGAGCCTCAAAACATGCAAAGCAAAAACTTAAATACCAGGAATAAATTAATCTTTAGTTTCAGTAGAAATTCAAACACATTCATCTAGAAACTAACAGATTGGGATGCCTGGGTGGCTCAGTCGGTTAAGTGTCCCAACTTCGGCTCAGGTCATGATCTCGAGGTCTGTGAGTTTGAGCCCCACGTCAGGCTCTGTGCTGACAGCTCAGAGCCTGGAGCCTGCTTCAGATTCTGTGTCTCCCTCTCTCTCTGACCCTCCCCCATTCATGCTCTGTATCTCTCTGTCTCAAAAATAAATAAACATTAAAAAGTTTTAAAAAAATAAAATAAAATAAAAACCAACAGATCAAGCAAAGAAAAAAAAAAGATTAGAAACATATCTTTATGATTTTTTATTGAAGTATAGTTGACACAATGTTACATTAGCTTTAGGTGTTAGAATTATATTTTCAACTTTGGCCTAATGAATATATCAAAAAAAGTAGGTCCAGTAAACATAGAATGTACATTCTTTTCACATACACAGAATATACTAAAAAATCCATCATGAATCAGGTTAAAAAGCAATCTGATGAGGTAAGCATTACCTAATACTAAAACAAGACAGAAAAGAAATCTATAGACCAGTATCTCTCATAAAGAGAGATGCAAAAATTACCAACAAAATATTAGCAAATTGAGTCCAACATGTATAAAAAGAATCATGCATCATGATCAAGTGGGATTTGTCTCAGGTATACAAGCCTGGTTCAATATTCAAAATTTAATTACTATCATCCATTACATCAATAGGCTAAAAAAGAAATGTCACCATATAAATAGATGTAAAAAAAGCATTTAACAAAATCCAATACCCACTCATGATAAAAACTTCCATGATATGAACTAGGAATAGAGGGGAAATCCTCAATTTGATAAAGAAAATCTACAAAAACCTATAGCTAACATCATACTTAGTGGTGAGAAAATCAGAGCTTTCCCGCTAGATAAAGAACAAGGCAAAAAATGTCCTCTCTCATCAACCCTTTACAACACCATACTGAAAGTTCTGACTAATGCAACAAAATAACAAAAGGAAATAAAAGATATACAACTTGGCAAAGAAGAAATAAAACCAGCATTGTTTTCTGCAACTATCACTACAGATGACATGATAATATATGTAGAAAATGTGAAGAGATCAACAAGAAACTATTGGAACTAATAAGCGATTATAGCAAGAAGTGAAGGATACAACATTAATATACAAAAGTTAGTTACTTTCCTATTTGCCAGCAATGACCAACGGAATTTGAAATTAAAAACACAAGGGGCTCCTGGGTGGCTCAGGCGGTTAAGTGCCAACTTTGGCTCAGGTCATGATCTCGAGGTTCATGAGTTCAAGCCCCACATTAGACTCTGTGCTGACAGTTCAGAGCCTGGAGCCTGCTTCAGACCCTGTGTCTCCCTCTCTCTCTCTCTGCCCCTCCCCCATTCTCTCTCTCTCTCTCTCTCTCTCTCAAAAATAAAATAAACTTTAAAAAAAATTAAAAACACAATACCATTTACATTAGTACCCACAAAAATACTTAGGTATAAATCTAACCAAATATGTACAGTATCTGAGGGCAACTACAAAACTGACAAACAAAATCAAAGAATTAAATACATGGAGAGCTATTCCATGTTCACAAATAGGAAGACTCAATATTATCAAGACATCAGTTCTCTTCAACTTCATCTTGGGATTCAATGAAATCCCAATCAAACTCTCAGCAAGCTATTTTGTGAATATTGACAAGCTAAGTCTAAAGTTTATACGGAGAGGCAAAAACCCAGAATAGTCAACACAGTGTTGAAGGAGAAAAAGAGGACTGAGGCTACCTGACATCAGCATTTACTATAAACCTACAGTAATTAAGAGAGTGTGGTTTTGGTGCAAGAACAAACAGATCAGTGGAACAGAAAAGAATACTGAGAAATAGACACACATAAATGCAGTCAACTGATCTTTGACAAAGGAGCAAAAGAAATATAATGGGAAAAAAAATTGGCTTTTAAATAAATGATGCAGGAACAACTAGACATGAACATTAATAAAAAAATGAATCTAGACACAGACACTACACTCTTCGTAAAAATTAATTCAAAAACAGATCATAGGCCTAAATGTAAAAATAAAAAAACTATAAAACTCTTAAAAGACAAATAGGAGAAACTTAGATGTCCATGCATAATCCATGAAAGAAATCACTGATTGGCTGGACTTCATTAAAATTAAAAACTTCTGCTCTTTGAAAGACACTGTAAAAAGAATGAAAAGACAAGCCATGGACTGGCAGAAAATATTTGCAAAGAGCACATCTGACAAAGGACTGTTACCCAAAACATATAAAGACCTTGTAAAACTCAACAAGAAAACAAATAACCCAATTAAAAATGAGCCAAAGACCTTAACATATACCCCACCAAAGAAGATAGACAGATAACAATGAGTACGTGAAAAGGACAACCACATCACATGTCAACAGGGAAACCCAAATCAAAACAAGAAACAGCCAAAATCTGGAATATTGACCAACCCTAAAAGTTGGTGAAGAAACAGAATATCAGACACTCTCATTCATTGCTGGTGGGAGTTACAAAATGGCACAATTTGGAGGACAGGTTGTTTCTAACAAAACTAAATAACTTTTACCATGATATGGCAGTTGTGTTCCTTGCAGTCACTGAAAATTTTGAAAAGTTATATCCGCACAAAAACCTGCTCATTGATGGTTGCAGCCACTTATTCATAACTGCCAAAACTCAGAAGCAACCAAGATGTCCTTTAGTGAATGGATAAACTATGGTGCATCCACACAGTGGAATACTACTCAGCACTAAAGGGAAATGAGCTCTCCTTTGAAGAACACATGGAGGAATTAATAAGTGAAAAAACAATCTGAACAGGCTACATACTGTCTGAATCCAATTATATGACATTTCTGGAAAAGGCAAAACTATGGACACCGCAAAAAGGTTATTACCTGCCAGGAGTTAAGGGGTGAAGGGAAGACTAGGCACAGCATAATTTTCAAGGTAGTGAAACCATTCTCTATGATACTACATAGATACATGCCATGGCACATTTGTCCACACCCATGGAAGGTACAACACCAAGAGTGTACCCTAATGTAAACTATGGACCTTAGTTGATAATAACGTGTCAAAGTAGGTTCATCAGTTCTAACAAACGTTCCACTGCAGTGAATCATAGAGGCCCAATCCTCCAAATGCCAATGTCCAAGCCTGCATGCAGAAACGTGATGTTCAATGCCATCCTGAAATCATCAAATAAGGTGTGTCAGGCCAGCAGAGGACCAGAATGGCAGCTTACCTGATAACACCCGGGCTCTGGAAGCTTCGGCCACCTTCCAAGGCCAGTCAGCATTCTCCTCTTTCTCGTCTTCGTGCAGCCCTGTGTATGGTCCCCTCCAAACCCCACTTGCTCTACATCCACACAAACCACAGGCAATGGAGGCAGGTTGGGCTGAGGTCTGGTCCCGGTGAGTGGAGCGTGAGGTTTCCCTGGGAGGCAAACAGGATGTAGTTGGAGCCAGCGGGGTCTGCATTGTGGCTCTGGGTGTGTGAGGGGCAGTAAGTGTGATTCCAGATGGAAGGGCAAGGAGAGGAAAAGCTGAAATGAGCAGAGCAACAGAGGCAGCTGAGAGAACGGCAGGAGAGGGCCCCAGCCACTGCTGCTGACACCACTCTTCCCAGAGGAAGCCTAATCTCACGGGATCTCAGAAGATCTGTGGGGACTGGATAAGAAACACCTGAGTGCCACAGGTGCCAGAGGTCTCGCATCACAGACTCATAGTTGAGGAGTCCGACACATGGCACCTATCAAGCAAACCCCAGTCCTCATGGACACCTCCCCAAATGCCCTAATCAGAGTCACGATGCGGTGGTGTCTCGCCCCACGGGCCCAGTCAAGCGTAAGGGACCAAGCTCTAGCCCAAAAGCAGTTCAGGGGCAGGACTACCAGAAATCGGAATGGGGGAGTGAACTGCTCATACTTGCAGCGCAAGCCTCTCACCTTCCAGAGACCAAAAGCACCGGGATGGTAACCCAGGCTGCTGGCACTGAACCCTGGGTCCCCAATCCCATGTCTGCTAAGGTCCAAGGCCACAGAAACCTGAATGCACAGTGCCAATCTGAAGTCGGGAACGTCAGGCCAGCAAAGGTCCTGAATGGGAGCTCATCTGGTAATACCCGGTACTGTCACGGCTTTGGCCGCCTACCTCAATCTCCAAAGCTCCTCCTCCTTCTCCTCTTCCTGCAGACCTGAGAATGGTGCCTTCCAAACGGGACCTGCCCCTACCACAGACTGTGTCACCCTCGCTTGTTAAGGCCTCCAATAGCTACTACAGTTTAAAACAATTAGAAATCAAAAGGATAGCAAAAGAAAATGAAATACCATATAATTGAAAACCCATTATCCTACATCCCAAAATCAATGGGTCAGAGTAAATAGCTCATATTATGAAACACTTAAAGTACCATGAAAGGACTGCACACCATAATTTTGAAAGCAAAGTTACATATATAAAGTAAAATGTAGATGAAAACATCTAACAGGGAATAAAATGTCTAAAATTAGTTGAGCATTCAACTCAAAAATTAGAAAATAAGCAATGGAAGATTTTTTGCAATAATACTTTTTAAAACTATGTAAGAAACCAATAATTAAGATAAGAGCAAAAATCAATGAAATGGAAAAAGAAGAGAAAGGATTAACAAAACTAAATCTATTTTTAAAAGGCAACTAATAAGGCAATTCTCTAGTAAGATTCATGAAGAAAAAAGAAAACACTGATAAATAAGCAAGATTCAGAATGAAAGAGGGAAACTCACTGCTTATAAAGCAGAGATTTTTTTTATTATTATTATTATCAATCTTTTGATTGCCAAGATTGGCCAGGAAATATTTCCTAAGAAAAAGGACTAGACAAGGTAAGTAACCATTAAAAGTAATAGGATGATTGGGGCACCTAGGTGGCTCAGTCGGTTAAGTGTCTGACTTTGGTTCAGGTCATGATCTCATGGTTTGTGAGTTCAAGCCCTCCGTCATGCTGTGTGCTGACAGCTCAGAGCCTGGACCCTGCTTCAGATTCTGTGTCTCTTTCTCTCTGTTCCTCTCCTGCTTGCACTCTGTCTCTCTCTCTCTCTCAAAAATAAAGACTAAAAAAATTTGTTTTAAAAAAAGGTAATAGGATGATAGATGAAAACATCTCTTCGAAAGTCTCCACCCAGATAGTTTATCCAGGCAGTTTTTACTAACCATTCAAGGAACACATAATAACCTACAGCTTCTATAATTTTTTTCTAGAGTACAGAAATAGAGACAAAGTGGCCTCTAATTTTTATAAGACCAGTATAACATATATGACAAAATTAGACATTTAAAAAATTAACGTTTTAAATAATTTCCATTTGTGAATATATTTACAAAACTTCTATGTAAGGATTACCTAAATGAGTCCAACAGTATTTTGTAGACACTATAAGTTCTATTGTTTTTATAAATTATACTAATTTTACAAATTTAAAGATGCTCCAAAATTAGGTAACTTATTAGTTACAGTAAATGATTAAAGGGGAATAATATGTCATTTCAAATAATGTAAAAATGAAAATATTCAATAAAATGTAACGTTTACTTATTTGTTAAAAACTCTTATCGGGGCGCCTGGGTGGCGCAGTCGGTTAAGCGTCCGACTTCAGCCAGGTCACGATCTCGCGGTCCGGGAGTTCGAGCCCCGCGTCGGGCTCTGGGCTGACGGCTCGGAGCCTGGAGCCTGTTTCTGATTCTGTGTCTCCCTCTCTCTCTGCCCCTCCCCCGTTCATGCTCTGTCTCTCTCTGTCCCAAAAATAAATAAATGTTGAAAAAAAAATTAAAAAAAAAAAACTCTTATCAAAATAGACAAAGAGGAAATCTTTAACTGTGTTCAGGTGCCTAGAAAAACATACTGCAAACATCATGCCTCCTTCATGGAGACCAATACAATCAAACAAGATAAAAAGAGACTTAAATATTCAAATAAAGGATCAAAATGTCATTTCAAAAAGATAGGATCATGAATATAGAAAAAAAGGAGAATCAATGGATAAACTTCTACAACTAACAACAATGTAGCAATAAGAAACTTAACGTCATACAAAAAAAAAGCAAAGTTACTCTATGCCAATAGTTACTATTTAGAGTAATATGCCAGTCATAATAACAATAAGATCTGTAAGGGTCAGATTTAACCTAACAAAAGCTTTTACAAAGCCATTCTGGAAAACAGGTAAATGGCGTTAAATGGCATTTAATATACATCCAGATAGACCAAAATAGGTGGAGAGATATCCCATACACATGAATCAATGAATGAATGAATGAATAGAAATTCATTCAGCAATTATTTATTGAATTCCTGCTGTGTCAGACTCTTATCTAGGTTGCAGCAGTGAAAAAGAAAATGAAGGAAAATTTGTATCCTCATAGATTATATATAAATATATAACTACATGAAGCCTATAATAAAATAAATATGTCTATTTCTGCCAAGTTAGCCTTCACATTCAGTGGCAAATGCAGTCAAAACATTTAAAGAGTTTAAAGGAATTTACCACAGGACCATATTGTCATAGTTTGTATTCCACATGAATGGTGACCCTTGGACTCATGCGATGTAGCAGTCATAATTTGCAAATTTTAAAATAAAAAAGAAAGTTCTAAAAATAACTGTATAATTCTTGGGGCGCCTGGGTGGCGCAGTCGGTTAAGCGTCCGACTTCAGCCAGGTCACGATCTCGCGGTCCGGGAGTTCGAGCCCCGCGTCAGGCTCTGGGCTGATGGCTCAGAGCCTGGAGCCTGTTTCCGATTCTGTGTCTCCCTCTCTCTCTGCCCCTCCCCCGTTCATGCTCTGTCTCTCTCTGTCCCAAAAATAAATAAACGTTGAAAAAAAAAAAAATAACTGTATAATTCTGAATAAGGAGAGAAAATAGCAGATCTTAAATCAACAAAGATATTAAGATATTTCACAAGGCTATAGTAATTAGGGCAGTGTTATAATAATAGGAAAGAAGCCAGATCTAGAAACAGATCCATGTGTGTGCAAAGATCCATCCATGTATAGTTATCATATCCACTTTACACCAATGTGACTCACAAACATGATAATTTAGACAACATGAAATGTTAGAAAGGACTGTGGGGTTATGAATCATTGGGATCATTTTGAGGTACACGAGTTTGATAGACTAGTGAAACCAAGTATATGCACACCCTGTGCCCTACTCCACTTTTGGCATCTTTTTTTTAAGTTTTTATTTAAATTCCAGTTAACACACAGTGTAATATTAGTTTCAGGTGTACAGTGTAGTGATTCAACACTCCCACACATCACTGGGTGCTCATCAGGACAAGGGCAGCACTCCTTAATCCCCATCACCTATTTCACCCATCCCCCCACCCACCTGTCCCCTGGTAACCATCAGTTTGTTCTCTATCACCAAGAGTCTGTTTTTTGGTTTGCCTCTCTCTCTTTTTCCCCTTTGCTTGTTTGTTTTGTTTCATAAATGGAAGCATCTTTAAATATCCAGGTTGAAAGATAAATAAAATGTTGTGTTAGGTATGATTGCTAAAATTACATATATCAACATAGATCTTAGAAACTAAAGTTTTGTGAAAAATATCAGATGTAGAATGAGAAGTACATCAAAATGCCACTGTATGAATGTTTTAAATACATAACATATATATTAAACATATTACAAACATAAAGTATATTACATATTACCATACATTTTATGATATGCATTTGTATAAAAATAAGGACACAGAAGGTAGATTCGCATGGAAAGTAGATGTGAGTGGGAAATTTTATACAAAAAGATTTTTTTTTAATTTAACGGAGAAACACAAATAAAGTCTATTGTATTCATGAATACTTGCTCGAGTGATATTTTGGCACTGGAAAATCAATTAAAGAGCTAGATTTCACCTTGGAGCGATACACTAAAGAACAAAAACAAAGTAAGAAGAAAAAAAGAAAACTGAAGAGTTCCAGGCTACCTACGTTTTTCATTGCCCTCTCTACACAAAGAATAAACAGACATACTGATAGAGGCTCTGAATTTCTACAGACCATAGAATCGGAGAATTGAAGTCACCATTCTCAGCTAAGTAACACAAGGCTATAGTAGCTCCCAACTGATGTCACACATTAATAACAATCAATCTTTTATTGAGGGCAAAGGCTGTGTCTTCATTTAGTTAATCTCATGAACTCACAGTATGTTTCTTTTTTTTTTTTTTTCAATATATGAAGTTTATTGTCAAATTGGTTTCCATACAACACCCAGTGCTCATCCCAAAATGTGCCCTCCTCAATACCCATCACCCACCCTCCCCTCCCTCCCACCCCCTATCAACCCTCAGTTTGTTCTCAGTTTTTTTTTTTTATTTATTTTATAATATATGAAATTTATTGTCAAATTGGTTTCCATAAAACACCCAGTGCTCATCCCAAAAGGTGCCCTCCTCAATACCCATCACCCACCCTCTCCTCCCTCCCTCCCACCCCCCATCAACCCTCAGTTTGTTCTCAGTTTTTAACAGTCTCTTATGCTTTGGCTCTCTCCCACTCTAACCTCTTTTTTTTTTTTTTTTTTCTTTTTTCCTCCCCCTCCCCCATGGGTTCCTGTTAAGTTTCTCAGGATCCACATAAGAGTGAAACCATATGGTATCTGTCTTTCTCTGTATGGCTTATTTGACTTAGCATCACACTCTCCAGTTCCATCCACGTTGCTACAAAAGGCCATATTTCATTTTTTCTCATTGCCACGTAGTATTCCATTGTGTATATAAACCACAATTTCTTTATCCATTCATCAGTTGATGGACATTTAGGCTCTTTCCATAATTTGGCTATTGTTGAGAGTGCTGCTATGAACATTGGGGTACAAGTGCCCCTATGCATCAGTACTCCTGTATCCCTTGGATAAATTCCTAGCAGTGCTATTGCTGGGTCATAGGGTAGGTCTATTTTTAATTTTCTGAGGAACCTCCACACTGCTTTCCAGAGCGGCTGCACCAATTTGCATTCCCACCAACAGTGCAAGAGGGTTCCCATTTCTCCACATCCTCGCCGGCATCTATAGTCTCCTGATTTGTTCATTTTGGCCACTCTGACTGGCGTGAGGTGATACCTGAGTGTGGTTTTGATTTGTATTTCCCTGATAAGGAGCGACATTGAGCATCTTTTCATGTGCCTGTTGGCCATCCGGATGTCTTCTTTAGAGAAGTGTCTATTCATGTTTTCTGCCCATTTCTTCACTGGGTTATTTGTTTTTCGGGTGTGGAGTTTGGTGAGCTCTTTATAGATTCTGGATTATAGCCCTTTGTCCGATATGTCATTTGCAAATATCTTTTCCCATTCCGTTGGTTGCCTTTTAGTTTTGTTGGTTGTTTCCTTTGCTGTGCAGAAGCTTTTTATCTTCATAAGGTCCCAGTAATTCACTTTTGCTTTTAATTCCCTTGCCTTTGGGGATGTGTCGAGTAAGAGATTGCTACGGCTGAGGTCAGAGAGGTCTTTTCCTGCTTTCTCCTCTAAGGATTTGATGGTTTCCTGTCTCACATTCAGGTCCTTTATCCATTTTGAGTTTATTTTTGTGAATGGTGTGAGAAAGTGGTCTAGTTTCAACCTTCGGCATGTTGCTGTCCAGTTCTCCCAGCACCATTTGTTAAAGAGGCTGTCTTTTTTCCATTGGATGTTCTTTCCTGCTTTGTCAAAGATGAGTTGGCCATACGTTTGTGGGTCTAGTTCTGGGGTTTCTATTCTATTCCATTGGTCTATGTGTCTGTTTTTGTGCCAATACCATGCTGTCTTGATAATGACAGCTTTGTAGTAGAGGCTAAAGTCTGGGATTGTGATGCCTCCTGCTTTGGTCTTCTTCTTCAAAATTCCTTTGGCTATTCGGGGCCTTTTGTGGTTCCATATGAATTTTAGGATTGCTTGTTCTAGTTTCGAGAAGAATGCTGGTGCAATTTTGATTGGGATTGCATTGAATGTGTAGATAGCTTTGGGTAGTATTGACATTTTGACAATATTTATTTTTCCAATCCATGAGCAGGGAATGTCTTTCCATTTCTTTAAATCTTCTTCAATTTCCTTCGTAAGCTTTCTATAGTTTTCAGCATACAGATCCTTTACATCTTTGGTTAGATTTATTCCTAGGTATTTTATGCTTCTTGGTGCAATTGTGAATGGCATCAGTTTCTTTATTTCTCTTTCTGTTGCTTCATTGTTAGTGTATAAGAATGCAACTGATTTGTGTACATTGATTTTGTATCCTGCGACTTTGCTGAATTCATGTATCAATTCTAGCAGACTTTTGGTGGAGTCTATCGGATTTTCCATGTATAATATCATGTCATCTGCAAAAAGCGAAAGCTTGATTTCATCTTTGCCAATTTTGATGCCTTTGATTTCCTTTTGTTGTCTGATTGCTGATGCTAGAACTTCCAGCACTATGTTAAACAACAGCGGTGAGAGTGGGCATCCCTGTCGTGTTCCTGATCTCAGGGAAAAAGCTCTCAGTTTTTCCCCGTTGAGGATGATGTTAGCTGTGGGCTTTTCATAAATGGTTTTTATGATGTTTAAGTATGTTCCTTCTATCCCGACTTTCTCAAGGGTTTTTATTAAGAAAGGGTGCTGGATTTTGTCAAAGGCCTTTTCTGCATCGATTGACAGGATCATATGGTTCTTCTCTTTTTTTTTGTTAATGTGATGTATCACGTTGATTGATTTGCGAATGTTGAACCAGCCCTGCATCCCAGGAATGAATCCCACTTGATCATGGTGAATAATTCTTCTTATATGCCGTTGAATTCGATTTGCTAGTATCTTATTGAGAATTTTTGCATCCATATTCATCAGGGATATTGGCCTGTACTTCTCTTTTTTTACTGGGTCTCTGTCTGGTTTAGGAATCAAAGTAATACTGGCTTCATAGAATGAGTCTGGAAGTTTTCCTTCCCTTTCTATTTCTTGGAATAGCTTGAGAAGGATAGGTATTATCTCTGCTTTAAACGTCTGGTAGAACTCCCCTGGGAAGCCATCTGGGCCTGGACTCTTATTTGTTGGGAGATTTTTGATAACCGATTCAATTTCTTCGCTGGTTATGGGTCTGTTCAAGCTTTCTATTTCCTCCTGATTGAGTTTTGGAAGAGTGTGGGTGTTCAGGAATTTGTCCATTTCTTCCAGGTTGTCCAATTTGTTGGCATATAATTTTTCATAGTATTCCCTGATAATTGTTTGTATCTCTGAGGGATTGGTTGTAATAATTCCATTTTCATTCATGATTTTATCTATTTGGGTCATCTCCCTTTTCTTTTTGAGAAGCCTGGCTAGAGGTTTGTCAATTTTGTTTATTTTTTCAAAAAACCAACTCTTGGTTTCGTTGATCTGCTCTACAGTTTTTTTAGACTCTATATTGTTTATTTCTGCTCTGATCTTTATTATTTCTCTTCTTCTGCTTGGTTTAGGCTGCCTTTGCTGCTCTGCTTCTATTTCCTTTAGGTGTGCTGTTAGATTTTGTATTTGGGATTTTTCTTGTTTCTTGAGATAGGCCTGGATTGCAATGTATTTTCCTCTCAGGACTGCCTTTGCTGCGTCCCAAAGCGTTTGGATTGTTGTATTTTCATTTTCGTTTGTTTCCATATATTTTTTAATTTCTTCTCTAATTGCCTGGTTGACCCACTCATTTGTTAGTAGGGTGTTCTTTAACCTCCATGCTTTTGGAGGTTTTCCAGACTTTTTTCTGTGGTTGATTTCAAGCTTCATAGCATTGTGGTCTGAAAGTATGCATGGTATAATTTCAATTCTGGTAAACTTATGGAGGGCTGTTTTGTGACCCAGTATATGATCTATCTTGGAGAATGTTCCATGTGCACTCGAGAAGAAAGTATATTCTGTTGCTTTGGGATGCAGAGTTCTAAATATATCTGTCAAGTCCATCTGATCCAATGTCTCATTCAGGGCCCTTGTTTCTTTATTGACCGTGTGTCTAGATGATCTATCCATTTCTGTAAGTGGCGTGTTAAAGTCCCCTGCAATTACCACATTCTTATCAATAAGGTTGCTTATGTTTGTGAGTAGTTGTTTTATATATTTGGGGGCTCCGGTATTCGGCGCATAGACATTTATAATTGTTAGCTCTTCCTGATGGATAGACCCTGTAACTATTATATAATGTCCTTCTTCATCTCTTGTTACAGCCTTTAATTTAAAGTCTAGTTTGTCTGATATAAGTATGGCTACTCCAGCTTTCTTTTGGCTTCCAGTAGCATGATAAATAGTTCTCCATCCCCTCACTCTCAATCTAAAGGTGTCCTCAGGTCTAAAATGAGTCTCTTGTAGACAGCAAATAGATGGGTCTTGTTTTTTTATCCATTCTGATACCCTATGTCTTTTGGTTGGCGCATTTAATCCATTTACATTCAGTGTTATTATAGAAAGATACGGGTTTAGAGTCATTGTGATGTCTGTATGTTTTATGCTTGTAGTGATGTCTCTGGTATTTTGTCTCACAGGGTCCCCCTTAGGATCTCTTGTAGGGCTGGTTTAGTGGTGACAAATTCCTTCAGTTTTTGTTTGTTTGGGAAGACCTTTATCTCTCCTTCTATTCTAAATGACAGACTTGCTGGATAAAGGATTCTCGGCTGCATATTTTTTCTGTCTAGCACACTGAAAATCTCGTGCCAATTCTTTCTGGCCCGCCAAGTTTCAAAAGAGAGATCAGTCACGAGTCTTATAGGTCTCCCTTTATATGTGAGGGCACGTTTACCCCTTGCTGCTTTCAGAATTTTTTCTTTATCCTTGTTTTGCCAGTTTCACTATGATATGTCGTGCAGAAGATCGATTCAAGTTACCTCTGAAGGGAGTTCTCTGTGCCTCTTGGATTTCAATGCCTTTTTCCTTCCCCAGTTCAGGGAAGTTCTCAGCTATGATTTCTTCAAGTACCCCTTCAGCACCTTTCCCTCTCTCTTCCTCCTCTGGGATACCAATTATGCGTATATTATTTCTTTTTAGTGTATCACTTAGTTCTCTAATTTTCCCCTCATACTCCTGGATTTTTTTATCTCTCTTTCTCTCAGCTTCCTCTTTTTCCATAACTTTATCTTCTAGTTCACCTATTCTCTCCTCTGCCTCTTCGATCCGAGCTGTGGTGGTTTCCATTTTGTTTTGCATTTCATTTAAAGCGTTTTTCAGCTCCTCGTGACTGTTCCTTAGTCCCTTGATCTCTGTAGTAAGAGATTCTCTGCTGTCCTCTATACTGTTTTCAAGCCCAGCGATTAATTTTATGACTATTATTCTAAATTCACTTTCTGTTATATTATTTAAATCCTTTTTGATCAGCTCATTAGCTGTTGTTATTTCCTGGAGATTCTTCTGAGGGGAATTCTTCCGCTTGGTCATTTTGGATAGTCCCTGGCGTGGTGAGGACCTGCAGGGCACTTCCCCTGTGCTGTGGTGTATAACTGGAGTTGGTGGGCGGGGCCGCACTCCGACCTGATGTCTGCCCCCAGCCCACCGCTGGGGCCACAGTCAAACTGGTGTGTGCCTTCTCTTCCCCTCTCCTAGGGGCGGGATTCACTGTGGGGTGGCGTGGCCCGTCTGGGCTACTTGCACACTGCCAGGCTTGTGATGCTGGGGATCTGGCGTATTAGCTGGGGTGGGTAGGCAAGGTGCACAGGGGCAGGAGGGGCAGGCTTAGCTCGCTTCTCCTTAGGTGATCCACTTCAGGAGGGGCCCTGTGGCAGCGGGAGGGAGTCAGATCCGCTGCCGGAGGTTTGGCTCCGCAGAAGCCCAGAGTTGGGTGTTTGCGCGGAGCGAGCAAGTTCCCTGGCAGGAACTGGTTCTCTTTGGGATTTTGGCTGAGGGATGGGCGGGGGAGATGGCGCTGGTGAGCGCCTTTGTTCCCCACCAAACTGAGCTCTGTCGTCCGGGGGCTCAGCAGCTCTCCCTCCCTTTGTCCTCCAGCCTTCCCGCTTTCCAAGCAGAGCTGTTAACTTATGACCTCCCAGACGCTAAGTCGCGCTTGCTGTCGGAACACAGTCCGTCAGGCCCCTCCGCTTTTGCAAGCCCGACTCCGGGGCTCTGCTTGGCCGGCGAGCCGCCCCTCCGCCCCGGCTCCCTCCCGCCAGTCCGTGGAGCATGCACCGCCTCGCCGCCCTTCCTACCCTCTTCCGTGGGCCTCTCGTCTGCGCTTGGCTCCAGAGACTCCGTTCTGCTAATCCTCTGGCGGTTTTCTGGGTTATTTAGGCAGGTGTAGGTGGAATCTAATTGATCAGCAGGACGCGCGGTGAGCCCAGCGTCCTCCTACGCCGCCATCTTCCCTCCGTCCTCCACAGTATGTTTCTTATGCATAAGATATTGTGCTAGAAGTTGATAGAAAGAACAGAAATGATGTTTTTTAATTGAATCAGTAGAACTTTAATTTGTAGAATGTTCAAAATTGCCTCACATGCTACGTATCGATCACACTCAGAGAAGTTAAACAATTCACCCAATAACCCACAGTTAATAAAGGGAATGAAAATGAGAAGTAGAAATGCCCAAAGTTCTGGGAAATTTACATAAATACTAAGGATAGGATCAGAAGAGTAAATTCATAGCAGTATTCTACTTAACAGCAAAAACAAAATACACAGTATTCATGGACATGAATATATTGAATGATGTGATGTGAAGACTGTGGGAAGATATGATATTGGATGGGAACAAAAGATAGACACTGCAGAATTTTTTTAAAAAAGGAAAAAGACTATAAAGTATGGCAATGACATATCTACACTAGGTGACCTATTTTTCTCTATGTCTAATGTAAATAGTTTGATGTCACTGGGCTGCCTTGCTCATACTCAACCTGTCATCACTTGAGTGCTCTTTCAGCACAGGGCCTAAATCAGCACGGTCTTTTCTAAGTCAGAAAACACCACTGTTCTTTATCATGAATCACAACTTTGAGGTTACTGTGGTGACTTTATCTGGGCAGTAGTAATTACATTATCAGTGCCAGCAATAATTATTCAATTAATCATCTAATTGTCAAGGAACCCAAATTTGGGATCAATAGTAACATGAGGTGCTATTTTTCAACTTTCCACCAGGAGTTTGGAAACTATGGATTTATTGGTGAGGAGGTGAGCACCAATTGAGAATGAACAGTAGTCTCAGCTTTCATCATGAGCAGACTCTGGGGCAGCATTTCCATCCTTTGGATGGGAAATAGAAAATTTTATTCTCATTTCCAGCTCTGCCCAGGGCCACAGGCAGAAATGTGAAGATTATTGTTCTCCAAAAAAGAGACATGAATATAACCACAGGCCAACAACATCATTAGCCTCCCATTCAATACCCCGGTAATGATTGATGGGAAAAGGGAAGCTTTAGTCTCCTGGGATTGTCCAGAGTGGCTCATGACAGGAACAGCATTATTTCAGCCAGCCATAAATCACCAATGTTACTACAGTTCTCTTGAAAACCTCTATAGCCATGGTCTCAAGAGTTTGCACAGTGAGTCTGCCTTGCATTTTAATATTGGCATTTTGATTCAATCCCTGAAAGAGGTCCTGGTACAATAGGAATTACTTTAACTTCCTTATTATCCATAAAAGTTTATTCAACTTGATGTCTTTAAAGTTTGATGTGTTTAAAGTTCTTAGCCAGGAGTTTTCATATTTACTTTAAGGGATCTTATTTACTTCTTTTCCTGTATTTAACTTCTTATCATGGTGTTCTACAGCCCAAATTAGAAGTAAAGTTTACTTCTGAAGAATATATTTAGGATATATAGGACCTAAATTAGAGTATAGGATACTTGTCTTAAATGAAGTAACTTTTTTTTTAATTTCCCAAAAAAGAAACAAATAACAAATTTTCTATAATGTCAGAGGTGAAAAGTATAATTTGTGAGTAGTAAACATATTTTTCCCCACTAAGATGCTACAAAAGTGATAGGAGAACTGATGGCCTCATGGATGGTAATTTTGTTTGTTCTGAGGAACAAGAAAAATATGATGGCTTAGTGGAGCCCCTAAAGTTGTTAACTGAATAAACGGGGGGAATCATGTAAGAAAGAAAGACATCTAGTACAAGAAGGAGGTAAGAGTAAATGTGTTTGCTTCCTTTCCTTCCCCAAATCCCACTGAAATGACAGAAAACATAACCAAAATTAATTCAAATGCTCTTTAAAATATAATTACCCAGGCAAGTAGTTATGAGAACTTTCTGGAAGAGAGAGACAGAGCTTCTGGCATTAGCTAGATGGAGAAATAAGAGCCCAGAAAAATGTAGGCCAAAGACATAAAAGATCTGAAAAAAATAAGAGCTATTCTTTCCAACAGACTTCTGGATTAACTTCTCACAGAGTCATCAAGTACAGAAGGTGAAAGCAAATTGTGGGTAATTAATAATTGTACCAATGGAAATTCTGAACTAGTAGTTCTACTTCTCATGTAGGGGAGATGGATGGAGATGTGAACCGCAGTTTCGCCCTGGACAAATACAAAAGAAAAGGTCTATAAATAAGTAAAGCTGAGGAATCAGTTATTTCCTAGCATGAATGTATATTAACACACACACACACACACACACACACACACACACACACACTCATATACTTATAAAAGAGGAGTTTGTCATTCTCTGTTTTATAAAATGGGACAATATTGTACAAAATTTTCTGAAGCATTGAAATAAAAAGTAGTTCTATTTTAGGATATAAGATGCCTGGCATGTGCCATAATTCAGAATATGTGAAAGAATTTCTAGTGAATAAAAGTTTTTATGTAATTAGTTCAAGTAAAATGAAGAACTACTATTCTAACCATTGCATCTATTTAACAGGACTCACTGGCTGATTTTTAAGAGAAGCTTTTTAACTAACTGTGACATGCCATTCAATTAAGAAAAAATTAAAACTGCAAGTTTTACCAAAGAATAAACCTTGAGATTACTAAATGTGAATATCATATAATTGTAAGCTTGCTATAATGCTCAAGATTGCAATTGTGAGCTAAGAAAAAACTCTGGGTCACCATGATGGCATAACTGCCAATGTCTCACTCTTCTATTGCAATGGTTGAAGAATATAGTTTGAAATTATACAGCTAAATCCATGATGTATATCACATAGCCTTCATTTAGGTGCAAACAACATAATCCCAGCTAATGGTAGGCAAAGTGATAAAGACATTTAACTATCTCACACAACAAGTCTTCAAGTAGACAATACAAGGGCTAATGCAGAACTCAATGACTTTAAATGACAATTTTTTGTACAAATGTATGCTACTATAGAAATACATGATGACACTATTACATAAAAGTAACTGAAGCGATCATCAAATAAATAACTTCAACCATCACTAAGGTCTGCATCAACTTGGCTGTATTTATTTTTCTACCTTCTGTTTCACAATTTACGAGCTTTTGTTATTGATTAAATTTTGTATGCCAATTTCTGTATTTTAAAATGTGAAAGAATTTGACCTTACATATAAAGAAGGAAAAACAAATGGATAAATACAGTACATTATATCTTAGTTCAAAATAATACTTTCAGATATTCAAGGACCCAGAAAGTTCACCATCCACATACTCCTTCTAAAAAGGTTTATTCCTGGACAAAGTCCAGCAAAATAAAAACGCAATCCACAAGACAAACATAGGATCCAAGAAATGGTGAAATCACCTAATGCATCAGTCAGCCTGGGCTGCCATACAAAATACTATAGACTGGGTGGCTTAAACAACAGAAATTTATTTTCTCACAGCTCTGGAGGCCGGAAATCTGAGATCAGGGTTGTCAGTTTCTAGTGAGAACTCTTCCTAGCTCACAGATGGCCACCATATCCCTGTAACTTCTTTGAATACTGTGGAAAGAATGAGCTTTCTACGGTCCCTTCTGATAAGTAACCCACCTTGAAGACCTAATTTAACCTTACTTATCTCCTAAGGTTCTATATCCAAAAATAGTAACATTGGGAATCAGGGCTTCAACATCCGAATTGGTTGGGGGGTGGAGGGGCAGGGAAGGATACAATTCAGTCCATAGCACCTAAGATAAGCAATTTAAAAAAGAAATCTCTGTAGGAACACTGTGTCAGTGCAAAAAATGGTTCCAACCAGAGCAGGAAGTCTGCGAACTTTGTGAAAACTGCCTTCAAAATTAGACTAGATACTACTATACAAATTTTTGAGGAAGAGTGTATAAATTCTAACATGCCCTTAATGAGAAAGTATTTCTCTTCTTAATTCACAAAGAAAGTTTTTAATTATCAACAAATAAACATAAAAAGTTATGATCCAAAGTAATACATGGTATAATTTTGAGCAGCTAAGATTATGAGAACTTTCAGAAATAATGAAGCCACTTAGTCATGTAACTCAGAAAGACAAGTAAGACCAAGCTGATACTCACAATGTATAGTTCTTTGTATGTTTCCTAAAAGTGATTTGTCATTTTACCATACATTTTGCTTACAGATCAGTCTTTTCATATTAATTTCTCTTAAAGAGTGATCCTAAAAGTAGTCTTAAATTTTAAACTTGTTTTTAAATTAACGAAGGATTATCTGATTTTTATTAATAACTGATAGTACCTTAAGTTTTATTATCTGGAAACTTCAGTCTGTGCTAAAAAATGTGCAGTTCCAAGTCTCACTAATAACCACCACCACAACGGGGGTGCCTGGGCGGCTCAGTCAGTTAAGCGTCCAACTCTTGGTTTTGGCTTAGGTCGTGTTCTCACCGGTTCGTGAGTTCAAGCCCTGAGTCAGGCTCCACGCTGGTAGCAGGATTCATGCTAGTAGCGGGCTTCAAGCTGTTAGCATGTAGCTGGAAGCCTGCTTGCGATTCTCTATCTCCCTCCCTCTCTGCCCCTCCCCCACTCATGCTCGCTCACATGTGTGTGCTCTCTCTCCCTCAAAATAAGTAAATAAACTTAAAAATTTTTAATAAACACCACAACAATAAAACTTTATCTAAAATCTTTTCATTTTTTTCTTAGTATTTTAGTTTAACTTTAGTGGAACTTCTAGCAACTGATAATACATATCTTTTCACGTGATTAAAGGTTATTATCCCCTTCAGTTACATTGTAGTATCTTTTTCCTTCTGTCAAATCCAAGTAAAGTTAAACTTAGTGTTTTTAGTTTAAAACGTAAACTATCATTCTTTAGATAGACTATGAATGATTTCAATTTTATCCTTTTTCTTTTTTTATTTCCAAATTTCCCACCATAAACATATTACTCTTTAAATCAGAACAGTCTAAGGAATGCTATTCTATTTAAAGCATTAAAAAATATGGATATTAAAAATGAAATATCTGAGGGGGTATGATGTGGTCATCGATTTAAATCAACTCTGAACCAGAGACAAGAAGAGCAGAATTAAAAGAAATAAGAAAGAGAGATCACTGAACTAAATGTTTCCCACTGTTGGAAACAACCGAGTAGACTAGAATCCAACCTCCAAAATGTGTGAACATCGATCATTTTGGTAAGTAAAACATAACTGCCATAAGTGCTTTTATACTTTGGAAGATATCTGGACCATTTCCTCATCAATTTTATCTTTTTTGCTTATTTGTCTTCTTTGATATTTCCTAGAAGCAATTTGGATTATTTTTAGCAAAAAAATGTAAGTAGAGTGGCCAAGGTCAGTCCCTGAGGTTTATCCTAAGTAATAATAGTAACAATAGCAACTGACATTTGCTGAGCACTGACTATATGACAGGGACTATTCTAAGTATGTTATATTCTTTAGCTTATTTACTCCTCCCAGGTCTGCCCTGAGGTCAGTGTGACTACCCTCACCTTACAGATGAGAGAATGGACACATAAAAATTTGTCACTTGCCCCAGGTCACTCAGATCAAGTGGGAGCTGGACTCTAATCCAGACAGTCTGACTCCTGAGGCTAGCTCTAAACGACTACGACCTCACTAAACTGTCCCTTTCAGGACAAAGAAGACTGATCAATACTTGCTCCAAGATGAACCGAGAGCCACATGAGAGTGAAAGGAAAGCTCGGTTTTCAATTTTCAATTTGGTTTATTAAAAAGACACAAAGCTTCTCTGTGTGAATAAACTTGCTACAAGGAAAATGAAATTGGTTAACACTGGAAAAGCATTTTACGCTTTACAAAGAAGTATTACATGCTAGAACTCACTTAATGGGCCTCAAGATTGGGGAGCATTAGTAGGATCATTATTTTGGAGCTGAGAAATATGAGCATCCAAAAGCCAAGATCATTCTACTGATTATAACAGAGTCAGAACAAAAGCATGCTTTCTAACCTGGATCTTCGGCTCCTTCCGTCATTATTTCCAAGATGAATGCCAATTTTTTAAAAAAAAATGACACAATACTTCAAAGTCCATCTTTGTTTGAGAAGTGCCAGGAGGAAACATAGAATTCCTTTTATTTGTTTCTGTGATATATTTCCCCATTCATCTTTGTTCTCCACTCCTGTCCCCACCACCCACACTCCTGCCCCTCAGGCACCTGTTTACTGTGTTCAACATCTGTCCTTAACCTAGCATGTTTGCTTACAAAATGATGCATGGAAAAAACTCCCATATTTCTCTTCAACTACTCACAATACTTCTGGCCACCAAATGTGTGGGTTTTTGCCCCACCCCAACCAATTCTCTGACACCAGGTGGGTGCCCTCCAATTCAATTAAGTTCTAACACTGTCTAGCTAGAGAGAGTTAATGTCAGATCCCACAAGGATCGTACAAGAGCACTCCCAATTCAGATGCCAGTTGCAAGACACAGGTTGTCACCTGTACTTCTAAACAACTGGCTATAAATTAGAGTTCTCATGATGCCCTCTTCTAGTCTGATCATTTGTTAAGATGACTCCTAAAACTCAGGGGAATACATACTATGTTTACTAGTTTGTTCATAATAAAGGATGTCATAAAGGATACAGATGAACAGCCATATAAAGTGATACATGCTGTAACGACCAGAAGGGTTCTGAGCATAGGAGCTTCTGTCCCTGGGGAGCTGGGGTACAACACCCTCCCAGCATGTGGATGTGTTCACCACCCTGGAAGCTCTCCAAACCCCGTGGTTCAGGGATTTCTATAGAAGCTTCATCACATAGGCACAACTAATTCTTAACTCGATATCCAGCCTTTCTTTCCTCTCCAGAGGATGAGGGATGGGGCTTGAAGCTCCAAGCTTCTAAACATGACTTGGTCTTCCTGATGACCAGCCCCCATCCTGAAGTTCTCCAGGAGCCCACCAAGAGCAACCTTGCTAGAAAAAAGAGATGCTCCCAACACCTAGGAAATTCCAAGAGATTGAGAAACTTTGTCTTGGGAACAGGGCCAATACCAAATATTAGAACAAAAGATACTCCCAGCACCTTTATCACTTAAGAAGTTACAAAGGTTTTAGGAGCTCTGGCCAGGAGCCAAAGACAAAGATTAAATATATATTTCTTTTTATAAATCACAATATCACAAATGGGTTTCTATGTCATGCATTAATTTTTTTTTAATTTTTATTTAAATTCCAATTAGTTAACATAGAGTGTAATATTAGTTTCAGGTGTACAATTTAGTGATTCAGCACTCACCTACAACACCCAGGTGCTCACAAAAAGGCATGTATTAATTTATAAAAATGCACTTATTCTGTGACTCTTATTCTGCTTCCTTATCTTTGTTTTGTCCGTATCTTGTTCGAGATTTGCACGTACACCTAGTTCACCGTTTGCAGTTGTTATGAGATTTTCCTTACTGTGCAGCCACCAGATTACTCATTTATCTCCTAGTGATAGATGCCTACTCTACCTTTATCTCCCCACTACCACAAACAACAGCCTGGTAAAAACTCCTATACAAGTTTCCTTAGTGACCTGTGAAAAAATTTCCTGGCATTTATCCATGGGGGTGAAGGGGTCCTGAAACATGCATATTCTTAATCTTACTAAGGACCGGCACTCTGCTTCCAGGAAAAAAAAAAAAAAATGCACCATTTGCATTCTCAAGCATAGCACAATAAAAATTGTAGTCTCCTACATCCTCTCCAACCTTGGCAGCATACTTCCTTCTAATGATGACTAAACCAATGTATATGTAAAATTGTATCTCAGTGTGTTAATTTCCATTTCTTGGATTACTACTTTGTATACTCAGTGGCAAATCAGGCTTTCCCTTATGTAAATTGCTAATTCTTATCCTTTGCCTATTTTTCCATTTGATTCCCTGCCTTTTTAAAAGAATTTTATTTTTTAGGGGTGCTTGGGTGGCTCAGCGGTTTGGCATCCCGCTCTCAGTTTGGGCTCAGGTCATGATCACAGATTTCATGTGTTCAAGTCCTGCATCAGGCTCTGTGCTGATGGTGCAAAGCCTGCTTGGGATTCTCTGTCTTCTTCCTCTCTGTCTGCCCCTTCCCCACTCACTCTGTCTCTGTCTCTCTCTAAATAAATAAATTTTAAAAAAGGAACTTTATTTTTTTAAAGAATTGTTTTCTAAAGAATTCACTTTATAGTCTAGAAATTGAGCCCTTCTTCATCTTACAAAATTCAGATGTTGTCTCCTGAGGAGCAATTTATCACTTTATTTGGTCAATGGCATCCTTTACTGAGCAAAAATATTTCACTTCAATGTAACTATATCTGACTATTTCCCATCTTAGAACTTGTGCTTTGAGAATCTCATTTAAAAATTTTTCCCTTCCCCTAAATTACAAAATATTTCCTATGTTTCCCTATAAGTGATACTTAGCCTTTCATAATAGTTTCAATCCATCAGATTTACTGTTGGATTGGTAAAACAGGGATCAGATTTATTTTTTCCCGATATGGGAAATCAGATTTTTCTAATGCCATTTGTAACTGTCCCTTCCCCTTGCTTTCTGGTCATTTTCATTATCCATCATATTCCCAAAATATACAGATTTCATAGTGGGGGAGGAGTTCATAATGGTAAAAGGTTTTCACCGAGCCACTAGCCCTAGCCCTAGCTTGGCTATTGCATCGTATGTAAAGGAAATTAATTAGCCTACATTTGGTCTCCTCATTTGGGACTCCACCTTCACTTAAGCTATAGAAACTACATTTAATATGTGTTGTTTAATTAGTAGCTACCTGTTCCCCTCCTCAAATTCACTCATCTTTTCATATGTCCAAACTTCTTCCCCTTGGACAACGCTTCTACTTCAGGGCTTCCTAAAACCCTATGGATTTTTTGGCACAGCTTGCCATTATATGCCCTGTCTATGCAAAACATTGGTCTTCCTTAGCTAAATTGTGAGACTTTCTTATTTAAGAAGAACTGCATGAAGTGACAGTCAAAAACACTACACAGCATGCATAATAATAATATATGGGTAATCAAATCTCATGCTTCAAGAAATAAAGTAATTACTGTGGGATTTAGGAACCAGAGCCTACCACTTCCATAAATAGCTCTGTCCAAATCACTGGAGGCTTTGTGTATAAATGTGTGTGTGTTTAAATATGAGTGCTTATGTGTGTTTGTGTGAAGGAGAAAGACAAACCATGTATATTAACAGAGGCCTTGGAGTGAAACTTTCCCCCTTTTTCCCCCTAAACTTCTGGTATTAGCCAGTAAAAGAAATCGGAGTCTAGAACACATAGAGTTATACTCTACCTGACTGTAATAAATCTCAGATTTTCACTGTTCATCTCTGCTGCATTGCTCACTAGAGAATACTCTCCCCTGAGGCTGTGCCCAGGTAAAAAATGCCAACCAGCATTCACAAAAGAGATTGCTTCTAGAATTCCTCTTGCAAAACAGTAGTTTCTCCCTCCTGTGGTTTGGGTACATTTGACAGACTGGGAGCAAATCTAATATTTTCAACTGTATCACCACTGCATGAAATACTGTAAAAAACAAACAAAAACTGCTTTTCCAGTGTTTTCCCCATAACGCAAACCTACTTCATCTAATGATAATTCATCACAGTGTGGCTAGTAACAACCCATTCAAAAACAGACATGAAGAGCTTTGACCTAATTTCAAAAATTTAATGAAAATCAAATTTATCTAATAAAAGGCTATAGAACATCTTAAAACTAATGAGTTTACTTTGGGACTACATTGTATGAACTCAGAGTACATTGATGTATATCTTTCCCACTAGATTATAAACTCCTTGAAGGAAGGAATATGCTTTATTCACCTTTACACTCTCAGTGCCTGACATGTGACAAAAACATAATAAATTAAACTGCAATTCAATCTGGTTATTAAGATTGATCAGAAGCTCTGCTTGGAAGTTTGCTATTTTATTAATGATAAAAATATGGGACTACAAATTAATTATTAGTTTATAAAGACAGTTTGTCTGAGAGATAGAGTCCACAGAGGAGGATTTATTTTTTTTAAGTTGGAAATCATGGAATTATACTAATCCCTGAATCACCCCAACTTTGGATTTCTCAAATATGAGAGATGAATGTTGAATACCACAAGAACATAAAATGAATCTATGAATAAAACTATAATGAATGTGGGTCCTCAAATAGGTGGACTTATTTTCTTGGTAATTCATCTTTAATGTAGTTATGAGCATATGAGTAGAAACCGTGAAGTAACAATACAATAAGAAAATAATATGCAACCTTGGGCAGAACTAATGGCACCCAGAAATACTTTACCAGGAATTAAATCTGCTTTCTACCACCACCAACTATGCTGCTAGACTTTTAAATTGCTATTAAAGAGGCAGAAATACTCAGGGAAATGTGAATGCACATGGAAGACCAGATGAGATAGAAATGACAAAAGAATATGCTAGGATCAATTTCATAAATAATTCAGGAGGGAATGGGGCATAGTATGTATAGAAAAATCACTCCATCTACTCCATCATGGAAGACAATATCAGATAGGAATCCAGGGTAATCTAATTAGCTAGTGCTCTCAGATGATAGATGATGATAGATAGATACATAGATAGATAATTATGTTCTTGAAGATATTATATTCTTGAATGTTTTTGCTTATTCCTGTTCCAAAGTTCTAGTTTAGTCAAGATTAGGAGAGTAGAATCCATGCAGGAAAAAAACAATATTCATTTGCCAATCTCAGTTTCCAGGTACTAAAAAATGTCAAAAGCAATAATCAAATGGCTAGAACATGATGATTTTGGAAGCATCCTTCTTCACAAATTCTCAAAAAAAGGAATACAATCATTGTCATATATGGAAGCAAGTCAACAAATACTTATTAAGACATAAGATCAAAATTGGTGAGGGGCACCTGGGTGGCTCGGTTGGTTAAGCGTCTGACTTCGGCTCAGGTCATGATCTCACGGTCTGTGAGTTCGAGCCCCACGTCGGGCTCTGTGCTGACAGCTCAGAGCCTGGAGCCTGTTTCAGATTCTGTGTCTCCCTCTCTCTCTGCCCCTCCCCTGTTCATGCTCTGTCTCTCTCTGTCTCAAAAATAAATAAACATTAAAAAAAAAAAAGATCAAAATTGGTGAAAGCTCTTAGTCTGTTAGCAGAGTGTCCTCTTTTTACCTAGATTTCTAAAAATAACATACCGTTTGCCAAACAGAGAACAAAGTCAAGCAGGAGAGGATGGAGGTCCCTGTCCCCAAACCATCACTAGTTTCTACCCTTTCCTACCTTCTTTCAGCAAATTCCATTTAGAAAGAGTTTCCTCCAGGCTCAGACTTTTTGATATTTGGACTTCGTCAGGTACATAATGGCATTTATGCTCCTTCAAGTTTTTCTTACTGGTTTTTTTAGGGAAAAAAAAAATCTTTGAGATGACTATGTTAAGACATGGGCCATTCAGCCCACATCTTGACCTCTTTATTCTAGGAACTCAGAACTGAATCTGTGGCCAAGAAAGGAAAGAGAGCCTACACTGAAGGCCTAATTGAAGATAGTGCTATACAAACTTTTTTTTTTTAAGTTTATTTACTTTTGAGAGAGAGAGAAAGTGCAAGTTGAGGAGGGGCAGAGAGGGAGAGAGAGAGAGCATTCCAAGCAGGCTCCACACTGTCAGCACAGAACCTGTTCAAGGACTCAAACCCACAACCTGTGAGATCATGACTTTAGCCGAAGTCGGACACTTAATCAACTGAGCAACCCAGACACCACCAAACTTATTATGTTGGTGGACACATACTTATTGGCTGAAGTAAAGCATTCACAACCTACAAGTGGTGGATCGACTTAAGTTTTCAAGTTCATGCCTTACACAGGGACAGAGACTATATTTTCCTTATAAATGGAATCAGAACACACCTGACTCAGGAATTTTGTACAGCTTCCTGATGGGATAGGCAGTACAGCAAATGTTATTTGGATGCTTAGGACACTTCAGTGATTTGTGAACCTGCAGGGAAAAATTGGGACAGTTTTTGAAAGTCTGGGATATATGATCTTTACAACTGTGGGAAATTGCAAAGCTAGAGACCATGGCAAGGAGAGGCATAAGGAAAAAAGAAAATTCAAGAGTCAGAGAACTGACTAGGAAAATGATATTATTTTAATTCAAAAGCTTTGGAACATCAGTAGTTAGATACTGAAAGTCTTCTAATGTTCTGAAAATGTGTTACCTTGGGAAACCTGCAATTAACCAAATCAATTACTGAAATATCTCTTGTGCCACAAATGGGCAGAGGGATTTTTATCTAGGAACACTAACATGATTTTATGGATGAAGCATTTGTCTAACTAATCCACTAAAGCAAGGCTGTGTCACCTAGAGAAGAAAAGAAAATGGCTAATGACAGAAAATGTAAACTAGCTAAGACAAGGCTTAAAATGGAGTTTGCACATTCTCAAACCAAATACACCTTTTCTCATTGCCCTTTCTCTCTGAAAAAAAAAAATGAATAGAAAAAACAGATTCTTTAAGAAAGGCACCCTCACAAGCTCACTTGTGTGTGTGCAGCCAGAGAGCTATGGTCGTCAATGTCATTTCAGTCATGCCACCAATATATGCTTTCTCTGCCTCACACTGATTGGAAGGGCTTTCTAATTTCAGTCACCAGTTAGTCTGCTCATTCAGGCATCCTCCTTCCATACGCGAATTCTTCCTTATTACAAGGTCACTTTCACCTTCCATTTCTGCCTTCGTTTTGGATGTGAAATGTCCAGGTGTTCTGGATTATTAAAACATACACACTGCTTACCCTGCTTGAGAAAGATTATATTCATTTTCCATGGAGTTTTACATCTCATAATAAGCTACTTGTGTGACGATCCATTTTCATTTTTAATTAGGATGTCCTCTGAATTCCCTTTTGCTCCTGCAGACAAAAAAAAAATCAATCAAGAAATATCTGGAAGCTCAGAAACAATTAAAATGCAATTCTTGTAGGGGTGTTATCAAATCAAGAGAATCTGGAATTAGTTGTTTGGTGTTATCATAATCAAAGCCAAACCTTCACTCTAAATGTAAAACATGTCTAGATAAGCCTTATTACATAGTTAGAACAGTGTAGTTAGAATAGTGTTTTTAAGAAAGAAAATAGATCCCTGAATCTGGTTATGGGTATATGCTATCAATTTAACAGGGTATCTATTACCAACGAGTGATTATGATAAGTGTTGTCTTGGAAGGGAGCAAATCCTGAAAAGTAATTGGATTTGCTAAATCCAGACTTGCTTTGGCTTTGGTTCTGGCACCTGCAACAAAAGAGGACAGCTGTTCTGGATACCCACCAAGTAAATACTATTAAGCTCATTAACACAAACCTTTTGGCTATGATCAAGTGAAGTATCAGTTTAATCCATTATATGTCTTCTGTCAAGGGACTCACTCGGTCTTGCCCGGCTAGTTTGAGAGGTGGTGGGGTGGGATTTGGCAAGCCAACAAAACCTTTTCTGTCTTTATCAACCATGAATTTTATTTATGATCAAAGTAGAATGGCATGATAATGATAATAATACCTCGGATGGATAAACACCTCAATCCTAAAGAGCTCAGAGGGCTCTGCTGATATTTATCTAATTAATCCTCACCACATGCTTGTGAGTAGGCATGTGGCATTACCCTGGTTCACAAATAAGGAAAACGGGGTAAAAGTGACTAGCCTGGGATCACCAAGTAAACTACTTTGGAGAAAATAATATAGCCAAGACTTCCTATCACTCAGTACAATCCTGTGATTAAAAGAGCAATTGTTAGGGGCACCCGGGTGGCTCAGTAGGTTAAGCATCCAACTTCAGCTCAGGTCAAGATCTCCCAGCTTGTGGGTTCGAGCCCCACATCGGGCTCTGTGGTGACAGCTCAGAGCCTAGGCCTGCTTCTGATTCTGTGTCTCCGCCTCTCTGCCCCTCCTCTGCTCACGCTCTCTTTCAAAAATAAATAAATGTTAAAAAATTTTTAAAGAAAATAGCAATTGTTAAAATTTGAAGATTTGTGGTAATGCCTGTATATGAAACTGCGAAATATTCCTAGTTGGTAATTGCATGAGATTGTTCAGGGAGCAGTAATCAGTTGGAATCAACTAATAAACAAGATAATGGGGAAAGTGGATGTATCATATCTTCAGATGATCTATAAATTCCTCTTTATCCACTTGGTTGACCATTGTTTTTTGGACCAAATTCCAACTTTGAATTCAAAGGGTAAAATGCAGTAATAACTTAGGAAGGCTTTTGAGAATTATTCCAAAAGATTTGAGAGACAACAAATAAACCAATACAGGTAACCCCAGCACTTTTCAAAAGTTCGCATTATGCCACTTCACTTTTTATGAAAGACCTAACATTTGTACCTGTTTTCTCTGACTGAATGAAATCAGAAGAGGATTTTCACTTTTATGAAAAAAGGCAGAAAGTGAAATGACATCCATCACTGGTTTTGGAGCAAGCTCCTCCAGAGGCAGTGCACATTCACTAGGCTCCTTTCCAGGAACTATGCTCAGCATCTCAGCATCCAGCCATCATTGTTCTGAATCTGGGCTTTATCTTTATTTTTGTGTGTCCATTAGCAAGATGTGTCCTAAGGTATCACAAAAGCTTAAGAGAGGTTATTTTGGGGGGGGGGGGTCTGAGAAGGCTCAAAAAATTTGCCATATAATTAATGTGAATTGCTACTTCACTTCCTGCCATCTTGGCTTATGAGAGAGGTTTCATATGAAAGCTCTGTGTTCAGAGAGCAGGGGAAGCCTGTCTGTTCTATGACCTATTTTATATTTATTGTTTAAGCCTCAGGATTTTACCACTTTAAAACTATGTGAAGCAAAACAACAATTGTGTCTGCATTACTAAAACATTATCATAAATAAAACAATCTGGTACATGCCATGAGTCTAAGATTCTCTTAAGTCTCAAAGAAAAGCGACCATATAGACTGAGCGCTGAAAATCAGATACAGAAAGTTTCAGAGCCTCCATTCGAGGAATCAACTTTTCCTCATCCTTTTAGGATCAACTGAGCATTCAGTAACAGCCACTGGAGCTAATCAGCTGAACATTCACCATGACACTGACAGCCCTTTAAACCAATTGAAATTTGACCGTTTGCAAACTATAAAAAACCTATGCATATCTTTAGTAAGCTATTTGTCCTTCGTTTTTGCAGCAATGAAGAGATTTCAGTTTTTAGCCTCTTGCAGCCGGCACATAAAACAATACTATAAAGTAAGCAGAAAGAGCAGAATTGGGTTGAAGTTCAGAAAGAGGATTTTCTTCACAATCCAGAAGCCAGATGGCCCACAATTTAACTTTGTTGGAGGCCTCTGTTTCTGAAGGAGATAGTGACTAAAATATAGAATGAACAGAAAATAGACATATTTTTATAACAGAAGATGTAGTATCTCAGCAAAGGCCCAGTAGCTGATTCATCTGTTAGGGGAGTATTTTTAGTTTTGGTACTCAGAAATCCTAGAGTCCCTAAACTATCTACTCCAAGTTAACTTTCAATCAGAATAAGACTCTAAAAAATATAATTATTAGTTACATGTTGGTCCTTTTTCGATGCTAATACCATGAAAATATGTATCACTTTTCATCTGACAGGCATTACATTAGACATTTACACATTCCTGGGTTATTTAATCCCCACCACAAACTTAATCTTTTCATAGGTAAACATCCAACAAATGTTGATGGAATAAATAAATGAGACAGATGTTACTTTCATTTTACAGACAGAGGTCCATAATAATAAAGTGATTTGCCTAATGTTATACTGCTACTAAATGGCCAGCCCAGTGTGCAAATCCTGACTCTCTTACACTGAGTGCATAGTTGCAAAATCTCATTTATGCAATTGTCTCCCCAAACAGGCAACTCATTTTTTAAAAATACTAAGGGAATTCTGGGACTATCAGAGATGCTACTTGAATTTCATTTCTGAGCCCTAACAATTATAAGTGGGAGACAGGTAACACGCAATCTCATAGAGTCATAACTAAGTCCCAGAAAAGGAGTTCAATTAATAGCTTAATTCCTGTCTCCTCTATTCCTTTCAAAATAGACATTTTGTTCAATAAGTGTGGTGTTAGGAGAACAAAGATAATGACATTTATCCCCAGATCCATCTCCATGGCCATTGGAATACCACTGAGTCTCCTCATGCCTCCTCCTGTCCCTAGTAAGTATCCAGAAAATATAACTGCATCCTGCATCTGACCTTTGGTGGAGGCTGGCAAATTGGAGATCGCCCCCCCCCAAAAAAAATGGTCACTACAATAAACAAGTAGAAAAGAACTAAAAATGAAATAAGGAAAAAGAAAACCAGAGAAACCAATGAGCAATGTTGATGTTTTGTTTCATTTTAAACCACCATTAATGGGCAACTCTTTCAGAAATGGTCTTTGAAAAACCAAAGGCAAAATGTTTGAATGGAAAGACAATGGAAATGCCATATCTAATCTCAACACAAAAAGTTTCAAAATTCAGTATGTATGTTTGTTTTACTAATACATGAGCAATATAAGTAATTTCAAATGCAAACTTCAAAACATTGTCCATTCTACTCATGAAATACTTGAAAAACACATGAATTTCACAGTCACCTTGAACTTAAAAAGATAACTTATGTGTGGTATTTAATTAGAAATTGATGATCTGCTTGTGCATAATTCTAGAACAACTATACAGAAACACTAAATATTGCCATTATAATTCACACCGAAATATTAACAATTGAACAAATCCTGTGTTTACTCATCAAATATATGCTCTCATATTGCAATGTCTTGGTCCTTTTTGGTAAGATTTAGACCTGACATTATAGGATTTGGTGTGGTGTTAAAAATCTCCATGAATTAACTAATTGTGCAGCCGTGGAGCATAGTCAACCCTCCACAGCATGTCTAACGTAAGCCCCTCAGGCATAAAAAGGATTCAGTTTTAATAGACTCCTGAGTGCTGATAATGGACCCAACGGAAATATTAAAACTAAATTATTATAAGATTTTTTAATGTGACCTTGATATGGATTATCATCCTATGCATTCTTTAAACATCATCTAAACAGTATCCTAACAAAATACCATAGACTATGTGATTTAAACAACAAAAATTTTGTTTCCCATGGTTTGGAAGCTAGATATTCAAATAGGGCACCAGTGGGGTCAGCTTCTGGCATGTAGCTAGCTTCTGGATGTGCACCTTCTCACTGTGCCCTAAAATGGTGAGGAGAGAGAAAGAGTGAGTGCATGAAAGCTCTCTGGTATTTCTTCTTATAAGGACACTAATCCTATCATAAGGGTCCACCTTCATGACTTCATCTAAACATAATTATCTTCCAAAAGTCCCATCTCCATATACCACCACACTGAGGATTAGAGCTTTAACATATGAATTTGGAAGAGATACAATTCAGTCCATAGCAGAGCCCTGAATGATAGCAATGAGGCAAGCTCAGGTGGAGGAAATATTCCACGTGGAGGGCATAGAAAATGCCTATGTTATAAAGCAAAGCAAGGACCAGCTTAGAGTGTCTAAGTAACAAGAAGGCCAGTATAGCTAAAATAGAATGATCAAGTGAGAGAGTGGTAGGATGAGGCTGGAGAGACAGAGAGGAGCCAGATCATAGAAGATATTATCAGAGCAATAAGAAATTTAGAGGTTATTCTGAATATAATGTAAAGATACAGAACGGCTTTAAGAGAGAAACTTACTTGATCTAATTTATGTTTAAAAGAAAATCACTCTGTCTTCTATGTGGAGAAGGGACTGTGGGGATAAAAATGGTGCAGGTATACATGTAGGGATACATGAATGGTGGTACCATTTACTCAAAGTAATTCAACATGGAGAGGAGAAGTGATAAGGTGGAAATTAAGAGTTCAATTTAACACATAACATTCGAGATGCCTATTAGACATTCAAGCAGAGGTTGAATATAGAGCAAGCCAAAGGAAAAGCTAAAGATGGACATATAGTTCAGAAGTCACCAGCAGAGACAGGAAATTTAAAGCTACAGAACTGAATGAGATGACCTAGGAGAGAGTCTAGGAAAAGAAGAGACCTATAGCTGAATTATGGTACTGCACATTTAGAGACTGTAACAGGAGGAGAATTACCAAAGAGGCTGATAAAAGGCTGGCAGAACCATAGAGAGAAAATGTGGAGTGATTCTATACCTTCTATAGAAGAACTGTATTGGACCATGTCATAGTCTGCTGAGACCTTATGTAGGAAAAGGACAGCGAATGGGTCATTGGACTTGACAAGATGGCAGTCAATAGTTATGTCCAGTTTCAGTGGACTTTTAGTGAAGACAAAATACTGACTGGAATGGGCTAGAGAGATGACTAGAAATTAGGAAGTGAAGAAAGTAAGTAGAGACAATTCCTTCAGGATTTTTGCTTTAGAAGAAATCAGAGGCATGTGACAGTCACGGGAAGGACAATGGATCGAGGAAGGATTTCCTTAATGGAAGACGATAGCAAGTCTGTGTACTAATGAGAATTCTTCAGGAGAGGAGAAACTGATTAAAGGAGGAGATGGAAAGGGAGAAGAACTACCAGAGCAGAGGCCTTAAGTAGGCAAGAGTGACGAAATCCCATGACCAAGCAGAGACGCTGGTCACAGTCAATAACAAAGAGAATTCATTGAATCTGATATGAAGAAAGCCAGGGTGTGGGTTCATAAGCAGGTGTACTTTGGAAATTTCTTGGAGAAAATATGGGGTAGTTCTGAGTAAAGGGAGAAAAGATTGAATTGGAGGTTTGAGGTAATTATCACAGTGAATGAGAAAGTAAAATTTTATTTTATGATACAATAAAAATGAGTTTCTCTTGGGACCAAGTTCTCATTTGCAATATTGTTTGCATGGATAATTATTTCAAATAATGCCATTTATAATAAAGCCCAAAATTTCCAGGAAATATAACCCTGGTATTACTCAAGTAAGTGGAGTATTCCCTTCTCACAAAACTAATAATACTACGCTAATGAAATTTTGCTAACAAAGTCCACGTTGCTCATTATGACCTATTAAGAAAGACATTTTCACAACTAATACTCTCTCTTTTTATTAAGGAACTAAAGCTAAAACCCTGTTAAACCATGGTAACTTTTTATTTGGGATGACAAAAGTTCTGATTTTTCAATCAAGAGGCAATTCCTTCATAGAAAATAGGTTGGTAACGAAAGATCTCAAATAGTTGAAAAAACAACTTCTCACCATATCCTAATATCACATGAAAGAGTGTGGATGGCAAGTGACAGGTGCCACCTTATTCTCTGAGGACAAACATTTAAAGATCAGCACAGGGCATCAACTACAAGTTCGAGGATGACCAGGCTAACACCTCTACTGCACCCCGTAAGAGTTACTAACCTGGTGATGTCTCTTGGAAACAGAGAACTCTGAGGATTAGAGTTAGAGGATTAGAGAACTCTGAGAGAACAGAGGACTCCTCTGTTCATAATCTAGGAAATGTGACTCCAATAATAATAATGATGGCAATAGTAATAGTAACAGTACTTATAGTAGCAGAGGCAGTAAAACCACTTACCAAGTAATAAACACTTTCTACGTGCCAGATATTGTGTTAGGAACCCTAGCTGGATTACAAAAAGTATGATAACTTCTAAGCATCCTGCTAATAAAGAGCAAAACCTAGATTTGGATATCCATCTATCTAACTGCAAAATATTCTTTTTGCTACGTAAATAAATGTCTAGAGAAAAGGTTACAATCTCACATACCTAAGAAAGTCACAGAAATAATAGTGAGTGAAGGAGACTGCATACAATTTGTAATTCATAATATATTGGATGAGTAATAGAAGCCCAGATAGATCAGACAAAGGGGGTAGTTAATATTCAATTCCATTCAAATGTTATCGTTTAGAAATGTGAGTTCAATGTGGCCGAACATGCCATTTTTTCAAGAAAAACAAAAAATCCTTAGTATTTTGTGAATTTGTCAAATGTCTGTAGTGTTGGATTAATTTTTCAAATGCATAAATAATGCCTTGTGAGTCAAATAAAACATATCTGGAACAAGTTTCATCTACTTCTGAATCAAAAGAATTTGTTCTTTTTTTTTTAATGTTTATTTATTTATTTATTTTTGAGAGAGAGACAGAGCATGAGCAGGGGAGGGACAGAGAGAGACACACACACAATCTAAAGCAGGCCCAGTCTCCGAGCTGTCAGCACAGAGCCTGATGTGGGGCTCAAATCCACGAACCGCTGGATCATGACCCGAGCCAAAGTCTGACACTTAACCCACTGAGCCACCAGGTGCCCTGGTGCCAATCTATTCATGATTAGCTTGGTAGAATTATAACCCTAGAACAAGAATTTTGCACATCTATTTGTATGCACACCAATGGAATGAAGGCAAAAGGAAAGGAGGACTGACAAAAAGCATCAGTGTTAAACCTGGAGTAAAAGCAAAACCACTGATTAGACCGCAGTGGGTGGCAACCAGCATCAACATCAATGAATTTAGCTTAAAAATGGACAATATCAGTTCGGCACCAATGAGGTTAGAGCATAGTGAACACTGGGGCAGGAATTTTTGGACTTGAAAGACTTTTCATATCTATCGTTAAAGGATATTGCCCATGAGAAGGAAAAAAGTTTCCAGAGTAGATCAGATCACATGAGGATCTGGCAGCTTTGAATATTGCCCTAGAAATTAGTAGTAGGAATTGACAGCTGGGTTGTTGCCTTTTGAGTTAAAACAATCAGGCAGACAAGATCCCGGAGCAGCTGCCATTTGGAAATTTCATTAAGCAATCTAACATAGGGAGAAAGCCTGGGCTTTGAACCCAGATAAATACCAGCTGATCACAGCTAACTTGCCGGGTCGTTACAGGGTTAGAAACAAATGTGTGTAAAGCTTCTTGAATGGAGAAGAACAGACTAGCACTTGGCCAGAATTCAGTAAGCAGTGTAAGACGGGGCACATGCAAGAAAGAAAGGAGGCCAGCCTGAGAAAGAAGAGAGGGGTAAAAGTATTTCTACTGACTCATACCCCAAGACTTGAAATGATAAAGTCCTGATCATAAACATAAACAAGTCTAAGCATTATTATAAAGGAAAAGCAACAAATTCGCTGATTAAAATGTTATCAGAGGGGCGCCTGGGTGGCGCAGTCGGTTAAGCGTCCGACTTCAGCCAGGTCACGATCTCGCGGTCCGTGAGTTCGAGCCCCGCGTCGGGCTCTGGGCTGATGGCTCAGAGCCTGGAGCCTGTTTCCGATTCTGTGTCTCCCTCTCTCTCTGCCCCTCCCCCGTTCATGCTCTGTCTCTCTCTGTCCCAAAAATAAATAAACGTTGAAAAAAAATTAAAAAAAAAAAAAATGTTATCAGAGGTTAATATACATTGCCTGGTAACTACACTTGGCTACAAACTGTTGGGCACTTCCAGAAAAAACAAGAGACGGGTACATTTTAAGTGGGAAAGATGGTCAAGAAGCAAGGTTTTTGTCCCAGGAGCAGAAGATCTTAACCATTCTGGTTATACAATGAAGACACTAGGAATTTGGGCTTAGTGAAGGGTCAGAGGGAGGCTGAAAAACTGAAAGGAGAACACTAATGGCCAAATTTTCATATTGATAATATTGTCTGACGACAGTCCAAATAATTGCTTTTTTTTTTTTTTTTTTTAATTTTTTTTTTTCAACGTTTATTTATTTTTGGGACAGAGAGAGACAGAGCATGAACGGGGGAGGGGCAGAGAGAGAGGGAGACACAGAATCGGAAACAGGCTCCAGGCTCTGAGCCATCAGCCCAGAGCCCGACGCGGGGCTCGAACTCCCGGACCGCGAGATCGTGACCTGGCTGATGTCGGACGCTTAACCGACTGCGCCACCCAGGCGCCCCCAAATAATTGCTTTTAATAGATCAAAGAGTGCAGGAATTACCCAGGGATGTCACCTTTGTTAAGAAACTCTACCTCTAAAAGACATACTGGTATATAATGGAGATAGCCCTAGACTGAATATGAGGATACCCAGATTCTAGTCCTTAGTGCCACTCACTAGTCTTGTGGCTTTGGACAATTAGCTTAACCACTTTGAGTATTTTTTTCATATAAAAATGGAGATAATTACACCTGCTTGTCTTTATCACACAATTATTAATGAGGATTTTGATAAATTATAAATTCAATCACTCAGAAAACTTATGCAATCCTGTACCAACGTATATAACAGTTATGTTCCTTTAAAATCAATTTTCTTTGATCCTATCACTCATGCTTTGTAAATTCAAGGATTGTCCATTGTCTGAAAAAAAAAAAAAAAAGCATCTTGAACACACCTATTCACATTTTTAGCTCCAACTATTCGCTTCTGAATTCTCCATACCAGCATAAAAAGTACTTTCACCAGTGCTTTTGCTCAGTCTGACTTCAGAGAAAAAAATCCTCAGGCTTTGCCTGCCTTCTCAAATGAACCCAGTCTTAACAATCTCCTTACATGTGAACTCCAACATCCTTTACTATTGATACCATCAATTCAGTAATTAACAGTATTCTTGGTTTTTTTAACCATGTTTCTAATGCTGTTGTGCATTTTTATCCCATATGGAATTAAAATCTTCCCTTGCTTATGTCTGATCTCCCCACCTATACTATCCATAAATGGAAGATAGCAGGGACTGTGGCTTTGGGGTGTTTGCATTTCCTTCATCACTGGGTGGTAGAAGGCTCTGTTAACTGAATCAATCTCCCTGCTACTGCTGTGATCACCCCACCGTTGTAAATCTGCTCTGCAGCAAGGCTCTCAGCTTCATGGTCACAACCCACTGCAGCTCAGCTTGGCCTCCCAAGTGCAAAAAAAGTTAATCACAATAACATTCTGACCTGGGCTTCTTCCAGGACTCACTTCGTTCTTCGTGGCCCTACCTGTGTTGTCGCCACAGTTAATATTACAGGGTTACCCATGATCACTGAGCTTGCTTGCGTTACTAATGTTCCTGCTTCCACCTTCCAAGGAGAGACTCTCAAAGCAGGAGATCTGGCCCAAACAACAAACATTGCCATGAAATTCAACTTCTCTTGCCATCTTTTCCAATAGTTGGTCGACGCAGATGGTTGTCAAGGAGCAACCACTTAATTCTTTTCTTTCTTTCTTTTTTCGTTTTCTGTTTTTTGTTGTATTTTTTTTTTTTCTCCATGAGTAGGAAAAGTAAAGCAGAGACAAGTGAGCAGCTAAGGCTTTTAATGAGACTAAACAGGTGAAGGCTGAGGTCCACAGGCTCTGGGCACCTACTTTCTAGCCCTGAGATTACCATTACCTACCAGCCACATGTGGCTATTAGGCACTTGAAATGCAGCCAGTGCAACTAGAAACTGAACTTTTGATCTTGTTTAGGTTTAATTAATTTTAATTTATAAACTGAAGCAGAGCAAAATAGTTTTTCATTAAATATGACTTTACTGTTTTGCCAGGACTACTTTTTACTCTGCTGAAAATTTACCATTCAAATTGAGATGTGCTGTACGTATACAACACATATGGGATTGTGAAGACTTGGTAATAAGGGAGGGAAAAGTAAAATAGCTCTTTAATAATTTTCTTATCGACTACATGTTGAAATGATGTTTGGACATAGTGGAGTCCATAAAATGTATAATTAAAATTAATTTTATCTATTTCTTTTTTACTTTTTAATGCAGTTACTGGAAAATTTTAAATGTGTACCTTGCATTATATTTCTACCAGACACAGCTGTTCTAGCCCATCACCTAATATGTTTTAAAGTGTTAATAGCTAAGAATATTATGTACATTATTTCATCTTGTGCTCAACACAGATTCTTGAGGTACCATCCCTATTTTACAGATGACAAAACTGAGGTGTAGCAAGATTAAATTACTTGTCCAATAACCACAGCTAGCAAGTGATAGAGCTGAGATTCATACTTAGATAGGACGTGCACCAAAGCCCATATTGAATAATTGATTGGGATACTTACCTCCCTTGAATTATAAAATTATTGATCAAATATGCTCAAAAATTTATTTTTTTAACATAGTCCAAGTCATCTAGCCAATTACAAACAATGAAAAACTTCAGGCAGAAGTTGAGCAAAATCCAGTCTCATTTGTTTCCGAAACAGAACCCAGACTGGGCCAGCCGAGTATGATAATGGCAAAACAGTGGGAAATAACCAGCAGGGTCACAGAGCAACCAAAATCTCAAATTAGCATAGGTTTGAATATTTCCCAAAGCACTGTGTCACAAACATGTACCAAAACAATGAATACAAATTACTCATTTCTCACAGTTTCTTCATTTCATTCCGGGAGGAATTTTTCCAAGCAATTCAAAGTCTTGGCCAATTGGCCTTCGTCAAAATAACAGGGAGAGTACAGGAATACTTTCTGAAGGTGAAGAATTGCTCCACGGGAGGCTAATTATTTGAAACTTGAATTTACACTCACTGCACGTTAATTTCTGCACTTTACCAGGCTCGCAAATTGCCTTTAGAAAATAATAGTGACAGTGAAATCCAACCAGATTCCCTGATGCTGCTTTAGAGACCCATTAGCGTCTGGAAGTGGAATATGATTCTGTCACCCATTTTGTAAATCTGAACTGTTTTCTATAGCTATTCAAAGGTGAGAGTAAGACCAATACATGAGATTGGTTGATATTGATTGGTTGATAAATGAGATTGGTGGCTCATCATGTCATTGGAGGCGCTGACCCTCCAGGTTTACTTCCTGGGTAAATAATATAGTATGGTAATGTGGCAGTGTCTGAAACTCTGTATCTGGGCTCTGTGAATTATTGGTCAGACTCACAAGCTCAAAGAAACCCTTGTGAATTTTTTCCCCAACTACACACACACACAGAAACTCATTTTCATGTATATCTTTGCATATATATGTACCTTTGCTTGTATAGGTTGCACTTTGCTCTAAGACAAAAATACTTCTATGGAATGAATCAGAGGTACCATTTGAAATAAGGTTACAGGTCTCTTTCTATAGTGACAGCAGGTGAGACCAGATTCTTTTTGTCCATGCTAGCTGTATCCAGACGGTAAAATGGGAGTAGCTGCTCCTAACTCTTCCGAGTTGGATTGAAATCGACACTCCTCTTGAAATCTGAAGTACACCTACCCAGATATCCCATCTGTGTCCCTTTCCAAAATGGCCCTGCGCATAACTAGTTCTCAGCCAAACATACAGTTAAGTGCATTCCATCACAAGAGCTATTTACATTTTTTATAAGAAACTCTTGAAGTCTGAAGAGGTTTATGCCATTTGGGAATAAATATGTAACAGTGGAAGTTTCACAGGCAGGTATTGTGGAGTAAATGAAGAAACAGTTTACTTCCTCAGATGTTGCCATTTTGCCTGCAACCTATTCACTACACCAGTCTTGGTCTCCCGAGTACTACTTAGCTGGAAATTTACACATAAGTTTTACCCTCCATCCAAACTTCCCTCCCATTTTCCTTCTTTCCTTCCTTCAGCAGATATTTATGGTGAATGCCAAGTATTTATTATCTATACCAGGCCCATGGAAACACATGCCTTTCAGGGGTGGGTTTAGGTGGTGTGTATAAGCATAAGGAATAGTCAGAGCCGGCACACGGTAAGCCCGTTAAAAATAGTGGCAGAGATAGAAAACTGGAGGCCCACGCCTTTCCTGTCGGAAAGGGAACATAAAGCTGGAATCTTTCAGCTCTCTTTGAAGCCACTGCTGCTTGTTTTGCTCCTATAGCTTTCTCCAGCTGCTGTCACATCTGTCGGAGATCACAGTAAGCTCGGCTACTTTAATACCCTGGTATCTGTTAACTCCTGCTGGAACCTGGCACCTCAACTCTTCTATCAGCCCAGATCATCATCATTACCACCCAGGCTGACCTCAGGCCCAGCCAGCAGCTCTCATGCGACTCCCTGTCAGAGGCACACCTCAGGCAGCAGACAGTCACAGTCACAAACTACTCCCCATGGCTGTGGGAAGAGGTGACAAGCTGCTAAGCTCAGTCATATTTTATCAAAGCCTTTGATCTCCGGTTTGATCTTTGCCAAGATCTGTGACACAAACAGGTCTCTACCCACATGGCAACCGGTGCTTACTAACTCAGTTCCTCTTTTCGTTTTGAGCACCCTACTGCCTATATATTAATGCTGCCTAACAGGAACCGGGGTCAAAGTAAATAAAGTAAAAATAGGCACTTTGTAAGAGAGAACATTTTTCCATTCACCCTATTGGCTCATTTCAGAGCCCCACATTTGTGCAAGGCTTTTATTTGTACTTTCCTGAAAGGCATCATTAGGTCATTTTCTGTCAGGTCCTTTTTGGCTTGAACTAAGTAAGTTCTAAGAGGAGCCATGAGGTAAGATAATTCTAGCTGTGCTGCACATTAACTTTATTAGATAAAATTTAACACATTAAACACATATCGTAACAGATTATACTTCAGCAAGAAATGACAAAAATCATCTTGTTTTTCTTGTATTTCCAGTGGCTCTTTAAAAAAAAAAATAGGCCTGATGAAAGGAAAATTCAAAATAATTGTGAACAAAAGAATTCTGAAAACCTAGGAAAAGTGAAAGAAGTCAGACATGTTGAATGGGACGAGAGAAAGGAAATCATTCAGAGCTCCAACACCTGACAGGGCAAAGACTGTGAACTTAATTCTTTAGGGAATGGGAAGCCGCTGTGGGATTTAAGAGTAAGAATGGAAATGCCAGAACCTCAGAAAGAATCATTTGAACACTGGCAGTAGGCAGGAATGGAACAGATGGACTGCTTACAAGCAAAGTGTTTCAGTGAAGAGAATCATTCAGGTAGAGAGCTGGGCAGCAGTGGAGGGAGAGAAAAAAGCTACAAATATAAAGGGAAGCAGTGAGATTTGGCAATCAATGCAACAAGTAAAGGGCAAAGATATATAAAGCTATCGCTGAGGTTTGGGGTTTGGATGTCAGAAAGACTAAAACTCGAAGCTGCTGCCTCCTGTGAAATACTATTAAGGAGATAATTACAGTGGGAAGGACAGGAAGAAGGAAAAAAATCACATCTTACCCTGGTTCCAAACATCACCAGATTGACCATCACCAGGCCTTAATAGGCACATCAAAAGTAGACCAGACGGCACTCCAAATTCAAGAAATCTAGTTTCAAATATGTGACAAAAATATGACCAAAGTCAACCAAAACAAAAACAAGCACATCAGGCATTAACACTGGTCAAGAGATTAAGTTCGATTTAGACACTGATTGCCTCAGCTTCTCACTTTTTATTTTGCAGTAAAATATTAGCCATAAATAAGAATTAGGAAAAGGGCAGCATGGCATTATAGACACGACTTGTCTAAAAGCTAGGTAACCTAGGATTTAATGCCTGCCCGTGGACCTCCTTGACATTACCTCCCCTATTTTTCTTTCTACCTCAGTGTCTGTTGTTCCTCAGCCTTTATTCCTGTCTATTCCCTCTTTCCAAAATCTGAATTTTGGAGGGGCCCAGGACTTAGCTTTCAGTCTTCAACTCCATCTGCTCTCCTTCCTTAAGAGACCCTATCTTGCCCCAGGGTTTCCGATACCCTCAGCATGCAGATGACTCCCAAATTTCTCTCTGCTGTGCTGACCTCATTCAGCTCCAGACTTACACTCTAACAGCCCAATAGCCTACTGAAAATCTCTATGGACATATCTCACAGGCATCTTATAGTTCATGTGTCCACAAGAGAATCCTCAGTGTCTTCCCCAATACATCTATTCTTTCCCCAGTGTACCTATCTCAGCTTACCAGCATCCCCATCAGCCTAGATAATCAAGCAAAAAACTAGGAGGTAACCTAATTTCTCTCTTTTGCCTCACCTTGATATTCAAAATATATGATAACCATGCTCTTCTCTCAAATCCACATCTCCCACTATCATTATCACCTTTCACTTAGCCATACAGTTGACCGACGCAGGGGTTAGGGGCACCAGTCCCCACACAGTTGAAAGTCCATGTATATAACTTTTGACTCCCCCAAAACTGAACTCCTAACAGCCTCCCTTTAACTGGAAGCCTTACTGAGAACATAAACGGTTGATTAGCGCATATTTAGTTTGTTATATGTGCTCTTACAGTAAACTAAGGTAAAGAAAGCCTTAAGAAAATCATAAGAAAAAATACATTTATAGTATTGTACTATATTTATCTGAAAATAAAAAATCTGTCTATAAAGGGACCCAGGCAGTTCAAACCCATGTTGTTCAAGGGTCAACCATAATAACCTACTAGGTTATCTTCCCTCTGCCAGAATGGTATTTCAGAAATATACAGTAGATTTTATTCTCACACCATGCATATGTGTCCATACACATGCTGTGTATAGTATGCAATAAATGGGAGTATAAATATAAACAAATTTCCACAATTAAAAATCAAACTACTCACTAATACCTGGAAGGCCTCAGCGATCTGGCCCTTCCCACCTCTTCAATTTCTTCACACTCCAGAGACATAGGCCTTATTTCTGTTTCTCCTGCATGGCAAACTCTAGTCTCTACCCTTGCTGTCCCTCTGATTTAAGTGTTCTGCCTCATATCTTTGGAAGCATGACTTCTCCTCTTTCGGGTCTCAGTTTGTCACCTCCTCAGGTAGAATTCCTTAAACACTAACTCTCAAGTGGCCAATCCCCAAACAGTCACTTTATTTCCACTATTTCCTCTTTTTCTTGGCTCTCATCACTCTCTGAAATCTTGCCTTCTGTTTTTTCCTCTCTCTGCTCCTAAATATAGGCTCTGTGAGAGGACAGGTTCTTCCCGTGTTTCATTAGTTCCCCACTCTACCCCTAGCACCTAAAAAAGTGCTTAGTCCCTGGTAGATGCTCAAGAAATATTTGTTACTTAATCAATCTGGGCCTCAGTTTCTTCATTTGTAAAATAAAAGGACTTTATTAGATGACCTTCAAATTTCTTTCCACCTCCATCATTTCTTTTGAATAAAACGGAGTATGTAACGGGAAAACTTTAATAGATAGACTACCAGGTTAACAATATATAGTTATTTAATAGGTGTTTGCTAAACAACTAAAATGATTTCCAAGCTGTTCCTTTATATGCGTGCAACAATGCAATCACTAGAGCCTCTGACATACTGCTCCTCTGTGTGCAAAAGGACAGTTTGATTTGCTTCCCATTAATCTAATCTTTTCTTATTCTCCTGAGTAAATGCCACCTCAAGGCAAAATCTAACAAACACCAGACAATGAGAGCTGACATCCAGCTGGTATGCACCAGAGCGCCATATTCGTATTGTGGCTGGTCCTTCTCCATTCCATACGGCCATTAAATATATTGCCACTCACCCATCTCACTATTCTCCAGTCCAAGGCTTTTTTTAAGCATGTAAATACCCAGCGCTTTCAAATAAGGGTCTTAGTTAAAGACTTTCCGTTAATATACCAGGAAACAATAGACACTAAGCCAATTTACTATTCTAAACCAAGGACCAGAAAGAGTGCGTACAGAATGTTGGTCATATTTGTTTATAGCATATTCAACAATAAAATCAACAAAGTCTTTCCCCAAAGTTCTTATTTGATTCCTCATAGATTGTTTTTGAGTTTGTGGACTTTCTTTTTCTTTCTGTTTTGTTTTGCATTTTTCTGAATTGAATTTTGATGAGCCTGTTCTTCCTCCTAGAAATACTGTTCCCAGTTATTACACATCCAGTGGTGTAATGTGTATTCGTCGAAGCCGCAGCTGAGAAGCACTTGAGAAAGTGATTTAAAGATGTTATTGCTGCCATTTGTTTATGAGTTTACTGAGGAAAGCCTGGGCATCATAGGGATTTCTGCCATATCAAGAATTACTTTGCTTTTAAAAAGTTCAAATGCTGTAGGTGCATAATGGACCATTTTTTGTGATCTGTTCTCAGTCTCTCACAAAGATATTGGAAATAAATAAAATCTAATTAGAACAAAAAGACGGAGCAATATGTAGGCTCAGCTTTTTCAGTACAGCAATGAGTCAGCTTTATAATTATTTTAAAGTGTCAGAACAATTTGTCTTCATTTCATTATAATAACTTAACAATTAGTGCTCATTGGCCATTCTCCACCTCTCTAAATTTCATCATAAGTGAAAATTCTGTTTCATAATGAAATTTCTACTTAAATATCTGGGTTTGTTAAAATAAAACAAAATGGATATTTAAGATATAAGCGAAGCTGTTCAATTTTTTAAACAAAGCTTAATGTGTTAAGGTCTCCATACTTACAATATTCAACCCCAGGAAAACATTGAAAGTATTTTCAAAATCACTCATAATTTACTGGGTTGTTTTTTATGTTATTTCGTGGTGAACACAAATGTAAGGTAACACTTCCCATTGTAATTATCTGTCCATATCTTATATATATAATAGATTGTGAGTTTTGGGGGGAAAAGAACTTGTGCTCTGTGTCCTCCAGAGTACATGGTAACTTGTATATGATGGGCACTCCATTTAAATTAAAGTATGAAATTTCACAATATTCTTCTTTTGCTTGGGCAAGCAAAAATCAATGAGACTGTTTTGATTAGTTTTTTCCAGCCATGACATTCAAGAGACATTGGCCAAACAAATCTACTTCCCTAATGGGTATTCATATTCATGTTGCAAGAATTGTTGCTGTTACAGGCAGCAACAACTTCAGAAACATCAGAAACAAATTATAGCAAGGCCAAAAACTCACCTGCAGCTTAGATTCACTGGGTCACAGTTTGGTCTGAAAAAAACTTTTCCTTAGTTTAAAAAAGTAACCTATTAGGAAGCCCCCAAATTGGCCAATCCCTAGGATCTTTTGTAGTTTGAGTTAGTATAAAACTAGACTTCTTGGACCTCTTCAGACAAGTGTTGACTCCCTGGCTCAATAACAGATCCAAAAGGGTCCTCCGTCAGGGAACATCAACAGAAGCTACCCAAAGTGCCCATTTTAAATTTCAAATTCAAAAAAAAAAAAAAAAAAACCTACATATCTTTGATGATAATGAAGTTTTATTTGTTTTGCTTTTTATAGTTTTGTTATTGCTTCCTGATATAAAGTCTGTTTGGAGCAAGTAAAAATGTACTTTGTTATCCTTGATCATTTTTATTAAGCCCACCAATCAAATAGGCATCACTAAAGCACATAGAAAGAAATCTTTGATCTAATATTTAAATGTTATTAAGGTGATAATGATGGGAGATATTAATTGTCCCCAATAAGATGAGCTCTGGAACACTCTTTGTTCAATTTCAATCACCTCATTACTAGATATTTGCAGACTTCTATAAATAGCAGTCAGAAGGGCTGAAGGCTAACGTGATTCATTCACATGAAAAGGTCAAAAGAACATCAGGGAAGGCATACAATTAATCCTCATTAATCTGGCCTCAGATTATTCAAAATCAGGGCTTTGCAGAAGTCAGAGAAAACCTAGACTTTTACATAGTTTAGGCATGAATGATTTTGTATTAAATGATGATCAAGGGTTACTGAGTATGGTTAAGATGGATAATTTGTAAAAGGCAAGATAGTCTATTCTGGATAATTTGGGGACAGAATACTAAATTAGCTGTGTCTTGGTACATTTATTCCTCAATTTCACACATACAAAACAAAAACAAAAACAAAAACCTGTATTGTAATCATTTCACTCAGGGATGATTTGATGTCTAGAAAACTGGTTAATGCTAAGCGCGTTCAAAATTGGATAACATATAAAACATAATGCTAAGATTTACATTTTCACTAAGAAGATTTTCAAAAAAATTGAAATAGATCATACACACATATATAATAAGAGGTCAACATTCAAAATATATAAAGAACTCATACAACTCAATTGCAAATAAAAAAACACTCACAAATAATCCAATTTAAAAATGGATAAAGGACCTGAATAGACAATTGACTGCAAACAGTCAATAGGTATATGAAAATGTGCTCAAAGTCACTAATCATCAGAGAAATGCAAATCAAAAGTCATAATGAGATATTACTCACACCTGTTATGATGACTATTACCTAAAAACCACAGGTTAGCAAATGTTAGCAAGGATATGGAGAAAAAGAAACACTTGTATACTGTTGATCAGAATGTAAATCTGTGGAGCTACTATGGAAAAAAGTATGGAGGTTCCTCAAAAAGTTAAAAAGAAAATCACCATCTGATCCAGCAATCCCACTTCTGAATATATATTCTGAATTGAAATCAGAATCTCAAATAAATACGTGCACACCCATGTTCATTGGAGAATTAGTCACAATAGGGAAGATATGGAAACAACCCAATGTCCGTGAATGAACACATGAAGAAAGAAAAGTGCTATGTACATACAATGAAATACTTCTCAGCCTTAAAAACAGGAGGAAATCCTACCACTGGCAACAAATGCATGGACATTATGCGCCAGTGAAATAAGTCAGACACAGAAAGCCAAATACTGCATGATCCCACTTACATGTGAAATCTAAAACAGCCAAACACATGGGACACCTGGGTGGCTCAGTCAATTAAGTGTCAGACTCTTGATTTCAGCTCAGGTCAGAATCTTCCAGCTGTGAGATCAAGCCCCACATTGGGCTCCACGCTGAGCATGGAGCTGCTTAAGATTCTCTCTCTCTCCCTCTCCCTCTGCCTGTCCCTCACTTGCTCTCTCTCTCTCTCTCTCTCAAAAATAAAATAGTCAAACATATTGAAGCAGAAAGTAGAATGGTGGTTGTCAGTGGCTGGAAAGAGAGGGATGTGGGGAGGTGACAATCCAAGGGTATAAAATGTCAGTTATGCAAAATAAGTAAGTTCTGGAGTTCTATGGGACAACACAGGGCACACGATTAATAATATTGTATTATATAGCTATGAATTTGCCAAGAGGGTAGGTAGATCTTATGTTAAGTGCTCTTACCATGAAAGGAAACAAAAACCAAGGGGTGTGTGAGGAAACTGGACATGACAGATAGGTTTATGGCATTGATAGTGATGATAGTTTCATGGGTATATACTTATCTCTAAAAATATTGAGTAGTATACATTCAATATCTACAGCTTTTGGGGTTTTTTTTCCTTTTTTTTTTTCCTTTTCTTTATATGAAATTTATTGTCAAATTGGTTTCCATGCAACACCCAGTGCTCATCTCCACAGGTGCCCTCCTCAATGCCCATCACCGACCCTCCCCTCCCTCCTACCCCCCATCAACCCTCAGTTTATTCTCAGTTTTTATCTACAGATTTTTGTATGTCAGTCATATCTCATTAAAGTGGTTAAAAAATAAAATTACATAAATAAAATTAAGTAAATAAATAAAATAATAAAAAAAATGGATTCACAATCAGAGGACTGCTTGGTAAAACTATAGTTAGAATACAGGCAAGACTGTGTTTCATTAAAGTAAGGATAATTTGACCTACATTGCAACAAAAGTCAGGTTACAATTAGTTCCATCCATTAGGCATTGATTCTTGTTAACATTAGTTAAGGCATTTTCTTACTTTGGCCCTAAATATTAAGATGCATAGTTTACTTGCAGGTCATATCATCACTTATTCAAATTACACATTGAGCAAAGGTACGTTTTAAGCAATAAAGTTCTCCATCTTCAAGCATGACCGATGATTTCCGTGGCATAACGTATTGTTTTCTACTATGTAGCTGTACATAGGCTTAAATAAGACTTTAAAGTGGTAATTATTTGAGTTTTAAGAAGGAATAATAAGAATGGATATATTTTGGTTTTCATGAAGTAATATCTTTGTTTTGCTTTGGTATTGAGTAATTAAATAATTTATTCTTTCAACTCTACTACTCGTCAAGCACTGTGCTAGGGCTAGGCACTGGGAATTTTAGAGTGAACGTGTAGAAGTAGACTTTGCCTTCATAGATCATTCTGCACTTAATGGTGGAATAATATAGCTCACATTTTTGAAAACAGTGTTAAGTTTCCTCCACTTAGTGAATTTCTCTGAATACCTGGTATAACTCATGTGGTTAGTTAGACACGCAAGTCTCATAAAGTCAGTGAGAACTCCCAAGGAAGTGGAAATTGTATAATGTGTTTTAATATATGGGTGTTTAAAGAAAATGTAAATTAATTGTCTACTTGATTATTTTCCTGCTATAGGGGAGAATAATCGCCCACTGATGGTGGGCACTGATAATCGCCACTAGCAGAAAGTTATTTGAAACAGATATTTGTTGTTCTTCACCATGCCTTTGAGCCCAAATATATTGATGAGACTACTACTATGAAATTATAATAAAAGTCAATAGGAAAATAAAAATTTATATTGAATTTCTACTTTGCTAACCTCTCAAATATATATCTAACACAAAAACACATTACAAATATAGTTTTAATGATTAAAAAAGGGGAGAAGAGAAAGAAAGGGTAGCAAAAAACTAATTTAAAAAGCAACACATAAAATAATGGAAGAGACAAGAAAAGGCTAACATGATTATAAGTAGCTAGGACAAGGAGACCTGATTTCAATTCACTTTCACCAACATTTACTGAGCTCTCCTAGGTGCACGGCACTGTGCTAGTTTGGAAGGAAATACAAGAGAAGTAAGAAATAGCTGTGCTCCCCAGGGTTGCACAATTTTGTGGGGATTTATTTTCTTCTCGTTCTAATTTCTCTCAGGATGCATAAAGAGTATCTGATTCTAAACGAATATCCGGCCCTCCCCCCATATTACTGGATTGTCTAAGAGTTAATGAGAGGTTTAAGAGGAGAAATTAAAACATTCACAAGAGTCCTCCTTTGGTCAGACCCCCTTGCACAGTGATTGAGCTTTTTTGATGCATTTTCATAGCAATACCTCTCTGGGTTGTTTGTGAGTTTGCCTCATCAGTAAGAAGAATCTCATTGTGCCACCCACCAAGCACGCACTTGCTAATCACTGTTAATTGCCTACAATTGAGATCAGCAGACTGTTCACTAAGTACAGTGATGGGCACTTAACTTATTGGCACTGAGGCTTCCTGTGTGCCCATTTCTACTAATGGATCATTTGTCCTCAAAATTGGAAGTCCCAGCATCAATCACATAAACAGGCTCAGTAGGCAGAAGTGCTTACCTTCCTCTTCACCTCCAGAAGGAGGGCAATACAGACAGGCGCATACATCTGGCCAGAAGATGCACAGCCTTTGTGGAGAGCCAAAGTCCTTTGCTCCACTGGTAAAGCTCAAAATAAGGAACTCCTAGAGAGGCAAAACATTCTGACACAGAGATGATGAGGATGATGAGAAGCAGAATCTTTCCCTGTCATCTCTTTGTTTTCAGACTCCCTGTCAACATGCCACAGCACTACAGGAAAAGTCAAAGAATGCCTCTGGAGATTACTGAAATGGCAGGCTTCACAACTGCCTCAAAAGTTGCTTCCTTTTAAGAGGCTACTATCATTGTACATATGGAGACAAAATCATGGTGATCAGAGACTACTGACAGCATATGCTTCTGATGCACAAGGAATGAGGAAACAGTGCTTTCCATCACCAGTCATGCCTAGATGTCTTCCTCCAGAGGTCAGAAGGGGTAGAACTACACCTGTGTTTGATGTGATTTATATTTCCTTATAGCTGTAGCATATATGGCTTAATACTGGCACCCTTTAAAGAGGGGCATTTGCCTGGAGTTTGTTAGATCCTTTGCATACAGTAAACAATAAAACCTTATCCTCTACATTCCCAAGACATCCTACCCTCCCTTCCCATGATTACTATTTACCATTAAATCTTCTTGTTTCAGGTCGTTAAAGAAAAAATTGCTCTGACACTTGTTAAAATGGCAAGGAAGCCTTTATTCAAGACTATTGTGATAGATGTCAAGACTCTCAAAATAGGGGAGAGAGCTCAGGCTCAATTCTGAATACAGCAAAAAAGCTGGGGATTTATAGCCAGTGAGGGTGTCCATGGATGGAAAATTACTAAGAGGAGACAAGTAGTGTAGGGAGAATCCTACTAAACTGACCTAACAGGATAATTGCTGACGGCAGGCCAGGGTAATCAGGGATCAAGGGTGAGCAGGTTCTCACTAAACTGACTTAATGGCATTCACCCTAAAAGTGGACTCAGTAGACTGAAGGGAGGGCCCAAGGATGAGACCTAGTAAAAAAAAAAAAAAAAAAAAAAAAAAAAGGGCTCAGAGGAGCATGCCAAATGTTTGGTCAAGGAAAAAGTCTTTGTCAAGGGGAGGCAGTGACCCTTATAATAGGCTACCCTCTGTTCAGAGGCTACAAAGTTTTAAAACATATTTCTTAGGCCAGTTATTGGCCTGATTGTCACTATCCCTTCTTGAATTCTGTTCCTTGTTCCTGTGTGAGCTAATGTGGAATTTTTCGAAACCCTCCATACACATATCCTTTCACCTAGATAAAGTCCACCAAGATCATCTGTAGGATGAGATTCTTCTATTTCCTTGATTCAAAACAGCTGTGAGCTTTGAAACCGTGGTACTCTTGCATGGTCATGGAGGCTATGGAAAAGAAAAAGAACTCCTCTTTTGGGGGCTCAGTCGGTTGAGCGTCCAACTTCGGCTCAGGTCATGATCTCATGGTCTGTGAGTTTGAACCCCGCGTCAGGCTCTGTGCTGACAGCTCAGAGCCTGGAGCCTGCTTTGGATTCCATGTCTCCCTCTCTCTCTGCCCCCCACCCCCGCTCATGCGCTGTCTCTCTCTCCAATAAATAAACATTAAATAAAACATTTTTAAAAATTTAAAAAAAGAAAAAGAACTCCTCTTTAAAATGAGGGTCTAGAATCTGCAAAATTCTTGCAGAGAGTAGGCCCTATGAGAACTTTTGCACTCTTAGGATTATAAAATATCATCTGTGTCATGTTATTTTCAATAATCAATTAATGTTCTTTTTTTATGTTTTCATTTCTTTCATCTCCACAGCCACAATTTCCCATCTTATTCCTTTCCCCACTCCAAGAACCTGAACTTGAGAATTAAATTTACCGAAATGGTATTGTACTACACATCTATTATAATGTTCGCCATTCAAGTTTTCTCCCTGTGAATTATCCATTTGTACACTTTGTTCAATTTTTAAAAAAAAAAATTTTATGTTTATTTATTTTTTGACAGAAAGAGACTAGAGTGTGAGTGGGGGGGGGGAGGGGGGACAGAGAGGGAGACAGAATCTGAAACAGGCTCTAGGCTCTGAGCTGTCAGCACAGAGCCCGACACAGGGCTCAAGCCCATGGACCTTGAGATCATGACCTGAGCCAAAGCCAGACGCTTAACTGACTGAGCCACCCAGATGCCCTACTTCGTTCACTTTTATACTGGGTTGCCTGACAGTTTTCTTCTTGACTTGCAGGTTCTTTACACTTTACACTATTAATCCCCTTTCATTCACATATTTAAAAAAATATTCTCCAGTTGTTTTTTAATGTTTATATTTGCTTCCCATTGTTAAACAGAAGTCTTTAATATTACTATAACCAAATCTATTACTTTTCCCCTATTTGTGATCAATCCATTTGTTTCTTATTTAAAAAATATCTCCCAGGCCCAAGGTCAAAATGAGATTCTGAATTTTGTTCTAATGATTATAAACATTTCCTTTTATGTACAGGTCTTTAATCAATTTTGACATTAATTTTTTTATAGCTGCAAGGATGAAGTCTATTTCCCAATAGTATTCGTTAAGTAATCATTTTTCTACTTACATCACTACTGTGGATGTGCCAATATACATACATATGAGTGTTTGATACATATATGTATATGTACGTGTATGTGTATATTTATACATATACACAATCTGATTATCTATCTGGCAAAATAATATTATTATTTGATCAGGTAAATCCTCTCTCTTTACTTTGGTGGGTATGAAAGGTCTTAATTATCAACTGACATTTGCTCCTCCATAAATTTTAGTGTTACTTTGTTTAATTCTCAAAACTATCACATTAGAATTTTAAGTAGAATTTCACTATGCTTATAGATTAGTTTTGGAAGAACTAACATCTTTACAATGTTAAGCTTTCTCATTCACAAACATGTTAATTTTTTCTTCAAATAGCAGAAATAGGAAACAATATCCCACATCTACCCCCCAAAATTTTTAGATAATGACAAAATGGTCTAATTAGGTTTTACATAGGTGCTGGATACTTGAATAAAGATTAAAGATTTATTTGGAAGAAATTAAGACCTATTTCATTTAGTTTTCTCGTTTATAAAGCAAAAACTACTATCTCAGTGCTAGTCAAAATAGCTGGTCATGACTTGATTCCACTGATAAAGGGAGATGAGATACCTATACCAGAGTTCTTATTTCATCAAGGAAGTCTTCTAAGAAGAAAAAACATCCACATAATTAGTGGAAATGATTTCTAGATTCCCTTTTAACTGTTTCTATTCAAAAGCTATTTCTATTAATTTTTCAAATTTCTGAAAGTGCTTTGATTCTTTATGGGTTATTTTAACAATTTTGTTTTCCTCTAGTCTTTCACATATCAATACTTTCATTGATTATAAGTCATCTTTACAGAAGAGGAAAGAAGAAAGAAGATATAAGTTAGAGAAAATAAAGCACATTATCATTTCTGTGTCCCAGTGGCACAGGGAAGCCAGTTAAAAACAAACAGTAGTATTAGTTGATTAATTGAAGAACCCAGAAAATCAGCACAACTTTATTTTACTTAAGCATGTTGTTCTAATAGGTGTTTTCTGGAGAAACACTTTATAGGGAAAAGTGGTCTGTCCTCAAGATACCTTCTTCATCCATAAGCTTCTGAATTCCTTTTTCCTTCCTCTTAGACAATTTCAGTAGTTGATATTTTTCTTCTCAATCCAAGCCTCTTTGTTTAAATGCCTGTATCATTATTGTCTTCTGTAGGGGAGAACTGGAATCAACACGTGATTAGACAATGTTTACCACCAAAGTGAGGGGGGCAAAAGGGATGAAATAGTTAATGGCGTTTGTATTTCAGAATTATGGCAAGAGTAAAGAAAGTATGAAACACTTTTTTAATGCTCCTTTGTATCCTTCTCCAGCCAACTCTGACTGACCTGCAAATTTACGTATGGAATTTCTTCAACATATAGAAATAATTCTATAGAAATAAGATATAGAATAATTCTGACTATACAATGTGGCTGGAGTGGAACACAGATGTGTATACCCGTTTTAAAACTCTACAGATGATAGTGACATGGAACTGTAATTATGGTTTGTGATGGGAGCTCATGTGCCTAATTATATATCTAATTCTTAAATCAAATCAATAACACCCTATCAAGCTGTCCAGCATATTATTGAACCCCCTCAATGACAATGAACACGTTTTCCAAAGCAACCTTATCCAACTTTAGACAGTTCAGGATCCAAGAAATTCCTCCAAAATCAGTCTCATGACGACTTTCAGAAATTGGTCTGATGTCTTTCCATTGAAGCTATTGAAAATAAGTCCAATTCACTTCACCCAAGATGGCCTTTCAAATTTTTCAACTAGATTCACTTCTGACACACCCTTTTCCAGGCTCAACACCTTCATCTCTTTAAGCTTTTCCTATATTACAACATTTGCAATCCATCTCACCAGCTCTGTTCTTGCTATCTGAACACATTATGGTTTGTCTGTATCTGCTCTTAAAAGGCATCCTCAGAACAGATGAAATCCTTCAAATGAAATCTCAGAACCTGGGAGATCAAAACTAGTTTTCACTCAATTTAGATACTATACTTAAATGACTGTATTTTAATATTTTATTTGTACTGCTCTTTGCAGTGTCTATATCACACAAATAACTCACGTTTAACCTAGGTAACCTAAAATTCCTAAATGAACAACTCGCTTTCCACAAATTTATACTTGGTGCCAACTTTTGGCTCTTAGAAAAGGACATTGCATTTGTTACTAGAAATATCTATCAAATTAGAGTTGATCTACTGTTATTGCATTACCATTTTGGATTTTGCTTCTGTCATCATTTCTAGTCCTCTCTGCTTCTGTGCCTTCTCTATATTCATTCACGTCACTAATAAAAGTGCTCAAGAGAAGAAAGACTCGGATGGAGCTCTGGCACTGACAGCAGGAATTGTCCTCCAGACAATGACATGGGTTCATTGGTTGAGCAGCCCTGATTGTATCCTTTGAGTACGTTTCTTTCAATAGCAATTAATTTATTTAGTTGTATTAGGTTCTAGTCCATATTTCCAAATGATTTCCAAACAGGCATAGCAAGAGCTTTCCAAACATTCTGGTCCAAACATTCTAAGCTTACCATACTATCCTTCTAACTCTTACTGTAAAAAAAGCAAATGAGGGTTCAACTTCGGCCCACTGACAATTGACAGCTTTTACAAATGCTGCTTTTCTACTCATGGTGCACCAAACTATCCGTTTAATAATCTCGCCTAGAGTCATGCCCAAATTTGATGATAAAAACCTACCCCTGTCAACATCAGGCATACCTAGGCTCTCCCCATGTTTCTTACAGTTTCTTCTCACTATGTTATAATTATTCATGTATCTGTGATTGAAGGCAAGAGCTGTATCTAAGGACCATGCCTGATATATGAAATATTTGTTGAATGAAAAAGTGAAAAACCCTCAGTCATTTATAGTAATTAAAAATGGAGGCATTGACAAGATTTTATATATTTTTTTTAATATTTATTTATTTGGTGGGAGAGTGCACAACTGGGCAGGGGCAGAGAGAGGGAGACAGAGGATCTGAAGCAGGCTTTGTGTTGACAGGCTGACAGCAGCTAGACCAATGTAGGGCTTGAAATCACGAATCGCAAGATCATGACCTGAGCTGAAGTCAGATGCTCAGTCGACTGAACCACCCAGGTGCCCCAACAAGATTTTAGATAACAGGTGTAGTGGAAAGACTAGACTAAGGTGGCACCTATGATTCCTACCATCTGGTATTTACGCCATGATATAAGTGGAACCTGTGACTTATGTCTAACCAAGTGAATACAGCAAAGGTGTCGGGATATGTTTGTTTACAAGCATATAAATATACTACATAACACTGCAATGCCCATCTTGTGAGGAGACTCCCCCTTCATTGATGGTTTTGAGGAAGAAATCATTGGGGTAGAACTACGTGGCAAGAAACCGAGGGCAGCTCCTAATCAACAGTCATCAAGAAATTGAGGTTCTCAAGCCAATAATACACACACACACACACACACACACACACACACACACACACACACACAAATGAATACTGCCAATATCATGTGAGCTTGGAAGCAAATCCTTCCCCAATCAAACCTCAGATGAGATCTCACCAATTGGCCCCTTAACTTCAGTCTTAGAAGTGACTCTGCTAAGCCGTGCCTTGACTTCTAAGCCACACAAACTGTATATCCAAATCATCCAGGAAGCTTTGTAATCACATACATGTTCCAACCTCAACTTTTAGAGTATTATGAAAATGCCCCTTGGGAATTCTGATGTTTACCACTGTGATGAACCCCTGACCTAAACTAACCACCAATTTTATTATAAAAATTAAAAATAAAATTATGTAAGAGTAATACCTTTCTTGTTACCACAGTGCTAATGACTAGCAGTCAGGACTTACTTTTCCCCTTTCACATTAATACCTTCATACATACCCTATGTACTGACTACTCTGTCCTTAAACACACAAAGGATCCCACATTAACAACAACAAAAAAAAAGGTGGGAGAAGACTTTGTCACACCTTCCCTCTGTTTCCATTCCATTCATTCTTTTTAAAGGAAGTTCTAGGCCTGTTACTGCCATTTTACCACTCACTCCCATGCTCTACAACTTTTGAACTTACTAAATCCACTCACTAAGATACCTGTAACCTCTTATAATCCACAGGAAACCATGCTCACCCTGTTCTTTTTCTTCTATTATGGAGGCACAGCCCTAAGTGATAATAAATAAAGGACAGAAGCAAAGATCAAGAACAAAGATTACTGCCCTACATCTTCCTTGGGTTGGGCTGGTTTATGCCTTCTCAATTTCAGCAATAGCATGCCATTGAAGATGGCAGGAACTACCATCAATCCCAGGGTTTATTTAATAGTTGACTTCACCAACCAGCCCCCTTGCCTTCTAGTGATTAGAGAAAACTTTGTTTTACATTCTCAGACTTACCAAAGAGTAAGTAAGCCAGAAGATATTTGGGTATCAGTCTTCTAGTCCTAAGAAACTATGGACATTATAAAAACAATACTGTTGGAGGGACCAGCCCAGGGACAAATATTCTGGAATTCTCTTCCCCAGCAGGGTAGGCCCTTATTTTCCTGTCTTCAAGCATCCCTGTGGCCTGAGGCCTGCAGCAGTGAGAGGTGAAGGATGGTTCAGACACAGATGGCAGTCCGCTCAACCCATGTGAAGACAATAGTCCTATTGGTACAATTTCTTTCCTTGGCTACAAAGGTAATCTCCTCTTAAGTGGTTAGTGATAGAAATTTTGGTTTGGTAATACTACATTAATTGGAAGGGAGGAGTAAATCAGATCTAAGATTGTAACTGGATCCCTCTCACAGCCAGGCAGAAACCAAGAGAGAAGGTACTGCCTAATGAATAGGTGCTCTAAATGAATATAAAAGAGACAAGAGATTCTGATTCCAGCAACGTCCAAGCAGGGTATTCAAGGTATGCTTTATTCTTCAGCGATTGTGCATTTAGTCTTTGCTTTTCCCTAAAGACTCTGCAAGTTGTGTTGAAGTATGCCTATCAGTATTCCACTAACAGACACATATCTCCACATTTTTGCTATTTTGTTCATATTTATCATAAGGATCTTGGTCTCCTAGGCCCATCTGTGACCTCTTGGTCTTGATTCCAGAACCACCTTTCTTATCTGAGATTATAGATTTTGAGTGCATCTAGGTCATACCTGCTTATCGTATAATATCCTTGCCTCTGGCATGCATCTGCCTTTCTTGTAAAACAATCTTTTCTGGACTTTCCTTAGGTATCTTTTACATGCCCCCATTTTTAAACAATTCATGCCATGCATGCTAACTTCATCTTACCACCTCAACTCATACTCTTCAATGCGCCCTCTGTAAAAGCCCCTTTCTTATTCTGAAGCAAGAGGCTCAGAAGTTACAGTGACAAAGTTTCTGGTACATCAGTGTCCATGGCTGCAGTGATGCATTCTTTACCTAATCTAGTTTATATCTGTCCTCTCAGTTCCTCTGAAAGAGATAAGCTATTCTATTAACAAACAGGGCAGACTGTGTCCTCCTGGCTATCCCCAGATTGAACTATAGTTCCACTAATGAAATTGTGCTCCCTCATTTGGATAACCAGAGCTCGAACTTGAGAGGTTTCCTTTCAAACTTATAATCACTCTTTCCCTATAAATCTGCTCAGAACTGACCTCAAAACTATAATTTCCCTCTCGGGCCTCTGGATTCTTTCTTCCCTGAATCCATTTTGGTTACGCTCTTTGTGTCAATATTTGTATACACCCCAAAGTTTTGACAGGACCCAAATTTGTCTCTAAATGGATCCATCCAGTATAGCATCAACTTTCCCTAGATACATCTGATTTTTCCTTCATACAGTCATTTGGAAAGACGTCCAACTCTTCTCTGTCTCTCCATTTTTACTAGGAAAAGAAAACTACTTTATAATAATTTATTTAAACCATCATGTATAACCATTTGCAACAGATTTTTAGAATGGCATACCAGATTAAATATATATATATATACATATATATATATTTTCTTCATATTAAACATGTTAAAATATAATCTTCCAATAGATAAAAAATAAATAACATGAGATTTCCATTTCAAATTAAGTCTTTTAACAAGCCAAAGGCTTCTAATCCAAGACCATGGATACCATAAAGAATCAACAACTTCATAATGAAGAGAGACCCTGTGCCTACACAATAGTGATGAGCACTGTCCATTTACCCAGCATCTGCTGAAAAAACAGGTATGCAGCGAGAATGAGAGGGAACAAAAGAGTTTGCATCCCCTGATTCTCCTTCTCTACCCTTCCGGTGATCCCAGGAGTCACATCATTGATAGCATTTCCATCAGGATGAGTTTCTCCTGTTTGGGAATGTGGCATACAAGGGAAAAGTTAAAGAGCTGCACCTAATAGCAAAACAAATCCAATTATGTACCAGCGATTTTAATGCCTTTCTGAGATTGAAGTGGCTCACTAAAGCTCAGACTGTAAAGATCCAGGGAGCATGTTTATTTATTTATACCATGACTCCCTCCAAATAGGATTTGAGGCAGCTCAGTGAGCATGTTAATAATGCTTATTCTCAAGACCCTATTTACCGCGTTGTGCTGCAGGAGATATCATTACCCCTGTTTGCTCTTAGAAAATCTGACTTTTTGGAGGGTTTTTTGTGGAACTTTCTGGAATTCAGAAGGGACCTTGAGGACTGCCTTCCTCTGATCCTGAAAGATTGTGAACATGGGAGGGAAATAACCCAAATACTGGGGTGGAGCCATCACAGAAGGCAGGAATAAAATGAGCATGCAGGGTTTGAGGATGCCCAGGTAAGTCTTGGTGCACAGAAGTCAGTGCCCACACAAGGCCCCCATCTGGAAAGGGAACTTCAAGAATTAGTGAATGTGTTCCTGACACCAGAGGATGAGGCTTGTTATGGGTATTAAAATTTTCTTCTTGATATATGTGATGAGAGCACTGTATAGTTTGGAAGCCTCTGCTGTCTAGAAATGAATGTTTCTCATATTTCTGGCTGGGAAAACAGGTCAAGAGAGAAAAAGTGCTGACTGAGAGCTCACTAGGTACCTGGTACTATGCTTGGTGTCTTCCATATGAAGTTTCAACTGAACTGTGTAAGAAATCTGCCAGATTGGAGCTGTTGTTCCCCTTTGTGTGGTTGAGTTCCAGAGAAGGGGAGCTCCTTTGTCAAAGGAGAGGCAGCTGATAAGTGATGAGGCTGGAAGTCAGGCTTGAATCCATTTGTGACCCAGAGATGTCTTATCTTTGTGCTAAGCTGACTGATACCCAACACTGTGCCTAGCATACAGCAGGCATAAGACATGTTTGATTGCATGAATGACACAAAAATATAAAAACTACTCATTCCACAGATATTGACGGAGTGCCTACTATGTGCCAGACACTATGAGTCAACATAGGATAAATTCAGCACTAAAATTGCAATTCAAATGTAAATCAGCTTTAATATGAAAATGAAATTAGGCCAGCAGGGAGGCCATAAATGAGCCTATTATAATACATCCCATAAGAGGAAGAGCAGCCAGGAAAAATGAGGTGAAGGGATGATGAGATAATGTAATTTTAAAATTGGCTTCTGTTCTCCTGAAATACTTTTAAGATTTTACTGCAAAATTACACAGTCATCAGGAATATGCCATTTTTAAAAGACTTTCTCACTTGGGTCAGTGCATAAATAATAATACATGTTTAAAAATGCATGACTATTCATTAAACCATTGACCACTTCCAGCCTATTGAGTACATAAGTATTTTAAAAATTACTTTAATACATATTTACCCAATAGACCAGAAAAGTTCCTTTGGTACATGATGTGCATTTAAAAAGCTGCCTGCATAAGGAGTTATCGGATCTAAACCAGAGTTGGCTGCCGACTACATAATATGCATTTTAAAGAACAACCTAATTATGTGCTTACCCAAGAGAACAAAGTTAATACTGAGGGTCAATAATTATTACCTTCCTTTACTACCTTTTATTTTTTTCTGTCAAATAAAATAGAGAAAAAGAAGTTTATACCTGCCCTCTCATATGTTTTATCTTGACAACTACTGCCATGATGCCTTTCTCACCCCCACTTTCAAAAAACAAAAACAGAGTGGGGGGGAGGAGAAGAGACAGAGAGGGGAGGGGACAGAAGGGAAGAAGGGAGAGGTGGTTGTTGTTTTCTTTTCTTTTTTTAAGAAAACTATGTGTAATTAAAAGTAAGTACCTTTATAGCAAATGCAGATGGTCAAAAATCCATCTTTTAATGTTTGCTATTTTCTTCCCTTCTGTACTAAAAGCTTATACTATTAACCACAGTTTACTAGTGTTCCCTGTGTACTTTTACAGAAACATGACTATCTTTCCCCTTTCTCTTTGGTAAGACACAATGATAGAGATTTCTTTCTTACCTTGCACAGACGCAAAAGTCCTCTGTTATTTAGTCATGGAATCTGTGTCTACCAGCACGATGTGGGAGAGTTCTCAGCACAAAATCTATTCCTGTTCACAAACATGTAAAAATTAAAAGGTGTATTTTCAACAAATATTCTAATTCACTAGTTTCTCTGCTCACTGCTCTTATTGTACTACACTGATGTGAGGGGTATCACCCCACCAGTAAATGGTGCTGACAGACCAGATAGCAACCTTCACAACCTCATTCTAGAGACAACATTCCCCCTTAATTTCTAGTAATGTAGAATCACCCCGTTAGCTCTAAAGAGCACACCCAACATGCAACTACCACTTTGTATTTATTTTTTTTTTATTTAACGTTATTTTTTATTTTTTAAAATTTACATCCAAATTAGTTAGTATATAGTGCAACAATGATTTCAGTAGATTCCTTAATCCCCCTTACCCATTTAGCCATCCCCCCTCCTACAACTCCTCCAGCAACCCTCAGTTTGTTCTCCATATTTATGAGTCTTTTTTGTTTTGTCCCCCTCCCTGTTTTTATATTATTTTTGTTTCCCTTCCCTTATGTTCATCTGTTTTGTCTCTTAAAGTCCTCATATGAGGGAAGTCATATGATTTTTGTCTTTCACTGACTGACTAATTTCACTTAGCATAATACCCTCCAGTTCCATCCACATAGTTGCAAATGGCAAGATTTCATTCTTTTTGATTGCTGAGTAATACTCCATTGTATATATATACCACATCTTCTTTATCCATTCATCCATTGATGGACATTTGGGCTCTTTCCATACTTTGGCTATTGTTGATAGTGCTGCTATAAACATGGGGTTGCATGTGTCCCTTTGAAATAGCACACCTGTATCCTGTGGATAAATGCCTAGTAGTGTAATTGCTGGGTCGTAGGGTAGTTCTATGTTTAGTTTTTTGAGAAACCTCCATACTGTTTTCCAGAGTGGCTGCACCAGCTTGCATTCCCACCAACAATGCAAAAGAGATCCTCTTTCTCTGCATCCTCGCCAACATCTGTTGTTGCCAGAGTTGTTAATGTTAGCCATTCTGACAGGTGTGCAGTGATATCTCAATGTGGTTTTGATTTGTATTTCCCTGATGATGAGTGATGTTGAGCATTTTTTCATGTGTTGGTTGGCCATCTGGATGTCTTCTTTGGAGAAGTGTCTATTCATGTATTTTGCCCATTTCTTCACCGGACTCTTTGTTTTTTGGGTGTTGAGTTTGAGAAGTTCTTTGTAGATTTTGGATACTAACCCTTTATCTGATATGTCATTTGCAAATATCTTCTCCCATTCTGTCAGTTGTCTTTTAGTTTTGCTGATTGTTTCCTTCACTGTGCAGAACCTTTTTATTTTGATGAGGTCCCAGTAGTTCATTTTTGCTTTTGTTTCCCTTGCCTCCAGAGACGTGTTGAGTAAGAAATTGCTGTGGGCAAGATCAAAGAGGTTTTTGCCTGCTTTCTCCTCGAGGATTTTGAAGGCTTCCTGTCTTACATTGAGGTCTTTCATCCACTTTGAGTTTATTTTTGTGTATGGTGTAAGAAAGTGGTCCAGGTTCATTCTTCTGCATGTCGCTGTCCAGCTTTCCCAGCACCACTTGCTGAAGAGACTGTCTTTATTCCATTGGATATTCTTTCCTGCTTTGTCAAAGATTAGTTGGCCATATGTTTTTGAGTCCATTTCTGGGTTCTCTATTCTATTCCATTGATCTGAGTGTCTGTTCTTGTGCCACACTTTGTATTTAGGTATTAGATGTCAACTGGTTGTAGAACAGTGAGTCACACGTCTATGAGTACAGATGGTTCCTATACATACTATTCCTAAGTGTTATTCTTTATCACTCAATGGTATTTTATTTCTAAAAATCTATTTTGAACAGGTTTACTTCCTCTCTTTACCACCATTCCCCCATTGCTAAATCAATTACATTCTATCTACAATAATTAACACAGAAATCTTTCATGAATTCTATTTGAGCCTTAAGAATTGTCTACCTTCTATTCTAGATGTGTTTATTTCAATCAGTCCAGAGAGATGAATTCAGGTTTGTTAAAGATGGATAAAAAGACTAAAGTCAACTTATTTTTTAAAATTTATCCCAATAATTTATAATTTATTCTTCCTTCTTTTCATTTTTAAATCATTGTTTCATACCTGAAGAATACCCCAGAGATTTAAAAGCTGGTGTGAGTTTCTTAAATACACTTGGTAATTTTATAGAGGAGGGGAGAAGTCCTAGAAGAGGCTAAGTGGACCATAATTAAAGCAAAGTTTATTTTATATCAGCACAGTAATTAAAATATAATTAATATTTAAAGAAACAACTCTAATACTAAAAACATATATCTAAACTCCCAAGCAACTATACTAATGGGCTCAATGATTCAACTTCATGTACTCATGCTTCTTACTCTCCAGTTTACAAGAATAACAAGCATAATTGGAAACATTTTGTAAATATAAAGTCATTATTTTTATTGTGGATATGGATATAGATGTATAACAAAGAGCTAAATAAAATTTAAAAATAAGGTCAACATCATAAAGCTAAACCACCTCCTATTACTCAGATTGGCTTATTTTAGACACATCACTCTCTATGAACAGTAAACTCTACTCAAGGGTCAGGTTCACTTTCTCCTTTTAAAACAGCTGTAAGATGCATACTAAAAATTAGAACAAACTAGAAGACTTTAGAGTCTCTAGGCTGTTTGCTGTGTGTAGTATTTTTCTAAGCCTCTGAGAAATACATCAGTACCTGTTTGTTTGAGAGCATGCTCTCCTTCTGTTCTAATAATTTTTAAATACATTTTGCATTATTTTTAAATTCCTTTGGCCATAATTAGATTCACTGACAAAACAAAACACACCTTAGTCTAATGGCATGAATTTTCTCTGTCACCATCTGGGTTGAATTGCGGTATTGGGAAAATCAGTTTAAATGCACATCACACAATCTTTTTGCATGTTCTTTCTCTAGGAGTTTTCTTCCCAAAGTTGCACTTTCTCTTGCCCAACCACATTCCTCCCTCAGGCATGATATGGTGCCCTCTCTTCACAGAACTGGAAAAGCATGACTCAAAAAGGAAACCAGATTTATTTTTTAAAGATGAGATTACACCACACTTTGTTTCTAAAACCTAATGAGAGAGTGAATGAGTGTTTAATTGAGAAAGACAGGAAAAAGAAAGAATATGGATGCTCAAGATAGTATTTAAGAGCTTCCCTTCTTATTCTAAGTTGGATTGCCAGATTTAGAAATATAAGACTACAAGTTAAATTTGAATTTCAGATAAATAATGAATATTTTTATGTTGGTCCCATGCAGTATTCATATATACTTTATACACTAAAAAAAATTTTTTTATTACCTAAAATTCAAATTTAAGTAGGTTACCTATATTTTATCTGGCAATCTATCTCCCAGGTTCTCCTTAGTGTAATACTCAACTTATTTTATTATAAACAAGTACTTTGGGGATGGGCTCAAGCTAAGTACTCCCCTAAAATTGGTCCAAGTTTAGCAACTTTTTTCCTTGAATTGGAAAAAACTTTTTAAACAAGAAAGGCAATCTTGAGCTGCAAAATTGAGAAATTGCATGGGTTCAGACTGCCCAAGAGCTCATTATTTCTCAGAAAATTAAGAGAATGAGAAATGAAACCATTCCATTTTTCATCCTCCACCTACAAATTATCTATAATTACACCCATTCTTATCTACTACCTTCAGTTTTAGAAGTGTCTCTCTTTCTGTAAGTCCTTCAGATCTTATGCTAACCCATTGCTTTTGATTTTCAATCAAATGTCCCTCTCTTCCCTAAACTCTCAAACTTTGACTTTCATCTACTTCTATCCTCATTCTACATACATATTCATCTCATATTCAGACCTACATCTCCACTAGTTGCATCTTCATTAATCACCATCTTTTCACAGACAAAAGTAGGCAACAGTGTTGACTTCCCTTCTTCTTCCTATCACTCATCATTAAGCGCTGAACCAGGGAAATAGATGAGAGCCCATACATCCTTTGTATGCCAAAATAACATTCCTAAACTTCACTGTAATGTTCCAGCACAAGCACCAACCAAAATATTGTATTTCAACTGTCAGGAAAAAGATAAAACTTCAAAAAGACATGAGATTTACTGTGTGAAATTATAAAACTTATGTTATATTCCATTTAGTTCTACAACTAAAAAAAGAACATATTTTCATCCAAACAGAAAATAAAAAGAAAAACTTCCATCATGATATAATGAAAAGACGTATAATTATTACATCCAACGTTTCTGAGCTTCATCTTACAAATTCCTTTTTCATATATGTCTGTGCTTCAACTCACTCCATTCTCATTTCTTCCCTCACCACCCCATTGAAGCTACTCTCAGTTAAGGCCATCAATCTCTTCTTATTCTTATATGAAAGGAACATCTGTTAGCCTTTATTTTATAGTCTCTGATGTGATTGAACACTAGATTTTCCCATTCATGAAATCCCCTTCTCCACTGGTATATTATAAAGACACTCTTCCTGTCCATTTTCCTACCTATTCAACACTTCCTTGTAGCCATGAATTCCCTCCTTAAATATGTGTGCTCCTTTACATTCTATACATTTTCCCAGACAAGTCCTAAATCTATGGTTTCAATTGCCACTTACAAGCTGATGACTTCCAAATGTTTATTCCCAATCCAAAACTCACTCTTTTTTTTTTAATGTTTATTTATTTTTGAAAGAGAGAGGGTGTGTGAGCAGGGGAGGGGCAGAGAGAGGGAGACAGAGAATCCCAAACAGGCTCCGCACTGTCAGTACAGAGCTCGACGTGAGGCTCGAACCCACAAACCATGAGATCATGATCTGAGCCAAAATCAGGAGTCAGACACTTAATCTGAGCCACCCAGGCACGCTTCTAACCCAAAACTCACTTGTAACTTCCTTCTTGATATGTCCACCTGGATATCCCCAAATTCAAACAAATTGAAAAGTAAACTCATCCTCTTTAAACTTAAATCTACTCTTCCTCTTTTACTTAATCTTTCAAAAATAACATCTTTCTTCCTTCCTTCCTTCCTTCCTTCCTTCCTTCCTTCCTTCCTTCCTTCCTTCCTTCCCACCTGCCTGCCTTCCTCATTTCTCAGAAAATTAAGAGAATGAGAAGTGAATCCATTCAATTTCTCATCCTCCACCTACAAATTATCTATAATTATACCCATTCTTCCTCTCTCCCTTCCTTCCTTCCTTCCTTTTCCTTCCTTCCTTCCTTTGTTTGCAGAAATAGCATTTATTTAGTCACAAAAGTCAGGAATACCTAACAGAGGGCCATAACAGATTAAGGACCTCTTGCTTATAATGATATTTGTCTTATAGTAATTTGTGTGCTGATTTTTATTTCTCATGGGATATAGTAAGTTTATCATTGATTTCCTAGAAATAGCATCCAATAAAGGTTTGGTGGATGAATAATGAAAAATTTAATTTATCTAGAAAAACACTGATGACTAGTATTATCAGCTGGGATTACATAGATCATGCCTAGTCTACAGGGATTTGTGTCTGTGTCCACAGGTTCAGCCCAGCCTCCAAAACTGCTGGCACATAATAGGTGCTCAATAAATATTTGTTGAATGGAAGAATTAAAGTGTGTTTTGATAGAGACTATACTTTCCACATTTTTCTGAAGAAATCTATGACTATAAGAGTGTCCTAATCACAATTCACATTATTTACCTATTACTAGATAATGTTACCCCAAAAACTTAGCGGCTCAAAAAGACACAGAATCCTGTGATTCAAGAACCTGGGTGACAGCTGAGTTGTCTGGCTCTGAGTTTCTCACAAGGCTGCAGCCATCTAAAGGCTCAACTGAGAAGGGTCTCTTACTCTCTCAGATGGTTGTTAGCAAGATCTAATTTCTTACAGCTTGTTTGAGACCTCAGTTTTTTTTTGTTTTTTTTTTTTTTGTTTTTTTTTTTTAATTTTTTTTCAACGTTTATTTATTTTTGGGACAGAGAGAGACAGAGCATGAACGGGGGAGGGGCAGAGAGAGAGGGAGACACAGAATCGGAAACAGGCTCCAGGCTCTGAGCCATCAGCCCAGAGCCCGACGCGGGGCTCGAACTCACGGACCACGAGATCGTGACCTGGTTGAAGTCGGACGCTCAACCGACTGCGCCACCCAGGCGCCCCGAGACCTCAGTTTTTAATGAGCTTTTGGCCAGAGACCTCCTTCACTGTTATTTTGTTGTAAATAAACAGAATTTTTCCCTAGAGACAAAGAAGAAACCTTTCTTCTCTCTTCTCGACATTCAAGAATGTCTTCAAGAATGAGATCAAATCAAGTTACAAGCATATTTTTAAGCCCTGTTGTCCACATCCAGACTTCCCCCTTCCTTCTGTGCACAGGCCAACCACCTATATAAAATGGCAATGAGATGCTAGACTATCATCAATTTGGTCAGTCTGACTTGAGCTGGACTCAAAGTTGAGGACCAGAGGTAGATACAAAGGTCAATATCTGTCTGGTTACAACTTCTCCCAGACAAATGACCTATTGACTAACTCTTAGGTAAATTCCCATCAATAGTTTCAAATTCCACATAACCTCAAAGGACATTAAATCTATTCATTTCTGTACTGCTGAGTATCCACAGTAGATGCAGAAGGATTTAGAAATGATTAGATAGGGGCGCCTGGGTGGCGCAGTCGGTTAAGCATCCGACTTCAGCCAGGTCACGATCTTGCGGTCCGGGAGTTCGAGCCCCGCATCAGGCTCTGGGCTGATGGCTCAGAGCCTGGAGCCTGTTTCCGATTCTGTGTCTCCCTCTCTCTCTGCCCCTCCCCCGTTCATGATCTGTCTCTCTCTGTCCCAAAAATAAATAAACGTTGAAAAAAAAAAATTAAAAAAAAAAAAAAAGAAATGATTAGATAAATGGTGGTTGGTTGTAGGAGTCAATTCTATTATTTGGTAGAATTTGGACAACACATCAAGTTTGGAAGTTAATAGAATCATGTGCAGGAATTTAGAGTATTCAGAGGATTCTTTTGGACATGGACAGTTAAAGCTGCCTGGTTAAAAAGATTTCACAGGCTTCCCTGTATAGCTTCTAAAGCAAAAGCAGATTCTCTGTATATTTAACACCTACTACTGTCTATTCATTTTCCATTCATACTCTAAAATCAAAACCTTGCCAGAAATTGAGAACAAAGAAGATTTTGAATTTTTATTGGAAGACAATCATTTGAGGTGACTGATTATGAGTTAATTGCCTCTGAGCATTTCTGGAATTGCTGCTTATGCATTTTCTTACTGCTGACAGGATCCCTAATACTGACAGTGGGAACTGTTTCAAGTAAGATCATGCAACATAGTTTTGCATCCTTTTTTTAGATCTGTTTGTGTGGCAGTAATTGAGTCTCTTTTGAGCAGCTCCTGGGGTAAAAATTTATATATTAATGGCCTTGGATTTGGGGACACCCAGAAGTAGGAGAAATTGGGAACTAAAGAGCAATTCAGTGCTTTATATGTCAGAGAAACCTTGAAGGAAATGAGGAAAGAGAGGTACATGACTCAGACTCCAAAATAGGGAAGGAGGGTGAATGCATTAAGATTCAAAGGCTATAGCTTGACAACAACCTAGTATGGCAGCCTTATAATGGGAAGGACTCTGATCTGTGATTGTAATCCTACCTCTACCTCTATTCCCGCTGTGTGATCTTGGGGCTAGGCTTTGTAATCTACAAAATAAGAGTATTGAAGTACTTGATCTGTAAGAACCATTCAAGCTGTAAATTTCTCTACTGTGACCTGATAGAGGAAACTCAATCAATTTCTGGCCTACAACCTCCCTATCAGTTTATATTTCTCTCCTCTTGGCACATTCCTCCCAGAATTCTCTCCAGCCTCCAGATCTTATCCTGCGTGAATATTTTCACTCTTCAGCAGTCAAACTCTCTGGTAATTAATGCTGCATAGTTGACTAGTAATAAAGATGTGAGTTGATAATGGCTGAATGAATGACCCACAAGTAATAGCATTTTAAACATAAATGGACTCTCAAAGACTAACACATTATGACCCAAAAGATTGAAATTATAATGATGAACTGAAAGGAAGTAGAGTTAATTTTTTTGAGCTTAAGCAATCATCTACCCTGATTACTCATAAAGCTGTCCTGGCTGATTTGTCCAGAGTGAGTAGTTCAAGGTAGAAGAGTTGAAAGAATGCCATATTAGCACAGACTTTGAAAGCAGACAGATGTGGAGTTAAGTCACTGTTCTACAATTTGCTAGCTGTTTGACTTTGAGCAATTTACTCATCTGATCTTAAATTTTCTCCTATAAGTGGAATTAATAGTGCCTATGTCCCACAATTATTTTAAAGAATAAAAAAGATAATATATCTGGGACACAGTACCCATGTAACAAACGCTAACTATCATTATTACTACCTCTTCTTTGGGAACTTAATGATAAACTTCATTTTTAAAATCAAATGATGCTAGTTTCACTCTCAAATGGAGACTACAAAAAGCTTTGCTGTTTTAAAAAATGAATATACAATATAATATCTCTGCCTATTAAAAAAAGTGACACTGACCCAGTATAAGAAAATCAGTCTGATTATTTTATAGTTACTTGTAATTAAGTCTTTGAATACTGCTTTACCTCACGAAATCAAACCTTTCCACTTTCAATGGAAACCTTGAAGTCCCTCATTAATGATGGATAATTTCCCTAAGTTTTCAAAATTCTCTGTCCTACTTAGATAATGTTTAAATGATGGAAATCAATTTAATTTAAACAGGAAAGGACTGACCTCATGCTATGGATCAAATAAGTACAAATGAGAAACTAATCCAAAACATAAGCTCCCTGGATCTGCATACTTTATTAGTCCTTGGACACTGACTATTCAATATCATTATTGTAGCATTACTTCACTACATAAATCCCTTTATGTTTTATTCAGATCTAAAGCTTTTGCCTTTAACACCAAGTGCTGAGGAACTATGGAGCAATGGGCTGGGGGAGAGCTCCCTCCACCAACAGGGGCCAAGAGGGAGGCTTACACAGGGAGACCTTCATGTTCAAAGTAAGGTCGCCCTCTGGCCTCCCCAAGCTTTTTATCCACAGGGTCCAGAGGGGTCCCCAAGTGCTAATAGTAAGCCTAACACCCCTGGTCTTTTACACCTTCACTGCTTAGTGTCAGGTTAAAGCACTAAAACTTTACAACTCCAGGTAAGACTGCCATTTTTTTGTCCTGCCTCAACACTGATGGTCCAATCTAGTCTTGGGACTAATTTCAAAATGCCTTTCATTACTTTCTTTGTCTTCATCACAGGAAACCCTGTACTCTTTGGTCATTTTTCTTCCCTGAACTATCTTCTTATTTTCCCCTGAGAAAAAGGAAACAATCAGATGAGTTTCACAAGTTTCACTACTATATCCTCCCACCTATCTCTCTTTCTTCTCTCATTACAGTGAGCTAACGTCAATGTCCCTGGCTAAGCTTAACTGTTCTACTTAGCAAGGAGTATCATCAGATCTTGCCTGCTTGAGAATATTGGTATGGCTGATTTCTTCTCTCTATTGCATTATGAAGGCTACTTTTTCTGGTACCTCTCTTCTATCAACACACAGGCATGGTATTATTTCTCCCATTAAAATACACAAAAATTGTCCCTGGACTTCACCTCCCCTGCCAACCACAGACCACTTTCTCTCCTTCCCGCTACAGCAAATACCTATACAGAAGTCCCTGTGCCTACTTGTGTCCTGTTTCTCACTCCCTATTTTCTTTTAAATTCTTTCCAATAATGTTTTTGCCTCCACGACTCCATGGAAAGTCCTCTTTTTCTTATGGTTGTCAACACATTTTCATCATTACTAAATCCAAGAGTCAATTTTCAATCCTCATCGTACTTCACCAAGCATTTAACATATTTGATCATTTACTCCTCCTTGTCATGGTTTCCAAAACCCCACACTCCCCTGACTTTCTCATCACTCACCAGGCACTCCTTTCACTCTCTAAGGTAGTTTCTCCTCAGCTCACCAAGCTCCTAACAATGGAATAACCCAGGACTTGGTGATCCCTAAACCTCACCTATTTTCCCCCTACACCTATTCCTTGGTGATTCCATCCAAGCTTTAATTATTCCCACTATGCTGATGGCTCCCAAATTTAATCTCCAGCCTGCACCTTACCTTTCCACTTCAAACTGCCACTCGGTGCCTCTCCATGCATGTCTAATAAGCATCTCCAGCATAAAATACCTCAACTGAATTCCCAGACTGGTTCTTTTCCCCAAACCTTCCACCAACACTTTCTCAGGGGTGAGCAATTCCTTTCTTCCAGTTGCTCAGGCCAACGCCTTGGAGTCACTCTTGACTCTTCTTCTCACACATATACGCTCTTCTATTTTATGCCATCCAACACCAAATCTTATTAACTCTGTGTTCAAGATATATCCAGAGTATTACCACTTTTCACCACCTCCACCGCTATTATTCTGGTCCAAGCCATCATTACATTTTGCCTACATTTTTGCAAAGGCCTCCTAGCTTCCTTCCCTGTTTCTTTCCATGAATTTGCAACACTGTAGCCACAGGAATCCCAGGAAAACATGTATAAATTGGACAGATCATTTCACTCTTCTGCTGGAAGTCTTTGATATCTCAGTCAAATTAAGAACCAGTGTTTCTGGGGGGCGCCTGGGTGGCTTAGTCAGTTAAGCATCCGACTTCTGCTCAGGCCATGATCTTGCAGTTGGCAGGTTTGAGCCCCACGTCCGTCTCTGTGCTGACAGCTCCGAGACTCAAGCCTGCTTGGGATTCTGTGTCTCCCTCTCTCTCTGCCCCTCCCCAATCCATGTGCATTTTCTCTCTCTCTCTCTCTCTCTCTCTCTCTCTCTCCCTCCCTCCCTCTCTCTAAAATAAATAAAAACATTTTTAAAAACTAAAAACAAACAAACAAAAACAATGTTTCTGAGATTCCTGGGAGGCTCAGTTGGTTAAACATCCAACTCTTGATTTTGGCTCAGGTCATGATCTCGTGGTTTGTGACTTCAAGCCCCACAATGTGTTCTGTACTGACAGTGCAGAGCCTACTTAAGATTCTCTATCTCCCTCTCTCTCTCTCTCTCTCTCTTTCTCTGCCCCTCCCCCACTCTCTCTCTCTCAAAATAAACACATAAACTTAAAAAAAAAAAAAACCAACCAGTGTTTCTACAATAGCTTCCATAGCCCTACAGGATCTGCTCCCTGCTCACTCTTGTCCTGTAATCTCTCACCCTCCCTGTGTTCCATCCTGCTGGGCACCTTGCTCCCCCTCAGACTTGCCAGGTGTGTTTTCACATCAGAGTGTTCACACTTGCTGTCCTCATGTCCTGGAATGTTCCTCCCCCAGATATCCACATGACTCAGTCCTTCACCTCTTTATGTATATATAGTCTTTTTCAGGTACTGTCTTCTCAGAAAGATTTTCCCTGATCACAATACTTAAAATTATAAACCCCAACTTTCATATTCCGTCCTCCTCCACAGCTTTTTTCTTTTGCATTTTCACCATATAACATACTATTATTTTACTTACATTCTTCATTAACTGTCCATCTCTATTAGGATGAAGCTTCTTGAGAAGAAGAATTTTTTAGTTTCATTTTATTCTCTGCTATCTCAGGTGCCTAAAGCAAAGAAATTATTAAAACATGAAAAATTCATAGATATTCAGGAAGTATATAACATAGTCTATTATAGTGTTGTTAATAATAATAATAATAATAATAATAATAATAAGCACTGTATAATGCTTATTATGTGCCAAGCACTGTATTAAGGGCTTTATGTATGTCTATTCATGTCATTGACTCATTTCATCTCCATTTCCACATGAATGTACAAGTAGGTAAGACTTTTGTCTGTATTTTAGAGTTGAAGAAATTACAGCCCAAAGAGGCTAAGAAACTCTTATACTGAGAGTATGTGGGAAATCAGAATCTGAACATGGAATTTATACATTACTTCTCTAGGTTCTGATTCCTCTATTAAAATCAGGAAAATAAGAATTTTCTTGTGGAAATTATAGATAACATATACAAAATATAAAGACAATAGCACAGTGTCTAACTCTGGCAAGTCAGTATGAACGTGGAAGCAATAATTATACCGCAACTATTCATACAGAGTAAACTCTAGTATAAGGAATCTTAAAATACCTTTCTAAATGGAAGTGCTGTGTTATTCAATCTCCCAATTTGTGTTTTGATTGGTGGTACCAGACTTAAGGCAGTCCTTCAAAATCACACAAATGAGAATTAGTCTTTTCTGTCTATCTATGGAAAAAATAATTGGGGCTTCATTTTTGTTTTTGTTTGTTTCCTTAGCTTACCAGCTGTATTATATAAGCCTACGTCAATGTACATACAGTCTAACAATGCAAGCATATTTGTTTTTCAAATCAAAGGGGGAAGACTTTATAAGCCAGTCAGTATTCATCTTATTTGTGTAAGACTCTAAGCTGCTCTTCATTTAAGCTTACAGAGCTCCAGTATGAAGAAATCTTTAAACCCTAGGCCTACTGATTAGCACAAGCTCTGTTCCAGTACCACAGAGGAGTAAGAAATAAGGCTTCATATAGGGGCTCCAAAATAGAGTGGGTAGATTGATGTCCCCACTTGTGTTTCAGTGCCCCCAAAATACCTTCACAGCATGTGCAACAGTATGGGGGCTCTACTGAATTTGTATTCTGGAAAACAAACTAAAAGGTCAACATGCATGTATATTTATAATGGAATTGGTATTTGTTAATCAATGAGGGGAAATGTTTCTTCCTTTGTAGCAAGTTCTCAAACTTTTCTGGGGAGAGCCTGCAGTTAGCCTTAGAAAGCTCTTACAAATTATACATCAATATTTTCTAAGATACTTGGGACAAAGCGCTGTTAAACTAATAGTCTACTGGCTTTATAATTTCAATACTAAAACTAAGATGCAATATTAGACTGGTACATTTTTCATGTTCTTTAAAGGGAGAAAATATACGAGGGTAAAAGTGGAGTAGAAAATTTTAAAAAATAACAATAATTTTTTGAAACCACACCATAGTGTAAATACCCTCAGATTGGCAAATATTCTTTAGCTGGAAACTATGGGTGAAGCATGTCAATATCACAGGGGACAATAATCGTCAACCAGCTTTATCAAAATAGAGATCATACCTTAATGTAAGTCTTCTCTAATAAGAATGGTAAAAGCAGCATTTCACCCCTAACTCCCAATTTTATACTTATAATTGATTAGTCATTTTTTTTACCCCAGGTTAACTAGTTCTGAAAACATTTGTTTGTATGACTCATAGAGATTTCTAGAAAAATAATTAATCATGAAAGCATCACTTCAGGAATATAAAATGAGAGTTTCTCAGTATACCTCCATTTGGTTTATCAGGTCAAGTTGTCTGATAAGATCATTTCTCCCAAATCCATATCCTTCATACCAGGTGACTCCTGTTACCGAACACAGCACCTGCACCAGACAAAGTGGTGCGAATAGTGGACCATGAGTTCTCCACCTCTATTCCCTCTATTGTTTGCTATAGTCATTACATCATCTCTCTTTTTCAGCCCACCAACTGTCATAATCCTTTACAATTTCACCTTTGGAGATTATTTCATATACTTTTAGTTCTAATTTTCTAAGTCCTAGCAACATAGAAGAGAATCCCTTGCAATTATTAGTCACATTATCCAAGCCACATTCTCACTTCTAGGAACATCTGGCAACCTTCAAGATTAATGTCTTCTTGCAAAACTTAATCACTGAAGTCAGCACTTCTTGCCTGACCTCAGCCCCCTGCTCATTTATTTATTCTTTCTCAGATAGTACTTAGCACCCACTACTTTGCATATGATACTCAATAAATATCAGATTAAATTGAGATTCACCCAGGGGCACCTGGGTGGCTTAGTCAGTTAAGCGTCTGACTCTTGGTTTCAGCTCAGGTCATGATCTCACAGTTCGTGGGGTCAGCACGGAGCCTGCTTGGGATTCTCTCTCTCTCCCTATCTCTCTCTCTGATCCTCCCTCACTCATGTACTCTCTCTCTCAAAATAAATAAATAATTTTTTAAATTAGATTTATCCTTTTCTTTATTATAGTTCCAGTAACTTTGTATTATAAGTGAACTTCTGGGTTGTAAATGGGTTTTAGTTTCAGACATGAGTGGCTTGGAAATCAGTGGATGGAGTAATTAAGCAGCAAACTTAGGTTAGTAGAGAAAAACTACAGTAACTGAATAGGAGGTAAAATTAAAAGGTTATAGGAAACACACTCAGAGAAGACAAAGCTGATACTAAAGTGAGTCTGGGAGAAGATTTATAACTCATACAGTATAATAAAAATAAATTTAAAAGTTTTGCTAGCACATATATGTAAAATGTGAGCTATAGTGGAAGAAGGTTGATGAGCAGTGTGATATGATATTATGAAGAGACAATGGGCAAAAGAGAACTTGAAAGGGGGATTGTTATGAGGTTACAGTTGCAGTTAACATGTGTTATCCAGGTACAGTGATATTCTGTCATGAGGAAGACATTGTAAGTTTAAATTTTTCCTCCTAATAAGAGGTTTTTGTTTACTAATAAAGCAAAATTGCTTTGTTGTTTCAAATAAGGAGTTACTAGTCATAGTAAGAGCACTTATACAATTACTTGATAATGTCTCAATATATTGTGACTGCCTTCATCCCATAGTTCTATTGACTTGCTTTTGAGGGAAATGGAAGAACTAGCGATCCCATCTCTTAGATTGACAAATAATGAAAAAAAAAAAAAAACAAGCTTCCTTAAATTTGTGCAAACAAAATTCAAATGGAAGTTAACCAATTTGTGTACATTATTATAATAACCCTGCTGGGAAGCAGCTGCATATAATATTTTAAAGCATAGGCTTTGGTGTTGAATGAACCTGGGCCAGCCATTGCCCCACTATTCATTAGCTGTGTACCTTTGGGAGATTCATGGCACCTCTCTGGGCCTCAATTTTCTCATCTGTAAAATGAAGATAACTCCTACGCCACAGGGTTAGTTTGGAAATTAAATGATGTGGTACATGTAAGATAACAGCTATGTAAATTGAACTATTTATGACAATAACAATGATGGTGACAATATCATATTGTGACATCAGCATCAAAGCAGCATGAGTCATTTCTTTTTCTCTCCCCTTTGATGTGCAACTAATCCAACGTTCATAACTGAAAAAAGAAAAGTCCCTCTGTACAACATACCAGGACACCTCAAAGATCCATTCATCTGTTCACCAGAAGTGGGTGGGTTGGACAGCAGAGGAACAGCAGAGCAAGCAAGAGGTGGTGATGGCAAAGAAGGCTACAGCCCATCTGGCAGCAAGCAGGCATGATCTGTCTGCAAAGAGGTTGGAAGGTGAAGGCCATGAGTGGGGATCTGCCCTGCCATACATACTGTAGCTGGAGATACCAGTCGCTATCTCTGAGGAGAGGCCACAGTGATGCCAGGAGAGAAAGGAAAGGAAAAAAGCAAAAAAAGCTGAAAACAAGAGTCTCCTACTGGAGATAGATGTCTCCTTCTAGAGACAAGAGGGCTAACTCTAGACCTCTGGGACCCTTCCTGCACCTTCAGGATACCTGTAGCAGGCAGTAGGCACACCCAAAGCCTCAAGTGCTAAGCATATGCCTCCTTGTACACCTCTGTTCCAACTCTGCCATCACTCTTTGCCCCTTTGTGGTGTGTATGTGTGTTTGTTTTAATCCAATCTTAGCAGTGAGTCACATTGTCAGGGAAACTAAAACCTTCTGCTATATCGCCACCTTCTGGAAAACAAAAATAAGGCTTCTAATTACCAACCTGGTAAACTGATTCTGAATCAAAGTAAAGAAAAATCTTGCCTAAATAATAAAGGTCTTTCTTGCTTCAAATGTAGTGTGAGAGGCACTTTTCATCAATACCATGAAACACCAGAATATAGTATCGCAAAAAGAAAATGAAAATTTTCTAGTAACTGAATGCAAAGTCATGGAATATTACAATCCAACTGATAATTTAAAATAGTTGCTATGAATAAATCTAATGAGCTACAGGGAAACTCAGAAAGTCAATACAATGCTCATAGATCTAAAATTAGTGAACAGGAGGAGTACTTTACCAAACAGACTGGAATTCTAAAACTTAACCAAACACATACTGGAGCTGAATAACTCAATAAATGAAATGGAGAGTGCATCAGATGCATTGGAAATAGGGAAGATAACATGGAAGAGAGAATTAGTGAGCTGGAAGGTAGAAATATAGAAATAATTCAGGTGGGAGAGCAGAATCAAGATTTTTAAGAAGTGAAGAAACCCTACAAGAACTATCTGATTTCGTTTAAAAAGACAACATAAGAATAATGGGTATTCCAGAAGGAGAAGCAAGGGAGGAGGGAAGAGAGGGTTATTTTTAAAAAGAATAGGGGATAACTTCCCAAACCTGGGGAAAGAACCAGATATACAAGTCCACGAAACTAATAGAACACCTTATTATCCCAACACAAAAATACCTCTCCAAGACACATTATATTAAAATTGTCAAAAATCAACTATAAAGAAAAAACTTAAAGGCAGCCAGGGAGATTTAAAAAAAGAAGAGAAGAAAGCAATCTACAAACAAACCAGTATGCCACTATTAGGCTATTGGCAGATTGGCAGATTTCTCATCAGAAACCCTATAGGACAGGAGAGAGTAGAATGACATACTCAGAATATTTAAAGATAAAAACTGCTAGTCATGAATACTCTATTGAGCAAAAGCAATCTTTAGATATGAAGGGTAGGGGCTCCTGGATGGCTCAGTCAGTTGAGTGTTCGACTTTGGCTCATGGTTCATGGGTTCAAGCCTTGCATCAGACTCTATGCTGACAGGTCAGAGCCTGTAGCCTGCTACCGATTCTGTGTCTCCCTCTCTCTCTCTGCCCCTTCCCTACTTGCATGCTCTCTCTCTCTCTCTCTCAAAACTAAACATTAAAAAAAATTAGACATGAAGGGTAAATAAAGTCTTTCTCAGACAAACAACAGCCGAAGGAGTTCACCACCACTAGACCTGCGTTACAAGGAATGTTTAAAGGACTTCTTCATGCTGAAACAAAAAAACAAAAGTATACAAAATTCTGATTTTGTGATTAAGGTGATAGTCAGGGGGTTCTTGGGTGGCTCAGTCAGTTGAGTGTCCATCTCTTGATTTCGGGTTGGGTTATAATCCCAGAGTCATGGGATTGAGCCCCTTGTCAGACTACACACTGATCATGGAGCCTGCTTAGGATTCTCTCTCTCCCTCTGCCTCTCTCCTCAACTTATGTGTGCTCGCTCTCTCTCTCTCTCTAAAATTAAAAAAAAAAAGGTGATAGAATTAGAATACTCTGACTCTTTTTTAGAATAGCGTATTAAATTCTTAACTATAGAATAAAATTAAAGGAAAAGAGTATTAAAAATAGCTACCTACTATAATTTGCTAACACAATCACAGCATAAAAAGAATATCTGACCTCAAAAATATAAAAGGGGAAAAGTAAAAGGATGAAAACCTTAAAGGTAAATGAAGATAAATTGCTATCTACAGAAAAATACTATTATATCTATGAGATGTTTTATGCAAACCCCATGGTAACCACAATGCAAAACTATAGAGCAGACACACAAAACATAAGAAAGGAGGGAGATTAGCAAATCACCATGGACAATCACCAACTTACAAAGATAGACAGAAACAGAAGGAAAAAGAAACAATGGAGAGACAAAACAACCTGAAAGCAAAGATAAAATAGCAGTGCATTTTATCTCTGTACATTACATATCAATGTGCATATCATTGTACATAACATTACATATCAATAATCAAAATGTAAATGGATTTTACTCGCCAGTCAAAAGGCAGGGTAGCTAGATGGGTTAAAAAAAAAAATAGACCCAACTATATGCTGCCTACAGGAGACTCATTTCAGCTCTAAATACACATAAAGGCTCAAGATGAAAGGATGGAAGATGATTTCCAAGCAAACAAAAATGAAAAGAAGGTAGACTTAGCCATACTTATATCAGACAAAATAGACTTCAAGCCAAAAAGGGTGATAAGTCACAAACAAGGTCATTTTCTAAGATAAAGGGGTCATTATATCAAGAAGATATAGCAATCATAAGCATATACACTCCAAACACACAAGCACCAAAATATATTAAGCAAGTAATAATAGATCTTAAGGGAGAAATAGAAAACAATAAAATAGTTGTAGGAACTTCAATATCCCCATTATCAGCAATGGATAGATCATCCGGATAAAATCAAAAAGAAAACAGTGGAACTGAACCACACTTTGGAACAAATGGACCTAATGCAGGACATTCCATCCACAGCAGCAGAATACACATTCTTCTCAATTGTACAGGGGACATTCTCCAGGATAGATTATATAATAGGCAAAAAGAAAAAAAATTCTTAACAAATTTAAGAAGATTGAAATCACACCAACTATCTTCTCTGACCACAATGGCATGAAACTAGAAATTAACAAGAGGAAAATGAGAAGATCTACAAATACGTGAAAACTAAACAACACACTTTTAAGCAACCACTGGATCAAAGAAAACATAATGAAAAGGAAAATAAAAATATTATCTCAAAACAAATGAAAATGGGAGTGCATCAAATATTGTGGCATATAGCAAGAGCAATTCTTGGAAAAAAGTTTATAAAAACAAATGCATATATTAAGAAATTAGAAAGTTCTCAAATTAAAAAACCTAACTTTACACTTTAAGGAACAAGAAAAGAGCAAACTAAGCCCATAGTAGCAGAAGAAAGGAAATACTGTGGATCAGAGTGGAAATAAATGAAAGAGCCGAAACAATAGAAAGGATTATCAAAACTAAGATGTCCTTTGGAAAGATAAAAATTGACAAACATTTAGCTAGACTAAGAAAAAAAAAGAAAACTCAAATAAATACAATTATAAATAAAAGAGGTAACATTGCAACTTATACAAGATCATGAGACTGCTATAAATAATTATATACCAACAAATTACATAAAATTTATCCTCAAAGAAATGGAAACATTTCTAAAAACACACCAACTATCAAAACTGAGTCAGGAAGAAATAGAAAATCTGAACAAAGAAATAACTAGTAAAGAGATTGAATTAGTAATCAAAAAGCTCTTGTACACTCACTTGTCATGAGTATTTATTATGTAACAGATACAAAAGTAGAAAATTTTAAAGGATAAAATAAAAAATAAGTTAAAAATCAAAGGAGTACCTAAAATTTAAGCCTATTTAACCACCAGGCCACAGACTTTGTCTTCTAGGCTACACTTAGGGCATGTTCTCAAAGGGAGGGCAGTACAGGGCTTGGCATATAGGCATTCAGGTAGTACACTATTCAAAAGTACTACCTCCCTACATGTTAGACTTTTGCTAACTTACATGAGTGTGGAAGAGAAGGAATAGAGATCCTGAGGCTTCCAAATGAGTCTTGGAAAGAGGAAAAGAAACCTTCCTACATAAGCACTGACCCTTAAAGTTTGCACATAGGATCTCATACACATGCTCAAACACACACACACACCACACACACACACACCACACACACACACACACACACACACACACACACACACACACACACGGCTAAGTCCTGGCCAGTCCTCACCTGCCCTAAAGGTCACAGAACTCAATTCCTGACCTCCAAAGAAGGTGGCAGGAGGGGTGTCAGGAATGTGTGCAGTGCTAGTGGCAGGTACACACGGAAGTTAGAAGGGCATGAATGGGTAAGGGAGTGGGTGTGTGCACACAACCAGCTACTCCCACATAGGGCTCTACAGATTGGATAATAATATTGTCAAAGAAATTGGACTTAAAAAAACGAATCTCTTCTAATTCAAACAGAGGTGTTAATGGGTGAGTGGGGGGTCCTAACCCTGAGGCCAGACCTGGAAATACGACACAACACAAGAAGGAAGGAACAGGAAAACATATGACAAACGAAGCAGGCAAATCAGGCACCAGCTCACAAAATGACTCAGGCCAGTGGGACAAGAGAAGGCAGGAGACAAGGAGCAGAGAAGGGATACTCGGGTGTCTCCGAAGAATGTTGCATCTTGTTGCTGCTTTCCTAGACTGCCTCAGCTCAAATTCCTATGTAGCCACTCACTACACTGTGACCATGGACAAGTTGTTTAAACTCCAAGTGCCTCAATTTCCTCATCTGCAAAATGGACATGAAGATACTACATTTGTCATAAGGTCTATGTGTGTTAAATAAATTAATGCATGTAAAGCGCATAGAAATAATATTCAAGAAATGATATCATCAGGATCATTTTTATTATTATTATTCACAGTTTATTAGCAAGCTCCCAAAGCTGTGGATTGATTTGTACCAAAGCCAGTCCTTCTGCCTGGCTCCTGTCCATGCCATGAGAAATCAGTAAGCACCACTACATCCTTCCAAACCTGTACGTCCTAAGTGACCTTCCAGCAGGACCAGAGCACATTGGAGAGGGACAGGCCCTGACAGACACCTGGGGCTCAAAAGAAAACTCTGTGCTGTTTTTCATCTCCATTTTCTAAGTCAGCAGGCAAAGGACAGTATCCAGAACCATGAAGCCACTCACCTGGGACCTTGGCCAGGTGCACAAAAGAGAGTGCATGATGTGCAATTAATCATGCACAGTATTACAGTTGAATACAGTAGTATGAACTGCCAGTTAGGTATTTCATACCATAACATATTAAGGGAATTGTCCATTGAAGCTAACATTTTTATTAAAACCCAATGCAAAACACTGTCCCTAAATTCTAAGCTTCTGGGACAAAACATTTTCCAGTGGTATCATGATTTAAAAATTTGTGTTAAGTAAAGGCTTTTGTTAAAAAGTGAACCTGGTAACATCAATATATCCCAAACTAAACCCAAGACAATGCTTCCAGTTTAGGAGATCTGGATCAACCATCAATAACACAAAAAGCTTCTCGAACTCCTCCAAATCATAATGAACCTAACGTAGAAGCACAAGATTATGAGTAATAAACAAGCTTACCAGGACAAATGTGATACACATCATAGCAAAACCCCCATGGCATCAAAACTAATGATGAAGCACCACATAGTTGAGCAGGGTGCTGCAGCAGCTGGCAGAACAGCATGGTATACAGATATAAGCCACAGAGTAATTGTGTTTAAGTAGAGTTACCGTGCACACTACGCACCTAGGGATTGTGCAGGCACCTCCGATCGCATCTTTAATGACTGTTCAGATGAAGACAGGATGATTAATGATATACGTTCTCATTTTTTTTTCAATATATGAAGTTTATTGTCAAATAGGTTTCCATACAACACCCAGTGCTCATCCCAAAAGGTGCCCTCCTCAATACCCATCACCCACCTTCCCCTCCCTCCCCCCCCCCCCATCAACCCTCAGTTTGTTCTCAGTTTTCAAGAGTCTCTTATACTTTGGCTCTCTTCCACTCTAACCCCCTTTTTTTTTTCCTTCCCCTCCCCCATGGGTTTCTGTTAAGTTTCTCAGGATCCACATAAGAGTGAAAACATATGGTATCTGTCTTTCTCTGTATGGCTTATTTCACTTAGCATCACACTCTCCAGTTCCATCCACGTTGCTACAAAGGGACATATTTTGTTCTTTCTCATTGCCACGTAGTACTCATTGTGTATATAAACCACAATTTCTTTATCCATTCATCAGTTGATGGACATTTAGGCTCTTTCCATAATTTGGCTATTGTTGAGAGTGCTGCTATAAACATTGGGGTACAAGTGCCCCTATGCATCAGTACTCCTGTATCCCTTGGGTAAATTCCTAGCAGTGCTATTGCTGGGTCATAGGGTAGGTCTATTTTTAATTTTTTGAGGAACCTCCACACTATTTTCCAGAGTGGCTGCACCGATTTGCATTCCCACCAACAGTGCAAGAGGGTTCCCGTTTCTTCACATCCTCTCCAGCATCTATAGTCTCCTGATTTGTTCATTTTGGCCACTCTGACTGGCGTGAGGTGATATCTGAGTGTGGTTTTGATTTGTATTTCCCCGATGAGGAGCGACGTTGAGCATCTTTTCATGTGCCTGTTGGCCATCCAGATGTCTTCTTTAGAGAAGTGTCTATTCATGTTTTCTGCCCATTTCTTCACTGGGTTATTTGTTTTTTGGGTGTGGAGTTTGGTGAGCTCTTTATAGATTTTGGATACTAGCCCTTTGTCCGATATGTCATTTGCAAATATCTTTTCCCATTCCGTTGGTTGCCTTTTAGTTTTGTTGGTGGTTTCCTTTGCTGTGCAGAAGCTTTTTATCTTCATAAGGTCCCAGTAGTTCATTTTTGCTTTTAATTCCCTTGCCTTTGGGGACGTGTCAAGTAAGAAATTGCTACGGCTGAGGTCGGAGAGGTCTTTTCCTGCTTTCTCCTCTAGGGTTTTGATGGTTTCCTGTCTCACATTCAGGTCCTTTATCCATTTTGAGTTTATTTTTGTGAATGGTGTGAGAAAGTGGTCTAGTTTCAACCTTCTGCATGTTGCTGTCCAGTTCTCCCAGCACCATTTGTTAAACAGACTGTCCTTTTTCCATTGGATGTTCTTTCCTGCTTTGTCAAAGATGAGTTGGCCATATGTTTGTGGGTCTAGTTCTGGGGTTTCTATTCTATTCCATTGGTCTATGTGTCTGTTTTTGTGCCAATACCATGCTGTCTTGAGGATGACACCTTTGTAGTAGAGGCTAAAGTCTGGGATTGTGATGCCTCCTGCTTTGGTCTTCTTCAAAATTACTTTGGCTATTCGGGGCCTTTTGTGGTTCCATACAAATTTTAGGATTGCTTGTTCTAGTTTCAAGAAGAATGCTGGTGCAATTTTGATTGGGATTGCATTGAATGTGTAGATAGCTTTGGGTGGTATTGACATTTTGACAATATTTATTCTTCCAATCCATGAGCATGGAAAGTTTTTCCATTTCTTTATATCTTCTTCAATTTCCTTCATAAGCTTTCTATAGTTTTCAGCATACAGATCTTTTACATCTTTGGTTAGATTTATCCCTAGGTATTTTATGCTTCTTGGTGCAATTGTGAATGGCATCAGTTTCCTTGTCTTTCTGTTGCTTCATTATTAGTGTATAAGAATGCAACTGATTTCTGTACATTGATTTTGTATCCTGCAACTTTGCTGAATTCATGTATCAGTTCTAGCAGACTTTTGGTGGAGTCTATCGGATTTTCCATGTATAATATCATGTCATCCGCAAAAAGTGAAAGCTTGACTTCATCTTTGCCAATTTTGATGCCTTTGATTTCCTTTTGTTGTCTGATTGCTGATGCTAGAACTTCCAACACTATGTTAAACAACAGCGGTGAGAGTGGACATCCCTGTCGTGTTCCTGATCTCAGGGAAAAAGCTCTCAGTTTTTCCCCGTTGAGGATGATGTTAGCTGTGGGCTTTTCATAAATGGCTTTTATGATCTTTAAGTATGTTCCTTCTATCCCGACTTTCTCCAGGGTTTTTTTTTAAGAAATCATGCTGAATTTTGTCAAATGCCTTTTCTGCATCACTTTACAGGATCATATGGTTCTTATCTTTTCTTTTATTAATGTGATGTATCACGTTGATTGATTTGCGAATGTTGAACCAGCCCTGCATCCCAGGAATGAATCCCACTTGATCGTGGTGAATAATTCTTTTTATATGCTGTTGAATTCGATTTGCTAGTATCTTATTGAGAATTTTTGCATCCATATTCATCAGGGATATTGGCCTGTAGTTCTCTTTTTTTACTGGGTCTCTGTCTGGTTTAGGAATCAAAGTAATACTGGCTTCGTAGAATGAGTCTGGAAGTTTTCCTTCCCTTTCTATTTATTGGAATAGCTTGAGAAGGATAGGTATTATCTCTGCTTTAAACGTCTGGTAGAACTCCCCTGGGAAGCCATCTGGTCCTGGACTCTTATTTGTTGGGAGATTTTTGATAACCGATTCAATTTCTTCACTGGTTATGGGTCTGTTCAAGCTTTCTATTTCCTCCTGATTGAGTTTTGGAAGACTGTGGGTGTTTAGGAACTTGTCTATTTCTTCCAGGTTGTCCAGTTTGTTGGCATATAATTTTTCATAGTATTCCCTGATAATTGCTTGTATCTCTGAGGGATTGGTTGTAATAATTCCATTTTCATTCATGATTTTATCTATTTGGGTCATCTCCCTTTTCTTTTTGAGAAGCCTGGCTAGAGGTTTATCAATTTTGTTTATTTTTTCAAGAAACCAACTCTTGGTTTCGTTGATCTGCTCTACAGTTTTTTTAGATTCTGTATTGTTTATTTCTGCTCTGATCTTTATTATTTCTCTTCTTCTGCTGGGTTTAGGCTGCCTTTGCTGTTCTGCTTCTATTTCCTTTAGGTGTGCTGTTAGATTTTGTATTTGGGATTTTTCTTGTTTCTTGAGATAGGCCTGGATTGCAATGTATTTTCCTCTCAGGACTGCCTTTGCTGCGTCCCAAAGCATTTGGATTGTTGTATTTTCATTTTTGTTTGTTTCCATATATTTTTAATTTCGTCTCTAATTGCCTGGTCGACCCACTCATTCTTTACTAGAGTGTTCTTTAACCTCCATGCTTTTGGAGGTTTTCCAGACTTTTTTCTGTGGTTGATTTCAAGCTTCATAGCATTGTGGTCTGAAAGTATGCATGGTATGATTTCAATTCTTGTATACTTATGAAGGGCTGTTTTGTGACCCAGTATGTGATCTATCTTGGAGAATGCTCCATGTGCACTCGAGAGGAAAGTATATTCTGTTGCTTTGGGATGCAGAGTTCTAAATATATCTGTCAAGTCCATCTGATCCAATGTCTCATTCAGGGCCCTTGTTTCTTTATTGACCGTGTGCCTAGATGATCTATCCATTTCTGTAAGTGGAGTGTTAAAGTCCCCTGCAATTACCACATTCTTATCAATAAGGTTGCTTATGTTTATGAGTAATTGTTTTATATGTTTGGGGGCTCCAGTATTAGGCGCATAGACATTTATAATTGTTAGCTCTTCCTGATGGATAGACCCTGTAATTATTATATAATGCCCTTCTTCATCTCTTGTTATAGCCTTTAATTTAAAGTCTAGTTTGTCTGATATAAGTATGGCTATTCCAGCTTTCTTTTGACTTCCAATAGCATGATAAATAGTTCTCCATCCCCTCACTCTCAATCTGAAGGTGCCCTCAGGTCTAAAATGAGTCTCTTGTAGACAGCAAATAGATGGGTCTTGTTTTTTTTTTATCCATTCTGATACCCTATGTCTTTTGGTTGGCACATTTAGTTCTTTTACATTCAGTGTTATTATAGAAAGATACGGGTTTAGAGTCATTGTGATGTCTGTATGTTTTATGCTTGTAGCGATGTCTCTGGTACTTTGTCTCACAGGATCCCCCTTAGGATCTCTTGTAGGGCTGGTTTAGTGGTGACAAATTCCTTCAGTTTTTGTTTGTTTGGGAAGACCTTTATCTCTCCTTCTATTCTAAATGACAGACTTGCTGGATAAAGGATTCTCGGCTGCATATTTTTTCTGTTCATCACATTGAAGATCTCCTGCCATTCCTTTCTGGCCTCCCAAGTTTCAGTAGAGAGATCAGTCACGAGTCTTATAGGTCTCCCTTTATATGTGAGGGCACGTTTATCCCTTGCTGCTTTCAGAATTTTCTCTTTATCCTTGTATTTTGCCAGTTTCACTATGATATGTCGTGCAGAAGATCGATTCAAGTTACGTCTGAAGGGAGTTCTCTGTGCCTCTTGGATTTCAATGCCTTTTTCCTGCCCCAGTTCAGGGAAGTTCTCAGCTATTATTTCTTCAAGTACACCTTTAGCACCTTTCCCTCTCTCTTCCTCCTCTGGAATACCAATTATGTGTAGATTATTTCTCTTTAGTGCATCACTTAGTTCTCTAATTTTCCCCTCATACTCCTGGATTTTTTAATCTCTCTTTGTCTCAGCTTCCTCTTTTTCCATAATTTTATCTTCTAGTTCACCTATTCTCTCCTCTGCCTCTTCAATCCGAGCCGTGGTCATTTCCATTTTATTTTGCATCTCATTTAAAGCATTTTTCAGCTCCTCCTGACTGTTCCTTAGTCCCTTGATCTCTGTAGCAAGAGATTCTCTGCTGTCCTCTATACTGTTTTCAAGCCCAGCGATTAATTTTATGACTATTATATAAATTCACTTTCTGTTATATTATATAAATCCTTTTTGATCAGTTCATTAGCTGTTGTTATTTCCTGGAGATTCTTTTGAGGGGAATTCTTCCGTTTCGTAATTTTGGATAGTCCCTGGAGCGGTGCGGACCTGCAGGGCACTTCCCCTGTGCTGTGGTGTATAACTGGAGTTGGTGGGCGGAGCCGCAGTCAGACCTGATGTCTGCCCCCAGCCCACCGCTGGGGCCACAAACATACTGGTGTGTGCCTTTTCTTCCCCTCTCCTAGGGGCAGGATTCACTGTGGGGTGGCGTGGCCCATCTGGGCTACTTGCACACTGCCAGGCTTGTGGTGCTAGGGATCTGGCATATTAGCTGGGGTGGATCGGCAAGGTGCACAGGGGCGGGAGGGGCAGGCTCACCTCACTTTTCCTTCCGAGATCTGCTTCGGGAGGGGCCCTGCGGCACCAGGAGGGAGTCAGACCTGCCGAGGGATGGATCTGCAGAAGCACAGCGTTGGGTGTTTGCATGGTGCAAACAAGTTCCCTGGCAGGAACTGGTTCCCTTTGGGATTTTGGCTGGGGGATGGGCGAGGGAGATGGCCCTGGCAAGCACCTTTGTTCCCCACCAAGCTGAGCTCTGTCCTCTGGGGCTCAACAACTCTCCCTCCCGTTGTCCTCCAGCCCTCCCGTTCTCCGAGCAGAGCTGTTAGCTTATAACCTTCCAGATGTCAAGTCCTGCTTGCTGTCGGAACACACTCCATCCAGCCCCTCTGCTTTTGCCAGCCAGACTCGGGGGCTCTGCTTGGCCGGTGGGCCGCCACTCCGCCCCGGCTCCCGCCTGCCAGTCCGTGGAGTGCACACCGCCTCTCCACCTTTCCTACCCTCTTCCGTGGGCCTCTCGTCTGCGCTTGGCTCCGGAGACTCCATTCTGCTAGTCTTCTGGCAGTTTTCTGGGTTATTTAGGCAGGTGCAGGTGGAATCTAAGTGATCAGCAGGACGCGCAGTGAACCCAGTGTCCTCCTATGCCGCCATCTTCCCAGGATCCTCCCATTCTCATTTTTTTAAGTGCCAAATATGAAGCCAATCCTACATAAATCCTGTTACCTTGCAGAGAGTGCAACAATCTTCATTACCATATACTCCCATAAATCACATGGGATTGCATGGTAGGAACAGCATAGCTGGGCCTTTAATTCTCTTTTTGTGTGTGCATGTGAGTGTGCGCTGACACATGTATATGAGGAAAAGAGAGAAAGAGAAATGGGGCTGACATCCACCTTATAAAGTCCTTTCAAGTAAAAGTAACTAGTGTTATAAGTGTTCAATGCTATGTTTTTCTTCAGAAACAATGTAGTATTTACAGGCTAGCACAATGCCTACCACAGAGTACCTATCCCGTAAGTGTTTGTGTAAGAGAAAAGGAATAAAAGGATAAGGAAGCAGAAAGTAAGAAAGAAGAAAAGGGAAGGGAAAAGGAAAGAAAAATGACCAGAAATGTTTTCAGATCAGTCTGACCAGCTGAAAGGTCAGCTCTGTGTGCTTTTCACATGGGATATGGCTCAAAGAGTATTGGTGGGAAAACTGTAGCTATTATCACATAGTTCCCTGGTGAATTATATGAGCCAAGTGAAGATCCAAAAGGTCCCCGAACTGGTCAATGGCAGAGCTAGACCTAAATTCCAAGTATCCAAGTTCCTAAATGCTTTGAGACACTAAGGTGAAAGTTTATGTATTACACACCATCTAACCCTTTCCAAGAGCCTCCCACCAATCTGATGTGGTATCAGAGGGCAAGACATCAAATATCAATTCTAATTGTTTCCATTAGACAGTTATACTGAGTTGATTTCAAATATAAAAACAACTGAACTATTTCTGTCTCTTCAATTTCCACCATTTTTCCCTCATAATTCAGGAAACTTTCTGAATTCACAGACTTCAGTTCTCTTGAGTTAGAAACAGCTCTTTACTTCCACGAGGTGCTTCACAGATGTGTCTTGCGACCCTTTCAGCTTTGCTGTTTACTGCTAACCACAGTGTTCTCCCCAATCAGCAAGTCTTTGTAATGTGTTAAACCATTAGGGTGACTGAACTGGGTTACAGAGTGAACTGAAGTGGATATAGAAAAAAAAATTAGTGTCACAAGTCATTTGCATCCATTATTCTAATGGATTTTAAAACAATGAAATTATTTCTTATCAAAGCATATTGAAAATGTGTGCAGTTTAGAAGCCATTTGATTTTCATATACTCTATATTTTAACATTTAACAATGTGACAGTCTAAAAATGGCACATTGTCACAGTTGAAAACCACTTTAGAAATTCTGAGATACTAAGTTAAGTGTGGGGTAGGCCACATACAATTATCTTTGGAATTTCAGGGCAATATTGGTTCTCAAGGACTTTGATGACAATATAGTGATCATATGACCCATATAACTGTTCTTTTCTCAAAATGTTTTTCTTAAAGTGTAAACTTCTTATGAATGTATTTTCAAACCAAAAGTTTACAATTGAGGCCACATTGATTAAAGACAGTTAAATACTAGATTCTAATTCTCTAGTGTTTAGCCAACCTATAGGTTTCAAGTTTTTTTATTTTCACATGTCTGTTTATCTCCTCAAAGTGAAACTTCAAAAATACTTCACTCTTCATGAATTCAAGAAATGAAACTTCCCTAGGGTCACTGAGAAGGGGAGAAAATAAGTTCTAGAAAGCAAGACCAAATGATACAAGGAAACTCAATAAAGGAAAGACTAAAATAGAGAATGATAGAATTTAAGGAATAAGAATGCTGAAAAAGATTGAATTTGAAAATAATAAATTAAAATAAGTGAACATTAGTATGTTTTTTTAATCTGAAGTGGGGAGAGGGGCAGAGGAAGAGAGAGAGAGAACCCCAAGCATGCTCCACACTCAGTGCAGAGCCCTACATGGGGCTCGATCCCATGACCCTGGGATCATGATCTGAGCCAAAATCAAGAGTCAGATGCTTAACCAACTGAGCCACTCAGGCACCCCAGTTTATATGTATGTGTGTGTGTGTGTGTATATATATATATATATATATATATATATATATATATATATATATATAAAGAAACAAATTAGAAAATACAGAATAGGGGCACCTGGGTGGCTCAGTCAGTTGAGCATCCTACTTCAGCTCAGGTCATGATCTCACAGTTTGTGAGTTTGAGCCCCACATCGGGCTCTGTGCTGACAGCTCAGAACCTGGAGCCTGCTTTGGATTCTGTGTCTCCCTCTCTCTCTACCTCTTTCCCGCTCACACTCTGTCTCTCTCTCTCTCTCTCTCTCTCTCTCTCTGTCTCAAAAATAAACATAAAAAAAAAAGAAAATACAGAATAGAAATACAAACATGGAGGAATCCTGAGAACAAAGTACTACTAAGCTACCAATTGTATCACTCTTGTGAACCACATTGAAAACTTCCCACCTTACCCCTGTGTATTATATTTGAATGGATCTGTCCATCCCTTGAAGTCCCCAAACCAACCTCAGTGCACAAATTTGAGAAGCCATAACATTTGATCTTTGGCAAAGTGATGGCCAGCTGATCCTTCCTTACTTATATAATTACTATATTCCTAAGTCAATACCCTAATATAAGCCCATCCAGCCATTTATATTCACTATACATTCGTCCAGATTCTGCTGGGTACTTATCTTCTGTAACAGTCTTTTACTACCCCTCTCCAATCCCATCTACTATGTACCCCGGAACTTGCATTCCATGATTAACAAACTTCCCAAAATCTTTCACCCCTTGAATGAATTTTCCTTTTATTACATGGTTTTAACTGAAACCTTTGTTTACCACTTGAAGTAGACATTACTAATGATCATCAACATTTCCTATTTTCTTCTCCTCCCTGAATGTTTATGTATGGGTACCCCCTTGAAGTTAGGTATAGACCATGTAATTTTTGCGGTCCAGTGAAATGTGAATCAAAGAGACATTGCATTTCTTTGGATGAGCATTTAAAAGCCAGTATGTGACTCTCTCTATTCTCTTCCTTTAGTGTGGCATTTGTGGAAACTTATCTTGATGTTCAGGTTACATAACATGAAAACATGCAGGAATACTGAGCCACCCCATGAAGCACAGCTGTCCTAGAGAGTCACTCAACCTGACAGTGAGTTTTCTGTGCTAAACTCTTGTTATGTAAAACCTAAGACCTAGATGTTGTGTGTTTCAGCAGCATAACCTAGCCTATCCTGACTAATACACTCTTGAATAAAAATATCTTATTGAGTTCTCTCATGAGCAGTGTGTTCATTTATGTATTCATAAATGCCTCAGAATTGAGATCCCAAATCTACCATCCCCTCCCTCCTCCTCGTATACCACACTCATTTGAGAATCATGCCATTTGATGACACAAGCCCTAGAATTTCATCTCTTACATGACCTATATTCAACTTGGATGCTTTCAGTGTTCATATGTATCATCAATTCACCAATTTATCCAATCAGTTGTTTCACTGTCCCACTTCAGTGATCTCAATACCATTTCATCCTCACATTCCATAAGTGTACACACATATTTTCATCACCTGGATCAGGGTTTCCACTGATAATGGATTCATTTATCTCACTTTCTAAACACAGCCTCTTACCCTCCAAGTTCATTCACTTAATCATTTCCTATGATACCAATTCTTTAATCTCATCAGCACTCCTAAGATACTGACCTTTATCTTTTATCTTTTACCTTTTTATCATAGTGACTATTGACCCTATGGGCTTTTTTTTTTTTGTCCTTAGTAATTCTAATTTTTATAATTTTGCAAATATTCTCAGTGTCCTTTGTTTTCCTTTCCTTCCTTATGCCCCCACCCCAAAACACTTTACATTGAATTAACAAAAATGTCTGTCTTCTCTGTATCTTCACCTTAGAAAATATCTATAACTGGATAAACTGATTCAAGTATAAATTTGTGCTCACCAACATCAACTGGATCCTCCTTCACTGCTTAGAAATATTAATGTTCTTTTTAACTCACTCTTTCATTCTTCACAAAAGTTCACCATTCTCCTGAAATCTCAACTTGACCCTTTCTTATTTTTATCATACAAATGATAAGAAGAGAACCCCCCCATGTTCCCAAACAAAAAACCTACAAAGTATAAGCATTAATAATCAGTCATCCTTTTCTTTGTCATTTACTCTGTTGCTTTTCTCTCCTCCTCCTTGTATCTCCAAACTCTCCCTTTTCTAACTCCTCCTTAGCATTTAACTATGATCACAATTCTTTCCTACTTTATAATTACCTAACCACTAAAATTATCTCTTATAATTCCACCTAAATTACTTTCATCCATGTCTTGAGTGCTGCTAAATGCAACAAACTTCATCATCCAACAGTATTTTTATACAGGTGACCACTTTTTTTCTTGGCTTCAATTGTCCCACACTTTCTTGATTTTCCTTTAATATTTCTGCCTGTGTTATCTCAGCCCAGTTTACAAAATCATCTTCTACTTCCAGTTCTTTAATTGTCAATATACATGTAGATTTCATTCTGAATGCAAAATTTCTTAATCCACACACTCTTTCTGGGTGGTCACATTATACATTAATGACCTCTACTATCTACATAGATTATATGTTAATGGTTAACAAATACTTACCTAGAGAACAGACCTCACTCCTAAGCCCCCTCTAACTGCTTACTACACAGCTCCATGCAGGTGTCTCATAGGAATATCATATACAACCTAAACAGATTAAACTTCTGGAACAAACCAAAATGATCCAAGAAACAAAAAATAGAGCATGTTAAGTCATAAGGAATTTTCAGGTTGATGGTTAAGGAAGTGCATAAGATGAATCTGTGCAACAAAGAGAGGTCAGCCTACCCAACTGAAATGGGAAGACAGAGGCAGAAGGAAAGGTCTCCAAGATGAAAATGAAACTGGTAAAATATGAACTGTGTTTAAAGAACTTTAGAAGAAGGCTTTATAAATAAAGTGCAGATTAATTACCAAAGAATACACAGAAAATGAGATAAATTCCAACATTAGAAAGTAACTCCAGGAAAAGCAAAAAATTAATAAGAAATATAATTATAGAATAGTTTTTGAGTCATCAGTATATAATGGTTATGTTATTATAAAAATGTAAATACTGAATGTTGATATAAGCAAATATTGTAACATAACTATATTGAATAAATGAAAGAAATAGAAGGCTAATAAATAATATGTAAATCTGAATAATCAAGAAATATCAATATAAACAGAGGGCATTTCTCAGAATAATTAACTAAAAAGATGTGAGCATGGCTATCAAAAGGTAGTAGAAACCAGGAGAGAAGAGAATAAGGCACATGACCATTATTAAATACTAGTCTTCTCGGAGTGCCTGGGTGGCTTAGTCGGTTAAGTGTCCAACTTTGACTCAGGTCATGATTTCACAGTTCATGAGTTCAAGCCCAGCATCAGGCTCTATGCCGAGCACTTGGAGCCTGGAGCCTGCTTCAGATTCTGTGTCTCCCTCTCTCTCTCTCTCTCTCTCTGCCCATCCTCTGCTTGTGCTCTGTCTCTCTGTCTCTCAAAAATAAATAAATGTTAAAATTTTTTTTAAAAATATTAGCCTACTAGGTTTACTTGTTAAATAATGTACAGGTACTATTTTGATAAAAATTTTTAAGTGGTAATAAAATTTTAAAACTATGTGTCTTGCTTTTGTCTAGATGCAGGTGGCATGAGGTACAAATCATTGCCTAGGTAGGAAAAAATAAAATACTAGAAAAAAAGTAACTAAGTTGATAAAAAGGAGATTGTAGCACATTGGTGCATATAAAGTAAGAGAGCATTTGGTTGGTTGATTGGGTAGTTTGGAAAACTAGGAAACAAGAAACAAAATAAACATCTACATAGGAAATTGTTGCTAAACTCCTTGACAGTAAATAATATGTATAATTTTCTTTGTTTACAGTAAGTAGTCTGAAACTAATACGAAATCAAATATATTTTGAAAAATATATTATGAAAAGAGATATATTTTACATTAATAAAATATATGAAAAGTAGTTGAAAGGACATTTAGAGCAAACTTTAATAATGATGAACCCCTATAATGATAACTGAAAACTTATTTTCTGAATGCTTTGAAAGTGTTGGGATGGAAGATAAACTACCATTGCAATATAAAATGTAAAATGCCCAGTTAAATTTTAATTTCAGAAAAGCAACAGACTTCTATCTTGATGTCCCAAACACTGCATGAACTTAGTTAGCCACAGCAATTAGACAAGAAAAAGAAACAAGAAGTATCAATATTGGTAAAGAAGTTAAACTGTCACTATTTGTAGATGACATGACACTATGCAAGGAAAATCCTAAAGATTCAACCAAAAAAACTAATAAACAAATTCAGTAAAGTGGCAGGATACAAAATTAACTCAGAAATTAGTACTGTTTCTACATGCTAACAACTAAGTCACAGAAAGAGAAATTTAAAAAACACCATTTACAATTGCACTAAAAGTAATAAAATACCTAAGAATAAACCTAACAAAAGAGGCAAAAGACTTTTACTCTGAAAACTATAAAACACTGATGAAATAAATTGAAGATGACACAAACAAATAAAAAGATGTCCCATGTTTACAGATTGGAAGAATTAATATTATCAAAATGTTCATATTAACTAAAGCAATCTATAGATTCAATGCAATTGCTATCAATATACCAACAGCATTTTTTGCAAAACTAGAACAAATACTAAAATTTGCATGGAACCACAGAAGATCCCAAATAGTCAAAGAAATCCTGAGAAAAAAGAACAAAGCTGGAAGTATAACAATTCCATATTTCAAGACGGAATACTATACAGTTGTAGTATAGTTGTAGTTATCAAAACAGTATGATGGCACAAAAATAGACACATGGACCAACAGAACAGGGTAGAGATCATGGAAATATACCCACAAATATATGTCGAATTAATCTCTGACAAGGGAGATGATAATATACAATGAGGAAAACTAGTCTTTTTAATAAATGGTGCTGTAAAAACTGGACAATTATATGTAAAAAAGAATGAAACTGAAGTGCTTTTTAACACCATATACAAAAATAAACTGAGAGTAGATTGAAGACCTAAATTTGACACCTGAATCCACAAAAATCCTAGGAGAGAATACAGATGGTAATCTCTGACATCAGCCATAGCAACATTTTTCTAGATACATCCCCTAAGGCAAGGAAAACTATTTTGCCCCTAAGGCAAAAATAAACTATTAGGACTACATCTAAATAAAAAGCTTTTGCACAGCAAACAAAAACATCAACAAAACAAAAAGACAATCTACTGAATGGGAGAAGATACTTGCAAATGATATATCTGATAAGGAGTTAATATCCTAAATAGATAATACATACAACTTGACATAAAAAAAAAAAAAAAAAGAAATCTGATTAAAAAATGGGCAGAGGACCTGAGTCAACATTTTTCCAAAGAAGACACACAAATGGCCAACAGACACATGAAAAGATGCTCAACATCATCACTCACCATCAGGGAAATGCAAGTCAAAAACCACAATGAGACCATCTCACATCTGTCAGAATGGTTAAAATCGAGAAAACAAGAAACAACAAGTGTTGTCAAGGAAGTAGAGAAAAAGAAACCCTCATGCACTGATGGTGGAAATGTAAATCAGTACAGCTACTATGAAAAACAATATGGAAATTTCTCAAAAAAATTACAAATGGAATTACCACATGATCTAGTAATTCTACTACTGGATATTTACCCAGGGCAAATGAAAACACTAACTCTGAAAGATATATGTATCCTTATGTTTATTGCAGCATTATTTACAATAGTCAAGATATGGGAGCAACCTAAGTGTCCATCAATAGACAAATGGATAAGGAAAATGTGGTAGATATATACAATGGAATATTACACAGTCATAAAAAAGGCTGAGACTATGCCATTTCAGACAACATGGATTGGACCTAGAGGGTATTGTACTAAGTAAAATAAGTCAGACTGAGAAAGACAAATACCATATGATTCCACTCATAAATGGAATCTAAAAAAATAAACAAACAAAAAGCAGAATCAGAACTATAAAACAGAGAAGCGATGGTTGCCAGAGGGGAGGATGGTAAGGGGTTGGGCCAAACAGGTGAAAGGGAGAGGAAAATACAGGCCTCCAGTTATGAAATGAATAAGTCACAGAAATAATAATCAGGGCATAAGGAATACAGTCAATGATATTGTAATAACAATGTAATGGGACAGATGATAGTTATACTTGTGGTGAGCATAGCATAATGTATAAACCCACCAAATCATTAAGTTTTACACCTGAAACTAATGTAACAAATAAAAATAAATAACTTTAAAATACCCAAAAAAATTATTTGTTGTTTACCTAAAATTTAAATTTAACTGATAATCCTATATTGCTATTTGCTAAATATGGCAACCCAGGTATAAATCAATTGTTAAAGACCTGAAAGATAAATACAAAATACAAACATTCTGGGCAAAAGTAAGAAATTATAATTGCTAAAGTTTTTAAAGTTCACTTAATAACCTAAAATGAAGAACAGGGTGACAAACATTCTAAAGGAAATACCCTGATATAAGAGTTCCCCTTACTCTTGGTGAACACCAAAAAACAGTTTGTTTTTATATAGTGATGGTAGTTTTCCTGACTGGATGAACGTCATCATGAGGCCAACTTCCTGTCTCATATTCAAAGGAATCAACTTTCTCCCTAATAGACACATCTAAGTTTCTAGCAAAGAGCAATTTAGAATAGAGAGGGGAAAAAAAAAAAACTTACTACCTGATCCTTTATAGAAAAAAGTTTGCCAACTGTTACTCTGAAGGCTACTTTGACCAGCAGAACACAAAAGAATTAGGAAACAAGAAAGTCTGAGCAGGCCTAAAACTAACTCTTCTTTCAATAGCCAAAGTTTCAATCTGAGTTCTCATCAGATTGAGAAGACATCAAAGTTAGAATGAGTTAATTGGTGATTATTAAAAGCATTTACAGAGGGCCACCTGGCTGGCTCAGTTGGTAGAGTTGGCTGACTCAGGGTTGTGAGTTTGAGCCCCACATTGAGTGTGGAGCCTACTTAAAGTAAAATTTTTTTTTAATTTATTTAAAAAAACATTTGCAGATTAAAGAGTTTATTTCAGATCATCTTTCTTCAAGTGACATTTTCTCTTATTTTTAGTATCTACTACTTTAATTATTTGATTTTATTAAAAATGTATTCAACTAGATCATACACTCTTTTCAAGTCTTCATTTGGTCTTTCTTGGCAAAGAACCTGCTCTTGAGTTCATTTTCAAGACACTTACCTGGCTGCAGTGGCTGACACAAAACCATAGGTCAAATGGTCTTGGAATGGAAATGATGGGTAAGATTTAAAGAAATTACAAATCCAACATATTTCAATAATAGCAAGCATCATATTATATAAGAATTATAATTTATATTTTCATTTTTAACTATTGAGTCGATTTGAGCTTTTGTAAAAACATAGCCTTGGTACTGGAAATTATAAAGCTGTTTATAGGATGAAAGTTGCTCGCTTGCTCAAAAAAATTTTTTCTTATGAAATCTTTTCACTGAAATGTCTTAGGTAAAGAGAAAAATCTGTTTTCTACCAAGTTGCACAGATGTAGATGCATCTTTAAAAATTCCTATACAGGGGTGCCTGAGTGGCTCAGTTAAGCATCTGACTTTGGCTCAGGTCATGATCTTATGGGTCATGGGTTCAAGCCCCACATCTAACAGTGCAGAACCTGTTTGGGATTCTCTCTCTCCCTCTCCCTCTCTCTCTCTCTCTCTCTCTCTCTCTCTCTCTCTGCTCCTCCCAACTCATGCTTTATCTCTGTCTCTCTCTCAAAATAAATAAACTGTTAAAAATAATAATAAATTAATTAAATACATAAAAATTCCTATACAATAAAAATGGATTTATTTTCTTCCATACATTTACCACGAACTTACTTTCTCATTAAAATATGAAATATGCCAAAGGAGGAAACATTTTAGGTTCTAATTAACTTCTTTAAGTTAAATAGTATAACTTTAAATTATTTCTTGGAGTCAAAGGCTTTGCCTTTTCTCCTTGTAAGAAAAACATAATTATCAATAAGTACATCAATTTTAAAAGCTTAAGTGTTTTTACATAAACGTTTTTTAAATGCTCACCTTTTTACTTGTTTGAAAAGCTTTCTTGAGATATAATTAACATACAATCTGTCCATTGTAAGTATACAATTTGATATTTATTTACTACAGTAGTCACAGGGTTATGCAGCCACATCACAATCTAATTTTAGATCAAGTTTGTCTCCTTCAAAAACAAAACAAAACAAAAAATGCCTTTGCCCTTATTCCCCTCCTCCCCACTCCATCCCAGCCTTCGGCAACCACTTACCCATTTTCAGTCCCTGTAGATTTACCAGTGGTGGACAGTTTATATAAATAGGATCATACAACATGAGGTCTTTGTGACTGACTTTTTCACTTAGCATGTTTTCAAGTTTTATCTATTCTGTAGCATGTATCAGTACCTCATTTCTTTTTATTACTGAGTAATATTCCATTACATGTTTCTACCACATTTTCCTTTGCCATTCACCAGTGAATGCACATTTGGCTTATTTCTACTTTTGGCTATTTTGAGTAATGTTGTTCTGAGCTTTTGTGTACAGGTTTGTGTGTGAGTGTGTGTGTGTGTGTGTGTGTGTAGATATATGTTTTTATCTATCTTGGGTAGATACTTAAAAGTAGAACTGCTAGGGCATATGAAAACTCTGTGCTTAATATTTTGAGGAAATGCCAAGCTTTTTAAATTCCAACTAGCAACATAAAAGAGTTCCAGTTTCTGATGTTCTTAATAATATTTGCAATTGTCTTTTTTTATTAGATCTATCTATTGAATATGAATTATTACCTCACTGGGGTTTTGATTTGCAGGTCTGTAATGATCAATGATGCTGAGCATCATTTCAAGTGCGTACTGGTTATGAATCTTCTTTGAAGAAATGACTATTCAAATTCTATGTCGTTTTTCTTAAATTGAGTTATTGAGTGTTTTCATCATTGAATTATAATATAGATAGATAAAATACAAGTGCCTTATCAGACATATGACGTGCAAAAATTTTCTCTCATTTTGTGGATTATCTTTTCACTTCTTTGATACACTGATTTCAGCACAAAAGTTTTAAATTTTGATGTATCCAATTTACCTGTTTTTTTTTCTTTTGTAGCTTATATTCTTGCTGTTGTATATAAGAAAACATTGCCTAAAGCAAAATCATGAAGATTTTTTTCTTCTAAGAGTTTTAAAGCATTAATTCTTACATTTAGGTTTATAATCCATTTTGTACTATTTTTGGACATAGTATGAGGTAGGGATCTAACTTCATTCTTCTAATTTGATATTCATTTTCCCAGTACTATTTGCTGAAACATTATTCTTTCCTGACTGACTTGTCTTAGCACCCTGGTCAAAAACCAAGTGATTGTAAATGCGAATTTCTCTCTGGAATCTCAATGCTATACCATTGATCTATATGTCTGTCCATATACCAGTACCACACTGTCTTGAGTACTATAGGCTTGTGGTAAGCTTTTAAATCATCAACTGTGAATTCTCCCATACTCCTTTTCAAAATTGTTTTGGCTATTCAGGTTCTCTTACATTTTCATAAGATTATTAGGATCAGATTGGAGTGGAGCTCTTGCCCTTTGAGCAGTGGCTAGGTAGAAAAAGGGACATCCAATTCTGTCTGGGAGGGATGAGAAATGGCAACCTGTCCCTCCAGAAGTGAAACTTTAACCCTAGACTGGGAGCTAGAGGAAGTTAAAGCCTTAATTTTTTATCATTTTCATCAATAAATTGTTGTTTCTTAAGAAGAGAGTCTACCAACATCCATATTCTGCCATTCTAAAAGTCCCTGCCCCCTTTGCATAAACTTTAAAAATCTACTTGATTATAACTTTGCTTTGAGTTGAGGAGTAGCTGGTATTATTCCCATTTTTCAAATAAGATGAAACAGGTTAAATGTAGAAATGGAAATTGTATAGCAAAAACTAGAATACATGTCCCCCAACCAACAGGTCTCATCAGTTCAAGCTGCCTCTGTGGTAGAGTAAGTCTGGAGAAAGAGTTCAATGAATTTCATTTACTTTCTAAAATCCTGTGATCCTGTGTTTTTATTCTGCCATGGAAATGTTCAAGAACTTTGCAAACATGGCCAGAACTAGCCAGGTAGCAATTTTATCAAATATTTTGTCAAAGGTGTAACACTTTACATGTTTAGAAAGACTCCTCCTTAAGAGAATATGTCAGAAACAGATAAATTAGTAGTAATCAACTAAGTTGAAGAGATAGGAAAGATTTCTAATGGTTTTTCTGTTGGATACATGTTACAATTAAAAGAAAGCAATGACAGAAAATCACAGATGCATATAGACAGCTAAACTCATAGGGCAACCTACTACTTGGAGAAAAATTATAGGGTCAATCCAAGACAAAACTGTGATATAGGCAATTTTTCTTCTTCAATGCCTTTTTCCTTTTGCTCTGATAACAATTCCATTTCCCCAGCTCCAAGTGTTTGATGAATTTGTATTCTTCTCCATGATCTCAAAACGCATGGCAGCCATTTGAACGTTACCTATTTAAGTTATCCACATCCCTACTTAAGCTTGAATTAAAGACTACAGTTTCATCTTTGGCATTTTGGGCATCATCAAGGGAATAAGAGAGAGCTTTTGGAATACACTGAAGCCGTCTCCCCTTAGAGCTGAAACCACTCACATGTGGGTGGTTTCCACTCTACTTACGCATAAGGATTGCTCTACAAGAAAGATACCATTTCTGTTTGTATAACAGAATCACTCTCCTGAATTTACAGCTTCAATCCCCCTATCAGTCATTGTGACAGCACTTCACAGCAATACAACAGGAGAGATTGAAGACAAAGACAACTGGTCTGCCTACCAGTCAGATGTGATTACAGCTCTGAACATCAATGTTTAGACTTACAAGGCAATGTGTATCATCTTTATCACAATGTAAAATCAGATAAACTATTTGTTGTTCTTCATTATCTGGGGAAAGCCCAGAAGAGAACACATAGTGCCAACCATATTATGTGTCACCTTTCTTCCAATAAAAAGTAAAATTGGAAGACATAAATAAAAATTTACCAATTCAGCGGAGCAGAACTCTACTTCATTCTGCAATTAAACATTAGAGACCTATACGCTTCTATTTCAGTTCTTTGAATATAAGATCTATCTAAGAATACGGGGCAAAGGACCCTGACAATGCCTCTAAATTTGTTTCCATCTCTGGTCAAGTTCAATATCAGATAGGAAATATTGAAATGCAATAGAAAGTTGCCTTCACTTAGCATTTTATGACTCTTTCTGGAAGATTCAACCTAACAATCCTATTTGAAACCTACCTGCCTTATTATGTAAAAACCCCACAAAGAAGAAAATAAAGCTAGTGGAGGATAGAAATAGAGTCTGTAATGTAATTTGACTCAATCTATTGCCCATCTACCCAGGAATCTACTACAACTGTGTCACAAACAGAAGTGTTATAAGAAAGCATGGCGGTCTTTTAGAACTCCATGAGATATTTTATCTTCAAATTTCTAACGATATACTTTTCAATGTCAATGCAAGATAATTAGTTGACCATACATTATATACTTTTCTGACTTTTAAAGGTAATGGTACTGAATGACTAATGTGATATTTTGCATGTTTTAATAAATTTAAGTCAATTAAGTTTTTAGTCTAGTTTTATAATTGATAATTAGTACCACACTCCATATATTTGCTCAAGCTCAAAACCTAGGAGTCATCTTGTTTGTTCTCATGCCTATGCACCCACATCTAATCCATCAGTAAGTCCCGAGAGTTCAACCTTTAAAAAATACCACAAATACAGCACATATCACCACAGAGCCACCTTCATAACTCAGGCTATTCCAGGAACCTTTTATTGCTTCTCCTTGCTTCCACTTTTGTTGTGCTTCAGGCAATTTTCTACACAGTGAACATTTTAAAATAAAAATCAGATAGTTTCACTCCTTTGCTTAAAATCTGCCAATGTCTTTCTTCTTCTCAACTTATGCAAAAGAAAATTCAAACTCCTAATCATGGCCTAAATGCCTTATATATTTCAACCTCTCCCACTTCTATTCAAGCCACACTGGCTTCTTGCTCCTCTTTGATCATAGCCTTTGCATTAACAAAATGGGATTTATGTTTTACAAACTAAATACCACAGTGCTTTTGTGTGAAGTCATGTGCTATAGAATTCTTTTGTATGATACTCTCTTTGAACAACAACATCAAGTAACACTTCTTCAGGCATAAGTAGTACATAAAAGAGTGATAAGTCCTCTTATTAGATGATAGAAAAATGAATGAGAATCTCCTACAAATAAACAAAATCACCAAAGAGGAAAAATGTTATAAAACAACATTGAATGCATAATTCTGCATACCCACTGGCATCCAATTGGATCACAGAAGTTGTTTTTCAGAAGATATTAGTCTTGGCAATGAGTTTTCGTAACTGATTCCAAAAGCAAAAATAAACAAGTGGGATTACATCAAACTAAAAATAAATGAATTAATTAATTAATTAATACATAAATAAATTGGGGCGCCTGGGTGGCGCAGTCGGTTAAGCGTCCGACTTCAGCCAGGTCACGATCTCGCGGTCCGTGAGTTCGAGCCCCGCGTCGGGCTCTGGGCTGATGGCTCAGAGCCTGGAGCCTGTTTCCGATTCTGTGTCTCCCTCTCTCTCTGCCCCTCCCCCGTTCATGCTCTGTTTCTCTCTGTCCCAAAAATAAATAAACGTTGAAAAAAAAATTTAAAAAAAAAAAAAAAAAATACATAAATAAATAAATACATAAATCTGCACAACAAAGGAAACAATCAAATTGAAATGAAAATCAAATCAAAATGAAAAGTCAACCTACTAAATAAGATAAAATATTTATGAATCATATATCTGAGAAAGGGTGACTATCCAAATTATATAAAGAAACTCATACAACTCAATAGCAAAAAACACAACAACAACAACAACAACAAACCACAATCTCATTTAAAAAATGGGCAGAGGACCTGAACATTTTTCCAAAAAAAAACATACAGATAGTCAACAGCTTCCTCAAAAAACCTGAAAACAGAACCACCATATGATCCAGGAATCCCAATTCTGGGTATTTATTCAAAGAAAACATTAACTTGAAAAGATACATGTATCTTATGTCCACTGCAGCATTATAATAGCCAAGACATGGAAACAAACTGTGTCCACTGACAGATGAATAAAGAAAATGTGAGATACACACACACACACACACACACACACACACACACACACACACACACACTAGAATATTATTCAGCCATAAAGAAGAATGGAATCTTGCCATTTGTGACATTAATGCACTTTGAAGACATTATGCTAGGTGAAATAAGTCAGACAGAAAAAGAAAATACCATATAATCTCACTTATATGTGGAATCTAAAAACAAAAACAAAAACACCAAGCTCGTAGATACAGAGAACATAAAAAAACAAAATGGTGATAGCCAGAGGTGAAGGGTGGGCTGGGAGGTGAAATGGGTAAAGGAAGTCAAAAGGTGCAAACTTTCAGTTATAAAATAAATAAATCATGGCGATGTAATGTGCTGCATGGTGACTACAATTAATAATACTGTATTGCATATTTCAAAGTATTACCTATTTAAAAGTTGCTAAGAGAATAGATCTTAACAGTTCTCATTATGAGAAAAAATTCTGTAACTGTGTATGGTGATGAATGTTAGCTACATATTTTGTGGTAATAATTTTGCATTATATACAAGTATCAAATCATTATAATTTCTGTTTGGTTTTGAAGCAAAAAGTTTTATTATCAGAAGGGAAGCCTAATGAGAAGGCTGGAGAGCATTCCCAAATCTGCCTTCCAGATTTTTTATAATCATAGAGATTGACATTACATACAAATTGATGAAAAGGTCAGGAATATATGACTATTCATGAGTTCAACAGAAAAAACAGAACATACACATTGAGCAAACATATATGCAACAGACATCCTACTTTCACTTTGGGGTGGAAACTTACCATCAGAAAAAAGCAAAATTCAGGAGGTTATCTTAAAACAAGGAGATGGGGCTCTCAGCATAAACTGGATAGGGTCTTGGGCTCTTATTTCAGGTAAGGTACGCAGGGCCTTGGGGCACCTGGGTGGCTCAGTCAGTTAAGCAGCCAACTTGGGCTCAGGTCATGATCTCACAGTCCCCGAGTCTGAGCCCCCATTGCGCTCTGTGCTGACAGCTGGAAGCCTGGAGCCTGCTTCGGATTCTGTGTCTCCCTCTCTCTCTCTGCCCCTCCCCCACTCACACTGTGTCTCTCTCTCTCTTTCTGAAAAATAAAAATTAAAAAAATAAAAAAGGTATTTAGGGCCTTGCGTGTTCGTAGACTTGAGTCCTGGCTTATGCAGAGACAGCTAGTGTATTCGTTAGTGGGGTCAAGGAGGTGCCTATGGCCCTACTTGGAAAACCAGTGACACACTCCCCATAAATGCTGTGACAGAGTGCTGGGTGGGAAGCCATCCTCAGTTTGAATGAAATACCGCAAACCTTTGTCCAGGATCCCCACCAGAATCTCACACTGAAAACTGGAGAAAATGTGCTTCACCTCCGGCAGGGGAGGGGAAAAGTAATAGGCCCAAAGTATTCTGTTCGTCTCAATGAGGCCTGTCCACAAGAGAAACTATTTTATCAACCCTCAAATCATTATGTCATATACCTGAAACTAATGCAATGTCGTATGTCAATTATATCTCAATTTTTTAAAAAAGAAAAAAAGATACTAATACTAGTATTAAAATCCCTAAAAAAAGAAAAAAGAAAATATGAACATTCATCTCAATCTTACATCAGAGAAGGAAATTAGACATTTTAAATACGTATTTATCACACATTATCTATTTGGGTAGATACTTTGAAGTCCAATGGATTTCCATATATAAGGAAAGGATTCCCTTGTGAGTATTAAATAGAAGTTGCTTAAAGTCCGTTGCATATTACATGTAAATAGAGTGTTTAACACATATATTTTACTCCTTACAGATGCTCAAAAGTTTTTAATCTAGGGATTTACTACCATAACAGTAAACCCTCTTGGTATATATTTATAAAATATTACCTAGTTATTATAGTTCTATCCCCACTCTGACTAATGTTTTAAGAGTAAAATGGTTACTTTACAACACAAAAGTTAAACTTCAAAAAACTTAAGTATATAATATTTCCTAGAGAAAAGAACTGTAATTCTCAAGCTGATAGGAACTGGGGAGATTTAGTGATACTCAATCCAGCTTAAAATAAAGTTGCTGTCCTGTCCTTTCCTACGGCTTAGGTCTCTGACAGCAAACATAATTAAAGCTATAGAGAGAGAAATCACCAGTTGTTCTGAATCAGTGAAACGTGACAGCCAAGAAAATAATGCTAAGGTTTTTTTTAAGTCCCAAGTACTGATTCTACCCACAGTCCCCTTTTTTCTGTGTCATTCTTAACAGCAGAAATAAATACAGAACAAACATGAATCAATAGAAAAGGCTGGGGAGAGAGAGAACAATTTAGGGAATTTCTGTGATGTATTATAGTTCATACCCATGCAGTCATCCAGTGAGCCTGGCGTTCCCCTCAGCTCTGCCCGGCTGGCACCTGCTCACTCTTATAGTCAGCTCAATGGCTTCTCCATGTCACTTCCCTCCCGTAGACTGTCCGTTCGGGTGCCAGAAAAAGTAGGGTTAGTACTTCCACATCTGTTTCCTACTAAAGTCACAGAAGTCTCTTGTCAATGACCTACTCCTTGGCTTTGTTAGTAAAAGGTGGATATGAGGTAGAAGACTGGTACGATGAAAAGAGGCTATTTTAAATTGCTGTCATCGTGATTAAATGTGATTTTCTCCAAAATGCCCCAGGGGCTTATTTTGAACCAAATCTTCTCCAGCTGGCATGTTTCTGATTCACTGGCATTACCTTCCTGTATGCCAGGGATATGCCATCTTTAAAGGAATTAAAAAGGGTGATCACCATGAATTCAGACTGTGTTGTATTTAACGTGTATATAATACGTATTCTTGAAACTGCTATGAAGACTGTGGTTTTCCTGAAACTAGTTTTTGCAGGCTGCATGATTCTTGGCAGTCTCCTAGAAGCAACACAGGAATCATCCGCATAATTCTGCCACTGGCTCTTAAACTCAGAAGTGGGCAATCGGCTAGTACTTATTTTAGAAAGTCTGGCAGGTCCACTGAGTTTGCTCACAACTGTGCACCTCTTAGAAATCTCGTGCTAGTGAGCTCAATTATTATTAAAAGACCGAACTATAATTAACACACAACACCATGCCACCTTGTCACCTTTTGGGCTAACCATTCCTCACAGTGACATACTACAGAAAGCCTGCTCCTTCGTGATATGGCCATTACACTGTAAGAACTGAAATTTTATGTCAGGGCGCCTGGGTGGCTTTGTCAGTTAAGCGTCCCACTTCGGCTCAGGTCATGATCTCCCAGTTTGCGGGTTCAAGCATCTGCGTCAGGCTCTGTGCTGACAGCTAAGAGCTTGGAGCCTGCTTTGGATTCCTCTCTCTCTCTACCCTCCCCTGCTCAGTCTCTCTCTGTTTCTCAAAAATGTATATAAAAATTTTAAACAATTTTTTTTAAAAACTGAAATTAAGTCAATTATTTTTATTTCTTAAAACTATGCAAGGTTACAGACATTTTCCCCTACTAACAGATGACATAAATCCAAAGTTCCAAGACTGATTTGTTTTATCTTGGTATGTTTTATTATATATGTGTGTCTGGCAGATAAAAGGAATGAGGATTGGACTTCTGGTCTTGGGCCTTTCACTTCCTTACGATGCAGCCTTGCATAAGTCACCTTAGTTTCATGATTTTTATCTGTCAAATGGAAATAACAATACACATCCTACCTATCACACAGAATATAAAATTGTAAAGTGCTAGATAAATGTAAGGTTTGTGCATTGATGAAAATGCCTTGAGTTAATAAACATATGTTTATAAAATATGCATTTTTATTGAAAACATATATATTAGTAAAAGGACTGTTTGGCAAGAAAACTGGCTGGGAACCAAAGACTCATGCTGCAAATTGCCAATTCCAAGTGGCTTGGCAGAAAATCCAGACGGAAATCACATACCTCCCTATGATGATTAACTTTATGTGTCAGTTTGGCTGGGTCCTGGTGTCTAGATATTTGGTCAAACATTTTTTCTAGATGTTTTTATGAACATGTTTTTTGGATGAGATTAACATTTGTATCACTGGACTTTACAGTTAAGCAGATTGCCCTCTGTAGTGTGGGTGGGCCTCATCCAATCAACTGAAGTCCTGAATAGAAAAAAAAACTGCCCTCCCCAGAACAGGAAGGAATTCTGCCAGCAAACAGCCTGTAGACTTCAAGTGCAACCTCAGCTCTTCCCTGGGTGTCCTGCCTGTTGGACTTACCCTGTTGATTTTGGACCTGCCAGCCTCTATTATAATGTGAGCCAATTCCTTAAAATAAAGTTTGTTCTTTCTCTCTCTCTCTTTTTCTCATTCTCTGTCTCTACACACACACACACACACACACACACACACACACACACACCCTCAGCTGTTTTGTTTCTCTGGAGAACCCTAACTACTATACCCCTTAAATCTATGTGGAGTGATTGACTAATCCTGGCCAATGGATAAGTGAAGCGTGTCACTTCTGCAGTGAGGTATCTAATTACCTGGTGTGCTCTCTCCACTTTGTCTTCTTCTCCTGTGGCATATTTGGAAGCCACATGTGGAGGATAGCTACATGTGGTGCACAAGATGGATGAAGCCTGAAGATTGGCCCAATATGAGGCAACAGAGATTTGAGGATTATCTGCTACAGCAGCTGGAACTAGTTACCCTGACTAATACAGGTATATGTTATTGTGTACAAATTGAACTAAAAAGGAAAATTCTGCATTATTTGGAGCATAAAAGAAAAAAAAAAACAGCTCCTGACACCTGGAAACTATCCTGAACACTTTCTCACAGAACACCAACATCGGACAAAGCATTCTCTGACCATGATATCAAGAAAGAAACAAGCCATGGAATGAATAAGTCAGGGCAATCAAAGGTACAGCGTAGGGAACACAGTCAATGGTATTCAGTAGTGACGGATGGTGGTTACATTTGTGGTGAGCACAGCATAACCTACAGAGATGGTGAATCACTATGCTCTACGCATGAAACTAATGTAACATTGTGTGTCAACCATACTCAAATTTATAAAAATAAAGACAGAAACCAGACCACTCTGTAATCATGTGTGAAGACAGAGAAAAATGTAAATGTTGTCCAAACAATTCAATTCAACATCCCCCTATCTCGAGTAACATGAATGAATGCTGCTCATTTTAGCTTCCCTCTAGTCTTCCCTCCTTCTAAGTCAGATATTCTAAATACCCAATCAGGAGAAGCCCTGCTTCCTGACAGCATGCAATCCAGAAAAAAAAGCCTCAGAACAAAGACTTAAAATTCCTTATATCTTCCCCCAAATCACCTAACCAACACTGAAATCCTATTTTAAAAGTCCTTTCCAACACTTACTGAGATGCCCTGTGATTTCCCAGCACCAGTTGTGTGGCCTCCTTCAACTGCTCATGACAGCAGAAATCTAAATTGTCCAACGACAGGTGTGTTCCTAGTAGTCTTTAGCTGGAGAGTATCAATACGGGCAATAATTGTACCCTCAGAAAATGCAGACTATCTATTTGATTCTAATCTCCTGTAGTCATGCTGATTTTCAGAGTGGGTAGATGAAAACAGCTTTGCTTTAAACCACACTGTGAGACTCTATAATCAATAACAACATTGTATCTGGATTAAATTGTTATTTTAAGAAAAACTTGGGTTTTTTTCTGGGGGAATTTTTTAGCTTGAAATATGTCCAATTGCTTATTAAAAACTTGTTACTTTAGGGACACCTGAGTGGCTCAGCCAGTTAAGTGTCTGACTTCGGCTCAGGTCATGATCTCGCAGTTTGTGGGTTCAACTCCCACAACTGGATCAGCACTGATCTTGCAGAGCCTGCTTGAGACTTTCTCTCTCCCTCTGTCCCTCCCCCACTTGCTTGCTCACTCTCTCTCTCTCTCAAAAATAAATAAACTTAAGAAAAATAAAAAGTAAAAAAAATAAAATAAAATAAACTAGACACTTTATATTTGATCTTCATTTATTGAAAAGTCTTTAATGGAATACATAAAGAATTACGATTTGTGTTTTGACAAATCAATTGTCAACTTTATTTTTCTTTAACAAGAAAGAAAATGTTACTCTCCAGAAACCTATGAATTGCCAAACTTGGAATTAAATGTATGGGGGAAAGTTAAAAAGACTTCACTACCTGGCAAACTTTTTAATTGGCTTTAGAACAACTGGAAAGCCTCTTGGCTAAAGACAAAATTAGATCTGCACCTCACATCATGCACTAAGATAAACTTCAAAAGGATCATATATTTAAAGTAAAAAAATAAATTAAAATTTTACAGGGCACCTGGATGGCTCAGTTAGTGGAACGTGCAATGATTTGGGGGTGGTGGGTTCAAGCCCCACGTTGGGTGTAAAGATTACTTAAAAAATAAAATCTTGAAAAAATTAATAAAAATTTTACATGAATTGGAAGATGATATAGATGAATACCTTTCAACCTGGGGTCAGGGAAATTTCCCAACTATCTCAATACCCAATAACAATTCAAGAAAGAAGAATGAATAATTAACTAATAATTTAAAAGTACCCTGCAGAGCAGAAACACTGTAAACAAAGTTAAAATGTACATAAAAACTTGGAGAAATTACTTATAACTGATAAAAGGGAGTGGAACAAAGGCCAGCATAAATGATATAATAAGAGCTCCCCAAACTCTCAAATAAAAAGACCAACAATCCAACAGAAGAATTATTAAAGAATATGAACAGGTAGTTCACAGAACAAGAACACAGAAATGACTCTTAAAGATAAGAAAACAATGGCCAATCTCCCTTAATAAGAAAAATTCTAAATACCACTATTGTGACAAAATATTGCTTGCCTATCAGATTGGCAATATTTAAGTTTGACAATAAATCTGTCAGGGAAAATGTTAGGAATGGGAATGTTTCTCAATTTCTAGTGAAAATGCAAACTGGAACAGCCATTAAGATAACAGTTTGGCAATATATAGAAAAAATAGGGAATTAATAAGTGATTATAGCAAGCTTTCAGAATAGAAAGTTAAAAGGTCAACGAACTGTAAACAAGTTGAATTTGAAATTACAAACGCATTGTCATTTATATTAGCACCTTCAAAAAACTGAAATACTTAGGTATAAATCTAACAAAATTATGTACAAGATCTATATGAGAAAAACTGCAAAGCTCTGATGAATGAAATTAAAAAAGTAAATAAATGGACACCATATTTCATGTTCATGAATAGAAAGAGTCAAATATTGTCAAAATGTCAGTTCTTCCCAACTCCAACTACAGATTCAGTACAATCCTAAATTCCATCAAGTTATTGTGTAGATATCAACAAACTGATTCTAAAGTTTAAATGGAGAGGCAAAAGACTCAAAATAGCCAACACAATATTAAAGGCAAAGAACAAAGTCAAAGGGTTGACACTATGTGACTTCATGATTACTATAAGACTATGTGGTATTGGTGAAAGAACGGACAAACAGATCAATGAAACAGAATAGAGAGCTGAGAAATAGACCCCATAAATACAGCCAGCTGATCTTTGACAAAGGACCAAAGGCAATACAATGAAGAAAAGATGGTCTTTTAAATAACTGGTGCCGGAACAACTGGACATCCAAATCAAAAAGAAGAAGGAGAAGGAAAAGAAATAGCTACACACAGACTTTGCACCCTTATAGAAATCAACCCAAAAAGGATCACAGAGCTAAATGTAAAACACAAAACTACAAAACTCCTAAAAAATCACATTGGAGAAAATCTAGATGACCTTATGTCTGTAATTACTTTTTAAATACAACAGTGAAGGCATGATCCATGAAAGAAATAATTAATAAGCTGCAATTCCTTAAAATTAAAACTTTCTGGGGCGCTTGGGTGGCTCAGTTGGCTAAGCGTCTGACTCTTGATTTCGGCTCAGGTCATGATCTCACGGTTCATCAGATAGAGCCCCATGTGGGGATCTGCACTAGCAGCTTAGTGCCTACTTGGGATTTTCTCTCTCTCTCTGCCCCTCCCCTGTTCTTGCTCTCTTTCTCTCTCTCTCTCTCTCTCTCAAAATAAATAAACTTAAAAAAAAAATTTTAACTTTCTGCTCTGCATAATATACTATCAAAAGAAAGCAAAGACAAGCCACAAATTGAGAGAAAATATTTGCAGAAAACCCATGATAAAGGACTGTTACCCAAACTATACAAAGAACACTTAAAACTCAACAATATGAAAACAAACAGCCCAATTAAAAAATGGGCCAAAGACTTCGACAGGCATCTCACCAAGTGAGATATACAGATGGTAAATGAACATATGAAAGAGTTTCACATCAGATGTCACTGGGGAAACGCAAATTAAAACAATTGAGAAACCACTACACACTTATTAGAAATTATCAAAATCAATTGATCTAACAATGAAAAAACTGACAATACCAAATGTTGGCAAGGGTGAGGAGCAACAGGAACTCTCATTCATTGTTGGTGGGAATGCAAAATGCTACAGCCACTTTGGAGGATACTTTGGCAGTTTCTTATTAAAATAAACATACTCTTACCATACAACTCATCAATCTCACTCTTTGATATTTACTCAAAGGAGCTGGAAATATATGTCTACACAAAAAATCTACATTAAAAATGTGTGTAGCAGCTTTATTAATAATTGCCAAAACTTTGAGGCAATCAAGATGTTCTTCAATAGGTGAATGGATAAACTGTGATACATCCAGACAGTGGATTAATATTCAGCACTAAAAAGAAAGATCTGTTAAGCCATGAAAAGACATGAAAGAAAATTAAGTGTATATTACTAGGTAAAAGAAGTACTATTATATGATTCCAATCATATGACATTCTGGAAAAGGCAAAACTATGGATACAATAAAAAGATCAGTGGTTGCTAGGGGCCTGGGGGCATGGGATGAACAGGCAAAGCACAGAAGATTATTAGGACAGGGAAAATGCCCTGTATACTATAATTATGGATACATGTCATTATACATTTATCCAAATCCATAGAATGCACAACACCAATTAGACTGTACCCTAATGTAAACTATGGACTTTGGGTCACAATAATGTATCAATGTAGGCTCGTCACTGGCAACAAATGCACCACTCTGGTCACGGATTTTGATAAAAGGGCAAGTTGTGGATGTGTGGAGGCAGGGGGTTTAGGAGAAATCTCTGTACCTTCTGTTCAATATTGTTGTGAATATAAAACCATTCTAAAACTTAAAGTCTGTTAACATATTTACCCAAAAACATGATTCTACCCTTGACATTTCTACCTCTACGAATTTATCCCAAATATACACTGGAAAAGTATGAAATGAAATACAAACATTATTTACTGTGAAATTATTTATAAAATTAATTACTAGCAACAATAAAAATATCCATCAACAATTTCACAGAAATCCCAGGATACAAAATCAATATATAGACATCAATTGCATTCTTTTACACTAATGATAAAGAATCTGAAAACAAATAAATACAACCATCCCATTCACAACACCATCAAAAACAATAAAGTTCTTAGGAATAAATTTAACACAAAGAAATAAAAGATATATACAACAAAAACTACAAAATTTAGCTAAAAGAAATCAACACAAAAAGTGGAAAAATATCCTGTGTTCATGGATCAAAAGACTTAATATTGTTAAGATGGGCATAATACCAAAAGCCTTCGACATTCAGCATAACCCCAACCAAAATACCAATAGCATTCTTCACAGAAACAGAAGAGAGAACACTAAAATTTGTGTGGATCCACAAAAGACCTAAAATAGGCAAAATAATTTTGAGAAAAAAGAGCGAAGACAGAGGTACCATGTTTCTGGATTTCAAGCTATACTACAAAGCCATGGTAAAACAAAAACAAAAACAAAAACAAAAACAAAACAGTACTGGCACAAAAATAGACACAACCTATGGAACAGAGTAGAAACCCCAGAATTAAATACCAATATATACTGCCAACTAATATTTGCCAAGGAAGCCAAAAACACCCAATAAGGAAAAGATAGTCTTTTCAATAAATAGTGCTGGGCGAACTAGAGAACCACATGCAGAACAATGAAATTGGACCCCTAACTCACACCACTCACAAAAATTAATTTAAAATGGGAGTTCCATCAGAAGTAGGAACAGAGAGTGGACCCCAGAGAGCCCTGAGCAGTCCCACTGCCTCCACAGTCCTAGTTATCATCACACCCCAGGAGGAGCCCAGCTACCTAATCTGGCCCCAGTCACCATCACCATAGCTGTAAGCACGGAGGCTGAGACCCAGTAGCCAACTGCAGTCCTTGCCCTCAGCACTGCTGACACCAAGCCCGGTACGATGGGCAGTGGCCTCATGGGGGACACTAGCCAGCAGCCACAAGATCACTGCAATGGAAGGTTTGGGAACAGTAAAATGGTTCAACGGATATGGAAGAAACGGATATGGTTTCGTCAACTGGAATGACACAGAGGACAATGTACAGCAGCTTACCATAAAGAAGAACCTAGGAAGTACCTTCCCAGTGCAGGAGACAGAGAGGCTGGAGTTTGATGTTGTCAAAGGAGAAAAGGGTTCAGAAGCAGCTAATGTGACAGGCCTCAGTGGAGTTCCACTGCAAGGCAGTAAGAATGCAGCATACCATAACCATTATAGGTGCTATCCATGTCACAGGGGTCTTTCATGCAGTTACCCACAGAATTACCAAAATAGTGAGAGTAGGAAAAGAAGAAGGGATTGGAGGTGCTCCCAAAGGCCAGGCCACATAGCATAGGCCCTACCACAGATGGTGGGTTGGATTCCACTTTACTATGTGCAGAGGCCCTATGGGCATGGACCACAGTATTCTCAACCTCCCTATCCAAGCAGGCTGCAACAGAACAAGATAAAAAAGTGAGACAGAATATTACTGGGGCTATAGATCATGATTCCACAAGGGGTCCTCCTTGCCAAAGACAGCCTGGGGCACTTGGGAGGATCAGTCAGTTGGGCATCCCACTTCAGCTCAAGTTATGATTTCACAGCTCATGGGTGTGAACCCCCATATCAGGCTCTGTGCTGAAGCTCAGAGCCTGGAGACTGCTTAGGATTCTGTGTCTCCCTCTCTCTCTGACTCTCCCCCACTCGTGCTCTGTCTCTCTTTCTCTCAAAAATAAATATTAACAAAAAAAAAATTTTTAAAGACAGTCCAGAGAGGACAACAATGAAGAAGATAAGGAAAAATCAAAGAAATGAGACCCAAAATCACCAGCCACCTCAACCTGGGTACCGCAGCAACTTCAATTACAGAGGTAGATGCCCAGAAAACTCTAAACCACAAGATGGCAAAGCAGTGGATCCACCAGCTGAGATTTCGTCAGCTTCCAAGGCTGAGCACAGTGGGAATGAGTAAATGCGGCTTACCATTGCTACCATGATCAGGTTTAGTCATCCAACAAGAAAAAATCAATGTGAAATCCCTGCAGTAAGAAATGAGTGGCACCTGGGTGGCTCAGTTGGTTAAGCATGGGAGTCTTGACTTTGGCTAAGGTCATAATCTCATGGTTCCTGAGATAGAGCCCCACATGGGGCTCTGTGCTGGCAGCACTGAAGCTTGCTTAGGATTCTCTATCTTGCCCTCCACCACTCATATTCTCTCTCCCTCTCTCAAATAAATAAACTTAAAAAAAAGAAAAAGATTTAAGAAATGAACAAAAGATTGGAGCTGAAGACCTTAAGTGCTTGCTTTTATCCCATTAAGCAGATAAATAGAACTATCTGCATTATCTATGCAGCATGGGTGTTTTTTTTTTAATGTTTATTTATTTATTTTGATAAAGGGAGAGAGAGAGAGAGAACAGGGAAGGGGCAGAGAGAGAGGAAGAGAGAGAATGCCAAGCAGGCTCCATGCTATGAGAACCCAATGCCAGGCTCCATCCTACAATCCTGGGATCATGACCTGAGCTGAAGTCAAGAGTAGGATGCTTAATTGACTGAGCCACCCAGACTTTAAAGTTATCTTTACAGTTAAAGATAAAAGAGAGAATCTTAAAAGCAGCAAGAGAAAAATGACTTGTTACATATAAGAGATCTCCCTCATAAGACTAAGAGCAGAATTCTCAGCATAAACTTTGCAGGCCAGAAGTGAGTGCCATAATATATTCAAAGTATGAAAAGGAAAAAACTCAACCATGAATACACAACCAAGGTTATTATTCAAAATTTAAGGACAGATAAAGAGTTTTACAGAAAACTAAAAGCTAAAGGAGTTTGTCACCACTAGCCTTACAAGAAATGTTACAGAGATTTCTTTAAGTTGAAGAGGGGCCATAATTACTAATAAGAAAACATATGGGGGATGCCTGGGTGGCTCAGTTGGTTGAGCATCCAACTTCGGCTCAGGTCATGATCTCGCAGTTCATGAGCTCAAGCCCCGCGTCTGGCTCTGTGCTGACAGCTGGGAGCCTGGAGCCTGCTTTCAAGTCTGTGTCTCCATCTCTCTGCCCCTTCCCCGCTCATGCTCTGTCTCTGTCTCTCAAAGATGAAAAAAAGTTAAAAAAAATTTTTTTTAATTAAAAAAAGAAAAAGAAAACATATGGAAGGAAAAACCTTGCTGATTAAGGTGTGTGTGTGTGTGTGTATGGTATATACTATACTATTTATACTATATATAAAGGTGTGTGTGTATATATATGTATTTGTGTGTGTGTGTGTGTGTGTGTGTGTGTATATATATATATATACATATATATATATATACATATATATAGTAAAAGTAGTGGACTAATCACATATAAAGCTAGTATGAAGGTTAAAAGACAAAAGCTGTAAAAATAAAATATAACCATAATAATTAGCTAAGGATACTCAAATTAAAAAGATTTAAAATGTGACCTCAGAATACAAGTATTTACCTCTTTGGGTAGGTTTATTCCTAGGTATCTTATGGGTTTTGGTGCAATTATAATGGGATCAATGCCTTAATTTCTCTTTCTGCTGCTTCATTATTGGTGTACACAAATGCAACAGATTTCTGTATGTTGATTTTGTACCCTGCAACTTTACTGAATTCGTGCACCACTCTAGCAATTTTTTTGTGGAGTCTTTCAGGTTTTCTACATAGAGTATAATGTCATCTGCAAATAGTGAAAGTTTGACTTTGTCCTTACCAATTTGGATGCCTTTTATTTCTGTTTGTCGTCCGACTACTATGGCTAGGACTTATAGCGCTATGTTAAATAACAGTGGTGACAATGGACATCCTTCTCTTGTTCGTGACTGTAGAGGAAAAGTTCTCAGTTGTTCCCCACTGAGGATGATATTAGTTCTGGGTTTTTTGTATACAGCCTTTATTTTGTTGAGGTATGTTCCCTTAACCCTACTTTAGTGAGGGTTTTTACCATGAATGGAAGTTGTACTTTGTCAAATGTTGTTTCTGCATCTATTAAAAGGATCATATGGTTCTCATCCTTTCTTTTATTAATGTAGTCAAAAAAATAAATAAAATATGACATTATAAACAAAACATTCCAGGGATGGGGGGAGTAAAAATGCAGAGTCTTAGAATGTTTTCAAATTTAGATTATCAACTTAAAATAGACTCATATATAGGCTTTTATCTGTGACCCTCATGGTAACCACAAAGCAAAAACCTATACTAGATATACAAAAGATAACACAAAAGAAATCTAAACATAACACTATAGAAAGTCACCAAACCACAGCAAAGATATCAAGAGAAAAAGAAAGGAACAGAGAGGATCTACAGAAAACAATTAACAAAATAGTAATAAGTATGAAGCTATCAATAATTACTTTAAATGTAAATGGATTAAATGATCCATTCAGAAGACAGAGTGACTGAATGGATTAAATAAACAAAACCCACCTATATCTGCCTATAAGAGATTCACTTAAGATGGAAGACCACAAAGTGACTAAAAGTGAAGGGAAGGAAAAAGATATTTCAGGCAAATGGAAACCAAAAGAAAGCTGGGGTAACTTTACTTAGACAAAATACTTTAAAACAATTACACTAATAAAAGACAAAGATGGGCATTAATTAATAATAATAAGGGGAACTAGACAAGAAGATATAACATTTGTAAATATTTGTACACCCAGCATAGCAACACCTAAAAACATAAAATAAATATTAACAGATCTAATTGACAGCAATAATAGTAGGAGACATTAAGAACCTGTTTACATCAGTGAATAGATCGTCCAAACAGAAAATCAATAAGGAAACATTTGCCTTAAACAACACATTAAAGGATGGACTTAGTAGATATATACAGAACATTTTATCCAAAACTAGCAGAATACACATTCTTCTCATTTGCACATAGAATACTGTCCAGGATACATCACATGTTAGGCCAAAAAATGAGTCTTAAATTCAAGAAGACTGAAATTACATCAAGCATCTTTTCCAACTACAATAGCGTGAAATTAGAAATTACAAGAAGAAATGAAAAGCCACAAATATGTGGAGACTAAACAACATGTACTGAACAAATAATGGATCAATGAAAAAAATCAAAGGAAAAATCAAAATATACCTTGAGAAAAATAGAAATGAAAATACAACATACCAAAATCTATGGGGTACAGCAAAAGCAGTTCTAAGAGGGAATATTATAGCAATAGAGGTCTACCTCAAAGAACAAGAACATTTTCAAATAAACAATCTAACTGTACACCTAAAAGAACTAGAAAAAGAAGAACAAATGAAGACCAAAGTTAGTAGAAGAAATAAAGATCAGAGCAGAAATAAAATTAACACTAAAAAGGCAATATAAAAGATCAATGAAACTGAGCTGGTTCTTTGAAAAGATTTTTTTTTTTAAACCTTAGGAGAAGGGCCAAGAAGGTGGAGCAGCATGGAAGGGTTTTTTTGCCTCTCTTGTCCTTGAAATGCAGCTTGATCAGACCAAAGCATCTTGAACACCTAGAAAACTGATTTGAGGATAAACACAACAATCTGCACAACTTGAACCACAGAATTTGGCAGGTATGTGGCACAGAGAAGTGAACTAGGGGAGAGAGAAGCCGCAGAGGGCAGGGAGCTATTTTTGCTTGTGGAGAGAGGACAGAGACAGGGAAAGAGTACAGGAAAAGCATTCCCCCTGAAAGCAGCTGGAGAGAAAGAGAAAGAGTGGAAACATTTAAAAAGGACTGAACAAGAAAGGGAGAAAGGAGAAAGGAGATGGCTTAAATTCCATTAAGACTCTGTAAACAGGAGCACATCATCTGAAACTCTGCAGCTCTTGTGGGAAGGGCAAATCCCCAGGAGCAGACAGTGAGGTCCAAGGGGCCCTCAGGCCACATGGGGAGAGGCGGTTCCCTTGTTGGGAGGACATTTTGTAGAGGCTGTGTGGCCTCCCCACAGGCAAATGTCCCAGTGGACCCTGGAGAACAGCCACATTTGCTGGTGTTGGAACAAGAACATTAAAGGGGAAGCCTGTCACCAGATGTGTGTTGTGATTTTCCATAATTCTTGAAATGCTGCTGCTAGATGATCACTCAAACTTTTCCTGGAGCAGACTGGTGCCTGGCCAGAGTCTCTGGGCATCTGCAGCAGCATGGTCTCATGAACATTCCTGGGGGCAAGCTAGTACCCGGCCATTGCTCAGGGAGATCCTCCCCTAGAGGGTCTGAGTGCTCAGAGCTGCACGGCCCTCAGAAGTGAGGGGTTTGGAAACACAGCCCCATCTGAAATAAAACTCAGGAGGGAGGTGCTTCCTGGCCGGCTGACAGCATGGTCACAGACAGGGTAGAAACAGGTAGTGGATGGAAGCCAGAGACAAAGAGCGGTGTTGGATTGCCAGTCAGCAAGAGTACAGAGTTCTGATACTAGAGACTGTGTAACTGGATGACACCATTTTGACCCCTCCTGCACATGCACATACATGCATACATGTGCCACAAAGATCCACCCCAGTCAACTAAGCTGTGCCATCTAGTGTAGAACAGAATCGCTACAACAAGCCCCATCCAACTTCACTCTAGAGGAACACCACAGTCTCTCCACCTGCTTAGTTTATGGACTATAAAGTGTTTCATAGTTTGACTTCTAGGGGAAAATGGATGTATTTTTAATCAATTTCATTCTCTTAGCTGGTCCATGTATTCATTTTTTTTTCTTTTTCTTCTCTTTTCTTATTCTTGAATACAAAAAGAGAAAAAAACTAATTTTTATTTTCTGTTTATATAAGAACAATTTTTCTTTACTTTTTCTACTATATTCTTTACTTTTTTGTAAACTTTTAAAAGTATATTTTACTTTCATAATTTCATTTTATTCTATTTTATTATATTTACTTTTTTAACTTTCAAACATTTCCCTTTTTTTCCCCTTTTTTTTCTTCTTTCCCTTTTTTCTCTATTTTATCAAGCCTTTTTCTAGAACCAGACCAAACCACACCTAGGATCTAGCATCCTTCATTTAATTTTTTTGTGTTCTTTTTAAATTTTTTTTACTTTTTATTTTTCTTTTTAATTTTATTAATTATTTTTCTTCCTTCCAAATGATTAAATGAAGGAATTTACCCTAAAAGAAAGAACAGGAAGAAATGACAGCCAGGGACTTAATCAACACAGATACAAGCAAGATGTCTGAACCAGACTTCAGAATCACAATATAAGAATAATAGCTGAGGTTGAAAACAGATTAGAATCCCTTTCTGCAGAGATAAAAGAAGTAAAATCTAATCAGGATGAATTTAAAAATGCTATAACTAAGATGCAATCTTGAATTGATGCCACAGTGGTAAGGATGGATGAATCAGAGCAGTGAACTGGTGATACAGAGGACAAACATGGAGAATAATGAAGCCAAAAAAAGAGGGAAACAAAGGCAAAAGAACATGATATAAGAATTAGAGAACTTAGTGACTCATTAAAAAGGGATAACATCTGAATCATAGGGGTCCCAGAAGATGAAGAGAGAGAAAAAGGGGTAGAAAGTTTATGTGAACAAATCATAGTGGAAAACTTTCCTAACCTGGGGAAAGACACAGGCATCAAAATCCAGGAAGCACAGAGAACTCCCATTAGATTCAATAAAAACCGACCATCAACAAGGCATATTATAGTCAAGATTACAGAATACTCAGGCAAGGAAAGAATCATGAAAGCAGCAAGGGAAAAAAGTCCTTAACCTACAAGGGAAGACAGATCAGGTTCACAGCAGACCTATCCACAGACACTTGTCAGGCCAGAAAGGAGTGGCAGTATGTACTCAATGTGCTGAATCTGAAAAATACACAGCCATGAATTCTTTACCCAGCAAGGGTGTCATTCAAAACAGAAGGAGAGAGAAAGGGCTTCCCAGGGAAAAAACAAACAAACAAACAAACAAACAAACAAACTAACTAAAAGAGTTCATGACCACTAAACCAGCCCCACAAGAAATTTTAAGAGGGACCCTGACGGAAGAAAAGATGAAAACCCAAAAAGACCAAAAGCAGCAAAGACTAGAAAGGACCAGAGAACACCATAAGAAACTCCAACTCTACAGGCAACACAATGGCAATAAATTCATATCTTTCAGTACTCAATCAAAAGACATAGGGTAACAGAATGGGTAAGAAAACAAGATCCATCTATATGCTGTTTACAAGAGACCCACTTTAGACCTAAAGACACCATCAGATTGAAAGTAAGGGGATGGAGAACCATCTGTTATGCTAATGGTCGCCAAAAGAAAGCCAGAGTAGCCATACTTACAGCAGATAATCTAGATTTTAAAATACTGTAACAAGACATGAAGAAGGGCATTATATCATAACTGAGGTGTCTATCCACCAAGAAGATCTAACAATTGTAAACATTGCTCCAAACATGAAAAACCCAAATATAAAAATCAATTAATCACATACAGAAATTCATTGATAATAATACCATAAGAGTAGGGGACTTCAACATCCCACATAGAGCAATGGACAGATGATCTAAACAGAAAATCAACAAGGAAATAACGGCTTTGAATGACACACTGGAGTGGATGGACTTAACAGATATATTCAGAACATTTCATTCCAAAACAGCAGAATACACATTCTTCTTGAGTGCACATGGAACATTCTCCAAAGCAGACCACATACTGGGACACAAATCAGCCCTCAACAAGTACAAAAAGATCAAGATTATACCATGTATATTTTCAGACCACAATGTTATGAAACTCAAAATCAACCACAAGAAAAAATTTGGAAAGACAACAAATACTTGGAGACTAAAGAACATCACACTGAAAAATGAATGGGCTAACCAAGAAGTTAAAGAGGAAATTAAAAAGTACATGGAAGCCAATGAAAATGTTAATACCACAGCCCAAAATCTCTAGGAACAGCAAAGGTGGTCTTAAGAGGGAAGTATATAGCAACTCAGGTCTTCCTAGAGAAGGAAGAAAGGTCTCAGATATACAACCTAACCTTACATCTTAAAGAACTGGAAAAAGAACAGCAAATAAAACCCAAAACCAGCAGAAGACAGGAAATAATAAAGATTACAGCAGAAATTAATGTTATTGAAATGAAAAAAATAGAATAGATCATTGAAACCAGGAGCTGGTTCTTTGAAAGAATTAACAAAATTGATAAGCCACTAGCCAGTTTGATCAAAAAGAAAAAGGAAAGTACCCAAATAAATAAAATCAATAATGAAAAAGGAGAGATCACAACCAACCCTGCAAAAATACAAACAATAATAAGAGAATATTATGAGCAATTATACACCAATAAATTGGGAAATCTGGAAGAATTAGACAAATTTCTAGAAACATCTAAACTACCAAAACTGAAACAAGAAGAAATAGAAAGTTTGAACAGACCCAGAACCAGTAATGAAATAGAATTAGTAATCAAAAATCTCCCAACAAACAAGAGTCCAGGGCTGGATGGCTTTCCAGGGGAATTCTACCAAACATTTAAAGAAGAGTTGACACCTATTCTTTCGAAGCTGATCCAAAAAATAGAAATGGAAGGAAACTTCCAAATTCATTCCATAAAGCCAGTATTTCCTTGATTCCGAAACCAGACAAAGACCCCACTAAAAAGGAGAACTACAGACCAATATCCTTAATGAACATGGATACAAAAATCTTCAACAATATACTAGCTAACTGGATCCAACAATGCATTAAAAGAATTATTCACTGCTACTAAGTGGGATTGATACCTGGGATGCAGGGCTGGTTCAATATTTACAAAACAATCAATATGATACATCATATCAATAAAAGAAAGGACAAGAACCATATGATCCTCTCAATAGATACAGAGAAAACATTTGACAAAATACAACATCCTTTCTTGATAAAAACCCTCAAGAAAGTAGGGATAGAAGGAACATACCTCGAGATCATAAAAGCCATATATGAATGACCCAATGCTAATATCATCCTCAATGGAGAAAAACTGAGAGCTTTACCCCTAAGGTCAGGAACGCAACAGGGATGTCCATTCTCACCACTGTTATTCAACATAGTATTGGAAGTCCTAGCCTCAGCAACCAGAAAACACAAAGGAATGAAAGGCATCTAAATCAGCAAGGAGGAAGTCAAACTTTCACTCTTCACAGATGACATGATACTCTATATGGAAAACCCAAAAGATTTCACCAAAAACCTCCTAGAAATGATCCATGAATTCAGCAAAGTTGTAGGATATAAAATCAATACACACAAATTGGTTGCATTCCTATCCACCAATAATGAAGCAACAGAAAGAGAAATCAAGGAATCAATCCCATCTACAATTGCACCAAAAACCGTAAAATACCTAGGACTAAATCTAACCAAAGAGGTGAAAAATCTATACACTGAAAACTATAGAAAGTTTATGAAAGAAATTGAAGGAGATGTACAAAAAAATATGAAAAATATTCCATGCCCATGGATTGGAAGAACAAATATTGTTAAAATGTTGATACAACCCAAAGCAATCTACATATTCAATGCAATCCCTACCAAAATAACACCAGAATTCTTAACAGAGATAGAACAAACAATCCTAAAATTTGTATGGAACCAGAAAAGACCCCAAATAGCCAAAGAAATCCTATGAAAGAAAACCAAGCTGGACACATCACAATCCCAGGCTTCAAGATGTATACAAAGCCATAATCATCAAGACAGTATAGTTCTGTCAAAACAGACACAAAAACAGACACTCAGATCAATGGAACAGAATACAGAACCCAGAAATGGACCCACAAACGTATAGCCAACTAATTTTTGACAAGTTAGGAAAGAATAACCAATGGAATAAAGACAGTCTTTTCGACAAATGGTGCTGGGAAAACTGGACAGTGACATGCAGAAAAATGAACCTGGATCACTTTCTTACACCATACACAAAAATAAATTCAAAAAAGATGAAAGACCTAAATGTAAGACAGGAGCCATCAAAATCCTAGAGGAGAATTCAGGCAAAAACCTCTTTGACCTTGGATGCAGGAACTTCTTACTCAACACGTCTCCAGATGCAAAGGAAACAAGCAAAAATGAACTACTGGGACCTCATCAAAACAAAAAGTTTCTGCACAGCAAAGGAAACAATCAGCAAAACTAAAAGGCAACTGACAGAATGGGAGAAGATATTTGCAAATGACACATCAGATAAAGGGTTAGTATCCAAAATCTATAGAGAACTTATCAAACTCAACACCTAAAAAACAAATAATCCAGAGAAGAAATGGGCACAAGATGTGTATAGACACTTTTGCAAAAAAGACCTCCAGATGGCTAACAGACACATGAAGAAATGTTCAACATTACTCATCATCAGGGAAATACAAATTAAAATCACAATGAGACCACCTTCTCACACCACCTCAAACCACCTCAAACCACTCAGAGTGGCTAAAATTAACAACTCAGGCAACAACAGATGTTGGCAAGGATGCGGAGAAAGAGGATCTCTTTTGCACTGCTGGTGGGAATGCAAACTGGTACAGCCGCTCTGGAAAACAGTACGGAGATTCCTCAAAAAATTAAAAATAGAACTACCTTACGACCCAGAAATTGCACTACTAGGCATTTATCCAAGGGATACAGGTGTGCTGTTTCAAAGGAACACATGCACCCCAATGTTTATAGCAGCTATCAACAATATCCAAAGTATGCAAAGATCCCAAATGTCCATCGATGGATGAATGGATAAAGAAGATGTGGTATACATATACAATGGAGTATTACTTGGCAATCAAAAAGAATGAAATCTTGCCATTTCCAACAAGGTGGATGAAACTAGAGGGTATTATCCTAAGTGAAATTAGTCTGTCAGAGAAAGACAAATATCATATGACTTCACTTATATGAGGAATTTAAAATACAAAACAGATGAACATAAGGGAAGTTAAGTAAATTTAAAAACAAGGAGGGGGACAAAACATAAGAGACTCTTAAATACAGAGAACAAACTGAGGCTTGCTGGAGGGGTTGTGGGTGGGGGGTTGGGCTACATGGGTAAAGGGCATTAAGGAAGACACTTGTTGGGATGAGCACTGGGTGTTATACATAGAGGATGAATCACTGGAATCTACTCCTGAAATCATTATTGCACTATATGCTAACTAAATTGGATGTAAAATAAATAAATAAATAAATAAATAAATAAATAAATAAACAAACAAACAAACAAACAAACAAAGGTTAAAAAAAAGGAACCGCAGTGGCAAGTTTATCATAGATTATCTCTTAGAAGTAATCATTTTACAGATGAGGAAAGGAGACCAAATGAAATTACATTTTGTCTTGGGCTATTTGCCTATTTAATTGCTACATAAGAATAAGAACTCAGCTTTTCTGAATCCCTATCACACTAAAACCATCTACCCATGGATTAGGCAAGTAGTGGTCAAAACTACTTGGCTACACTCTGGGATAGAAGCTGTTAATCCTTCCAGCCCCTCCCAATGGGAAAGGCCTAACTAAGTCCCTAAATTTAAGTAGGTAAAGTATTTTAATGGTTGTTATACTTCCAGAAAATGATGTATTTTACCAGGATTTGGAAAACAACAACTATATACAAGATGCTTCCTACCACCAATAACAATACTGCTGCCATAGTATATCAAAATGTATTGAGATTTTTAAAGTACCTGATATTTTAAGATTACCTGATGACAAGAAGACCAATAATAAAATATAATTTCCACACAGTGCTTCATAACTTATAAGTTGTTTCATATACGTTATCTTATGAAACCGTTTGACATGGGATTTAACTCCTACTCATCCTTCAGTCAGTTTAAAATCTCCTTCATCTGGAAAGCCCTCTCTAACCTCAACAGACTGAATCAGGGGACACTGTCATATGCTTCTCTAGCAATTAGCTTCCTTGTCTCCTATGTCAACAACATTTGAGTTCTCTGGATACAGAAACTATTTCCATCTCATTTATCACTGTATACTCAAAACCTAGTAGAATCTCTGGCACATATTAAAAGCTACATAAGTACTTGTTGATGAATGAATAAATGAGCAAGAGAAATATTTCAACAACTTGGGAGTAAAGGGGAAAAAAGAAGTTTGAAATATCAAGAGTTTACTATAAAAGACAGCTATACAAGCTGAGAATCAGGTCCTCTAAGTGGGTGTTTCCCCCATCTCTGTAGCAACAAATTTACTAAAACTTCCAGACATTATCATAATGGCTTCAGTAGCTGCAGTTCTAACAAAGCAATGAGAATAGAGCTGGATTATATATGTATGTATGTATGTGTGTGTGTATATATATATATATATATATATATATATATATATATATATAACTGATCCATCTACAAAATGTTTTTAAGTGAGAAACTGCATGAAAGCTTCCTTTCTAGCAAATGGTACTATTGCTATTCAATAGGAACAATTTGCTTTTGGTACATTTTGTACCATAGCCGTATACATTAGCTCCCTTTATCAAACATACAGAACACACTAGAAGAAAGATGGTAGAGATAATCTCCTCCCTATGACTTTGTAAACCTCACATAAGGGCTTGAAGGTCTGGGAAGTGACAGATAGGGGATTTTATCTTCAACAAAATAATCACAAATGTAGTTAAACCAACTACACTCTAGAGGCCCATACTGATTTGTAATGGGAAGTAAAAGTCACATGGCCCTGGTCAGAATGTGGCTTTTTCAATCCCAAGATAGCTGATCAATAAAATAATTTTGGCACCACTTAGGCTAGAATAAAATGGCTAACAGAAATGTGTACTATAACTAACATCCAAATTTCTACATCAAATAAATGATACTATTTCCCCCACTTCTTCCCTCCTCCACTCCATCCCTCTCCCTGTTTAAGCCCTCCTAGGAATCGTTTGTCATCCCTGCAAACCCAAATGGCTGACTTTAAAAATACATGTTTATAAAATACTCATACTACGTTCTGCCTCTTAGACTCCCTTGAAATAAAGCAGCCATAATCTCTGTGACAGTTGCCACCATTAATGCCGATCATAAAAGCTGGTAAAGAGGCAGAAATGCTGATTTACCATTCATTGCTACGCTCGTATATCCTCTTTCTAATAAAAATCAGTGGAATTATTAGTTTCTGAGAGCTTAGCACTTCAACATTTGTATTTTGAACCTCCCCCACTGTAAGATTTCCGTGTTCCCCATGCTATTTTTTTCCTCCCAAGGAGCTGCCAGCGAAAATGTGCCACACTTGGGCTCTACAGCATACTGAGCTGAAAGAGCATATGTCCTACATCTATAGTGGAAAATTTGGTGTTTAGGGAGCAATGAAGCAAGCTATAACTCAGACTTTAGAGATGAATGCTGTTTGAGACTCCAGTTCTGTTTATAGATATAATTTGAAAAGCTTAGATATCTTTCCTGTAAGAATTTTTACTCCCAAGACTGGGTAAAAAATAGTGGTGCTACAATGTCTGATATGAAAAATACATTCCTCTTCATTTCTCCTTTATTTAAGTTTTATCTAACACATTAATGTAAATGAAGTCAAACAGCACTAAAAGTATATGGCAATAAGGTGTACCAAATGCTGAAATCATTGGCATATGCATCTGGATAAGATGTAGGACTCCAAGAACACACAGTATTAATTTGATTTAGCTTGATGCTTTATGTGCTACTTTCACTTAACTCAGAATTATATTGTAGAAACACTGAGAGTTTTTAAATGAGCTTTGACCTAGCCATATTACCAGTTGTAAAAGTGTATCCTCTCCAGAATACCAGAGTCATTCAATGGGAAGTGATCACCAGGTTACAGTTGCACCCCATCCTATCACACACACACACACACACACACACACACACACACACTGAATAATGCCTACACACTCTTGCCTTAAAAGAAACCAAAAGGCAAAGGTCTAAACTGGAACATTGTTTCATATTACTTCAGACCAATCATACCCCTCTCTACAATACAAAGTCATGTCAATTCCACAAGTTGTTTACTTATGCTTTCCTTTAGCAAAAGTATATTGAGTACTTACTAGGTAGAAATCACTCAGCTAGATGTTACAGATACAATGTATTTTCTCTTTTAAGAATAGAGATTTAAAATTTTTGAGAGAGGGTGAGGGGGAGGGCTAGCACGAGCAGGGTAGGTACAGAGAGAGAGGGAGACACAGAATCCAAAGCAGGCTCCAGGTTCTGAGCTGTCAGCACAGAGCCCCACATGGGCTCGAACTCAGATTGTGAGATCATGACCTGAGCCAAAGTCAAATGCTTACCTGACTGAGCCACCCAGGAGTCCCAAGAGTAGAAGTTTAGATAAGAGATAAACTACAAAGCAAAGTAACTTGAGACTATCTTCAGTGTCATAAAGAAAAGTATAGTATGATGTGACAGAGCACATTGTCCTTTTCAGAGGTACCTCGCTTCATATTATATTGACATTGTGTGTACCATTTGTCTCTCCAGTAAATTTACCATCATCACCCATTCCTACTGATTGAAACAGGATTAAGCTATTCGAGTAAAGCTTTTACTCAACTCTGAAATACACTAGAGAGTTAGAAAAATTAAAAAGTTATCAAAATGATAGACACAGAAGACAAGACTGTGAGCACTTTGGAGGGAACGGGAGTGAGCCCTGAGTGAGGTCAGGCACACATAGCAGATAATCTCAATGCATGGAGAGATGATGGATGGATGGATGGATGGATGGATGGATGGATGGAAGGATGAAGAAGAAACGCAGAAAAGGAAGGGTCCTTAATTCAATACAAACAACAAACAATTACTAAGTGCTCACTGTGACACAGGCATTGATTTAGAGCTCAAGGACATATAATAATAATAATAGCAATAGTTCACATTTATTGAGCACTTACTAAGTGCCAAGCACTGTGCTAAGAACTTTTATATACTTCCTTGTTTAATGTTCACAACAACCTCAGTGACAGTTATTATTATTTTCATTTTGCAGATGAGAAGCTATGAAGAATTTTTTTTAACTTCCTTGCCCAAGGTCACACAGTTAACAAATATGGGATTACTGTCAGGACATTCACTCCATTCTTCAACATCTTATTTTTATAGATGTCCTATTTGTATAGATCAGCTTACAATCTACTGAGGGAGGAAGGTTCTAGATAAATATGCTAGTAAAATGTAAGATAAATACCATGAAACACTATAAATGAAATTTGATGTTTTTTTCAAAGTAAATATCATGTCTAGTTGATACTGTAAAAATCTATAGCCAGAAGATGCAATTACCAGACTCAGCAACACATTCTAGGTCTTACCACAGCATAGTGTTTGAAACAAGTTACTCTGCTAACTTCTTCCACTAATTGAAATATGCTATTTCTCTTTATTCATTTTAAAATTTAGCTGAAAATGACATATTGGACAAAGGGCTAGTATCCAAAATCTATAAAGAGCTCACCAAACTCCACACCCGAAAAACAAATAACCCAGTGAAGAAATGGGCAGAAAACATGAATAGACACTTCTCTAAAGAAAACATCCGGATGGCCAACAGGCACATGAAAAGATGTTCAGCGTCGCTCCTTATCAGGGAAATACAAATCAAAACCACACTCAGGTATCACCTCACGCCAGTCAGAGTGGCCAAAATGAACAAATCAGGAGACTCTAGATGCTGGAGAGGATGTGGAGAAACGGGAACCCTCTTGCACTGTTGGTGGGAATGCAAACTGGTGCAGCCGCTCTGGAAAGCAGTGTGGAGGTTCCTCAGAAAATTAAAAATAGACCTACCCTATGACCCAGCAATAGCACTGCTAGGAATTTATCCAAGGGATACAGGAGTACTGATGCATAGGGGCACTTGTACCCCAATGTTCATAGCAGCACTCTCAACAATAGCCAAATTATGGAAAGAGCCTAAATGTCCATCAACTGATGAATGGATAAAGAAATTGTGGTTTATATACGTAATGGAATACTACGTGGCAATGAGAAAGAATGAAATATGGCCTTTTGTAGCAACATGGATGGAACTGCAGAGTGTGATGCTAAGTGAAATAAGCCATACAGAGAAAGACAGATACCATATGGTTTCACTCTTATGTGGATCCTGAGAAACTTAACAGGAACCCATGGGGGAGGGGGAGGAAAAAAGAAAAAAAAAAAAAAAAAGAGGTTAGAGTGGGAGAGAGCCAAAGCATAAGAGACTGTTAAAAACTGAGAACAGGGGCGCCTGGGTGGCGCAGTCGGTTAAGCGTCCGACTTCAGCCAGGTCACGATCTCGCGGTCCGTGAGTTCGAGCCCCGCGTCGGGCTCTGGGCTGATGGCTCAGAGCCTGGAGCCTGTTTCCGATTCTGTGTCTCCCTCTCTCTGCCCCTCCCCCGTTCATGCTCTGTCTCTCTCTGTCCCAAAAATAAATAAACGTTGAAAAAAAAAAAAAAATTAAAAAAAAAAAAAAAAAAAAAAAAAACTGAGAACAAGCTGAGGGTTGATGGGGGGTGGGAGGGAGGAGAGGGTGGGTGATGGGTATTGAGGAGGGCACCTTTTGGGATGAGCACTGGGTGTTGTATGGAAACCAATTTGACAATAAATTTCATATATTAAAAAAAAAAATTTAGCTGATCTTGGGGCACCTGGATGTTTCAGTTGGTTAAGCATCGGACTCTTGGTTTCGGCTGATGTCATGATCTCACAGGTCATGAATTCAAGCTCTGCATCTGGCTCTGTGCTGATCGTGCTGAGCCTATACCCAGGATTCTCTCTCTCTCCCTCTCTCTGCCCCTCCACTGCTTGTGCTATCTCTGTGTCTCTCAAAATAAACTTTTAAAAAGAAATAATAAAATAAAATAAAATAAAATAAAATAAAATAAAATAAAATAAAATAAAATAAAATAAAATAAAATTTAGCAATCTTGGGGCATCTGGGTGACTCATTCGGTTAAATGTCCAATTCTTGATTTTGGCTTAGGTCATGATCTCATGGTTTGTGGGATCGAGCCCCACGTCAGGTTCTGCACTGACAGCATGAAGCCTGCTTGGGATTCTCTTTCTCCTTCTCTTTCTTCCCTTTCCCTGCTTGTGCTAACTCTCTCTCTCTCTCTCTTTCTCTCTCTCTCTCTCTCTCTCTCAAAATAAATAAACACTTTTAAAATAATAATAAATAAAATTTAGCTAATCTTTCCTTTATCTGTTTATGGGGTGTTTTGTACATATTTTTTATTTATTTTTAATTTTTTTTAACATTTATTCATTTTTGAGAGACAGAGAGAGACAGAGTTCAAGAGAGGGAGACACACAATCTGAAGCAGGCTCCAGGCTCCAAGCTATCAGCATAGAGTCTCATGCAGGCCTTAAACTCATGAACTGTGAGATCATGGCATGGGCCAAAATCAGACTCTTAACCAACTGAGCCACTCAGGTACCCCTTGTACACATTTTGTATTATTATCACTTGCTTATAGATCTGCTTTCCCCTATAGATAAAGTCCCTGCAAGTAAGAACTCTCTCCATACTTTCCCCCTAACTCACTGCCTAGAATTGATATGTAGCAAATAGCCAATAAATGTTCATTCAGTAAACAGTAAGGTGCCTTAGCAGCCATCCATATGTAACGCAACAGTATGGCCTCAATTTAAATGCAATAATTGTAATTCAATTCTGGATTAAATGACTTCTTAATGCACAAAGACTTTCGAGATGACATTCAGGCATTATTTAGTATGGTTCCAAATAGACTATTATTGTACTATAATGAATAGAATGCTAGAACACTTAAAAACACTAATATTTTCTCAACATTATGAATAGATCTACCAGGAGGCAGACTAAACATGGCAAGTACATGTCACGTATGCTACGATACTCCTACCCTACAAGAGACGCTGCTAGTCAATCATGACAGTCATTTCTTCTGAGCTTGAGCTGATCCTTAGCCACCTTTCCAGCATGACATTCTAGCAGTCAGTGCCAACTGATGGGTGCTTCATTATCACTTGACACTCACTTGTCAGGCTTGACCTGGATCAAGTCACATAATTTTCCTATCTGCAACATTTCACCATTTAGTACTTCTCCTTTCAGTGACGAAAGAAAGCACGTGGCTGTCTCAGGGAAATCTCAGATAACCAGGGCTCCAGATTTTATTTGAGCCAGCTGTGTCCCGAGAACCAGTCTATAGACACTGCTGATCTGCAGTTGATTCTTCACCACTTCATGGGGGCGGGGGGGGAAAGAAAAGAAGAGAAAAATAGCGTACGTACTAATCTGGCTAGCTGGGGAGCTTTTTAAATATATAGATCACCAGTCTTGAATCAACATCTCTAGAGATCAAGTCCAAAACTCTGTGAATATACGTACATTGTGAAGTGCAGTCAGGTTGAGGTAGTGCTGGGTATTTGTGTCTGTAGGAGTATTTTCAATTGTATATTTTTGAAACAGATTATGTTTTTCTAAAACTATGTCATTTTTTATCATTCGTAAGTTTTATCCTTCATTTATGAAATAATGGATAAATAGAAGTAGTGAGGGTATTTTGGATTACCTTTTTTAATGCCATAGTAAGCAAAATAGAGCTGCAACACCTATATAAGTCCATTTTTTTCTGAAATTTTGCTGATCTTTTAAACCAAAGGTTCTAAAAACCACAGAATCTAGTGATACCCACTTCTCAGATTAGACAAGTATGCACATTCAGGGTGAAATGGTGGGTGGATAATAAGCCTGCCAGAAATCTATTTTCATTCCAAACTGAATAACCTCCCAGGAGACGACACCACAATAGAAACGCAAAAAGAAATGTCAAGAGGACAAGCTAGGCTAAACAGCAGAGGCCTCTTCCAGGAAAGGGGGGCGATGATTCTGGTGCACATCACACGCCTGGCTCTGATACAGCTTCAGGCAAGTCTAGGTGCTGTGCAGTACGGTTACGAGAGTAAAGGGAAAGGGAAGGGGTCATGAAAAGAAGAAGAGCCAGGTGCTTACTAAAACCTCTGTAAGATATTGACGTTTGGAAACACCTTTAACAGTGTAGCACACAAAGGGGCAGAGGCATCCCCCACGCTTTTCCATGTGCCACTGGGTAGCTTGGCCACCTCAGAGCCTTCCTCATACCTGTGGCAGTGGCAGCTTGGTGGCAGACAAACAAGGGGCTGCCACGAGCAGGGAGAAACCACTGTGCCCTGCCCAATAGGGCAGCTGAGCCCAGATCAGGGATCAACAGTACCTGAAAAACAGCAGATCTGAGGTGTGACAGCAGTGCTCAGCCACGACAATGACACTTAGCAGGCACTGTGGAGCCCAGCAGCCATGTCTTCTGTGGAGCCGTGCTCAGGGAATACCACGTGGTTTTCTTTTCTTTTTTTCTTTCCTTTTGAGAGAGAGAGAGAGAGAGAGAGAGCGCACATAAGCACGAGCAGGGGAGGGGGCAGAGGCAGAGGGAGAGAGAATCTTAAGCAGGCTCCACGCTCAGCGCAGAGCCCAATGTGGAGCATGATCTCACAACCACGAGATCATGACCTGAGCCAAAATCGAGAGTCGGTCATGTACGTGACCGAGCCACCCACGTGCTCCTGCCATGTGTTTCCAATGAGCATTTATGAGAGACCTCCTAAAAACACTTGAGATAAAGAGGGAGAGGTCTTCACAGGAGGCTTAGGACTGACATTAGAAGTCTCAGGCAAAAGTCCAAGTAGTTTTGATACATAATCTGTTACCCCATTTGGAATCCCAATAGACCCTGGAGTACCTTTCAAATCCCCGTGCAGTGCAGCCTGCCATGCAGTAGCCTCTGTGAAATGAGAATGTAAGACACATTAGCAAATTTCACAGGAGCATTCTCCCACAATCCTCTGGGTTGTAAGTTTCTCTTTGGTCACATACACAGAAGGTCAAATGAGTGGGAAATTAGAAATGACCCTAGTAAAAAAAAAAAGAAAGAAACACACACACACATCAAAACTAATTCAAACCATGACCCAAATGACCTCGGGGAAAGTATTTTTCACAACTACGAAATTTTTACACTAGAAAATAAAAGGATGGCTGCCTTTGCCACAGTAATTCTCTGTCATATGTGCATTATCCCAATTAGTCTGGCAGAAAGACTTCACGACCTAATCAAAGCAATGAGCTGATAAAAACCTTCCTCCCTGGCTGTAGCAATTGGTACAAGAACCAAATTAGCATTCTTTCCTAGCTTTTTTCCATTCTTTTCCTAGATGAGAGAGATGACTGTGTTTTTATTGTTATGTTTTTACAGATGGACCGGAAAGAAACCCATGCCACCAAAAAAAAAAGTTCATCTGCAGGAGGAACAATGAGCTTGACAGAGAAGGAAGCAAAGAGGAGAAATGGAGAGGGAAGTATACAAGGTTGTTGAAGACCCTAGTTTCCATCTCTGAGTTCCTTAGAACAACCACCGTTCTTGTAGCAATTCATTTGACTTCATAAACTGCCTAAGTAATTTCCCTGGTTTGAGCTGGGTTTCTGCCACTTGCATCCAAAAGAATTCATGGCTGAACTATTAGTTAAGATGCTTTCATCTGCAAGTAAAGAAAAGTTACGGGTGGTATCTTAAACTTTAAGAATATGTGTTGTTAACAGTAGTACCTGGTTGGCTTAGTCAGTGGAGTGTGGACTCTTAATCTCAGGGTTGTGAGTTTGAGCACCATGCTGGGTATACAGATTACTTAAAATCATTTTTAAAAAAAGAATATTTATTGTTAACAAGCCTAAAGTGATCCCATTTTCAAAAATGCCATCAAAGACCAAGTTTCCTCTTCTCCTGTTCTGTCACTCTCAAAGTCCAGGATTTTGCCTCAAGTTTGTATCCTCATTGTCACAAGATGGCTGCCACACCACTAGCCATCATGTCATTATAGTACCTAAAGCAGAAAAAAAAAATGAAGCATATAAATGGGCAGTTTTGCTTAACAGGGAAAAAAAATCCCAGAAAAATCCAGAAAATCCCCAGCAAATTTGTTCTTACCTCTCATTGGCTAAAACTGCAAAAGCCATAACTGGCTTATGCCTCATGATTATGCCTCATGACTGGGTCCTTTGCTAGCAGCATTCTGTTAGAAAAGAAGGGGCATTGATGTTGGAGTTACCAACCAACAGTATGTATTCCAAATCTGTAGGGAATAGAGGTTCAGGAGTATAATTGTGGTCGTATTTCCATCTAGATTCTTGAATGATGATGATGATGATGATTAATATTTCTAACTCTGGACAAGGCCTTTTTCTAAGAAATATACTTAATTATCCGAAACAATTTACTGCAACCTCACGACATCTGATGAGATAGATATTATTACTACTATCATGTTAGCTATGTGGAAAGAGGTATCTTGGAACTAAGTAATTCACGCAAAACCACTTGGCTGTAAAGTATGGTGTTGAGATTTGAATCCAGGAAGTCAAGTCCTAGAGATGAAGTTCTGTTACATTATATTACACCAGTCTGTTCTCTCCAAAATTGAATGTAATATAACAGTAAAGAGAAAATATGAAGCTTTGTGCACAGGAAGAGTACTGTTCTTAAAGTATTATTTCTCCCTAAGCTGACCTTGAAATTATAGATGCTATGTTTCCAAAAAGAATACATTAATTCCAAAATGTAGATCATTCCCACTAACCTCCTTTCTGGTTCTTTCTATGCACGCAAATAACAGGGTATAGGATCAGAAAATCCTTTGTACGGGGAAATACAGAACAATTCAATTAATAATTTCAATTTCACTTGGCATTAAAGGTGTTTTAAAAATAGATATCTTTATCTCAATGAAAGCAAGACCATTAAATGAAAAGAAGTCCCTCTGAAGATTGAAAACTCAATGACACTAAATTAGTCAATGGATTTAAAATTACAAAGACTTAAAACCCAGAGAAAAGAACATTTTATAGCGTCTTTTATCCAGTGACTTTGGATAGTGGGCCTTGAGAGAAAGACAAAATTCATTCTAAAGAGGCATGAGAAGCCAAAACTTAAAAAAAAAAAAAAAAAAAAAAAAAGTGCTCTTACAACTGTGAAAAGACAGATGACATTGAACAGTGTAATATCATTTTCCAAGCAGAGTACATTAAAAACAGAGGGGAACAAAGTAAATTTAGATTAAGCCAATCTAAAATTTAGGTAAATAGAACTTATTAGAATTTAGGAATCTAAATTTCTGTTCTTATTCTTAATGATTTTGCCTGTTAGTCATACAGGCAAACTTTTTAAAAAGGAGCATAATTCCTGTCTCAACAGCTTCCCTTTAATTAACTCTCTGGTCTAATGTCAGCCAATTGTTTTCAAAGGGTGATTAACTTCTGCTCCACTGTGTGAACAGTGACCAAGCTGTGTCTGTATAGCAGCTGCCATTTCATACCTGAAGAGGCAAAGGAGATGAGTGCCTGCTGGATTGGTATAATAACTGGGGAACATAAAAATGGAAATGACCTTGAAGTCTTCAATAGACAATAGCTTAATGACTTCTGCTTAGCCACATAGATTATTTTTTTGCTTCTAATAGAAAATGATAAGTGAACAAGACTATCAATATAATCCTATACATTAAAGAAAATAAATTGGAAATGTAATGTCCACTAACCCAGGTTGCTCAAGCCACTTTTGCTACGTACTACAAGTAACTCAGTTCAGTTACTAGAGAGTTAGGCAGAGAAAAGAAGTTTGCTTCAAATAGCAATTTCTTCATTAATATTAAGCACCTTTCTTTGTCCAAGCACTGGACTAGAACCAGGGATGGGAGTTTGTTAGACCTGGACCTTTACATCAGGTACAGCCATAGAATCCAGAGATCAAGAAACCAGAAAACCATCCATCCCCTAAAACAGATACAAAACTTTACCCTAAATTCAAGAATCTATGCATCTGGGGTGCCTGGGTGGTTCAGTCGGTTAAACATCCAACTCTTGATTTTGGTTCAGGTCATGATCTCACCATTCATGATTTCGAGCCCTACATTGGGCTCTGCACTGACAGTGCAGAGCCTGCCTGGGATTCTCTCTCTCTCTCTCTCTGCCCCTCCCCCACTTGTGCTTGCTTGCTCTCTCTCTCTTTCAAAATAAATAAACTTTAAAAAGAAAAAGAATGGAATTTCACTTTTATCTTCCCAATACTCCAGTAGACACTCTGATTATTTTTCCTGTGTTAAGACTGGTTGTAATGCCCATGGGCCCCTGCAAAGCTCTCCAAGGGCACATTGCACAATAGTGCTTCAGCAGAGTATAAGGATGAGTTTCTCATAGATCTAAAATATGTCCTAGGGGTGACTGGGTGGTGCAGTCAGTTGGCCATCCATCTCTTGATTTCAGCTCAGGTCATGATCTCATGGTTCATGAGATTGAGCCCTGCGTCAGGCTCTGTGCTGGCAACTTGGAGCCTGCTTTGGATTCTCTCTCTCTCTCTCTCTCTCTCTCTCTCCCCCCCTCTCTCTCTCTCTCTGCCCCTCCCCCATTCTTGCTCACTCTCACTCTCTCAAAATAAATAAATAAACTTTAAAAAAAAAGAATCTGTGCATCCCATTGATTATGCATATTATTTTTTCTTAATTTTTCTTAGTTATGAAAAAAAGACATTTTCGTATACTCATGAGATTTAAAAAAAAATTTTTTTAATCACAAAATCATCTCCCTAACATTTCCAGCAGAAACTTCAAAAGAAGAGGTCTTTACCGATTTTTCTGTTACCTTGGTTCTATTCAACACTAATGTAAATATGTAATCCACCAACCAATCACCTGGATGTCAATGTAACAGTCCACCTATTATCTAGTATTCCACATATATCTAGAGGTAGCCAATTCCTTGGCTTGTCATCCCAAAATTTTAGTTTAAAGTACAAACTAAATATCAAGAAATTCTTTTGACTCAAATCCCTCATGCTTTAACTTGATCACCATCTTCTTATTTTATTGTGATGCAAAAGGAATATGCTTATAATTTTCTACATCTTCATCTTAAGAGAAGACAATGCTTCTATTGATTGACATTTGTAATTTTTTGAAATTTATGATAGATGGTAAATCTACCATATTATTGAGATTAACATACTTATTTATCCAACAACTTTTCAGAACCTACATGGACTGTGATACTATGTTTCATACTGGGGATGCAATGGTAAGACACAGTCCTATTCTCTTGAAATTTCTACTCTTGTAGGAGAGAAAGAAACATAATCATACAGATGTATGTAGAACTGTGACAACGGATTTTAAATAGGAAGTACCTAGCATTATAAAAGCCTAACACAACAGAATACAATCTTTTATAGGAAATAAGAGAAGGCTTCCTAAGGCAAATTATCTTCAAGCTGAGAAAGAGGAAGAATTGATGGAAGAGAAAAATCAGTGTCTCACTCAGAGGTCAGAGTCCATGCAAAGGCCCTATGGCAAGGGAATACATGACGTAAGTCAGCAGTTTTCATAGTGTGGTCAGGAACCCCAGTGAAAGTAGCCAAAAGTATTTTCATAATAATATAAGATGTTACTTGCATGTTTCACTATGATTCTGCCATGGATGTGCTGTGAAATTTTCCAACAGCAACATGATATGCGATATCGCAACAAATTAAATGTATGAGAAGATACACAATTCCAGCTGTCCTTTATCAAGCCAGATATTAAAGAAGTTTACAGAAATGTAAAACAAAGCTCCTCTTATTACTCAGTTTCTATTTAGAAAAATACAGTTAATCCTTATTTTTAAAATTTAATCATGTAATTGTTACAGCAAATACTCAGTGCCCAGGAAGAGACAAGCCACACGCATTTAGGGGATCAGAAAAGACTGTTTATTGCGTACCAGTGCCGATCCAACCAAGTCACCTCCAAAGGCTGAGCCCCAAACCTTGGCATCGGGCTTCTTTTACGGCTGGGATGGTAGGGGGTTGAGAGACAAAAGAAAAAGGGGAGGGGGCCCTTGTCAGTAGTGCTACGTAAATAGTTGGTGGAGGAAGGAAACAAATAAGATTACAGGAGCCAAAAGTATGCAAGGGGAGTATCCAGCCTCGAGCATCTGACTGGCCCCTTTTATCTTGTTTTTACTAGCTTTTCTTCTCACAATAGCCAATTAATGATATTTTTAATAGAGTAATAAGCACTTTATAATTTTTTTAATTTTCATTTCTAATTATGGTAAACATTAATAAATGTAATACACAAAGAAAGCTAATTGCCGTCCTCAATAAAGTTAAGATATTATAGGGAAGAGTTCCTGTTACCAAAAAGTTTGAAACCTGCTGATATGAAGAAATCAAAAAAAAGAGACAAAATCTGCAGAAGCTGAGAGAGAAGACCCTCACCAGAATGCTGCTTCCTCTTGCCCTCCCCCTCCCACAGGTATCTACTTCCTTTCAATTTAGAGAAAGCAACTCCCTTTGTCACAAATACATAGATACACACGTACACTTGCATGCATGTACGTGTGTACGTCTATGTGCACGCATATACGAAATACGGAAGACGAACAGAGTTCTTCGGTTCTTGGAATCAGGACCAGCCACATACTCTGCAAGGTCCCATGCACACTGAAAATGTGGAACCCCTACTCAGAAATCACGAAAGTGCTGTAAAGGTACTGAGATGCCATGTCTTGTCATTCTTCAATGAGCTCTCTCTCTCATCTAGTGTTTGTTAGTTGCTACTTAAGGCCGTTCTGAGAAAATTCAAAATTTTAATTATTAACATGAATTTTACAGTGCATTTTTATGTTGTATGGTGCTGGTTTTAAACGTAAACATGAAAGCATTTACCTCATGTGCAAAGTCACCAAACGACACAATGTATTTCATAGCTCATACATGCAGAAGTATTCCATTCCACACAACAGTGGAACTACTGCCACTATCTTTATTTCCATTCTTGACACACACACAAGCCACCAACACTCATTGGTGAAGAAGGATGGACTGAAAGTGAAAGAAACCGTGGCATCATTTTAAGCCCAAGTAGTTGGCTAATTGCAGGGAAGTGCCATGAACAAGAAATGATAGGGCTGCTCAGTCATCTGTGTTTCTAGAAATTCCACTGGCTTTTTTCTGTGTTGGAAGCAAGTTCTGGTTCAGATGGAAATGGTGGTGTCCTCCCTTGGTGTGGTAGTTAAAAAATACCCCCCAAAGATATCCCCCTCCTAATCCCTAAAACCTGCGAGTATGTTACCTTACATGACAGGAGGGACTTACATGATAGACGTGATCAGTTAAGGATGTTATGACCGGGGATTGTCCTAGATTATCCAGGAAGGTCCAACGTGACGCTTATAAGAGGGCAGGAGGATCACAGATTCAGAGGAGGTAATGTAACAACAGAAGCTGAGAAAGAACTTTGGAAATTCTATATTGCTGGCTTTAAAGACAGCAGAGGACGCAGCCATGAGGCAAAGAATGAAGGCAGCCTCTAGAAGCCAGAAAAATCAAGAGAATAGATTCTCCCCTACAGCTTCTGGAAAGAAGGCAGACTGATTTTAGCCGTCTGACACATGCTTCAGATTTCTGACCCCAAAACTGTAAGAAAATAAATCCGTATTGTTTAAGCCACTAAGCTGGTGGTAATTTACCACGGCAGCAAAAGGAAATTGATACACTAGGTCACGGAGGTACTCACTGTGAGTCTTTCAGGATCCCACACATTGTGGCTCCACCAGGATTCTATGCTCCAGGAGTGTCACAAAGGCAACGCGTAAATGGGGCTGTGAGGGATGTCAGGCACGCAGACCCTGCCCACACACATGCTCCACGGTCCCACTGGACCTCACTTACAACACTCAAGTTCAAAGATAAAATTAAGAGTTTCAAGACAGAGACAACAGAAAATCAAACCAAGCATGGGCCCTCCAAGTACAGACTTCTGTGCAAATGCACAGGTTGCTCGCCTGTGAAGCTAGTGTTGCCAGAAGGAATAGTCTCCAAAAGTGAAGCAAATTGGTGGGAACTGAGAAAAATACAGCACTAATTGCAGTACTTTCCAGTACTCAAATCTGTTGTGTTTTTTTTTTATTTGAATTTTAATTCTTTTTGGAATGAAACAGGCTCTTCACTATTTACAAGGTTATTTCTGAGTTGCAAAAATTCTCTCTTTGTGTTTCTCCTTTTTTATAATGTTTCTGCCCTGTATCTCCACCCACACGCTGTTCAGTCTTGGCGGCCACAATCAGCCAGACACAAAGCACAAGGACCCTTCTTGCATCTGGAGTGGAAACCCTCACCTTCGCTGCAGACAGTAACTGATCCAGGACTGTTAAATCAAATCTGGTTTTTGTAATACGGGTTTCCAGACTCTGCTCCGTTAGTCTTCCAAACACACACATACATGCACAGAATTTCCAGGTTTAAAGTCCAGAAATATGTACTTTTTAAAGCTCTATAATTGATACATTCTGGTAATTGCTGCTGTTGAGAACCGCTGAGAAAAACCATTAATTTAATGTTTCAGAGAATAAAGAATGAGAGGTAGGAAAGAGGCCAAGATCACTAGCTTTGAGAAGCATTTTCAACAGCCACCCAAATAGGTAGTGAAGCCAACATAAGCCACATACAAGTTGGCACGCTGAGTTCTTGACATTTCTTTCCTCATGAGAAATGGAATGTTCAGGGGGGAGGAGGTGAAGGTGGTTTAAAAAAAATAATAATAATAACTGAATCTGAGGGAAAGGGAAAATTATCTTTGAAGACTCAGAGAATGAACAAAGCCCTGAATCTCATTTAGTCAAAGAACCAAAAGAAAAGTGCCAGACAACTTTAAGGGACCTTCAGTAGAATGCAATAAAAGGTGGCCAAATAGGCCAGAAAGTCTAAGGAAAATCAAACAATAAAATGGAAGGACAGTTAGTTGAGGAAACTCAAAGACAACAAAGTAAAATTTAAAGGAACATAAATAGGAGCGCCTGAGTGGCTCAGTCAGTTGAGCATCTCTTGATTTCGGCTCAGATCATGATCCCAGGGTCATGGGATCAAGCCCCACATCAGGCTCCACACTGAGTATGGAGCCTGCTTGAGATTTTCTGCCCTTCCCTGTTTGTGCTCTCTCTCCCTAAAATAAAATATAAAAATATAATTAAATAAAGAAGAGATATAAAAAGTAGCATGTATTCAGTTAACGGCTGAGATTCAGATTATTTTAACATTGATGAAGACTACAGTTTTCAATTACTACAGAAGATAAAACCAAAGGGAACAGCCACGTTTTATAAGACTAATACCAGAAAAGATGGAAGACTTAGGATAAAATATTTGAATATAGTACAGGAAGCTTATATTTCTCTATTACCATCCAGAGATTCTCAAATTGAGTTAAGAGACATAATCTAAACATAAGCTGCTTCCAAGAGACATACCTAAAATAAAATGGCATTAAGATGTTTTTAAAAGATAGGCAAAGATTTGTCAAATTGAGAACAAACTGCCTGCAACCATGAATTTAATAGAATCGAGAATTGACTGTCCTCCATTAACATGATTTTACTATTCCAGTAAATTCTTGGCGAGGAATATAAAGTTTCAAATAACATTATTGTTCGTTTCATGAACTCTTTAAAATCCATTTATCCAAACAATAGACTGATCAACTTTCCTCCTCCTCAGGCATTAGAATGAATAGCCCACTTTTCAGAAAGAGAGATTTCTTAAATGAGCAGATTTCTTTGTTATCAAACAACTGTTTACTCATCAAGACTTCCTTCAAAACTTTCATCTTGCTGTGCCCACAAATCCTAAATTGTAATATCAAAAATTGCACAATTCCACTTGGATCCCTGCATGGGAGACCCGTCTTAAACCAAACCATAAAACTCTTTAAATATCCACCCATCCATGGTTTCCTTTCTTACTGCAGTAAGTAATACACTCATCTTCACTTGAACAATGTGGCCTTTGAGTAGGTTTTTATCCTGAGTTAGCAGTCAACAAAGTAACCAAAAAAGTTAGCACCACTTATCAGATGAACTAAACGATAACTAAATATAAAGCTGCATGTTATTTTGTATTGATAAAAAGATATAATCCACAAGCAAGACACAGCATCATAAAACTTTAAGTGATAAATCAAATATATATATATACATATACTGTCAAATATAAGTAAAATTCAAACTGTTAAAAGACTGACAGAAACAAAACTGCACTGGGAGAATTTAACTTTTGATGGTTTACGTAGTCAAAAAAGAAAAGATGACAAATAGACAAGTACAAAAAAATGGTCAAAATGGTAATAATTTCAGATAAAAACCTTTTTCATTAATTTTTTAAGTTTTTAAAGTTTATTTATTTTGAGAGACAGAGTGAGCAGGAGAGGGGCAGAGAGAGAATCCCAAGCAGGCTTTATGCTGTCAGCTTGGAGCCTAACACAGGTCTCGAAGCCACAAGCCATGAGATCATGACCTGAACCAAAATCAACCTACTGAGCCACCCAGGTACCCCCAAAAATCAATTTTTAGGCAAAGCCCAGTAAACTTTTTTTTAACTTATTGAAATTTAAGTTAGTTAACATACTATGTAGTATTGGTTTCGAGTAGAACCCAGTGATTCATAACTTACATATGACACCCAGTGCTCATCCCAACAAGTACCCTCTTTAATGCCCATTACCCATTTAGCCAATCCCTCTACCCACCTCCCCACCAGCAACCCTCAGTCTGCTCTCTGTATTTAAGAATCTCTTATGGTTTGCCTCCCTTTCTCTTTTTTTTAATTTATTTTTAATTTTTTTTTTATTATTTGTTTATTTTTGGGACAGAGAGAGACAGAGCACGAATGGGAGAGGGTTAGAGAAAGGGAGACACAGAATCTGAAGCAGGCTCCAGGCTCCAAGCTGTCAGCACTGAGCCCGATGTGGGGCTCAAACTCACAGACTGTGAGATCATTACCTGATCTGAAGTCGGATACTTAACTGACTGAGCCACACAGGCACCCCTTCTCCCTTTCTCTTTTTATCTTATTTTTCCTTCCCTTCCCCTATGTTCATTTGTTTTGTTTTGTTTTTTTATTTTTTTAAATGTTTTTATTTATTTTTGAGACACAGAGAGACAGAGCATGAGCAAGGGAGGGGCAGAGAGAGAGGGAGACACAGAATCCAAAGCAGGCTCCAGGCTCCAAGCCGTCAGCACAGAGCCTGACGCAGGGCTCAAACTCATGGACTGTGAGATCACGACCTGAGCCAAAGTCGGACACTCAACCAACTGACTCACCCAGGTGCCCCGTTTTTTTTTTTTTAATTCCACCCATGAGTGAAATCCCGTATTTGTCTTTCTCTAACGTATTTCACTCAGCATAATGAACTCTAGTTCCATCCACGTTGTTGCAAATGGCAAGATTTCATTCTTTTTGATCACTGAGTAGTATTCCTGTGCGTGTGGGGGTGTGGGTGTGTACACTACATATTCTTTATCCATTCATCAGACATTTGGGCTCTTTCCATAATCTGGCTCTTGATAGCACTGCTATAAACACTGGGGTACATGTGCCCCTTTGAATCAGCATTTTTGTATCCCTTGGATAAATACCTAGTAGTGCAATTGCTGGGTCATAGGGTAATTTTATTTTTAATTTTTTGAGGAACCTCATACTCTTTTCCAAAGTGACTGCACCAGTTTGCATTCCCAAAAGCAGTGCAAAAGGGTTCCTCTTCCTCCGCATCCTCACCAATATCTGTTGTTGCCTGAGTTGTTAATTTTAGCCATTCTGACTGGTGTGAGGTAGTATCTCATCGTGGCTTTGATTTGTATTTCTCTGATGATGAGTGACGTTGAGCATCTTTTCATGTGCCTGTTGCCTTCTGAATTAATGTCTTCTTTACAAAAGTGTCTATTCATGTCTTCTGCCTATTTCTTCAATGAATTATTTGTTTTTTGGGTGTTGAGTTTGATGAGTTCTTTATAGATTTTGGATACTAACCCTTTATCTGATATGTCATTTGTAAGTATCTTCTCCCATTCAGTCAGTTGCCTTGTAGTTTTGATTGTTTCCTTCACTGTGTGAAGCTTTTTATTTTGATGAGCTCCCAATAGTTCATTTTTGTTTTTATTTCCCTTGTTTCCAAAGACACATATAGTTAGAAGTTGCTGCAGTGGAGATCAAAGAGGTTGCTGTCTGTTTTCTCCTCTAGGATTTTGATGATTTACTGTCTCACATTTAGGTCTTTCATCCATTTTGAGTTTATTTTTGTGTATGATGTAAGAAAGTGGTCCAGGTTCATTCTTCTGTATGTTGTTGTCCAGTTTCCCCAACACCATTTGCTGAAGAGACTTTTTTTCTATTGGATACTCTTTCCTACTTTGTTGAAGATTAGTTGGCCATACATTTGTGGGTCTATTTCTGGGTTCTCTGTTCTGTTCCATCAATCTATGGAACCATACTGTCTTGATGATTACAGCTTTGCAATATAGCTTGAAGTCCAGAATTGTGATGCGTCCAGCTTTGGTTTTCTTTTTCAACATTACTTTGGTGATTCAGGGTCTTTTCTGGTTCCATATTAATTTTAGGGTTGTTTGTTCTAGCTCTGTGAATAATGCTGGTGTTATTTTGGTAGGAATTGCATTGAATGTGTAGATTGCTTTGGGTGGAATCGCCGTTCTAACAATATTTGTTCTTCCAATCCATGAGCATGGAATGTTTTCCCATTTTTTTGTGTGTCTTCTTCAATTTCTTTCATAAGCTTTTTATAGTTTTCAGAATACAGATCTTTTAACTCTTTGGTTAGGTTCATTCCTAGGTATCTTATGTTTTTTTGGTGTAATTATAAATTGGATTGATTCCTTGATTTCCTTTTCTGCTATTTCATTATTGGTGTATAGAAACATCCTGTGACTTTGCTGAATTGATGATATCAGTTCTAGCAGTTTTTTGGTAGAGTCTTTCAGGTTTTCCATGTAGAGTATCATGTCATCTCTGAGGAGTCAATGTTTGACTTCTTCTTTGCCAATTTGTATGCCCTTCATTTATTTTTGTTGCCTCATTGCTGAGGCTAGGATTTCCAGTACTATGCTGAACAACAGTGTGTCGTGTTCTTGACCTTATGGGGAAAGCTCTCAGTTTTTCCCATTGAGGATGATATTAGCTGTGGGTTTTTCATATAGGGTCTTTAAGATGTTGAGGAATGTTCCTTCTATCCCTACTTTCTTGAGGGTTTTTACCAAGAAAAGATGCTGTATTTTGTCAAATGCCTTTTCTGTATCTATTGACAAGATCATATGGTTCTTATTCTTTCTTTTATTAATGTGGTAAAACCCAGTAAGCTCTTAAGTACCACTTCTTATTGAGAATTTGAATAATTCAACTATAATTCTAAATCCATAACTATAAAAGAAACTATAGCCTACAAAAGAAACTGTCTTTGCAAATGTATTTGGAACAAAGATTGTTTTTAATGATAATATATCATTCCATAATAGAGAAATCTCAAATTCCTAAAGCAAATACTATTCCAACCACAGTCACTGGTCAAAGTGCCATAGAGCAAGAAATTAATAATTTATTTTAACTAACCTAAATGAAAATGTAAAACATAATCTACATAGCTACTGGCTCAAAGAGCAAATTAAAACAATTACACATCATGTAGAAAAAAATTAAACTAAGTGAACTACTTATCAAAACTTATGGGTTATAGCCAAAGCTATTTCATCATAACAGCTATTTTCCAGAATTGGTGCTAATTACATTACATGCAGCTACTTACTTCATTTTAACATTTTTTTGAGAGAGATATCATCACAATCTCTGGTTTATATACACAGACACTGAAAGCATAAGCTAGTAAAATAAAATCAGATTTACATTCAGGAATCTATTAATATATCATATAGATCAATGTAGAAAAATCATACATATAGTCATTGCAATAGATGTCCAAAAATATGCTTAATACAATTCAACATTCATTCCTGGTTTAAAAAGTTTAAAGCAACTTCATGAACAAAAATAGTATTCTTTGTTAGCCTCATTAGAATATATTATCTATCTAAAGCCAAGAGCAACATCGTACTTAAAAGTGAAACTTAAGAGAAATATTTCCCAGAGGATATTTCATAAAAGACTTTCTGGGAAAATACTAAAAAATCTGCACTCACGTAAGTTTGGAAAACTTGAGGGCTGTAAACTCCCCTTCTGCATATCACAAGACATGGCATACTTAAGGCCCTGGGAATTCCTGCAAATAAAGAAAAATAAATGTGTTTCACTTTGTGTTTCTCTAACTTACCTGACCACAAAACACTTGTCATAAATATCACATATTAATATTCTGCTGAGCACTTTGGGAAAGATGTTCCATTGAACTAGGAAGGCAAACAAGGATGACTATAATCATCACATTTAACAATATTCTAGACCTGTGGCTCACGAAATAGAACAGAAATGAATCAGGTCACACACTACGAATACTTTTGTTAAATGTGCACATAAAAATGACTAGAAAAAAAATGCACTAAAATGATAATAGTTATCTCTGTGTGATCAAATGACGGCTGATTTTATTTTCTCCTTTGCATTTTCTGTAGTATTCTCTACATGAAGCATATATTATTTTATAATAAAAAAAATTTTTTATTAAAATAGCATGTTAAGGCTTTGTTCAGATATGGACAGGAAGGTTTTCCAAAACAAATCAGGAAAACTAAACATAGATATAGCCTACAAAATACTAACAAAACCAATGTTAAGTACGTCTGAGGCTTTCACCTGAAAACCATTCAACTGGCCTCTTATTCTCAGCTCATTCTGTGTGCAAAAGTGAGAACAACAAATTATAAGAAACAGAAGTTAATTACAGACAGAAGAAACAGTCTGCCACAAATCATCAAGAATTAATCCAAATAGAAAACAAAGCAAAGTCCACCTAAAAGGGCTAATATTTTCACAAAGAACAAATCTAGATAGTCAAATGACTTGAAATTTCCCAAGGAAAGAAAAAACATGAAAACATAATATCTGAAAATACAAAAGCCAAAAGATATATCAAACTGGATCCCTAATATATTTCTATCCTCATTCATTTTTGTACTGTTTTTATTTCTATTGACAAATGGATCATTGTTGGCACTGCAACTGTAGAAATACACACTGATTCCTTTTCTGTCAGTCCCTTGTAAACTCCAGTAGAAAATTCCTTTCCCAGGTGTGATGGGACTTGTTCTCAGCAGCAAAGCACATTGATTCATGGTGAAAGTCAAGGCAGTGGTTCTCCCCAACTTCCATACATCCCTGGCGTTGGGTGCCGCGGCATGGGTCCCCAGGCTTGCATATGGGGCAGTAGGCCCTGGTGGTTGAACACGTAAATGTATTAAAGCCTGGGACAGTACTTAGTCCACCCAGCCACAGGTTCTACCTGCTAACAGTTTAATTTGCTGCTTTAGTATTCCATTTTTCCTTTCTATCAACCTCGCCACACGTGGGTTATAGGGGGGACGGAACTTCCATCTCATGTCTATGGCCCAGTGTTGCATATCATGACATTTAAAATGTGATCCCTGGTCACTATTTATTGGATGAGAGTAGTCATACATGGTACTCAGTTTTTCTCTAATTCCCTAATTGTGGCAACCTGATTTGCACGAAGGCAGAGGAAAGTTTAGGCCAGAGGTAGTGTCGATACAAACCAAGTGGGAAGGGATCAATATAAACAATTTGCCAATCCATCACCAGTTGAGAACTCTGATGGATGGCCGCAGAGTCTCTTGGCAGTTACCTTGGGTGTTATTTAAGAATCACAGGACATGCTGTTACTTTATTAACCAAGTCATCGTGTCTCAAGGGCAATCCAGCACCCCTGGCAATATGCCATCCCACTCAGGCACTCTGTGAGGCCACTATTTCTATGCATTCAATCTACTCTATCTGCTGAAGAGTCAGTAAAGGCTTGAGCCCCAAATAGGGCATCAGCTTCCTGATTGACGGAGGGCTGGCAATACCCTATAAGCCAGAACATGAAAAACAATGAGGCACCCCAGGATCTTGCAGATGAACCCAAATGTCTTTCCATATAAGTCTCGACCCCACAAGGGCTTATGTATGATCATCCACCCCTCAGCTTCCCATTGTCTGAGCCATAGGGTTAATCCCTTTAGAACAGCCCCTGACAGTGCAAAGGGTTAACAGCCACAGCTCATGTGTGATCACCTGCCAGACCCTCAGAGCTCAACCCACCAGCTGCTATGTGAGAGGCTCTCCCTGGAAGAGGGCTGTGTACACTGTGAGGAGCTATTACTAGGGTATATAGGGTATCTGCCACCTGCTAGACCTCAGACCAAACTCCCAAGGACATTCCCCTCTGTCTCCGTCATGGTGGCTGATCCGTACCTTCACAGTCACAGACACGTCTAACTCAAATGGTAGCCCTGCTTGGGAGATGCCTAGAGCGTTCATCGGCTTTGCTAGTAGGGTGCTTTCCCAAAGATGGCTTGCTTCTTGATCCTCAGTCCCACATGTGTCCTTTCTTGACCAGGAGGCATACAAGGCGGAGGCACTGTGGCAGGTGGGAAATAAAAGTCTTTCAAAACCCCCAAATTTCTACAAAGGCTTCTGCCTCTTTCACATATTTAGGGGTTGGGTAGGCTTGCACCTTATCAATTACAGATTTTGAGACAACACCCAAAACCTTACCATGGTGGCTGGGCCTTGAATTTTCTGCGGGTTCATTGCTCATCTTTTCCCTTGCAGATATTCCAGCAAAGACTGCAGGGTGTCATGCAGCAGGAGCAAGTCTTTACATGTGAACATTATATCATCAATGTAATGGACTCATTTTACCGGTGTGGGGAAGGAGAACAGAGACAGGTCCCCAGACATATGGTGGGGCTGGGCAGGTAGGCTGGGGAGGCTCTTGGAAGGTTTGTTATTGTGTCTCCCACAAGAAGGCAAATTGATCTCAGAAATCTGTCAAAGTCTTTTCCATGAATTCTTGAAGATGAAACACTTTTGCAGGAACACTTTTTTGTGAAAGTATCAGAGTAAAACAATAACCCTCTGCAAATGACAATGGACTTAAAAATGGGGCGCCTGGGTGGCGCAGTCGGTTAAGCGTCCAACTTCAGCCAGATCACGATCTCACGGTCCGTGAGTTCGAGCCCTGCGTCGGGCTCTGGGCTGATGGCTCGGAGCCTGGAGCCTGTTTCCGATTCTGTGTCTCCCTCTCTCTCTGCCCCTCCCCTATTCATGCTCTGTCTCTCTCTGTCCCAAAAATAAATTAAAAAAAAAAAAAAAAAAAAAACGTTGAAAAAAAATAAAAATGGCCCCCGTTGAAGATCTGATGAGAGTCTTTGTAACGCAATCAACAAGGGAACTTTTGCTGTGGCCTGTATTTTAAAAAGCCTTTTCCCTTGGGGCTCCTGGGTGGCTCGGTGGGTTAAGCATCTAACTTCTGCTCAGGTCACTATCTCACTGTGAGTTCAAGCCCAGCTTGGAGCCCTGCTTTGGGCTCTGTGCTGACAGCTCAGAGCCTGGAGTCTGCTTCCGATTCTGTGTCTCCCTCTCTCCCTCCCTCCCCTGCCTGCTCTCTGTCTCTCTCTCAAAAATAATAAACATTAAGAAAAAAAAAAAGTATTTTCTCTTTATTTTTTTCTCCTTTGTTTCTGTGGGCAATGTTTTGGTTCTCTCCTGGGATGTTTACATTTCAAAGACCTAAGATTTACAACTTCTAGGAACAGAGAGAGAATGAAAGTTTTCTCCTATGAATTTTGACTTAATTACTATTTAACATTTTCTTATGCATTAGGGGTCAGAAGACATGGGGCATGTTGTGTGCTTCCTCATCAATTACCACCACATCTTCCTCTTTATTTTCATCACTTTCTCAGAGAATACATGCCCAATAGCATCCTAATCAGGCTTTGTCACAGTACCCAGATCTGAGGCATTATGTGCCCTCCTATGCTTTGCAAAACAGCATGGTATGGCCTCTAACTTACTACCTGCTCTCCCACCTGGTCTGCCAGTCCCAAAGCTAGTAGCGTAGTGGACACTCCCATACCCTCCTTTAACTTCTGCTCTCCTGATTTCTGACCCAAGTTTCAACCCCTAGTTGAGCACTGGTGACCAGCAGAACTGCCCACTGTAGAGGCCAGCCCACCGCAGCAGACATTCGTTTCCTTTCTTTGCCACAGTGTGCTATGTGAATTTCCTCCAATAAGCACATTAGACTGGCTGCATTTTCAGGGCCTTCCAGAACTCACAGGTGATCATAAGCATCTAACACAAGGACTACCCCTCCTCAAATAGACGTTGCCAACCATCTTGAAATTTCCCCATTTGGATACCTCATTCCCAAGGCCCATTTCTATGGTTTTCTGGCTGGCTGGCCAATTGTTGGTGTTTTAACTTTCTCAGGAGCTTCCTGGGTATAATCTGAAACTCGCTTCTCTACTCAGAAGGCAGGGAGAGACCTAAAACAGAGGCAGGCCACTCCAGGTTGGTAGGTGGCAGTTTTAACAAGCAAAGAGAATTTGTGTACAAGGCTTGTCCTGGGCAACAGCAAGATGAGTGGATCCCTGTACCCTGCCCTACCCCTGCCCCTGTCAAATCTTAAATGTTCTTAAAGAGGCCTCACTTAACAGAGTTCAGCCATATATACCACACGGGTGTTCCCAATACAACACACTATCTCAAGGAGATATCCTTGAAGCAGCTTCTGGGAGCGGGAGAAGCATGTAGAACCAACATTCCAAGAACAGAGGAGAGGGAGAGCCTTTGATTACTCAGGTCCAGCTCACAGGTCAATCAGCAGTTCCTGCTCTTCCTCAATCTTCCCAAACACACTCCCATAGTCTAAGTTAGGTACAAGATCAACTACATGAAAATTACAAGAGACAGTTGAAAAGCAACTTGTCAAACCTTAGCATTGAGCCTCCTAAAGGGTATAAAAACGTACGCAAGTTAAAGCAGGAAGAGAGACAAATTCTATCATTTTCCCTCTATCAGCTCTCACCCCCATGCAGAAATGGAGGCAAGTCTTTGAGCAGCTCTTAGATAACTTGATACTCATCCTCTCACTTTCAAGAAGACACAAGGGTTTAATATTAGACACACCTCTGAGAAATGTTAAGGAAAAGACCACTGCAATAACCCAGGTATGAGACGCTACAAGAATTAGCCTCTCTTATTTTACAAAGAGAGAAAATTTATTTTAATAATTTCATTTAACTACTCTACCTCCATATTTATTCATGTCCTGTCCTATCTTCTTGTTTACCTACTCCAGCTTGCCCAAATTTAAGTCAATGTTCTGCCTCTTCTACATCCAAGTGTAGCCCCAAGCTATTTCACTTGAACAGTAAATTTCTTTTATCCTCTATGCCAATTTCTGGCTACCATTTTGCCTGCCCATCCAATAAAGATGGAACTTGTTTTCTACCACCATAAAGCTGGAAAATATTATTTACATTCATTAAGCAGTTCTCCCTAAGCTCCTACCTGATACAAATTATGTTTCTATTGAGGAATATGTTTTCCCCACACACAAAATATGAGGATAGCTCTGAGTCTATGCTGACCTCAAGATCTACCTCTCCATTGGATCATTGTTCAAATAAGAGTAGACTTCTATGTTACAGAACAAGCCCTGGCTTAGAGTGCCTTATCCTATTCTCTTTCTACATTTCAATTTCGCAAATAACCTTGTCCATAAATTCAATGGATAACACTCAGAAGCGTGATAAGTGCCCCCAGATTCAAAGATAATTAACTGGGCTGAGTAAAACAGACTCTTCTTTCCTTGTGGTTTTATTTTGTCCAGTGTCATGCCAAGAAAGAATCAGAAAAGAATTCATTCTGACAAAATTTTACTTAAACCAGTTTGTGTTAAGGGAGTAAATTAAAGGGGCACGTGGATGGCTCAGTCAGTTAAGCATTGGACTTCAGCTTAGGTCATGATCTCATAGTTCATGAGTTCAAACCCCACATCAGGCTTTGCAATAACGGTGCAGAGCCTACTTGATACTCTCTCTTGTCCTCTCTCTCTCTGCCCCACCCCTACCTGTGCTCTCTCTCCCTCTCAAAATAAATAGATAAACAACAACAACAACAAAGGAGTAAATTAAAGAATCAATGAGAACTACAGATCCATTAAAACAATAAATATAAATTAAGGATATATGTGCCAAAAAATAGATTGAGATGGTGCACAGATTTGCTTGTGGAGTTTTGGTGGGGTTTTGGGGGTGGGGGAGGGAGTGGGTGTATTGTTTGGGGGGGTTTTATTGTTTTTTTTTTAACCATGAAGATCTCATAATCTGTATTTCAGATGCCAAGCCAGTAGTATGACTGCGAAACAGAACTGCCAGAAACCTTTCATAACTGAATTCTGGCATCACCCAGACTGTCATATAGACAATTGAAGCTTCAGAAACTTCTGTTTTTCCACAGACCTATGAACTGTGCCATTCTCCAGCATAAGCTCAAAAGCCATGAATTTGATCCATTAGCCATTCCAGAAACACAAACACCACATTTCACAGAAAAGGAGCATATGCCAGACAGGTAAACATTTAGTACTCTAACAGAACAGCCTAACACACGCCCTTTGTCAAAGGTTCAAAACAATTTGGAGGCATTCTCTATGCAGGAGATCAAAAGGATTTTTAAAAATTGCTTTAACTACTTTTGTATTTATAATGAGAGTTATAGGGGTAAGTTCATTCAAAAACAAACATATTTCAAATATTAAAATTAAAAGTAAATAAGATTTGAAAATACTTTAATCTCTGAGGAGATACAGCAAACCGTAAGATTTAATGTGATAACAAAGGAGATCCAGAGGCCACATGAAGAGGCAGAATAATGCAGTGTGGACAGAATGAGGTAAAATGCCACCAGGGCTCAAGTTTCTCTCAGGAAAGGCTATAAACGGCTCTCCACCAAAACCTTGGCTTGTCTGAGTTAGCTGGAGAGCTATCAGTTGAACCCCTACCCATAGGAAAACAGGAGGAGGACAGGACAAGAAAGATGTATTGTGTGCCTCAGGGCAGCAACTTTAGCTACTGTCTGGGAGTCTGCAGCTGCCGGCCTGACTTACAAACCTCACACTTGCCAGCCTCCACAATCACTTACACCCATCTACCTGTACACCTACCGATCCATCCTACTGGTTCCATTTCTGTTGAAAACGCTGAGACAGAGGCCATGATTTGCTTCATAATCCTAGGGGGCTGCAATAGAATCTCTACACAGAATCCCTTTCTGCTTTTTTGGACCCCTGGACGGACAGATTAAAAAGTCAAGTAAAAGACATTCTGGGAGAGCTGATTGCATTATAGTCTAGAGCTGCTGAAGAACTGTTTCTTACTCTCGACCACATTCAAAACTGGCAACCTAATGGGATTATTGGGTAATAACAGAGGACCAAAATATGTACGTGTTGCCTCCAAATATCTATAAAGCCTATCAAGATTTGTGGTCATAAGCGCATGTATATGCATGTGTGTGTAGGTTTAGCACTTACACGGTACATCAGCTTGTCTTTTGCTTTGAGTGGGGATATCTTGGCATGTCCCACATCACTGGATTCCCAAAAACTTCACTGAAGTCACAGATCTCTAAATTTACGTGGAGTCTACATGCCATCCTCTGGTAAACATAAGCCTTATAAAGGCATGCAGGTCAATTCTAATCAAAGTGTGATCTGCATAGTAAACCATTACTGATCCTTAATGAGTATAGACATTGAAAGTACTTAGAAATGTTTATTTAAAAAGAAAACATTTATAAGGGCACCTGGGTGGCTCAGTCGGTTAAGCATCTGACTTCGGCTCAGGTCATAATCTCACGGTTTGGGGGTTGGAGCCCCATGTCAGGCTCTACGCTAACAGCTCAGAGCCTGGAGCCTGTTTCGGATTCTGCGTCTCATTCTCTCTCTGCCCCTCCTCCACTTGTGCTCTGTCTCTGTCTCTCAAAAATAAATAAATGTAAAAAAAAAAAAAAATTTAATGTTTACAGTAATTTGCCAGAATCTAATTTTAATAATAGGATTTTTATTTTCATACCTTTTTTTAAATTTTTTAGTAGTAATTTCATAGTAATTTATTTTTATGGTATTTTACAAAAGCTTTGGTCTGAATAGGTTGGATTTTTTTTTAATGATCCATCATCTTTGATTGTTCAAGAAACACTGAATACCTGCTATTGCCTACTCATCTGATTCTATCAGCTTTCACCATCCATATGGTGGGCCAATATGATAGGCTATGGAGTGACATAATCATCCCATGTCCTGTGGAGTAGATTGTGACAGAGAGTCAGAGAGACCACCTAGACCCAAAGTAAGATGTCTACTCCTGTTCTTGTCAGGTTAAGAGCAAACTGCTTCTGATGCTCTTTTTTGGGGGATAAAGAGAAAAAAAGCTCACCAGAATTATAGCTGCATGTCAGGGACTATGTTGATTCTAGCAAAGAAACTAAATGGAATTACTACTTGGTTAAAATAATCTGCTTTCCTTCTCTGAGGTCAACACCTATCCATCCCCACTTTGGTGGTAGCACTAATCTCTGTGATTCTCTCCCCCAGAGATACAGCACTGATTTTGATTTACTACTTTGAAAAGGAAGAGCAGTTCTAATAGTTTTTACTTGGCTCTTAATACCAAAATAGCCCTTAATCCATTCATTGCCTGATCCTCAATAAGACCCACTCTGACTTGAGGCCCACAGTGTTTTCTAGATCTCCAGGGATTATCATTATTTGAAAGTCACTGATCAATAACCCTTAAAAAAACTAGTTTGTCTTTTTTTTTTCTTTTTTTCAGTGTTCGAGTGTCAAATGGCAAATCACCTGAGGAAGGCTAGGAAAAGAGCTAGCAAACACACTTACACAAGTGTGGCAGGTATTTTAATGGTGGGTCAAGCAGCTGTGGTTGTAAGAACGCTCTCAAACAGAAATTTGGATGAGGGGCCTTGATGCATCAACTCAAGTCAGTTTCCATTTATCAGACCTTAAGGTTTTGTTTTATTTGCTTTAGTTATAAAGGTCAAAAAGAACTTAATAGCCTGCCCATTTGATTCAATGTGGAAACCATCATCAGTTTTTCCCCACAGAAGTCCTGGTGGTCAAATCACTCTAATAATTCTATCTTTACTGTATTCTCTATTGAATTGGCTGAATTGTGTCCCCTCCCCAAAATTCTAGTGCTAAAGCCCTAACACCCAGAACCTTAGAATGTGACTGTATTTGGAGGTAGGGCCTATAAGAAATGATTTAAAATGGGAACACTGGGGTGAGCCCTAATCAAATCTGACTAGTGTCCTTATAAGAAGAGGAAATTTGGACACACAGAGAAGATGCTAGGGATGCTCGGATACACGTTAACAATTCTGCACCCAATTCCAATGTGTGGGCTTTTGCCCCACACCACCCAGGAGTTCTCTAACACAGCTGGGAATCCTACAATTCAACTCAATTCTGACACTATGTACCCAGAGATAGTCTCAGATTCCATAGGTTCAGAGCTCAGTCCTGTAAGACTGCATGCATGCACGCACTTTAGATGCCAAATGCAAGTCTGGGATGCACTCGTGCTTCTGGGTGACCTGCTATAGGTAAGAGGTTCCAATGACCCTCTGCTTAGGTTTGATTCATTTGCTACTTATGTTCATGGAACTCAATTTTACTTACAGGATTGTCAGTTTACTATAAGAAGGTAGAATTCAGGAACCAGATAGAAGAGATGCATAGAGCAAGGTATGCGGGAAAAGGCACAGAGCTTTCATGCTCTGAGCATTCCACTCTCCTAAGTCTCCACACGTACCCCAACCTAGGAGCTCTCCAAACCCCATTCTTCTGGGCTTTTCTGGAGACATGACATACGCATAATTCGTTAATTCATTAGCCACCGGCCACTGACTCAAGCTCCAATTCCTCTCTCCAGCCCAGAATTCTGGGAGGGGGGACTGAAAGTGCCAACCCTCCAACCACAAGGTTGGTTCCCCTGGCAACCAGCCCCCATCCTCAGATGCTTTCCAAAAGTCTCCTCATTAACATAAACTCAGGTGTGGTTGAAAGAGGTTTGTGATCAATATTAAGATACATCATGGCTCTTATTACTTAGAAAATTCCAAGGGTTTTAGGAGCTTTATGCCAGAAACAGTAATGGAGACCAAATCCGTATTCTTATAAATTAAAGTATCACACACATGCACAGAGAAAATGCCATGTGAAGACATGGCAAGAAGGCATTCATCTGCAAACCAAGGAGAGGCTTCAGGAGAAACTAAACCAGCTGACGCCTTGGTCTTAGACCAAAATGTGAGAAAAAAAAATGAATAACATATCATAAAGTATATTTTAATATTCTCATCACCCAAGTCTTTGTATTTTTTCTTCCACACAATATTTGCCAAGTCAACTTGATTTAGTATTGACCAGCACTGAGTTTAGATCTTAGTCAAACAACCAAGTAAAAGATAAGGGTTAACTTGCCAAAACTAATTTCCTGCAATAAGATGGACTCCTATAAAGTTCCACAGGAATTATCTATGGTTGAGCATGGAACGCTATCACTTCAGGTAAAATACTAAGTTGCCACTTAAGACCAATAGCCCACCCCATCACAGTGCTGCAGTTCTGGGGCTTGGATCCCAAGCCCTCAATCACACCAAGGGAGGAGCTAGTGATCCGCTACACCTGAATGCTGAAGTAGCAGACGATGGCCACTTCAAATTGTTAGAACGATTCCCATCGTTGAGCTGACACACTAAATTCAGAATCTCTTGGGGCACCTAGGTGGCTCAGTCAGTTAAGTGTCTGACTCTTGATATCAGCTCAGGTCATAATCTCATAGTCTTGAGATCAAGCCCCCAAGTCAGGCTTTGCACCGGGTGTGGAGGGTGCTTGAGATTCTTCCTCTCCTACCCCTCACCCACTCGTGCGCACATGTGCTCTCTCAAAAAAAAAATAATAATAACAATAATATTGTGTTAGTCTACCCATATCCTTAAATGTAGCCCAATATAAAAATATATGCTCTCCTTTCTGGACTAGCACACTTAGAAACCATTCTTACATGTTTTCCAGATTTCTGCTGATGTTTAGCAAGTCTTTTTATGTTTAAGCTTTTTCTACTGGATTAGCTTTGTACCTGCTCCTGGGATATGCTGGGATTGACTTATGTCAAGGTATCGAAAAATGGTAGGGATACAGCATGAGGAGACTTGACATATCCTTTCAGAGTAATTGCCTCAAGAGAGGTCCTTACAAGTTGTCCAGTCAATCTGGGACCAGCCCCACAAACAGGAAGGAGGAGCTGCCTCTGACGGTAAGGGAAGCTCAGAGGGGTTTGGTTCCTCAAGCTATTCAGATTCATTTGAGTCCACTAAAATGTCCCCATTTTAATTCTTAGGGTCCCAGTCTTTCCCAATCAATGTCTGAATATTAACACCCCCTCCTCCCCCCCAAAAAAAAACTCTGGTAAGGCTGTGAATTCAACTTATGTTATAATTTAGTAACTCATAAGATCAGATTGCAGTTACATCAGCCTGTAACTTTAAGGGAGAAGAAATTTTTTTTATAGGAGACACAGAAGGTTCATACCACAGCCATACCACCCCACAGTCTTTGCAGTCTTCATTCCTATTAGAAGAGTCTCTCAGAAAAGCCCCTCAGTCTTCTAAAGCCTACATTATCCCTGGGGAACCTATGTGATAATTTAAGGAACTCATGCCACTGCATGCCACAGACTACCAGGATCCAGTTTTCCCATAGTAACAGAAATATCACTGCCTTCAAATCCAATCAAGTCAAATAACTAATCCAAATTCCCATTAGCCAGAATTTACTTCAAGAAACAGAAATCTGGTATTGTTAACAGCCTGAAATTTAATACAGGGCATCACATGTTTGCAAAGCTCTAACAAAAGATGGGGTATCAGGTGTCAGGGTCATACCACCATGGATTTTTGAAGATAGGAACACAGTGCTGAAGTTCCACCCCTGAATCAAGAAATTACTGCCACCAATTCCACAACTCTCTCTGGACACCCACAAAGCTACTGACCAGACTCTGAAATTCTCAGCCAGGTACTCTAGCTGCCTCCTGACACACGACTCTTGCTTGCCTGCTGCAGCAGCACCAGGATAATGACCTCTGCCTCACTTCCACCTTCCAGATCTCTCTTGAGTACATGCTACTGCCAGAACATGATTTCCTTCCAGAACGCCAGCTTCAATAGATTCCTGAAAATATATTTTTAACTTTCCAACCAGTATAATTTAGGAAGGCACATAAACAAGTGAGCACAAGCCTTGAGTGTCAATTGACTAAATCCAGCAAAATTCAGCCACTTAGTTCTCCTGGCCATCCGGACACTGTCTTCAATCCAACAGAAGGATTCTTGCCTTCTTCTCAGCCTTGGTTTATCTGGAGCTATCCTCACAAGAATTGCAGTCTGAGATCTGAGTTAAGGAGTTACTACTGGTTTTTGATTGTTTCTCTTGTTTTCAAACATCCCTTTACCAGACTGTTTACAATCATCTCCTTTGGAAAAAAAAAAAAAAAAAAAGTATAGTCAACCCTTCACTGGCTCACAGAGTTGCTTTGTTTTTGCATGCTAGTTTGCAAGCCTGGGCTTGCACAGAATATGTGTGTAGTATAAGAAAAAAATTAGAAAGAGGCTATATTATCTTCTTATGGCTTCCCCAACGAAGTACCATAAAATGGATATATTAAAACAACAGAAATGTATTACCTCACAGCATTAGAAGCTAGAAGTCTGAAATCTAGGCTCCATGCTAACATCTCAGACACTAGGTAGGATCATTCTTTGGCTAGCTTCTGGTGGTGACCACCAAACCTTGGCATTCCTGGGCTTACAGTGTCACCACTCTGATCTCTATCTCTATCATCACTTGGCATTCTTCCCGAGTGCCTTGTCCTCTTTTTATAAGGGCCCATCCTCATTCAGCATGAGCTCACCTTAAATTGATTACATCTGTAAAGACCCTATTTTCAAATAAGATCACAGGTGCCAGGAGTTAGTACATAAACATCTCTTTTAGGCAGGCACAATTCAACCCATAACAGAGGCAAAACGGAAATCTCACACAAAGAGTCAGTATAATCAGCAGCATGAACTTTCCCCTAGAATTTCAAGGAAAATGACAAGTGAAGGTATGTCATGGCTTCCAGTGTGATGATGGGCTTGGACAACTTATTCCCATATAGGCAATTATGCGCATAGAAAACACAGGTGTAAAAGATGGGAAATTTGTAAACTGATTTAAGGAGAGATCATTCTTGGGGCACCTGGGTGGCTCATTTGATTAAGCTTCTGACTTCGGCTCAGGTCATGATCTCATGGGTTCATGAGTTTGAGCCCCACAGCAGGCTCTCTGCTGTCAGTGTGGAGCCCGCTTCGGATCCTCTGGTCTCCTCTCCCTCTGCTTCTCTTCCACTTGCACACGCACTCTCTCTCTCCCTCTAAAATAAATAAACATTAAAAGAAAAAGATCGTTCTTAAGGAAAGAAGAAATCCTTCATCTAGATGATATAACCCTTTTCAGAGGGTTTTAATCCTCTGATTTTAATCCAAGATAAATACAAAAGTTATTCTTAAAAAGAGACTGATTAATTGTGTGAATATGGACTTCCAAAAAGATCAGATATCAATTATTATATACTTTATATAAATCCTTTATTTTAACTTCCTAGCTTCGAAATCCAACCTCCATTTTCACCTAACAAAGACGCAAATTTGTGATTCATGTAATCACTTAACAAATACTTACTGAACATCTACTATATGCCAAGTGTTGGATGCTGGGGATTTGAGGTTAATTAAAACATGGTCTCTGCTCCCAAGTTACCTCGTGATAGTCTACTAGGAAGAAAAAGTGAGTCAACACATCATTTGAGTGCCATATTATAAATGTCACAGAGATATTTATTACGCACAAGGTGTTATGGGATCAAGAGAACAGCTAAAAATTCCATCCTGGCGGTGGGGTAGTCAGGAAAATCTTCACACCCAGAGAAAACAATAGTAGAACTACTGAACTATAAAGAGTGCACAAGGGTTGGCAGAGGTGTTTTAGGCAAAGGAAACAGTGTATGTGCATACGAAAGTGTGAGAGACAGCAGAGCACAATGTGGGAACTGCAGGAAGTTCAGCATGACTGGATTTAAATGAGAAGTGGGGGGGGGGGAGGGGAAAGGCAGAATGAAGTCACAGCTGAGGCAAGGAGCAAATATGAAAAACCTCCGTGACAAGTGCAGTGAAGAATGCAGTCAACTTAACCACTGCTCAGCAATACCTGTTCTCCTCTCCCCTGGGCACATGAAAGATTACATTTCCCAAACCTTGGAGGTAAAGGGATTGCAGGGCCAGTTCTGGCCAATAGGCTGTGACAGAAGTGATATATGTCACTTTTGGTTCAAAGCAAAGAAAAGCCATGCAGCGTCTTCATGTGCTCCCCACGCTTGCTAGAGTCACCAGCAACATCCAGATGGTTGAGCCTCCACCAGCCTGGATCCCTGAGTAACTGTGTGAGGCAGAGTTACATACTCCAGTACCACAGGGGACACATATGAGTAAGACTTGAACATTTGCTTTGTAAAGCCACTGAGATTTTCAGCTAATTTGCTAGCACGGCATAACCGTGCTTTAACCTGATGAACACGGGGTGCTACTCCAAGAACATTTAATCAGGACAATGCTTAACAAGATTTGTATTTTAGGAAACTCGCATTGGCTATGAGGTACAATGTAGACTGGGAATATCAAGGACAGATGCAGGGAAACAGATTAAAGGCTATCCTAATAATCCAGAGTTAATTGGTGTTGTTACCTCCTTTCCAACGAAACCTTACAATACCAAGCTTGGGGAATCTTGGGCCACACCAGGACAAACGAGGCCTCCTTGGGCCCAGCCCTCTTCCAGAATCACTGCATGTAGAGATTCCCTGCCAAACACGTGTACTCATTCACGCAAAGAGCCTATGACCAGCAAAAGAGCCTGGATATCTAGTTAGGATAAGAAAATCTGTGCTGATAAAGTACACATAACAACTTGCTCTAAATTACTCTGAAAATGTCTTTTGTGCAGCCTTTACTCTGAACATGTAGCATTCTGAAATTCAGAACAGAAGAATCAGAGGGAAGAAGGCCCTCAGGCCCCATTCACTGTCTGCCTATCCATAAATTGTTCAAAAATCCGGCCGAGATTTCCCTGAGCATCACATAAAACATAAAGAAGTTACTGAGATTAAGGTACTTTAGAAGCCAATATAAAACGATCAATATGTTTGGATGTTTGGTGCTAACAAATAAAAGTGCACCACAGTGACACCCCACATGGTTACTAAACCAGTTGGAAATCGAACATACTTGGAGACAACTCTAGTCTGGGATTTCGATCTTTCGGCCACTCCGCTAGTCTGATGGTAAGTCTCTTAGTGACCTTGGACAAGCCACCCACCTTCAATGTCTCCATTTCCCTTGACTAGCTTAACAGTGAGAAGATTACTTGTCCCCTCAGAGAGACCATGTAAGAAGTTGTAACTGAAGCGTTTATTAAGCATTTTGGATGCCTTTCATACACACAGCCTGAAGTTCAAAGCAGTTCCATATATGCCTAGACAGGGACCCATAAATGCATTTGGTCTATATCAAGGGATGACTCTGCCATGTGTTACTGGTGAGAAATAAAGGACTTGTATTAAAAATGCATAATTTAATCAAGAGAAAACCACTAATCAGTAGGAAATATGCAACCTTGATGTTATGGGATTTTTTTTTTTATCGTTCATGTTATTAGAGCTGCCACAATTTCTCATGGATCTATTGAAATGAAAGTTAATGTGAAGGAGAAGTTTTGAAAGATAAAATGAGATCAAACCATAAGGTCCTCAAGAGAGCCTGGCACTCCTCTGGGGCAAATACAGAGAAGCAAAAGCAGCATGACAGCCCAGCTGACATTGTTTCCTCCAGTTCAAAGTTACAAATCTGCAAGCTAAGTTTTGCACTCCTTCGGAGGTCAACAAACCACGTGGTCACTCTATGAGGGCCCGAAGAGTGCCGAATACAGGGGCATCTATAATACAGCATTGCTTTGTCATGTACTCTCTGACTCGTGTGTAGAACTGGCAAAATCTCTGAAAATTCTACGTGATCCTATCAGGATTTCCTATGCGTTAATAATTAGATACAATCATCCAAACAAGACTTTATGAGATGCAGCAGGGAGTCCTGTTTGAATCCTATTCAGTCACCAACTAGCACATTTGACAATTTCATTAGAACTCAATTATTAGGAGCATCATTTAGAGGTTCAGGACTGGGACAAGAAGTGTGTGTGTGTGTGTGTGTGTGTGTGTGTGTGTGTAGCTCTTTCTCTTTTGTGCTGTGTTTGCTAAGAGAAAGTCCAGAACAATAGAAAAGGTGGGAAACAGAAAGAACAGAATGGTATCCAGCTAGTTCTAGCACACCCTCAGCTGGAACCACCCAGGCAACCAGATCTTGAGCCCAGGGAATTGGGGCTGGTGGAATATCACATTGGCAGCTGTCAGGCAAGATTGATTTGAGGGGTGGGCAACACTATCTTGTCCATAGCAGTTCCCCTATGTTTCAAGAACATAACTTTAAAGGTGAACATTTGTGGGGCGCCTGGGTGGCGCAGTCGGTTAGGCGTCCGACTTCAGCCAGGTCACGATCTCGCGGTCCGTGAGTTCGAGCCCCGCGTCAGGCTCTGGGCTGATGGCTCAGAGCCTGGAGCCTGTTTCCGATTCTGTGTCTCCCTCTCTCTCTGCCCCTCCCCCGTTCATGCTCTGTCTCTCTCTGTCCCAAAAATAAAATAAAAAAATAAAAAAAAAAAAAAAGGTGAACATTTGTAAAAGCATACTTATCACGGTGACTCTACTGTAAGTGTTTCTGTGGGCAGCACAGATGACAATCGTCACATGAGCTTTCATTAGCTGCACTTACCAAGTGCCTGCAGCATGTAAATTCCAGAAAATAGCTAAAAATGACCTGAAAGCAGCCCTTCAAACTGAGAAACTATTCTTCATCACTAAAGCTTTTGTTTTTAAATACGTCTGTCTGAGAGAAAAGAGTGGAGGCAAGAGATGGGCAGAAGTGTGTATGTCATGCCAAGAGGGATGAAATAAGGAGAAGGTAACAGGAAGGTACTGGATAGGAAAGTGGGGGTCTTAGGTGGAAAAGGATCTGTTCTCATAGTTTCCCAACTGGTAAACCCAATACTAACAATTCAACTTAAATGTTGCTATTCATCCTTGCTTTTTAAGATTTTGAAAATCATATAAAAGAATTGCTTGCAGGGGCGCCTGGGTGGCTGAGTTGGTTAAGCGTCTGATTTCAGCTCAGGTCATGATCTCACAGTTTGTGAGTTCGAGCCCCGCATCAGGCTCTGTGCTGACAGGTCGGAGCCTGGAGCCTGCTTCGGATTCTGTGTCTCCCTCTCTCTCTGCCCCTCCCCCGCTTGTACTCTGTCTCTCTCTCCCTCAGAAATAAAATAAACATTTAAAAAATTTTAAAAAAAGAAAAGAATAGCTTGCAGGGTGCATGGGTGGCACAGTCAGTTAAGCATCTGACTCTTGATTTTGGCTCCAGTTGTGATCTCAGGATGGTGGGATCAAGCCCTGCATAGGGCTCTAAGATGAGTGTGGAAGCTGCTTGGGATTCTCTCTCTCTCTCCCTCTCTCTCTGCCCCTCCCACTCTCTCTCACTGTCTCTCTCTCAAAATAAATAAATAAATATTAAAAAAAAGAAAAAAGAATAGCTTGCTTTTTTAAAAATATCAGAGCTACCAGGGTTACAGGAGAGCTTGGCATTCTCAGGTGTCAAGTGGGTCTTGTATGCATTGATTCATGGGGCCACACTCTTCCTAAAGTTACAGGTGATTTTTAAATGTTTGTTTATTTTTAAGAGACAGTAAGTAGGGGAGGGGCGGAGAGAGAAGAGAACAGAGGGTCAGAGGCGGGCTCTATGCTGAAATGGCTGACAGCAGAGAGCCAGATGTGGGGCTCAAATTCACAAACCAGGAGATCATGACCTGAGCTGAAGTCAGAGGCTCAACCAACTGAGTCCCCCAGGCACCGCAAAGCTACAGGCAATTTTAAAGGTGTGGCTGAGGTACCCTTCCTTCTGCATTTCTATTTTGGATACTTTTTGAATGAGGTTTTAGTTAACTGTGTTGGTTTCTTGGCAGAAGCAGAAATTATGCCAAGAATCATGATCCTATTGTCACTTGATAATCTTTCTATTTACAAGACACAAGTTCCTAGAATTATAATTCCTATGAGGTCCCAATTCATTCCAACTCTTCCAACAGAGGCAGGGCCATACATCTCAGGCCTGAATTCCAGAATTAGAATAACAATTGACTTTTGCCACCTAAGTGTATGGTAAATGAGACAATGTTAATGACTAGCTCATTATTTTTTTAATGTAATGCATACATTGCTAGTGTATACTCTGAACTCTGAAAAAATTGCCATAACATTTTTGCCTATATTGCATTTTGTAAACTGATAACAGAAAAAGAAATTTTCTTACTGTATTCTACATAACAAACTTTTACATTTTCTTTTCATTTTAAACCAGTGTGTATTTTTGCTTTGTTTTCCCAATTAAGGTCCCAGAGCATGGAAATAAAGACAGATAGTATAGAATTATACACATACTACTTGCATAAAAATAGTATTTATTTCTTCTCATCAAAGAAAATATAACCTATATTGTTAAATCTAAAATAGAATATGCTAATCTTTTTTCAATTTGAAAAAAAAGGTCAACATCTGTTGCAAATTACTCTTCAATTCTCTAAATATTTTTTCAGTTCCCACCAAGGCCACCTTATCATTCCTCGTGGTATTTTATGCCTTATGCAGAACTTTGCCACAGTAACCTTAGTGGGGGAGAAATTCTTCCTTTTATATAGATGAGGTCTCTAGGACACAGACATGTTAAATAACATGGTCAAGGTAACGGAGCAGTAAAGTAGTGGAACTGGAAAGGAACGATGTGACTAAATCCTACAATGTTTGTCCTGGACTCCCTCCTCCTTCCCTCCCTCTCTCTCTCTTCCTTTTTCCTTCTTTCTTTCTTCCTATTATTTTAAAGCCTTCTTTCTTCTAACATCTAGAAGCTGTAAGGATTCTAGAGGCCTTGAACTTCTTTTTCCTTTAATATCTTCTCAGAAAATTAGAAGGAAAGGAAATAAGAAGTAAAAGAGTGAGGGGACAGGAGGGGAACGAAGGAGAGGTTGAAGGGAGTCCTTCCCTTTATAGTAAAACTCCTTGAAAGAGTTCTCTATACTCACTACTTTCAATCTTTTCCTCCTTTCCTCTCTACTTCTGTGTGACCAAGCATGTCCTCCATCACAGCACTGATACCGAAGCCGGCATCCAGGCCCATCCTGTCAGTTCGGAACATTACAGGTCATATTGCTGCAGGATTTTTTACCTCAATACCTGGGGTTCCTTGTCTCGCCGCTTCGAAGAATGAAGAGGTGGACACAGAATAAAATGAGCAGCAGGCAAAAGTTTATTAGAGTCTAAGATTGGAAAGTAAGAATAGTATGAAAGCTCTCCTTACAGAGAGGGGGCATTCAAAAGTGAATACCCCTGACTATAAGCAAAGGACTTTGTTTTATAAGGTTCTGGTCATTCCCCCCACCCAACTTCCATTCCCCCTTGTTCCTTCTCAGGTTCTACCCTTATTGGCTTGATAACTCTAGGTGCTGGGTTGTCCATTCCCGATTGGCTTGAATCTGTCATGTGAGGAATCAGACTATGGTCATGCTGTCCCTCATGTAACATAAGTATTATGGTTTACCTATTTTAGTTAGGTATTTTGATTGTCAAATTCCTGAGGGAAACCTGAGGGGAATATGTGGTATCTGTTACAATCCTAAGAGGAACCTTAAGCCTGAGGGAGTTTGCTTCTGGTCAGATGCTCCCAGCATTGTTTTAACATACATGGTTTTTCCCCACCCAGGGACCTCAGGTCCTAACTTTCCCCCCTCTGTCTATTTTATCCTATCTTTCCCTATCATAATCTCATCCCTAGGCAAGGCAGACCAAGCAAGGAACACATTAGTGGAGGCTCAAGGGATGGAAATGCTTGTTCATCATTCAAAGGAATCTGTAGGACAGGCCGTTCATCAGCACTACCCTAGAGATGTAATCACCAAATGTACCAAAGGAAATCGCTAACATAAATAATAAAGATACTTTTTAGATTCAGGTCTCTTGAGAAGGAAAAGACCCCTGGGGACCAAAAGAAGTGACACCAGGACAGCTGCTAGCATGACCTCCTGGGCCTCCAGTCAACAGTGTCCACCTTCTCAGGAGACCTCTGCCCCTATTAGCTAGGATGCAATGGAGTTACTTAGATCAGAGGGCAGAAAGCTATCAGCAGGAGGAAAGAGGAGGAAGGGACAAAAGCAGGGAAGAAATGTGTCTTGTTTTGCAAAACCAGCAACTCCTGCCAAGGAGACCCCCAGCTAGGTGTTTCACCCGATACTCCCTTCCATGAGCCAGTATAAGCCATTTTGGAGCTGAGAACCTGTACAGAAGACCTCCTGAGTTGTTTTAAAGTTACCTTTAGCTCAGTGTAATACTAAGATCTCCTATGGCTGGGGGTGAGTTTCAACACTTTTTGAACATACAATGTAGGCACTAGCATGTTGACTTACTAGCCATGCACAATCAAACTGAAGTGCCTAAGTAATAGAATATGTATAAATTCCTTAATGTATATGCAAGCTCCCTGACCCTAATACACTGAATCAAACCCCTAATACACTGAATCAAAGCCTCCTGGACCAGCCCCACAGGGAGACAGGGCTTTGAGAGCTATCTCCCTGTCTTGTTACTTGCAACAAATAAAAAGTTCTTTGCCCTTCAGCACTCCCCTGGGTTGTATTCAATTTAATGTACCCCAAGTGGCAAGTTCAGTTATAATACTGTTCCGGCTAAGGCTACCAAGGCCTTCCACATGAAGGATTCTCAGACATGTTGGCAACATTTAGCAGACCTATAAGTAGCATTTGATACTATTGGTCACTCTTTGCTTTAAAACACTGTTTTCACTCAGAGTCTATGTATGACCTATCAAACTTCCCTAGCTTCCCTCTTCCCTCCCAGGGTGCTTTCCCTCCATTTTCCTGGCTACTTTCTAATTATTTGCCCAAATCTCAAATTTGGAGTATCCAGTGGCTTAGTTTGGGGACATTTTTGCCTTCCTATCTTGTGATTTCATCCAGCTTCATGACCGTCAATGCCATCCACATGCTGATAACTACCAAATTCCTGTCTCATCCAAGATGCTTCTCTGAACACCAGCCCAGTATATCCAACTGCCTATTGACATCTCCACTTGGATGTCTAACAGGCATCTCAAAGTTAACATGCAAAAACTGAGTTTTTGCCATTTCCAACCAAAATCTGCCTGCCCCCAAATCTTCCCCATCTCAGTATCAAGCCAAAACCTTGGCATCATCCTTGATTTCTATCTTCCTCTCACACTATACACATAATCCACTAGCATAATTTGTTCGCTCTACTTGCAAAACATATGCAGAATCCTCTAATTCTTACACCTTCCTCTGATGGCCTGCCTGGTCCATGCCACCATCACATCTTGCTTAGACTGTTGTAATAGCATTGTAACTAGAATTCCTGATGTTGCCCTTGCCCATTTTCAGTCTATTGTCAAAACAGCAGCCATGGGACCTCTTTAAAATATAAGTCAGTGCATGTCTCTGCTCTGCTCCAAACCCTCAGACAACTTCCTATCTCACTCAGAGTAAAGCCCAAAGTCCTTACAGACCTCAAGGCCCCATGCAGTCTGGTCCCCCATCCCTTCTCTGGCCATGTCTCACTAAGTTCACCCTTCCTTACACCAGCCTGCCTGCTACTATTCCTCAAAGACACAGGTAGGTACATTCCTACCTCCAGGCCTTTGCTCTTCCTGGTCACTCTTCCTAAAATGCTCTTCCCACAAAAATCCACCTGACTTACTTCCTTACCTCTTTAGATTTTTCCTGAAATGCTATCATCTCAGTGAGAGCTTCCTGACCACACTATCTGAAATTAACAACCATGCACATAAACTTCCTCCCCCGCTTAGTTTCCTCCTTGGTGCTCGTCACTCTACCGTACTCCGTATTTTCACATTTGTCTTCTTTAAGATCTGTCTCCTCAGTTAGACTATACTGAATGCAGGGATTTTTGTCTGTTTTGTTCACTGCTCTATCTCTCACACCAAGAATAATAGTAGACACTCAGTAAATACTGTAGAAAAGAGGAGGAGGGAAGCAGGAAGGGAGTGAGGGGAGGAAGGAACAAACAAAGGAAGGATTGCAAGGATCATTAAAGCCCTAGTTCCTCTCAGTGTGAAAACAGCCTCTAACTCCTTTATGACATTTAGTCACCCCGTGGCATCAGCCTACTCCAATGCTTCCTGAGTAGATGTAGATAAATAGAAACTATCAGCCTCTAAAGAACAAGTGGCATCCTCTTAACCAAATGCACTTTTTAAATGCCCATGTGAACCAATTAAAATATGAAGTGGTTCCAACTTCCAAAAGCTTTTTTCTTAGACAACAAACCAGGCAGAGGCCAGTGCCCAAGCTGTTCCTCTTCCTTACGCCATGTTAAGTGTGATGTTGGCTCTGGATAAATGTTAAATTGCAGCTCTACCCTTTTTATTTCCCAAAACTAGGTTTTGATTTATCTTACTGCAAGTCTTGAGCGTCTGGAATTTTCCCAAATGAACTAAAATTCCTCCATCAGTAAAAGTACTGCTCATTACCTGTGTTAATTTCATCTCTTTCTCTGCACTCGATAACCCCATCTGTTGCAATTCCAGCTGTGAGAAGGGAGAAAAGCAAGAAACTGAGCAGACCTAATGCAGAGACGCTGTGGGTTAGCAACAGCTCTTTCACAGAGAAAAAGGAAATTTGTAACTAGCAGTGGACACAGCTAAAATAACCTGGCTAAAATCCCTCAGATTTTACAAGATCCTTGTTCACTATTTTTAAAAAGTTCATATTTAGGGGTGCCTGGGTGGCTCCATTGGGAGCCGACTTTAGCTCAGGTCATGATCTCACGGTTCATGGGTTCGAACCCCATGTCGGGCTCTGTGCTGACAGCTCAGAGCCTGGAGCCTGCTTCGGATTCTGTGTCTCCTTCTCTCTCTGCCCTTTCCCTGCTTGTGCTCTCTCTCTCTCTCAAAAATAAATAAACAATTTTTTTTTAAGTTCATATCAGAGCACCTGGGTGGCTCAGTAGGTTAAGCATCTGACTTCAGCTCAGGTCATAATGTCACGGTTCATGAGTTGAAGCCCCATATCTGGCTCTCTGCTATCAGCACAGAGCCCACTTCAGACCCTCTGTCTCCCTCTCTCTCTTTGCTCCTCCTCCCCTTTCTCTCTCAAAAGTAAACAAACCCTAAAAAAGAAGTGATAAAAAAAAAGTTCATATTTATACTTCAAAATGTCCAGCATCATTTACTGATAAATTTACTTTTATAGATATATTATATAATGCCCTGTTTTATAAAAGCAGACCCTACATCAAAGTGCCTATGACCTAATTCTCAACAGAAAGCTACTAGACCCCCATAGGATACCAAAATTCTGAATATGGGTTTGCAGAACTTTCAGGAAATGCTAGGCATAATAGGTCATTCAGTAGATACCCAAGAAATGTAAGTTGCCTCTCTGCCCCTTCAAAGGAACAGCCAAACAGGCAGGTTGAGTTCATCTGCACTCACTGTGACAAAGCTTCTCAGCAATTCTCCTGTTGGAAGCCACACCTGGCGCTACATACCTGCCCCCTGCTGTCTTCGGAGAGCCTTCCTGAGGCTCCAGTGAGCTGCTAAAGCATTTTCTTCCTCTTCAGAATAGGATGATAAGCCAGGTTGTAGTGATTCAGGATGACACTTCAACAAGCTCGATTAATATCCAGTAGGCAAGGATCTGATTTATTTCAAACCTGCCCCTACTCTAATGGGGAGGGCTGTGCACCTAAAGAAGTGAACAGCTCTTGTGAACTTTGCTCCCTCTCTGTACTCTCCCTCTTTCCCTCTCTCCCTTCTTCAAGGAAGAGTTCTCGCAGGCTGGAGTCAAGACAGTGATTTTTAAAACCGATCAATTCTTTGCTATCAGTATTTTCTTAAGTGAGGCCAGAAAGAGACCGAGGCAAAAATAAGAAGATGTTAATGTGTCTTCGATATAAGGTTGCCGGGTAAAATATAGAATGCCCAGTTTTAAACAAACCACATATCTTTTTAGTATAGGCATGTTCCTAATATTGCATCAGACATACCTACACCTAAAAATTATTTATTTTTTTTAATTCAAATTTAACTGGGCATCCTGGACTTTTATATGCTAAATCGGGCAATCCTATTTCAGATTCCCTTTCCTCCTCTTCCCTCATTCCCCACCCCCCCACCCCCACCCCCCACTCCTCCACACTGAAAACTGGTCTGGGGCGGGGGGATGGCAGTCCAGGAAGGCTTCCCAGAAGATGGGACCAAATTAGGTCAGGAAGAATATGCACTATACAAAAGAAAATTTAAGGGGAAAGGAGGAGAGTTCCAGGCAAAGGGAATGGTCTGAGTATGAAGATCCATGCATGTTCTAGAAATTAAAAATTGCAGTATTACCCGAGTATGAAATACAGGACAGAGAAGAGCGGTGATGAAAATTATGTAATAAGTAGGAGCAGACCATGACCCTGTGCGCCAAGATCAAGGGCCTGTTGCTGCAGAGCTCTTGAAATGTTTTAAGCAGGAGATGATGGGATCCAATTTGCTTTTTAAATAAATCCTTTTTGACATGTGTACAAACTACGTGTATGGATGATAGAGTTAAAGACAGAATCACCTTTCATGCACCCAGGAAAGGCTGAAGATGATGAGAAGCTGAACTGGGGATGTGTGAGAGGGATGGAGGGGTAAGGAGACAGACTTGGTAAATATTTATGAGGACAAAAGCACTTGAAGGGTCTGATGGCTGACTGGAATGATGGGAGAGGAAGCAGGGAGGTCCAGGACCACCATATGGGTTCTCCTTGGATGCTGCAACTGTGGTAAAATTCCAAACACGGTGGAGCCAGATTAGGGAGAGTAGTGGAGGGATGTTATGAGCTCAGTGTGGAGAAGATAATGTTAAGGTACTTAAGGGACGTCAATAAGGAAATGTTCAGTAATTATTTCAACACATGAATCTAAGACTCAGGGGGATGAGTTTAGAGATAAAGATGTGGTAGGTATCCACATAAAAATTTATGTTTACCAATTAAGGTTATGTTGCCTGGTGTAATGTGGTTTTAACAGAATTCAGATCAATATCTCTGGATCTGGAGGTGCAGATTCCAGGGCTGATATGGTGGCTACAACCTATCATCAAGGAGCCAGGCCCCCAGCTTTCTGCATGCTTTCCTTCCTCAAGGTCATCTCCTGGTCTGGTGTGGCTCTTTGAGCTCTGCCCAGTATGTCTGCATTGCAGGCAGCTGAAAGAAGGTGGGCAGCGCAGGAGACGGCATTTCTAGCACCTTTTAGAAGGAGCCTCCCCTGAAATCTAGCACCCCACTTCTGTTCACAGCTCCTCAGCCAGATCTTAGCCATATGGCCCCACGTAGGTGTAACAGAAGTTAGGAAGCGTGATGTTTTAGCTGGGCCCATTAACTCCCTGTGTGAAATCAGGGTTCTGCTAACTAAGGAAGAGGGATGAGTAGGTATTGATTTAACAAACGGCAATCTCTGCCACATCATGGAAATGGGTAAGATTAAGGAAGAGTTTGAAGAGTAAAAATATAGTAGGTCAAGGTAGACCCAAAGATTTAAGGATTTAAGGGAATGATGTAAGGGGCAAGCAAAGAAAAGAGACTGAGAAGGGAAAACAATAAAGGGAGGAGAAGAATCCAGGGAAGGAAGAACCTTTTTATAGTTTTCCAAATAGTGATTCATTAAGCTTTCTGCAGTAGAATCCGTATTTCATCCTCCAGATTTAAACCAGACACTTCTGGGTTTTTTCAATTGGTTATTCACATTCCCAGCTATAGTTTTGTATTACACACTTGTTTGTGCCTGATGTCTGTGGTCAGTTAGTTTCTTCCAAACCGGCACCTTTGGAAACCTCATTACCTCCTTCAAGCCATCAGAATATGCTAGAACAGCAACTTACTAGATAATATCTTCACTTTCAGATACTGAAATAATTTAACTCTACGGCTCATTCAAAAGTGTTGAGTTAATGAGAACATTCAAAGTAACAAACAATAGATGCCACATTGGAATGCTTAGCACAGAGAAGAAACAAAGTTATATGGATATCCCTCAATAAAACAGAGTTCATTATTAAAAGTTGTCTTTAAAGCAAAATGCTGATATTGAAACCATACTTTTCTCATTCACTTGTGCTTCCTATGGAAAAAAATCAGCCCCAAGACATATAAAACAGAACTGTCTGTCCTCCAGAGCCAAGACTCCCCTCCACTGATGGGAATGAGGAAATGAAACAGGAACGAGGAAAAGATATCATTAGCCATAGTATATAGGCTTATACTCTCTAGATAGAAAAAAGAAATTAGCAAGCCTGTCAATGAAAGGCAAAGTGGGGCTAAATGTAGGCCAAATAGGAGAAAAGAGACTCACTATCATTGTTGCCTCCCAAAAGCCAGCATGAGTGAATTTTCAAAAGATGGTAATGTTACTTACATGACCATTTCTCTATGATCCAGCACTGTCAAGAATAGTGTCTTCCAGCTAATTAAGTGTCCTAGGTGTTCATAAAATCTTAGACATCTGTAATATACTAGGGAAGTGAAATATTTTAAATGCAATATGACATTTTAAGTCTCTGAAGTCTCTTAGATCCCCTGAAGTTATTAGAAAGATAATATTACATAATCCCATTGTACAATTAGAAAGCACATGCAAAGGGGCCATCCCCACTTGTGAGATGAAACAGGCATAACTGAACTTCTCACCCCCAAAGTCCTATAAGCCCATGAGAACAACACAGGTAATAAGAAATAACATTAGAACTCGAGACTTAATGCCTCCAAGATGTCTGGTCCCTCAGAATATCACAACGGCACCTAATATATATGGCTCATGTGGGTTGTCAATATTCAAAATGATCAGTAAAATGCATTAAGCAATTATTTTACCTCATTGATGATAACAAAGCATGTTGCCGTATCACAGTTGCTCAGAAGCATCCTTGCAAGGATCAGGTACAGATATAGGTGTATAGAGGGAAAAACTCTGTCTTCCTCCTTTACTTCCTCCTCTACTCTTACACGAATACCATATTTACAACACTCCTAATACCAGATGTGGGGGCACTGTCTCCTTAACAAGTAATTCTCTACGACACTGGCTGGGCGTCCTACGATTCAAGTCGATCCTGACACTATGTACTTGGAGACAATCTCAGATCTCACAAGTTAAGGGTTCCCACAAAGCACACACCCCCACTTCAGGGCCAATCACAAGTCCACATTGTCTCCTTGTTCCTGACCAACTGGCTACACATCAGAGGCTCCCATGACCCCCTCCTTGGGTTTGATTAATTTTCTAGAGCAGTTCACAGAACTCAGAAAAACAGTTTACTTACTGTTTACCAGTTTATCATAAAAGAATACGATAAAGGAGACAAATGACCGTCCAGATGGAAGACATGTAGAAGGCAAGCGATATGCAAAGGGGCACGGAGCTCCCCTGCCCTCTCTAGGAGCACCTCTCTTCCAGCACCTCTACCAGTTCATCAACCCAAAAGCTCTCCAAACCCCATACTTTTGGGTTGTTTATGAAGGCTTTATCATATAGGCATGATCAAGTATTAATTCCATTTCCAGCCCATCTCCTCTCTCTAGGGAATATGGGGGGGGGGGCTGAAAATTCCAAGCTTCTAATGATGGCATGATATATCTGGTGACCAGCTTCCATCCCAGAGCCCACTCAGAGACACCTCATTAGAACAAAGACACTGCTAACACCCAGGAAATTCCAAAGAATTTAGGAACTGGGGTCAAAGACCAAATATTAGAACCAAAAAATGTTCCTCATATTCTTATTATTCAGAAAATTACAAGACTTGGGGCACCTGGGTGGCTCAGCCAGTTATGTATCAGATTCTTGGTTGTGGCTCAGGTCATGATCTCACAGTTCGTGAGTCTGAGCCCCGCATCATACCCCACCCTGGCAGTGTGGAGCCTGCTTGGGATTCTCTCTCTCTCCCTGTCTCTCTGCCTCTCTCTTTCTGGAAGGAAGGAAGGAAGGAAGGAAGGAAGGAAGGAAGGAAGGAAGGGAGAAAGAAAGATTACAAGACTTTTTAAAAGCTCTGTGCCAGGAACTGGGGCAAAGACCAATATAAATATTTTATATTATCTCACAAGATGTGTGCAGAAACACAAACAAAGGTCTGATGAAAGCTATCTCAGATAGCAAAGAACCCATTATTTTTAAATTTTCACATTTAGGTATTGTATGTAATCAGAGGTCTCAGGAGATTTATATTTAGAAACTTAGATCTTACACATGACTGGTTCTAACCTTGATCCTCCTAGATAAAAACTTACAACATGGTTTCTTTCCTTTCCCCTCCCCACCTGAAGGTCTTTCAGTATTTGATTATGACACAGTTATAAACCACCCGTCCAGATGGTTTACCAACCCCAGAGGTAGATGTAGAAATATAAGAACACCAAGTGCAGTATTCTCCAAATGGACATTATTGCGGATTTCTGCAGCAACAAGATCACTCACACACATTGGATTACTTCCTGGCACCTTTCTCCCATGCTGATTCCATTTATAGGTTTAATGTCTGTTCCATAACTAATGTTACAATCCGTGGCAAGTACTAATTTCCTATTGCTTTGTAACAAATTGCCACAAGTTTAATAGCTTAAAACAACTATTATCTTACAGTTCTAAGGTCAGAATCTAAAATGGGTCTTAATGGATTTCTCAGTCCATTTGGGTTGCTACAACAAAATACCGCATGGGGCGCCTGGCTGGCTCAGTCAGTTAAGCATCGGACTCTTGATTTCAGCTCAGATCATAATCTCATGGTCATGAGATGGAGCCCTGCATTGGGCTCCGGACTGACAGCAAAAAGCCTGCTGGGGATTCTCTCTCTCCTTCTCTCTCTCTGTCCCCTCCCCCACTCATGATCTCCAAATAAATAAATAAACTTAAAAAACACTCACAGACTAGTTAGCTTGTTAGCTTATAAACAACAGAAATTTATTTCTCACATTCTGGAGGCTGGAAGTAGAAGATCAGTGTGCCAGGATAGTCAGGCAAGGGCCCTCTTCCAGGGTGATGTCTGGAAGTCTGCTGTCTGCAATGGCCAAATGCAACATTCTAATGTCCAACTCTAACCCCTACTCTCCTGCCTCCTTCTTTCACGTACAAGGGTCATCGGGATCATATAGGCTCACTTAAATAATCCAGGATAATCTCCTTATCTCAGGGAGATTAATTTAATCACACCAGCAAAACCCCTTTCCCACATAAACTACCATATTCACAGTTCTGGGGATGGAGACATGAACTTCTCTGGGGGACCATTATTCCTACCTGCCACAATAACAAAGAAAAACTGGGAGGAATTTAGTGGATTATCTATGCTATATTTTTAACGCTTATTTATTTGTGAGAGAGAGTGCACGTGCAAGTGGGGGAAGGGCAGAGAGAGAGGGAGAGAACCCCAAGCAGGCTCTGCACTGCCAGCACAGAGCCTGACATGGGGCTCAATCCCACAGACAGTGAGATTATGACCTGAGCCAACATCAAGAGTCAGACACTCAACTGAGTGGGTGACTGAGCCACCCAGGAGCCGTTATACTATTTTAAAAAGAAATGAGACTATTTAGGTCAATTTGTATCATTATGTTTTTAGCAAGGACAATGTTTCCTATTTTCCCAGTCACTTCAAATTGTTAACCATTTTCTACAAAGTCTTCACTTACTCCCAAAGACATAGCATGAACCATAAAGGAAACATGGTTTTATATGGTTTTTAAAATGTGCAGCCTTAACCTAGCAAACATTAACTTTTGTTTTTCAAAGTGTAAGGCATGACTAAGGTCATTGATCTGCCATATTATCAAAGGTCTTGGGACAGAAACTAAAGTCTTTTATTGTGATTCTATGCATTGTCCATAGAACTGGTCAGTAACCTCTACAGAGGAAAAATATCAGAGTTATAAAAGAACAAAGATTATCTGCTTTACTTTCTACATTTAAGCAAGTAAGAGAATCTATTCTGGCCTTAAACTTCTCCAGAGGTTTCTAATTCTTCTGAAATGAATGTGTGTGTGTGTGTGTGTGTGTGTGTGTGTGTGTGTGTGTAGTTAGTTTGTTTGAAAGATCTCCAGAAGAGAAAAAATAATTTACCTCAGTAACCTTTTCAAATAGGAAATAGCTTTGATTTTTCTTACACTGACTAATCTCTATGTGGCTGTCAGAGGATACTATTTAAGTAGAAAGCAAGAAAAAGAGGTCAGAAACCCATCTCGCTCAGAATAGCAATAGAAAAAGAGAAGAAAATACCAGGACACTTCTTACCAGTCTCTTCTTCCTGGTACAGGAGAAAAATCTCAGTTTAAGGCAGAATGGATTTTAGCCCTTTTACCAATTTTATCCATGTCCAAAAAAAATTTTAACAAAATCTTGAAAGATGTACATATTATGGTCAATGATATATACATAGTCATAGATATTACTCTTATCCTAAATGTCTTGTGCTCAACTGTCTATATTCTTAGAACCACAGAAAAGACATAGTGAATGGCAGAGGGTGTGGCTCTGGGCTTCTAAAACAGGTTTCCTTACCTACTACCTGTATGAGCCTGGGCAAATGACCTGACCTTTCTCAACTTTGTCTTCGCATCAGTAAAGTGTTGGTAAATAACAGTACCTATCTCACCTCCCTTCAGGGTTGTTGTGAAGTACTTTGTGCAATGCCTGGCACCTACTAAGATCTTAATAAAAGCTAGTCATTATTATAATCTAAAAAGTACTCCAGGGGTGGTGCATGGGTGGCTCAGTTGGTTAAGCATCTGACTGTTCATTTCAGCTCAGGTCATGATCTCACAGTTCGTGAGATAGAGCCCGTGTGGGGCTCTGCACTGGAGCCTGCTTGGGATTCTCTCTCTCTCTCTCTCTCTCTCTCTCTCTCTCTGTCCCTCCCCAACTTGCACACACTATGCACATACTCTTTTTCTCTCAAAATAAATAAATAAACATATAAATAAATAGTACCCCAGAAATGAAAAAAATATATCAAAACAAACAAACAGCAAAAAACAATCTAAGTCCCAAACTCAATCTTAGGATATGGAAGAAAATTAAAGAAATGCATATAAATTGGTGTGTAATTAGTCAAATTTTTGTTCACATCCTACTTTGGCACTGCAGGGTCATGTCTTCTCAATTTATTTTTCTCACTGAGAAATCTACTGAGAAGAATTTTCATCAAAGATTTCATTGCTTTGATGCCCTGAGTAGAAGGAATTGATAAGGCACAAAAGAACGGAGAGCTGCCTGCTTCATTAGTATTAAGGAATTAACCCTCAAACATCTAGAATTACAAAAACAGCCACCAACCACTGGGGATTGGTTAATTATAGAAAATCAAGCAAAGCTGAGGTCTTAGCAACTTAAAATCTGGTGTGGTCTCCAAGCATAATTAATATCCAAATGCAACGAAAATGTAGGAAAGAGGCCAGGCATAACAGAAGGTGATCTGTGAATGTTGTTACATGAAGGACAAGAATGATGGAGGCAGAAAGGGAGAGAAGGAGGGAGGGAGTAAGGAAAGGAGGGCTGACTCATTTTCCAGAGACAGAGGATGATCTATGGCCAGCCTTGTTTGCCCCTTCTTTCTCATTCCAAACTTCACCTTTTCCAGCCTCGCCTTCGTGTGCGTACACACACACACACACACACACACACACACACACACACACTCCAATCCAGACATAGTCTAATATTAAACTCATGGGTGTCACAGAAATTGATCTTAGATGTGTGAAGCATCCCTACACAAACCATTCAAGTTTCTACATTTAAACTTGAATTGCTCTGCCAAAACTAACATCCTCTGCCACAAGGACCTATATCTATCTCTCCTGCAAACAGTCCCTGACTTAGCAATGGCCCATTCATACAAATGGCTGTCATCACTCTCGTCCTATGCTCTATTTTACTGGAACATAAAAGCAGTCCAAAAAACATTTATGTGCTCATAGAGAACCTACTGGTTTGGAAGAGAGGGTAAAAGGAAGTTATAAAAATGTAGAAGCAGCTTTAGTGACTCATACTCTGGGAACAGATTCCCGGGTAAAGTTAATCTGCCCTAATCAGCTCTCTTCTGCCTAATATCATTACTAAACCTGCCTGTTTGTTTGTAGTCTCATGCCCTTTGCCTTGAATTCTATAAATTAGGTATTCATTTGGACATATCAAGCCCTCTCCTTAGCATTGCAAATGTTTCACAAAAGGTTAATGGGCTTTCAATCATGAACATATTCATATTGCATTAATTCAATCAGATCGCCTTCCTCCTAACTCCTGGAAAGCATATGAATTAAAGAGTCTAAATCTGGAGAAAATATGAAGACAATTAGAGGCATTGAGAACTTTTTTTCCATTCATCCATCTACTCTTTCATTCATTCATTTAGACATATTGAATGCATCAGGTGCTAGGCCCTGTTCTAAACACTGGAGCACCCAGTGGCCAAGGGTGGCCCTTGGGGAGGTGGGAGGTGTTGTGGAGGGGAGGTGTCGGTGTACCACAGTTGAGGGTTTAGTGCAGAATGAGGGCATAGAGTCTGTAATGAGAATCCCTTCAAGGTCAAAAATATTCAATTTAGTCAAGGAAAGGAAATAGAAGTGTGGTGGACAATTTTTATCTGTTTGAGAAGTTTGTCCCACCCAGGGAAGAGAGAAAAATGTTTTTTCCTTCCATCACTGTTTCCTGGACACAAAACATAACAGAACTAATTTACTAATAACGTAATTTACTCATCTTCTGGGTCTTTTGATAAAAATTCATTCTGAGAGGGAGAGAAACTTGCTATTGATTTTATTCCCCGTCAAGGTGTTTTAAAACTTACTCCCACTTTTAAACAACCCTACGTTACACTACTCCAGAACAATTATGATCTTATTCTGATTTCTTATTTCAGATCTTATTTCTGAATTCTTATTCTGATACTTGTACTGGTGATGACCTCAGAAATTATTAAAGGATATGGAGCTGAATCTCAAACACGAAACACTCAAGAGTCTCATTCATGTTGCATTACACTGATTTTTACATTGCTTTTCCTCACTGAGTTATTCTCATCAATTGCCTATACTCTCAGTATACCTGCCTCTAGCTTGCTTCCTACCTCATTTGCGGCTCTACTCCAGATAATCCAGCCTGTGCAAACCGTGTGTGAAATAGGAGTGAATGGGAAGTCTGAGAAATTCTCCCAAAGAAAAGTACATGAGTTTTAATGTATGAATTTTGTGACATTTATATCAATGTTCAGATATTTTCCTACATAATTTCTCTGTTTTGTTTCAGGTAACTGAGGATGTCCGATAAATGACCTCCAGTTAGAAATAATAATGTTACAATTTACCATAATGAAATCAGAAGGGAAGCTCATAGTGGAAAGGCTCATTTTTACGGCGATCAAAATATATTTTTGTGTTCTTAAAAACAAATATTCTTACCTTCATCTGCCCTTGCTGTATTCCCATTGTCAAATGCATGAGTGACAACTGACCTAAAGGAATAAACTTCAGTGGGGCCTAAGGACAGAAGCCAGTTTTCAATACATAGACGGAAAAGGTAGTAACAGCAACACATACCTGGTATTATATTTGAGGTGTTCAGAGAAAGTTTCTCTTCCCAAAATATGTCTGATCTAACAGCTGATTCTTTTTTAAAGCTCCACCTGGCTTAAAGCTTCTTACTTCTTATTAGGCAAATGTTCTTAGGATACTTCTTTTCTTTTTTTTTTTAACATTTATTCTTTTTTGAGAGAAAGAGTGTGAGTGGGGGAGGGGCAGAGAGAGAAGGAGACACAGAATCCGAAGCAGGCTCCAGGCTCTGAGCTGTCAGTGCAGAGCCCCACACCAGGCTTGCACTCACAGATGGCAAGATCACGACCTGAGCCAAAGCTGGACGCTTAACCAACTGAGCCGCCCAGGTGCCCTGGGATATTTCTGTTTTCTAAATTAAAAGTCATGGGGCACCTGGGTGGCGCAGTCGGTTAAGCATCCGACTTCAGCCAGGTCACGATCTCGCGGTCCGTGAGTTCGAGCCCCGCGTCAGGCTCTGGGCTGATGGCTCAGAGCCTGGAGCCTGTTTCCGATTCTGTGTCTCCCTCTCTCTCTGCCCCTCCCCCGTTCATGCTCTGTCTCTCTCTGTCCCAAAAATAAATAAAACGTTGAATAAAAGTCACAATATTCTCTTTAGTACTCTCCTTACCAGTGCAAATACTTCCCAGAAGGTGATGGGTTTTAGCCATGAACATACTCATTTTGAATTAGCTCAATCAGATTGCTTTCCTCCTAACTCCTGAGAAGCATTTGAGTTAAAAAGACATTTGATTCTGGAGAATATATATTTCTTAACTTATACTTGAAACTTTCCTCTGTTGAGAGAAGACTGTAAACTGTCCACCAAAATCCTTCTCTCCTTTTGACACAGAAACAAAATTGTAGCAAAATCATGTGGCTTACTAGATAGACATTTCCTGACCTCCCTTGCAGGTAGGTGTGACCACCTGACATAATTGGCAGAAGTGATACCCATTTCCTGGCCAATGTCTTAAGATAGCAGGAATGTCTCATCCACGCGGTTTCTCTTTCCTTCAGAAAGCAAATGACAGGGGCGCCTGGGTGGGGCTTGAATTTACAACCCTGAGATCAAGAGTCATGTGCTCTACCCACTGAGCCAGCCAGGGGTGCCAAGTGTTAGCCATCATTGTCATCAGTGCCTCCCACAGAGATTATGACGACAATCTCTTAATTTCATCATCCTGAACAATTCTTTATCCCTCTCCAGCACTAAACTTAAGATGCAATTTCTTCTTCATTTTTAGGTGGCTTCCCATTGCCTTAAAATAACATCTAACTCCTTCCCATGGCTTAAAAGACCCTTCATGAACTGACCCTGCTCACTTCTCTAGCTGACCCCACTGTGTCCTACTCCCATGCCCTGTGCACTTAACAAATTGGCCCCGTTCAGGCTCCTTTAACACCCTGTACTTTCCAAGGCGTGACATTTAACTCTAAGGGCTGTCCACTTGCCTTCTCTCTGTTCCTCATTTAAGCAGGAATTAAATGCATATTTGAATTGTTTAATTAAGAATGCCTCTGAAACAATGTACTGCTTGGTCCCTATTGTCTTTGCATTTAACAAAATTGATTCCCAAATGCTACCCTATTGGTTCTTTTGTGTATGTGTGCCATGCAGAATCCTTGCCCTATGCATTTAGGAGTTCTATTTATACTGTGATACTCTCTGAGGATATCTCTTGCATTTTGAGTGCTGAATCTTGGACTCTTGGCTCTTATATTCTGCAGCTCAAACAAAAGATCACTTCCTACTTTACATTTAGAAACAATTCCAAGGATAGAATGGCCTTGCTTTAGCAGGCTCTGAAATAACCATTATTCTAAACTGATGAGCAGGAAAATATTGTGTGTAGGGGTGCCTGGGTGGCTCAGTCGGTTGAGCGGCCGACTCGGCCCAGGTCATGATCTCACAGTTCGTGAGTTCGAGCCCAGCGTCAGGCTCTGTGCTGACAGCTCAGAGACTGGAGCCTGCTTCGCATTCTAAGTCTCCCACTCTTTCTGCCCCTCCCCTGCTTGCATTCTCTGTCTCTGTCTCTGTCTCTCTCTCTCTCTCTCTCTCTCTGTCTCAAAAATAAATAGAATATTTAAAAAAAGAAAATAATGTGCGTATATGTGGCAGGTGGAAGAGATATTTGAGCTACAAAACCCAAGTTACTGTCCCCCCTCTCAAATCCAAAGTGTTTAGAAAACTCTGGAGTCAAATTACTAAGAGTAAATACTCTCCCCGGGTTTCCATCTTCACCAAAATGACTGGGAAAAGGTTTGGTCAGGTTGCTTCCCAGGCACATTCTCCTTCCCACTTCCACACTTCAGGTTACTCACCGTGCCTTTGTGGAATCACCTGCCCTTTGGTATCTCTCTATTTTCCCTTATAACCCTCTTCAGTCTGCCACTGACTGCCCCTGATGCTTTGAGTTTCAGTTCCAATGATTTGCACTTCCCATAATGTTCATTTGAACTAATATTTGTATGCAGCTTTAGGATACGCCTTATCTCATTTAATATAAGAGGCTGCCCAGCACAGTAGCCAGAGAGCGTGTCCTAGAGCCAGACTCCCTGAGTTCATAATCCCTGCTCAGCCATTTACTAGCTGTGTGACCTTGGCTGAAGTGTAAACCCATTCCAGGTCGAAAAGCAATAGCTAAACCCTCTATATCAGCTCATATTCCACAAGTAAGACAGCACTGGCTTCACAACATAGCTTGCGAAAGAGATTAGGTCCAAGAATGTTAACACTTTAAAGGCTGGAAATCAGCAGTTAGCTATGACTCTTCCTTCTCCCCAACTTCCCATACCCAATTACAAAGTCTGAGTGATTCTATTATGATGCTTCTTTTATCTTCCCTTCTCTTTCATTCCTACTGTTACCACATTGGCTGAAACCACTAACAATTCACACCACCAGGTCTCCCTGTCTCTCCCATTCTCTCTTCCCAATTCAACTTTTTATCACCACGTGAGTAGGTGGTATGAAAAAAGTGTAAAACACCCTGCAATCTTGTAATTCATCTGAGAAAATGGCATTGTGCATATGAGAAAACAAATTGGGTGAGGCAATAAATACAAACAAGGCCAGTGGAAAATCAGAGGAAGGACAAATCACATCCAGTTTAAGCAGTCAGGAATACTTTAGGGAGGACATGATCTATCTGAGCCCTGCTTGCTTGCTTTCTTGCTTTCTTGCTTTCCTAATTTTCATCCAACAAATATTAATTGAGCATCCACTTTGATATTGGAAAGACATCTTAACTTTTCAGTGCAAATTAAATACAACACTACACAAATGCAGTAAGTTTTTAAAGATCCTTGAGATTGAAAATTCTATTATAAGAGTCACTAGTCTATACTAAGCACACCAGCAGAAATATTGCTAAACAACCTCTATATTATTTATAAGATGGTCACAAGTCTACAAAAAGTAGGCATGACATAAGAGAAAGAAAATGCCACAAAAGCACAAAGGTGGCCAGCACAGCTTACCTCAGAACTAAGACCAGGGAGGGTATACCCCATTGTTTAGGTCATTATATTTACTTCAGTCATGTTTGTTTATTAAGGAGTCACTCCTTGTTTCCCCCTCTCAACTTATTTTATAACCAAGAAATCCCCTCTGGTTCCATAGTAGTGGGTGTTCACAGTGTCTGTTCTGATTGGTTGATTTCAGTGCCATATCAGTTAATTTAAGACCATACTTGTACAGAGGCATGAGCTAAAATACTAAGACAGTGAATATCAGAAGAACGGAATCAAAAACACATCCTGGCCTTCATCAAAATTGGGAATTTGTCTCCTGTTACCCATTCCCAGGGGGCCTTCTCATCGTATCTTCTCTTGTTCTGTAAAATTAAGTTCTCCTCAACTCTTTATCCCCCCTCCCTCCACCAAACACCATCAAGGACAAAAGTCTGAAACTTAAAAAAAAAAAAAAAAATCTGAAACTTAGTCAGAATAAGGTATAAACGACTGATAACCATTAATGTCTCACACCTTCCAGGGTATCCTACTTTTTAGCAAGGGACAAAGCCCTCCCCAAACAATAGCTATAGTAAGCTATGCGTTGACTAAATGCTTATTGAATGAAGAGATCTATTAAATTAAATATAACTCAATATCCTATAGGAAAGTCTTTGGGGGAAAGTAGCTGGTCATTCCAGGATCTTTAAGAGCTGCCTGTTTGATCTACATCAAAAGCCAATTACAACCAGAATCTCTTTTCAAAAACTCTGTGAAGATGTGCCAAAAATAAATAAATAAATAAATAAATAAATAAATAAATAAATAATGTATAGCTAATTTCCCTCACAAATTCTCTAGCTCTGAGACTTCTCTTAGAAAACATAAACACAAAGGAAGCCTTCACCTATCTGGCTCTCCATCTCAAAAACACCTCTTGAGTAATATGACCAGAATAACCATGGATTTAGTTCCTATAGTCTTTGTTAACCAGGTTCTCAAACCAATGCAAATACCTTTTGAGCCTCATTTGCCAGAAATGGGTTTACTAACAGTTAAATTCAGTTTGGCTCACAAGCACAGAGCAAAACTGGGCCAATACCGCTAATGTTGCACCAGGGACATGAGCTACAGCAGGAACCACACATGTTCATTTCAGGGTGGGGCAGAAGCAGCCAGGAGGCTGGTCCTGGAGGCTAAAGGATGGGATCCTGGCTGGTACAGGCTGATCGAATGAGCCATACAGGTGACAGAGATTCCAATTTCCTATCTTCCAGGACAGACTGTTCTCTGGAGGAAAGCCTAAGCAATGTTGTACCTTTTGAAGTCTCCATCGTAATACCCAAGACAACCATCCTTTATAAAATGTCACCCCACCCCTGCCATCACTCTTATCTCCCTTGTCCTGCTTACAATTTCTTGGTTGGCACTTCTCATCCCTTATTTGTTCATTGTCTATCTCCTTCCACAAGAATGTAAATTCCCTAAGAACAGAGACTATTTTGTTCACTGATGTATACCCAATGCCTAAAATACATAGGAAGTATTTTTTGAGTTGAAATGAACAGAAAGTGTATTACCTATGGCACTGAGACAGTGCCTTGTATTCTTGGGTTAGATCTCTCCACCAAAATTAAAACAACCTCTTTTCCACTATCACCATTTTGCTTTGTTTTGCTTAGCCAGCCTACTACTACTTTGTATGTGCTTCTTAGGAGAAGCTTTAAAGGAGCTACAGCAGGAGCTGTAAAGGAGACAGTATTTAGGAGCCCATCTTTACTCCTTCTGCCACTACCCCCCACTTACCTGAACCCTGGAATCAGATTTTCTTTTTTTTCTTTTTACACGTATGACATATCTTTTCCCACATTCACCTCCTTTCAAGACGAGAGAGGAAAAAACAAAGAATAGAAAGGAGAATGGTTTAATCAGAAATGATGCTATTTGACTCTACCCATCATGCCTGCCCCATTAGCCGCTATGGTCCTGAGATGGTGTCATTTTGTGATACAATCAAATACTATCGATACCATTCTCAATTATCATATATAGACTGAGCTAATTAAACTGTTGAGGGAAACGCTGCCCAAAAAAGTTTGAATGTCTCATCTCTGGAGTTATTTCAGGTATCTTCCAAGAGCGTTGGTTTCCTTGCCTCTAAAATGAAGATATTACTTTACTAGAAGGTCTCTGAGGGGTCAACTAGCTCTAACGAATTAGTACCATGTGTCCGCAAATAACACCAGAAAGTGACAAAACAGCCTCCAGTGAATAATGGGAGGCATCACAACATGGTCTGGGTGTCATCATGAGATTCATTTGAATATAATCTGATATTCATTTTAAAACTCACACTCTCTACCTAAGTCAAATGTCATACTAGAGCTAATTTGTGAACCTTGATAAAGTTTGGGCAGTAAGATCTTCAAAAATATTATTTCAATGGAATCATTTTATATGTTAACTTTGAAAATGTCAACAGCAGGGGCCAAGTGGAGGCGCTCAGGAGGTCTATGCATTTGCCATTTCAAAGGCTTAGCTGTCAGTGTAGGAGTAGGGGGGCAGCCTGCTGTGCTCCATGTTCTGAATAAACATTTCCAGAAATATTTAGCAGATAATAGGGCTCCCACTGGGGCCGTGTGTTCAAAGGCACCACATTGAGCCACCTACCATGAAAGACGAGGATGCCAAAGCTGAGAGTGCTCTGGATTTCAGATTGGGTACCTGCTTCCTGTACAGGACTTCTAAACACACAAAGCCAGGGGAAACTAAAGCCCATCTTAAAGGGGAAGTGCTTAATGCTTGCCAGAAGAAAATAACATAATGGTCAATGTCTGAGTAATATTCAATAGTCTTCCATCATGCAGTAGGTCTGTGAAATAGTCTGACAACTTGAGAATTGAGGGCCAGAATTCACTGCTTGCCAGACTAACACCCATCAATTTGAAAAGCTCTGAAATCCTTCTTGACTTTAAGCAAGAAAACTGGTTGTGGTTAAAGTGACAGTGATCTTTTTTCTCCTGCATTTTACCTCTGAAGACATTAGTTCTGAATTGGACCAGAACGTTAAAAGCAAACAGATAAAATTGAGGCATTATCATTTTGATTAACTTTATGAGAAGAAAGATAGTATATGGATGTTTATCTACTTTAAATCTTCTAAGGAATGCAAAAGACAGACAGACAGACACACACACACACACACATAAATACTACTGTGCTTTGTAAATAATAATAATGAAAACATTATGCATGATTCACACATGTTCCACAAACCTCTTTGATGACTTACAATGTTCTAGTGAAGCAATGTCCAAGTACTGAGGATTTTTAAATGCCTGAGATCAGATTCCTATTATCCAGAATATTGCAAACTAGTACACAAGAAAGGCATCTACATGGAAAAATAGTAAACAACACAACAAATGCCATAGAGGTTAGGAAAATGTGCTTTGGGGACACAGGAGAGAGTTGCCTTGCAACACTGTGGGAAGACAGTGAAGGTGCATACTAGGCTTTATTACACCTTTGGTGAAAACCCACATCCAAAAGATCAGTAAAGGTAAATATTACTGTTCACTCTTAGATAACAATGGCGATAGAAAGGTTTTCTGGTGTGTAACTTCTTCAGACCTTTTTTTTCATAGTTTCGCTTCTTTTAGAGATGAAGTTCTTTATTTTGCTCCCCTCTCCCAGGAAACCTTGAATACCATTTTTTAGTCCTCTTTAAAAGAAAGCCTTTCAAAATGTGAGTGTTAAAAGTGAGAAACCGACCTGGGTGTGGGGGAAGTGCCCTGCTGGAAGTTTCTCATCCAGTTGCCTTTTACTGACCTCTAGTGGACACACATTGCTATGTCATGGAAAGCCAACAAATTTATGCACAGAATTGTAACGTTCTGAATCATATTCAATGGATTCCACCACCCATCTTCCCTTCTTCTGTCTGGATGCTTAAAACTTTTTCCACTCCATTTTTATGTAAATTTCATCACAAACCTAGATCCCATGCAAGCTCATGATGTACAAAATACCCCTCCACATGTGGAAGTGCAAATAAGGAACCTTTCTCCCATAGTGCTGATTTCAGAATTATCTTAGACAAGACAGTGGACCTTAATAGCAATTATTAGAGCAGGAAGTCCCATGAGGTTCCAGCTAGAAATTGTAAGAAATTTTTTCTTTTTATATGTCTTTCTTCCGAAACAACTAATTTCCTTACCCATCCTTATCTCATCTGAAAGAAAATTACATTCAGCCCAAGTTTCAGCTCAAGAATTTATTGCTAAACAAAACAAAACAAAACAAAAATGTCCCCCATGATTTGTATGGCAATTGGAAGGGGAAAACTCCTTCATCCATACCCACTAGATGCCAATCCCTTTGTTCCTCTGTACCATTTCTCCTCAACTACTTTCCATAAAGAAGAAATAAACTTGATCTATAAAGGCATTAATAGATTTGATTACATTTGTATGGCAAACGGCTGGGTCATTGTGTCAGCGAGGGTATTCTAAATGTTAATGCGAGGGCTGCTTGCCACCCAGCAGATTGGAAGGTGAGACAAGGCTACGATAAAGACCTTAGTGTCACAAATGTGTACAATACTTGGAATCTGAAAATAGATAGGATCCTTAAAATAATGATAATTAAATACAATACTTTAATAACACTAGAGGAAAGAAAAAAGGAACATATGTAGGAATCATGGGGCTCAGGGTGACCAAAGGATAGAAAAGCAAATGCCCCATGAGAAGACTGAGACCACTTCTCGTAGGACCCCTGATAACATCAAGGTAGGAGGTAGGACCTCGTAGGACTCCAGATAACATCAAGCCCCTAGTACATGTCAGAAGGCTTTTACTCTGAAATAGCACATATCAAATCCTACAAATCTCTCCCCCTCACCTCTCTCTCTCCCTCTCCATCTCTCTCTATCTCTGTCTCCCCCACCCCCATTTGTCTGGTACTTTAAGCACAGTTTACTTTAGCTGTTGGGTAATCCACAAGTGGTCCCAGCCAGCGTAGAATGAGTTTCCCCTCAGACAGTCTAATTACAACTCAATAAATTCTTGACACACCAAAGAAGGGCTGTGCTGTAGGTACAACACAAATTAAATAAAAAGTTAGGAGAGTTTTGCCTCAGGGATGTTGTCATTCAACAAGAAGCTGACAGCAATTTATTTCCTGTCTGCTTGAGGTCAGGCACTGTTGTTTCCACCTTCATGGATAGAACAATAGATTATGTAGATAGAGAATAGAGAGGAGTGTTCCCTAATAGATTGCAGATAACCTTTATAAGTATAACATTTTTAGCCCATTATTTAAAAACCCACTGTAGTTGCAGGAGTTTTGATCTCCAAAAGGAATAAACTGCATTTTAACTAAGGGTATTAGCAAATCAAACCTGAGAAAGCCTTTGTAAAGGAGATCTTAGGTCCCAGAGATACTTGCTCTTTGAAAGATCATTGAGTAATTATGGCTCATTATGTTGAAAGGAAGGCAGCTTGGTGAATGGCTTAGAAGGTAAGAGACCTCTCAGGCTGGTTTAAAAAAAAAAGAAAATGTGTGAATTCAAAGTGCTATGAAAGAAGTCAAGAGATTCATAAGTCACTTGCTCCTCTTTTGGCATTGGAGGCAAAGAATGCAGCGTATTCTTTTCCACCCAATAGAGCTTCCTATTACATATTATTATATTTATGCCCAGTGCAGGTAACTCAAGTATTCATTCAAGGCCACTGTTAGACTATCCAATAGCTAAACTAAGAATATGCTTAAAGTCCAAGCAAAACAAGAGCACCAAAGTGGGGAGAGGAGGGGAGAGGATAGGGGAGAGGAGAGAAATTTTTAAGAATTCAATATGTGAATTATGTATTTCAAAATAAGAACCAAAAGATTTATCACGGAGGAAAAAAACATAACTTTGTTGAACACCCTTACATTTTTATTAATATTAATATTAATAGCAGCATAGCAAGCCTCTGAAGTCAATGCATCTAGGATTGCATCCCAGGTCTACCATGAACTACAAAACAGTACTTATGTCATAGGTTTGCAATAAGAAGTGAGTAAATTAATTTATGAAGAACACTTAGAGTATTTGATACACAATAAACGCTACACAAGTTTGCTATTACTATTTCTCTATCGTTCAAATACTGTGTCGTTGGCTTTGTTTTTTTTTTTTTTTTTTCATTTTTAGCACATAACAGTGGGGAGAAGGCAGAGCATCAATGCCTTACACTGCTCAAAGCATCTAAAGTCATAGTCTTGCCTTGTGAAGATAATGACAAATTGCTAACATATAATGAACATTTTCTTGAAATCCATTAAAATTAAAGAAGAAATTCATAAAATCACAGAGATTTGCAGATCTGATGTCCCTCTTGACCCAAAGGAAAAGTCATACACTTTAATAAGATAAACGGTTGGTATTTATAGTACAATAACAGAACAGCTTCACATTGGACCTTATTTCTGGGTACTTGATGGAATTTCTGAGGGATCTCCAAAATTAGAATGTTTCTTCCCTACCCAAGTTTCTCAAACTGAATAATTTGGGAAGTAAAGCAAAGAAATGGCAGAAGAAGAGTCAAAATATTGCCTTTAAAACCAAAGGAAGGCAACTTGGAAGATGTGGCTTGGACCACAAATAAAGGCTTACCAGCCTGCTAACTGGTGGTACTAGACGGGGCACGCCTCCCCAGGAGTGGTGGGCTGATGGGGAACGGGGGCTGCCTGTCTGTCCATCGAGGAATACAGGGGCCCCCTGATCTCCTGGCTTCTCCTAAAAGGGAGAAGTATGGAGACTAAGCCACATATGCTCAGTTATTTTCCCAAGTGTACCACCACTGTCCACGGGGCAGTTAATGGGCCAGGATTATGCTTATAGAAAATCTCTCCTCATGGAAACCAAGAGTTATGCGAAAACATTTCCCACTCCAATGTTTCCCAGTTTCCTCGTGTCCATTGCATTTAACTAGTATTCCTATAGTTGAGCAGGAGTATAGTCATCATCCTGAGGGAAGGGAAACGGTTTTCCATCAGGGCAGTCCAGTGCCCATTTTCCAAGGATGTTCCCCAGATACCAACTACTGCACCTCCTGGGAAGGCCTGTTGAACAATTAGATTTTCCCCCAGAAGGTTCTGATATAGATCAAAATCATACATCAATTAAACCAATCCCAAGGGTATTCGGAACACATAGCTGAAAATCAAGTCTTTCCCATTTCTCATTCTAAACTTTTTTTAGAAACATTGTCTAGAGTATAGCATTTCATACCATCTGCAAAGAGATTAGACAATATTAGAATAAAACTCACTCAATAATATGCCACTATCAACATAGAAATTCTCAAATTTTTAATAGAGAGTCCTTTCTAGCATCAACATCTCAGTGAGAATTTACAGCTCAAGATTAAGTACACTTGCAAGCTTGAGCTAAAGAAATTAAGCTCCAAAATCAAAATTTCTTTCCCTTTTGAATTGCAGTTCAAAGTTTGGTATTCTTAAATAAAAATCTAAAAAGAATCCTCCCTGACTTATTATTCTGTTCATCAGATTTCTTATGTCACCTGGATTGAGGTGTTCTGTCTTGTTTAGCATCACTAGCTATATCATCTCTCCCCGAGTGAGCATCATGACTTCAGGGCATGAATTTGCTAAGATAATGCCAACTGCTTTAATAAGTAAATACCAAAAGCCAAGCGCTTTAACATGACTAAGTTTATTTCATTGGGTCCACTGTGGATTTCCTGACTGCCAGGAGGGGGAGAGTGGTGCTTTCTGCTCTATACCATCATTCAGAGGCCTAAACTGATGAAAGCTAGGCCATCCTCAACTCTTCAACTCATGGCCTCCAAGGTCACCCTGCGCATGCATATCCTAAGGGCAAATCGGGAAGGGTGAAGAAGGCACATCCACAAGTTAACCTCCACAGCCCCTGAGACACACATGGGAGAGAGTAAACACCTGCCCCCTGGATACAAGAGGGCCTGGGAAAGGGAGCCTGTGGCTGCATAGCAACACTCCACTGTGGAAGGAAAGGCAAGCCATCTGTTGTCTCTGCCACAGGCTCTGAGAAGCTATTTTATTTCAATAACAAGCCTCTGATCCGCCACACTTTCCAAAGACTTCAGAATTAATGGCACGCAGAGATTACCATCTAGCAGTAGAAAATTTAGAATATAAGGCAAGGTTCAACCCTAAAGCAGTTATCCCAGACAAATTTTGTTTCATAGAACCAAATGCTTAGTGTCGCCAAAGGCCACAAGCAAAATAAAGAATGGTATCTGATGGAAGAAGATGTCTCAGGTTTTAACCTCACCAGGCTATTTATCAGTCCAGACAACTATCCAGAATTCAGAATCTGTGGACTTAAACTCAACTCAGGAACAACTCCTAGCAAGGGCTTAATTTTGGCATTCTGCATTTACCATTTCTGAGGGGATATCCACCTATGCACAAGCTTTTAATTTCCAATTCCCTCTTGAGGCCTGTGTTTCTGGCACTTCATACTAAAAAAGACATAGACTCTACCTAATGACAGAGCCTCCACACTCTTTCATGAACAGACTTTCTCCATCTTGTGCCTGAGACAGTGGCCCCTGGGGAATGATTTTTCTCTTAGGTAATTAACCAACAGAGAACCAACTGGAGACCACCAGGTGTGGGGACTCTTGGCCTATGGCCCGACCAGGAAAAATTCAAAGTGAGCCCCTCACAGTTGCCTTGTTGGTGTTGAACGCAAATGAAATTTGGGATAGCAGATCCAGTACTACATTCCAAGACCTGGCATCCATAATTTAAGGCTTGAAATTCACTCATGCTTTATAATACAGGTGAAGACAGCAAACATTATTCTGCTCCAAAATGCCCCCAAAAACCTTAAAGACTTTTTTTTTTCCCCTGTGTCTCAGCTGCCCACGTGCAAAACTAAATCCTTCTAGAGCTTAGGCCTACTTCTTCCCTATAGATTCATTCAAAACAGTCTATTCCCTCTTTTCTCTTCAAATGAGGATGGCTATCTTTAGAAAGATATCTGTGGCCCTTTAGGCCATTTCTGACATGGCATGTTGCTGAGTCCTTCAGCCATCTTTGACTCACTCTCTGTGGAACAAGTTCTCGTGTGTTCGTGTTTTTCTAAAAGTATGATCCTGAGATCTGAATGTGATACTGTAGGTTAGGAATAAATAGAGGAAAGACATTCTACTGTCACTGTATATAGATTTCTAAGAATCCTGACTGCTTGAATTGACATCTTTTAACCATTTACGTGTAAAGTTAAACTATTAATTAAAATTTCAAGACGCTTTTAGAAATTCTGATGCTCATGTTCTTAATGCTTGTGTTTTCAATGACTGGGAATGTTTTTGATCCCAATTCTGAAAGCATACTAGTTTTGCCAATCCAGACTACTAGTATAACTTCCTGAGCCTCAGTTTCATCTTAGAGTAGGATTATTGTTCCTCCCTATTTTGAATTGATTTGTTAAGGCTACCATAACAGACTACCATAGACTAGGTAGCTTAAACAGCAGACACTTATTTTTCCACAGTTCTGGAGCCTAGAAACCAAGATCAAGGTGTCAACAGTGTAACACATTTCTTCTGAGGCCTCTGTCCTTACCTTGCAATGGTCACCTTTTCCCTGTGTCCTTACAAGGTCTTCCCTCTGTGTGTCCACATCCTAATCTTGTCTTCTCATAAGGACCCCACTTATATTGAAATAAGGCCTACCCTAATGACCTCATTTAACCCTAATTATTTCTTTAAAGACCCTATCTCCAAACACAGTCAAATTTTGAAACACTGGGGGGTTAGAACATCAACACATAAATTTTGGGAAGATACAATTCAGCCCATAATAAAGGTAATTATGTAATGAAAGGAAATAGTGCTGGAGTCACACGATATGATGCCTCAATAAATGCTTGTCAAATGCCTGAATCGGATAATGGGCCTCCATCCCCAACCCCCAATCAACTCCTCTCGAAGCTTGTTTGTTTGTTTTTATTGTTGTTGCTGTTATTCGAGGACAGGGACTAAACCTTAATTATTCCTACATCCCCAAAGAACCTCCATAGACTCATACAAATAGTTGATCAAGGAGTTCCTCCTGAATGAAACTGAAATACATTTCATTGAATCAATCTAATAAGAACCGTGGCAAAGATCCCCGTGTTAGCCATCTTCCAATTCTTTTTTGCTTTCATTATTTTCCATTCTTTCCTCTTTCACAGCCCCTGTTACTGCTCCTCCTTGTCATGTCCCCCAACAGAGCAAACTCATCAAACATCTCCCTATCTTCTAACCTCTTTTTAGCCCTTGCTTTCCTCCTTCCTCCCATGCACTTGCCAAGATGTTGAGTTGCCCTGTGTTGCTGATCAGTGACTAATTTCCTTTTTATCAGGAATAAAGAAACCCTTAATTGCCTTCTGCAATACCACTGGCATAATCCTGACACTAACACATCACAATGAACAGGAGGCCCATTAATAAACATGCAGTGCTGTGAAGAATTTCACTGATCCCTCTCCAGGTCATTAAATCTATACATGTTTGATGGGCAATAAAAGAGAAATGTGGAATGGTAATGGCAGCCGCCGCTGTCCTAGTCTGCCTTAACCACAAGGAAAGTCAGGAAATGGTCCACACATTGTTCTAAATACGTATGCATTCAACTCATTATTACTAATTGTGAATGCCTATGCATATTTCACAGGCAACTGGTTCATAAATAAAACTCGGGCTGAAATTTCAGCACTAAATTCTTTCAACATCAAGTAGGGGCATGGCATCCAGTTTGATTAAACGAGGAGGAGTGGTGTGCTCTAACTAGAAAAAAATTTTTAATGTTTATTTATTCTTGAGACAGTGCGCACGAGCAGGGGAGGGGCAGAGAGAGAGGGAGACACAGAATCCGAAGCAGGCTCCCTATCAGCACAGAGCCTGAAGCGGGGCTCAAACTCATGAACCGTGAGATCATGACCTGAGCTGAAGTCGGTCATTTAACTGACTGTGCCACCCAGGCGCCCCATCTGACTAGAAATGTTTTTGTGTGCGGGTGACTTGGAGGGCAGCTGCTAATCAAAACACATTTCTGTTTGTCACCTTTTATGATATAAATAAAGGATGTTGCCCTATGTTGGTAAGATATTAAGCAAAGTCAGATTCTAATTCCAGAAACAAATCATCAACAAGCCAGTAAAGATAAAACAGCCTCACAAGTTTATCCTTTAAAGCAAAAATCAAAGGAATAATTCATATCGTATAAGACAGGTCAAAATTACTGTGGACATTTTATTTCTATTTCTTACCTCACAGATAAAAAGTCAAACATAGAACTATACATCATAATGTAGAATAGTTAAAATACCTAACCTTAAGAATCAGCAGATTCTACATCATCCCACAGTGATGGCTAGCACTGAACCAACAGAGACAAAAATACTGCAGTAAACCTTTGACAACGGAACATTCAATGTTTGAGATTTCATATACTTTTCAGTGACCCCCAAATTCCATGGCTTATAGTCATTTTTAATTTTGTGGACCCTGAATTTGAATCACATCCCTCCTCCACCACCCCCCACCAGGAGTCTGATACGATGAAGTAAATCCCAGAACTAGTGAATGTGCCTGGCCGCTGGGCATCTGTTCATTTGGCTATCCCTGATGTGCCTGCCCTCTTCTCTCATCTGTAATAACTCTCACAGCATAATTTTTAAAACAAGAAGACAAGGATGACTTATTGGGAGCTAGGAAAGGGGAGTGTAAGTCATGTAAACTCTGACCCTGAGGAGAAAACCAAAGGGTAAAGGTGATAACAGAGTGCTGAGAAAGATGTAACATTTGCCATCAAATTGTGATTTGACAGATTCTGCTTAATCAGAGTTAAGTCCAAAATTTGGTTGAAGATCATGACATGAATGCACTCACCCTAGCCTTAATTTCAAATCTGAAAAAGATGAAGCCTGAAGTGATTTCAGTGAAAGCCTGGGCCAGAACAAAGGTGATTTGTCTGAGTGAGAGAGTATTTTACACAGAGGGTTTTACACCCAGACTCTGGAGCCAGAACACCTGGATTTGTTCCCAAATCCATCACATTTTTATCAGAAGGGATATCATAATACCTTGAGCATAGCCTCCTTGATAAAAAACATCACTGAAAAGCAACCTGATCCTGATTCACTGAATTCTAGATTCCAATTTCAAGAATATTCTGGCAGACATTGTTGGTACCTTTCCCATATCCCCTGAGTCCTTCTCTGATGTCACCTGCAACTTTGATGGCTAGTTCCTATATACCAATGACTACGGGCCCTACCTCAAGTTCTGTGTCTCTGGCTTTCTATGACCACCAGAGCATTCTCAGCCAGGAGCTGGAAGTGACAGCATGCTAGAAGCAATTCTCAACCAATGAAGGACAGCATATCTCAAATAATTATACTAGCTGCCTTCTGTTCAGTGTACAATTCTACATATGTTCTTTTTCTATTGTTATTTTAGAGAGAGAGCATATGTGAGGTGGGGAGAGGGGCAGAGGGACAGAGGGAGAGAATCTTAAGCAGACTCCATGTTCAGCACAGACCCCCAAGAGGGGGCTTGATTCCACAACACTGACCTCATGACCTGAACCCAATCAAGAGTCGGGCACTCAACTGACTACTGAGCCACCCAGGAGCCCCAGTTCTAGGTATGGCCTTAACAGTATCTTAGAAAGTTCCCTGCAGGATTAAAACTTGGTTCCCCAAAACAGTAGCCAGCTCATTAACACAGTCTTGATTGGCTTCCCTCTCTCCTCTGTCTCACTTCCCTACTCCCTCACCATATTTCCTAAGATTTTCTCCCCAAATAATACATTTACACCCAGATGCTCGTCTTGGGGTCTGCTTTTGGAGGAAATCAAACTAAGATACAAGTGAAGTACAGAAGTCTCCCAGCTTTGGGAAATCCCATACTCTCTTTCTCCCCCACAGTGCAAAATTTACAATGAAAGACTAATAACCAATACCAAGACCTTATATTTCTTAAAAAGGTAAGCCTTACATTCACTCTTATACATGTGACTAAATCACAAATCCATACTTTGAGATAAAAAGCTACCCTCGTGTGGAGTCTAAACTGAACCTAACCAAAAGGTTGCCATAAAATTTGTTTTTTATTGTCTCCTCTTCCAAAATTAGCTACCCACAAACAGTTATCAAAAAGTCCCATCTTTTCTTTTTCTATATCTTACTACTAGGGTAATGATGGATATGAATTGGGGTAAAATCTGGGAAAGGGGTATTTGGCCAGTATGTATGTATGTTAAAGGTAAGCACTCTAAACCTGAAAACAGTGTCTGCGTCTTCAAAACAGGGATAATGATGGTACCCACATGAAATACTTAATGTGAGGATTAAATATGATCATCCATGGTAGGTGTTAGCAATGTCTGGAAAATAGAAAGCTCTAAATTGAAGCTATCTATATCATTAATATTATTATTAAAATGGAGAAATGGGGTCAAGGGGATTGTTTAACCAGTTCAATTATTCTTATTACATTTTTTTTGTAGGAATTGCCACACTGCTCCAATTCTGAGATATAGATTTCTTCACACTGTAATGTTTCTAAAATCTGGATATAATCCCACCTTTGATGTGCATATTTGATATGCTGAAATGTTTTTTTGTTTCTCTGACAAACTCTTTTTACATTGATGGTGCATCTTATAATCAATAGCATCTTAAAACTGAATATTAAAAAAATATCCAAAAGGAGAGTATTATGGTGCATCCTATTAATGCTGTTGAAATACTGAGAAACCCAAAAAAGTTTTGTGATCTGTCACTGACACATATAAAATTCCTACTGTTCGGGGCGCCTGGGTGGCGCAGTCGGTTAAGCGTCCGACTTCAGCCAGGTCACGATCTCGCGGTCCGTGAGTTCGCATCAGGCTCTGGGCTGATGGCTCAGAGCCTGGAGCCTGCTTCCAATTCTGTGTCTCCTTCTCTCTCTGCCCCTCCCCCCTTCATGCTCTGTCTCTCTCTGTCTCAAAAATAAACGTTAAAAAAAATTTTTTTTTAATTCCTACTGTTCTTGAGGTATGATTGTGTCATCAATATCACAACTCTATGTGTGCTGCCTGATGTTTTAAGCCAAATAATTCACAGTTCAAAAGCAGACTTTCTATGAGATATTAGCCTATAGCTACACATAAATTTCAATAAATGCATTATTTTATAACCCATTTGTGAAAAAATGCTTATTTGGCACATAGGAGTTCATGTTTAAATGAAGTCCAATGTCTACAATCTCTAAGTCAGTAGCAAGTAATAGGGTAGGATCCCATTCCTTTAGCATATTTTGAAATTTTTTATAAGCAATCACTGGTTTATATCTGATTTAGTTGAAAACTGGTGAGAATCCTGGGTAAATTATTTACCTAAAAAACAAAGTGCATGGATAATCATCTAGATTTTGACAAAACAGAATGATCCATTCCTTCTACGGACAACCTTAAAGAAGAGTGATATCTCAGATAATCACACTCACATGAAAATGACTTCCAGAGGTGCCTGATTGGCTCAGTCAGCAGACCATGTGACTCTTGATCCCCTGGTCATGAGTTCAAGCCCCACACTGGGCATGGAGCCTACTTAAAACCAAACAAACAACAACAACAACAACTTTCAAACAGTTATTCCATTCCAAATTTCCCTACAGACAGACAAACCTCCTATTGTTTGTTTAAAAAATGTTTCTATTTAGGGGCACCTGGATGGCTCAGTAGGTTGAGCATCTGACTTCAGCTCAGGTCATGAACTCACAGTTTGTGTGTTCAAGCCCCATGCTGAGCTCTGCACTGACACCTCAAAGCCTGGAGCCTGCTTTGGATTCTGTCTCCCTCTCTCTGCCCCTCCCCCACTTGCACTCTGTCTCTCTCAAAAATAAGTAAATGTTAAAAAAAAAATTTAATGTTTCTATCTATATGTTTAAATTGTGTTAAAAAGTTTGGAAGAACTGTCTCAAAAAAAAAAAAAAAAAGCAGACTGACAAGAACAACTAAGCTTTTGCAGCTCTCAGCTTCTTTGACTTTGAATATAAAGATCTTCGCAATGTGTAAGTCTTATGAACAAGTGGTAAGGTAAAGGGGGTAAGTCCCCCAGAGAAAGGAAAGCAATTGGAAATCGAAAGTTCTAGAAACAGGGCGAGCATGGTCTAACTGAACAAATTCTAGCCACGGGAAAAACATGGAAAGTTATCACTGCCTTATTACAAGAATAGTTTCTAAGAAAACTCAGAGGGACCACTAAGGAATTTTACTGAATTCTGATTCTGCAGATGTGGCTAAAAAGCTGATCTCTACAGATGAACAGTTAAACCTTTGACCACTCTCCATCTACACACATACTAATAACTTTTAACACCAAAGTAAACATGCAGCCAAGCTGCCTGAGTTTGAATCCTGGCTATGCCACTTTCTAGCTGTGTGACCTTAGGGAAACTACCCAGCTTCTCTGTGCCTCAGTTTCTTCACCTGTAAAATTGATGCTAATATATTATCTATCTCATAGAGTTGAAATAATTGAATAAATCAACATATAGTACCTGATGCATTCAAAGCACTCAGTGTTTTATATTGTTCAATGCATAGATGTTTTGTTCCTTTACATTTTGCTTCAGTTGGTATCTTCTTTTACAGTTTATCAGCATTTGCAAATAAGCAACTATTAATTCATATTAATGCTGGAAAATAATGAATAGGTAATCCTTTGGAAACATAATACATATAGCATGGCCATGTCTCAAAGTATTAATCTAATTGTGTTCTAGATATTTCCCTCCCCCTTTCTCTTGCTTGTAGCAAAGGGCTACTTTTTCTCATCAAACATACTAAAGTGGAAAAAGAGATTCAAATTAGCATTTAGAACAAGTACCAGAGAAAGATTCTGGTCACATCCAGAGTGCCTCCAAAAAGACTAGCCAAGTCTGGGCAGGAGGAAAAGGGAGACAGAAGGATGGTGTTTCAAACAGGAAACAAAGGAAAGACCAGAGGGATGAGAAGTCCAAAGTAGGAAGGAGCTGAGAACCTTTATCAAAGATGAGACAAAATAAAGAAGAAGGGCCTCTGAAGGCCCTCCATCATGGACCATCCCCTCATTGTCCCATGAGGTCCCTCTCCTGGACTCTACACTTAAGAAAACTCCTCCCTGAGCCTCCATGTGCCATATCCTATTGCTCTCCCAATAGGATATGGTACATGGAGCCTAAATCCCTTCCCATTTCTATACCATATTCCATGGGCCCCACTGTCCCTAAGCCATTTCCAGAGCCTATACCCAGCCTCTCACCCAAGTAGACCCAAGGGAAGATGCTTGCATGGATATGGTCAGAGTTTGGATTTACAGGCTATGATGTCAATAGGAATGTACCTGAAGCCTCTCACCATGGAAGATGGAGCTGGGAGTGGAGAGGGAAGGCAGGGCCAGATGCAAGTCAGTGCTTGGGACTGTATCTTCTCAGGCTGCAGGATTCTGGTGTGGAACTCCAAAGAGTATGAGAAGTCTCAATTAGAATCAGGACTTCTAGGTTGCCAGGGGCTGGTGAGAGAGGAAAATGAGGAGATGTTGGTTAAAGGCTACAAACTTCCAGTTTGAAGAGGAATACGTTCTGGGGATGTAATGTACAATGTGGTATACTTGTATACTTGAAAGTTGCTAAGAGATTAGATCTTAAATGTTCTCACCATAACAAGCACAACAAAATGGCAATTATGTGAGGTGACAGATGTGTTAACTAACATGCAATTATGCGTGTAAACATTCTGCAATATATAGACACATCAAATTATCACACCGTATATCTTAAATTTACACAATGTTATATATCAATGAAGCTTAAAAGCAGATAATATGATAGAATACATTTTATTTACCACTTTGCCAACTTGATGTGTAGCTTTTAAATACTTTGACTTATGGGGCACCTGGGTAGCTCAGTTGGTTGAGTGGCCGACTTCGGCTCAGGTCATGATCTCATGGTCTGTGAGTTCGAGTCCTGCATCTGGCTCTGTGCTGACAGCTCAGAGCCTGGAGCCTGCTTTGGATTCTGTGTTTCCCTCTCTTTCTGTCCCTCCCCTGCTTGCACTCTGTCTCTCTCAAAAGTAATAAAAAAATTTAAAAAAATTTTTAATATTTTGACTTATGGTCAAGATATGGGCCTTCATGTGTATTCTTGCTCTGGGTCCCACAAATGTTAGGGTCATGCCCTGTGAGTAGAAAGAGGATGGCCCTGCCCCTGTCACACGCATATTGTAAGTTTCTGCAATGTAATCGAAGGGGATATATCACAAGAGTGAAAGTGCCAAAAGGCAAGTATCATATCTGCTTTATCCATTGCTATAAACCAAAGGTAAAATAAAGCCAAGAGGTCAAACCTGGCCTGCTCTCTGGTTTTGTATGACCTGTCAGCTAAGAGAGGTTTTTACATTTTAAATGGTTGAAAAAAATCAAACGAACAATACTTCATGGCAATTAAAAATTATATGAAATTCAAATTTCAGTATTCATAAATAAAAGTTATAAGCTACACTTATTTAGGTACCATCCATGGCTGTTATGATGCCACAATGGCAGAGTTGAATTGTGACCTGCAATCTTTCTTTTTTTAATGTTTATTTATTTATTTTTGAGACAGAAAGAGAGAGACAGAGACAGAGAAAGAGGGAGACAGAGAATCCCAGGGAGGCTCCACACTGTCAGTGCGGAGCCTGAAGCCTGATGTGGGGCTTGAACCCACAAACCATGAAACCATGACCTGAGCCAAAATCAAGAGTCAGACGCTCAACTAACTAAGCCACCAAGGAGCCCTGTGACAAGCAATCTCATAGCCCGCCAGCCTAAATTATCTGCATTCTTGTCCTCCACAGAAAAATTTGCAGATTCCTGCTATATGCCCAGTGCTTCTTAGAAAATCTCGTATATAATTGGTTTTCAATAAATGTTTATTAAATAAATGAATAAAAGGATGAATTAATGTCCCCTCCCAGGGATTCATCTGAATCACTCTCAGGTGTCAGAACTGCATCTCTTCTCAGAGGGCTGGGCTATATTGTCACATAGTGACATATGCCACTTGGTAAAAACTTGGTACATTTACCAAGGCCCAGGGCCCAGTGACTTTATGAAGATTGCAGGCTCAAACTTGGTTAGTTCTAAAAAGAAAGAGAGAGAACCATCTCTCAGGAATGGGACTCAGAGAGTCAGAACACCCATTCATTAATTTATATTATAAACTACAACTGCTATTCCCACCAGAATACTATTATATTCTTCCTGTATTGGAAAACCAACCTGGAAGAACATTATGAATAGGATATTAGCTGCTTCAGTGAATTAGTGGCATCAGACTGGACTGCCTGTTGTATTTGTTTCCACAAGAATTAGAGGTTATTCTGTGTGATCTGAGCCTCCTTTTCCCCTGGTCAATGCTTTGATGAGAATTACCAGCACTTACTGACGGATATCTCCCTTGTCTCTGCTCCCACGCTGACCTACCTCCCCTCATTAATTACATGTGCTTATTCCATCACCTTACAGTCAATTCTAGGAGGCCTGGGAGTCATTCTGACTTAAGTTGACTTTGCCTATGTCTACTATAATTTATTATATATGTGTCAATTTTATAGATTAACGTAAAATAGGAAAGATTATTTTCCAAGTTCTGGCAAAGGAATGAGAGAAATAAATAACTCACTACGCTATGCCTTATACTGTTAAATACTAATGTAACAGACACACATGTTGTGTGTGTGTGTCCACATATGACACATTTGCCACATGTGTATGAACAAGAGCTTGCACATTTTTAATTACTCTGCATATACATATACAAGAATATTTTGTTGCCCTTGGCATTGAGGTTCTCAAGGGATTAATACCGGAGTTATACAAACTACAACAACCAACTTTAAAAAGGAAAAAAATATTGCAGCTACTATAAATGGTGTGTTAATAATTATAAAGTGCCATAAGTGTTTTTATAAGTAGCAAATTACGCTTAGAACACCAAATGATGATAAAATCATTGCAGGACAAGCCAAGGCATTTAAGCAATTATTTAACTGCAGTGATGAGCTAAATGTAGCTCCATATTTAAAAGCAGCCAACATGAAAAATAATTTTAAATAACTTCAGCTAAAATTTCCCAGTGCTTTCCGTGTGCCACACATTTTATGCATATTGCCTTGCATTTAAATTCTCACTGGTTTATGATACAAATACCAGCATTTTCTTTACTTTTCCTAGTAAGAAAACTGAGGCGGTTACTGTGACATGATTATGTTTCTAGTGCTAGATTCAGACTGTCTCCATTTATAATACCGAATTTACTTTTAAATTATTAAATTTACCACCACTTACTGTGTCCTCTTAAGTAAGTTAGTTACCCTCTCTGGCCTCCAAATTTCTCATTGGTGAAATGAGATATTTGTAACTGACTCTTAGTGTTAGGCAGTTAGTTAGGCATGAAGGAGAAGGGATAAAGCAGGTGCTGGCGACACCCATGGAGCCACACCCCCAGCTCCCAGAGGTTAACAGCCATACCTTCCAAGCGGCCTCCAAGGGCTAACAGAACAAGAAAGGTCTAGCCACTGAGCCAGCTCAAAAGCCACCAGGGACTTCCAGGAGCTGAGCACGTGCACAAAAGGTGCAACTTGCCCTTACGTATCTTTAAGGTCACAACAAAAGTTCACTGACACTCATAAATATACAATACATAAATAAATACAAGTATAACAGAATGTATCATGGGTAGGCTCATGCGCAGAAGCCAAAGTGTTTTGTAACCACCAGCCGTCAATCAAAAATGTCAATCAAAGCCAAATTTATCACAAAGCACACTTAAAAGGGTGCAGCTAGAGCTTCCCAGTGCCATTGCCACTCTTGCTCCGGCAGTGATCTGCTTTCACTCTTGAAAGTGTACTATACTTATCTATTCAATAAACTCTATCTCCCCATTCTGGTCTCAGGTCTCCAACTCTTTGGTGCATCTGAGACAAGAACCAAACGACTCGGTAACATTAACATCGTCATTTAAGCCAAAATTAGATAAAAAGATAAAATGGTGAAATAATCAGTAGAACATCTGGCACGTAATACTCAGTTTGATGTTGTTGATAGAAAAGTGAGGTAGCAGGCATGAAGTCACAAAATCTGCAAGTTACAGGGCAAGACTAGGACCTGGGTTCATTTCATTCAAAATCCAGCGCTCTTAGTGCCTACATTCTAACGTGTCTGTTTACTGAACAACTGATGAGACTACATTAAATGATCTCTATTATTTAATTAATAAAATTAAATTAATTTTAATTAATAAAAGAGTCTATTTTAATTAATAAAAGAGTCTATTCTTCTTCTGCAAAGACCCCAAGATGGCTTTCAGTTTTCTTCCCCACCCCCCACCCAAAATCAATGCCTACAAGAGAAGAGGAAGAATGTGTATGTTTTCCTTGGGTAGACTCTACAAAAGGCAGCCCAGATTGAGGTGCCTGGGGCTGTGTCCTGCCCTACAGAGTGAGCAGCCTTACAGATGAGGGGTCCTAGTATCAGGCAATTATCAGGTGCACCACTGGAAGGAGGGTGTTGCTGAAGGTGAGCTGCCACAGTGACAATCAGAAGTCTAGACAGCACCACACAGGACACTAGCTGATTAAAAAATCTTTTGCCCCTTTTCTGTAATTCTTTTCCACCCACAGCACTCTCCCAACCCCACACACCACTGATGGGTCCCAACTGACAGACTGAGTCAGGAAAACAGGAATGGAAAAGCAGACCATACCTGCCTTCCCAGGGCACATCCTACCAGGGATCAGGCCAGGGCTGGGAGAGGGAAACGAAAGTAAGATAGACAAGAGAGCTAACTTCTTTTTTCTTCCTTTTATTTTTTTATTTTTTAAATTTTTTTTTAAGTAGGTTCCACACCCTATGTGGGGCTTGAAATCATGATGCTGAGATTAAGAGTTGCAGGCTTTACCCACCGAGTCAGCCAGGCACCCCACGAGCTGACTTCTAAATTAGTCTGGAATGAGTATTTTATACCCTAAAGTGGCTAGAAAGTTATGGAATCCCTCTCTAGAAGTCATTAACAAGCAGGAAAGGAGAACAATTACATATCACAGAAGGCACTAACTACAGAAAAACAAAACTGTTTCATGCTTACATCCCACCCAATTCAGGCAGTTTAATTAACTGATGGATAATACAGTTTATATACTTTATGTATGGTTTATAGTTTATATGGTTTTATAAAATAATCAGTGTGTTTCTTTGTTTAGTGTTCTTGTTTGCCACTAGACTATAAGTTCCATGGAGGCAGATGTCACTTCCCCAGTAGCAGCTCAGCACTGACACACAGGGTCCCTCTCACTGATATTTGTTAAATAAATTTTTTTTTATTTAAAAAAATGTGAATGTGTATAGAAGTTAACTCTCCTGAATTTTCATTGTAAAGTTTTCAATAACTCACCTTAACAATCAAAAGTATGCTTTGTCGCATCCACATAGGAAAGATGCCCTAATTACCAGATTAATTGATTAAAAAATTAGACTTTGAAGTATGAAAAAAAGTTAGGAGGAAAAAGAGAGAGAGAGAGAATCTTCTGCTGGAGGATTCATTTCCTCTGGAAATGCCTTTTTAAGTATAAGTTCAATATTCCTTGGAAGGAGAGGACCATGGAAAAACAGCATAGGGTTAATCCAATGGAAAGAAAGCCTCCCAAAAGTGGCTGATGTTTGTTTCAGAGAAAAGGCAGATGGGGTGGGGGGTGGAGGGAGTTACTTTTTTCTATACTTCTCTCTTCTCTTTACGTCTCTCAAGGTGATATTTCATCCCAGAGTGATCGAAGTCCCTGAAATTTCAAGAACAGGCAGGCCTTCTTTTACAAGCAACAGTAAAAAATTTTGAGCAGCTAAGCATGTTACTAGGGAATTAATAATAAATCTGTACAGATTGATATTCCCCTGAGATAAAAGGAAAGAGAAAATATTAAAAAACCGATGCTTCTGGCAAATGAAAAACTAATGGAGTGTATATCTCTCCGGGGAGAGAGGTACTCTGCACTTGCTTTCATTCCCAAGACTGAAGCCTACCACGTGGGCCAACGGGCAGGGTGCTGGCGTCCCGTCCATGATGCGGTGACAGAATAACCCCGACCCAAACAAATAGCATGGTGCAGAAAGAGCCCATAGGCTTAGATTAGAATGACAGTTCTACCATTTCTCAGCTGTGTGACCCCAGTCATATAACCTAATGTCCTTGAGCCTCAGTCTGCAACAAAAAGGAGAGATAATATCTACTTTATAATGTAAGAAGAATTAAACAAGAACACAGGCACATTGGTTAGGATCTAGTAAGGATCAGTAAGCTTTCGATTCTTTCCTTGTACTGTAGTACATTTTTCTAGTTAACTTTACCTTGACCCAAAAGAGCCTTTTACTCACATAAACTACTTACTAACTCATGTACTACTCTATTTTAATAACAATTCAAGGTCCGTAACTTCAGAAAGTCTTTCTTACCCAATTTTATCATATTAAATTCAACAGACATTAGTTCCTTGACATTGTTGATCATGCTACTTGGGTTCTATCTCCTTCCACAAGCCCCACATCACCACTAGCATTAGCATTAGATTATAAGAGCCGTGAAGCCAACGTATATATTTTTTCACCATTAAACCCCAGCATCTAACACAGAACCTAGCTAGCACTGTGTAGGTATTCAGTAGATATCTGTTCCCTGAGTGGATGAATGTAAGATGCATTCATTGAGACAAACAACTGCTGTCCTCAAACAACTTCGATATCCCGGTGTCTTAGGCTGATGTGGGTCAGCATGCGGCTGGGCTCTGCACAACCATTCAGACACTGGGATCTTTTCATCGTGCTTTTCCACTTCCTCCAGAGCCTCTGAATCCTCCACTGAATCTTCTACATCCAACCAGCAATTAAAGAAAGAGAGAACCTATGAGGATTTTCAGGGAGATTTAGGAAGCCAGGTCCAGAAGTGACATCCATCACTTCCCTTCACATTCCATCAGCCAGAACTCAGGCATACGGGCCCAATTACCAGTAGAGGAAGCTGCATAATGTAATACAACTAGGTCCCCAGAAGGAAGAGGGGGACTCTAGCCGGAAAATCGTACTTAATAGGTCAGTCTATATGCACTGAGGGACTAAGTGATCAACATTAGGAATTAGACAGGCATTTGTCATCCAGCAATAACAGTCAAGGTTTGGGAACAATATTCTAAGAGCCAGACAGGCTTGGGGGAAAGAGAATAAATAGAGTAGAAGAAACTAAAATCCAAAATAAGAGGCTAGGACCGAAAATCAATACAGAGATTCTACAAGTCCAAGGACAGTGGCCAGTGTCATAGTTCACTATCACCAAATATCAATACCAAACCAATGGCAGCAAAGCTAGCTAAGTTACACCTGCTTCAAGTCCATCATATTCTGGAAACTGAAGCAGTTGAGTTTCATGTGAGACCAATGTGCCTCAGTATGCAGAATTAGGCAGAGACTGTCAGTAATGCCAACAACCAATGAAAGAGGGGTCTATAAGCCCTATTCACTAGAGATGATTGGGAAAGATATGGATCCCTCAAAACCTTAAGCCTCTGTATTCCTCATTCTATTATACACATGTAGAACAAGGGGCAGATTCTAAAAAGGTGATGCTTTTCTGGAAGGAACTTGTCTTATCTTAGTTCAGACTGCTATAAAGAGATACCATAGACTGTGTGACTTAAACAACAAGCATGTATTTCTCCCAGTTCTGGAGACTGGAAGTCTGAGATCAGAGAGTCTCAGCACAGTTGGGTTCTGGTGAGAATCCTGATCCTGATTACATATGACCATCTTCTTGCTGTGTCTTCACATGGTGAAGAGTAGAGAGAAGCAAATTCTCTCCTGTCTCTTCCTATAATGGCCCTGATCCTGTTATGGGGCTCTAGCCTCATGATCTGATTACCTCCCAAAGGCCCTGCCTCCAAATACCATCACATTGGGGATTGGCTTCAATATACAAATTAGGGGAGCAGGATGCCTGGATGGCTTAAGCAGTTAAGCATCCAGCTCCTGATTTCAGCTCAGGTCATGATCTCACACTTCATGAGATCAAGTCCTGCATCAGGCTCTGCTCTGACAGCATGGATCCTGCTTGGGATTCTCTCTCTCTCTCTCTCTCTCTCTCTCTCTCTCTCTCTCTCTCTGCCTTTCCCCTGCTCTCTGTCTCTCAAAATAAATAAATCAAAATATATTTTTTGATAGATAGATAGATAGATAGATAGATGATAGATAAAAGGAAAGAGAAAATATTTTAAAACCAATGATTCTGGCAAATGAAAAACTAATGGAGTATATATCTCTCTGGGGAGGGAGGCTTGGGATTCTCTCTCTCTCTCTCTCTCTCTCTCTCTCTCTCTCTCTCTCTCCTCCTTCCCTGTTCACTCTCTCTCTCTCTCAAAATAAATAAATTTATATATATGAGGGGCATTGGAGGGGGGGGCATACAAACATTCAACTGACAGCCGGCCTTACCCTAGAGGACAGGTACAAGATCCCTGCATTTGCCCAGGAGGCAGGGGCCTGAATCTCCAGCCCTCTTGCTGCTGCGACATCCTTGCCTGTACAAGGAGGTCCAGTGCCCCCTGTGGGATTGCCCTGAAGCACTGCCCTTGACAGGACAATGACAAGACAATTCTCCATTCTCACTTTCAGGTTTCCCTTTTCAGCACATTTTCCCCCTGCCAAGCATAGTAATTAGTGCTTCTTTGTGGGCTTAATTGTAAATTTGTTTTGATTAATTAGCCTCAGAGCTGACTTGGCAGTTATTGAGACATTGGAGAGAGTTTTGGATTTATTTTGTGTTCAGACCCCCCATACTCTCTGGGATTCTTCTCTCTGTTAGCAGCAAAACTTCAAGTTCAAAACTGTCTATGTTAGAAAATGCTTTATGTGTCTAATTAACTATTTGTCACTTTGAGGTAGGTACAAAGATAAAATCTCACCATCCTGTGTAAGGTGATGGATGTGTAACTTTTTATAGTGCCATGGAGCAGGGAACTCAAAAATCAATTTCTAGACTTGGGAACAATGACAAAATTGTCTAATATATTAATTTGTGCTGTGACACATTACTCATGATGTACCCTTCCAAATGGTTCCTCAAAATCTTAAAGCCTCCTCTTCTACTGAAATTTTCTTAGGTCTCTACCTCCAGAAATCAATGTGAAACTGAAGCTGGTAATATTTAGCCCAGCAGAGCAGAGCCGAGAGTCACAATAAGATTTGTGGGAACAGAGTCCAACCAAGAAACTGAAGACCCTAGAATCCAATCTTATCCCTGACACTAAGTATCTGATTAGGACCCCCAGATATCCATCTGAAATGAACATAAGTAAAATAGGGAATATTTTAGCTCATGTAACTGAAAAGTCCAGGGATTGGTCTTCTGACATAGCTAAATCAAAGAGATCGAACCATGTTGCCAAGGCTCTATGTCTCTCTCTCTCCTGTATTTGGCCTCTCTTTACTTTCTATATTGGCTTTATTCTGCAGATAGTGTGTTCAAGGTAGCTAGGGCAGACAGCTAACAGCAGCCCCAGGTATACATGGGCCTTACAACTCTCAGTGTCATTAAAAGATAGTTTTTCTCTCTCTGAACATACAAAAGCAAAATTTTACATTAGTCTCTGATTATCTAATTTGAATCATAGTCCACCCCTGAACCATTCACTGTGGCGAAGGGACAAAAGAATCTGAACCACGCAGTTTCTTTCTTATATACTTCCTGCAGTAAGAAAGAGGGAGGGGAGGGGATCAAAACACAGTGATAGAATCATCATCACCACATGCAGTGGAAAAACGTGGTCCAAGAAATGAAAGATCAGGTGCTATTACCAGACATGAAGGATAGAATAGACAAACAAACAAACAACAACAACCAAAGAAAACAACACAAATTTGCTACATAACTTATTTAAACCATCACTTATTTTATCTGGAAAATATGCATAAGAATATCTCTATTCACATTGCCTGGAAGTATAAAGGTAAACCACAAAAACATGCCTCAAAAAAAAGGACTTTGGGGAGCAAATATTTGTTAAACGGTTTAAAGAAATAAATTACATCTCTTCTACACTGCTATTGAATGTATAAATTTGCATCAACACTCTGGAAAACAATTTGCATTGTCTTGTAAAACTGAACATTCATAAACCCTACAATCCAGAAATGTCCCTCCTAAGTATTAGAGACAAAGTGACTGCATTCCATCTGCTCTCCTGCAGTTCTCACCCTCCCTCTCCTGCAGTAGGTTTGGCCATATGGCTACTTTAGGTAGAGGAAGTGTGGCTAGAAGTCATCTGTCACTTGTGGGAAAAGGCACCAAAAGGCCCAGTACAGCTCCACAGTGTCCCTGTTTCCCAAATGGGCAAAGGAGGTCTCACAGTCTTGAAGATGCATCTAATGGTGCATAATAACGTAGCCTCTGTCAGCCTGAGTCCCTGAGACTCCCCCACCAAAGTCAACCTTTGTTGTGTTAGGCCATCTATGTCTAGGGGTTAATTTGTTATCACAGCATAATCTGCTTATCCTGTCTGACAGTTCTCAAGAGAAACTTCTCCACATGTACACGATGATCATAGCAGCACAGTTCATAATAGTAAAAATGTTCGTGCAGCCCAAATTCCCAATGACAAACATGATAGATAAAAAAATCATGGGATATTTGCACAGCAATAAAATATATTGTTACAGGCAACATGATATATGAATGTTAACAACATAAGGCCAAGTGAAAAAAGCAAGTTGGGGAAGACGCTGTAAAGTTTGATGCATGCCCTTTTATAAAGTTTAAAAATAGGGAAAGGAAAATATGTTATTTAGTCCTACAGATATACATGGTTTTTGTTGTTGTTTTTTAAGCAAGAAGAACATCACAAAAATCAGTATGTTGATTACTCCAGGAGGTGACATGGGAGATGGGAGAGGGAAGAACACACAGGTAAATATAGAGTTATTGGTAGTTGCAATGGACTGAATACTGGTTTGGTTTGGTTTGGCTTGGCTTGGCTTGGTTCGGTTTGGTTTGGTTTGGCTTGGCTTGCCTTGGTTTGGTTTGGTTTGGTTTGGCTTGGCTTGCCTTGGCTTGCCTTGGTTTAGTTTGGCTTGGCTTGGCTTGGTTTGGTTTGGCTTGGCTTGCCTTGGCTTGCCTTGGTTTGGTTTGGTTTGGCTTGGCTTGGCTGCCTTGGCTTGCCTTGGTTTGGTTTGGTTTGGTTTGGCTTGGCTTGGCTTTCCTTGGCTTGCCTTGGTTTGGTTTGGTTTGGTTTGGCTTGGCTTGGCTTGGCTTGGCTTGCCTTGGTTTGGTTTGGTTTGGCTTGGCTTGCCTTGCCTTGCCTTGGCTTGCCTTGGTTTGGTTTGGTTTGGCTTGGCTTGGCTTGGCTTGGCTTGCCTTGGTTTGGTTTGGTTTGGCTTGGCTTGGTTTGGTTTGGTTTGGCTTGGCTTGGCTTGGTTTGGTTTGGTTTGGCTTGGCTTGGCTTGGCTTGACTTGGTTTTAGGAGGATAAAGATAATTTGGAGCATGACACTGGAAACCACAGAATTTTATCAAGGGAACCAATTACTGCAACTTTCAATTTTCAAACTTTTATCCTCTATATAGAAGGGGCAGTCATTGGCAAAACCAGGAAACTGTTGGAGTCTCTTTGGCTAACCAGTCTCCTAAAGGGGTGCCCTTTCCCCCTTGTATTAGTCCCCTGAACCTCCTATCTTTAAGATACCTTTTACCTTCATATTCTCTCCATTCTGTCACCTACCAAAACATGGTTTTAACAACAAGCTGGAACCGCTTTTCCCTATGATGTGTTCCACTTCTCCCCACTCTCTAAACACTGTCCCAGGGCAATCTCAACAAATATGCCTTCAACAGCCCATATATGCTGACAAATCCCAAATGTACACAATTCTCTTCTGAGCAACAGAATTGTAATTCTGCCCATTTGTCATCTCTGTTTGGTGTCTGACAGACCCTTTAATTCAAAACAGACAATATGCACTTTTTAACTTTTCCCAAAATGCTATGCTTCCTCCTACTTCCCCCTTTTGGATCAGTGCTACCACTAGGTACCCAGTTTCCAGAACCCTGGTTCTGGAGTTAATCCTAGACAATTTCCTATCTGTAGATACCTGAGCTAATGTTGTTACCTTTCCCAAAAGACACCAGCAGCAGCAGCCAGGGTAAAAATGAATGACTAGAGAAGATATAAGGACTATTCTTGAAGACATGTGAATCAATTCAAAGAATCCTCATGAATAATGGAGGGAGTGTGGATATTAAAAAAACCAGGTTCTGTGTTAATAACTATATTTGTAGTTAATCAAATCTGAGGTAATCCGATTTTACCAATAGACTGGTAAGACCTAGAAATAGTCAAATTACATAGTTTGGATGTCTGTTTCTTCTGCTGTAATGTAAATCTCTGGAAATTGTGAGCTGAGTTTTATCAGTCTTCAATTTCTCTGTGCCTATGGTGCGTCTCAATATATAGTAGATACTTGACACTGGTTACTATTTATTTTTTTAATTTTTACTGGCTACATTTTAAAGCATTTTTTAAATGTTTATTTATTTTTGAGAGAGGAGAGAGAGAGTGTGTGAGTGAGGGAGGGACAGGGAGAGGGGGGACAGAGGATCTGAAGCAGGTTCTATGCTGACAGCAGAGAACCCAATGCAGGGCTTGAACTCCCGAACCTCGAGATCATGACCTGAGCTGAAGTCAGACACTTAACCAACTGAGCCACCAAGGCACCCCTCAGTGTTGTTTTTGAAACCAGGTTCATTCATTTATCTTGTGGGCTTCCACATTTAGATCAGGTCATTTCCTTTATGCTATAAGAACCAATGTCTGATGTTCGTTGTGGTGACACTTATAAAGCCAGCCAGTGGACCATAATGAGGCCTGAAGTCAATAAATAAATAATGTCTGAAAAGAACAGTGAAAGCGCAACTTTTGCCCACCAGTCACTACTGACTGTGAAAAGAACGCTGTGCCCATGGCAACCCGGCAGCTGAACTCCGATGGTGAGGGTTTTTTTCTAATCTTGGAAGGGGGGCAGATGTGCATTCACCCGCCTACCATACTTAATAATAACTTCTAAATCTGGCATTTCCTGATAATACAACAAGCTTATAAAACAGCTTTCATCCAAGACCTTAAGAGGCCTCAAATCAAGCAAGTATTATCAGCATTTGAAAGATAAGAAAACCCCCAAAGATTATGCAATTTGCCCAAGGTCAGACAGAAAAACTTACTAAAGCAAAAATACAGCTCAAGGCAACCAACTCCCAGTCAGTTGTTCTAATTAGACAGTCCTCTCCTGGGCTGAGCCTGAAGCTCTGCCTTAAGTTCTCACAAACCTCCAATGGATCAGCTGAAGTCCGGGGAATGTTCCCAGAGGGCAGCGGTGCTTAATTGAACACCTTGCAACTTGCACGATTCTGTTATTAGTCTTATTAATTAGTTTAAAGCATTTCTCACAAAACAAATTCTCAAAACACATGGAAATTAAGGATCTCCCTCTTGTTTTATAATCTCATAAATTAAGACATTAGAAAAAAAAATATAATTGAAATGAATGTATCACATTTCCATTTACAACTCGACAGAAAATAAAGCTACCAGTTGTACCAGGTTAGGGTAACTTGAAAGATTCTGAGGCTTCAGAGGCCATCCACAGACACTCCCTTCACGGTGCAGAGCATTCCGAGTTAAGCGGCACGAAAACAATCACTCAAAAATACTAAGCGATAACGTCTAAGACATTTTCCCTTTCATCTTTACACTGCTGAATTTGCTGTTCCCTAAACCCTGAACATCCTTCCTTCTCATCTCTCCTGCATTGTGTTAATCATCTCTTTCCAGATTCCTTGCCTGCCCTCTCCATATTTTGCCTCACCCCTCCACAGTGGAATATAGCCCTCTGTGCTCCATGACCCCCCTAGGCCTCTCTCTGTCAACTACTTCTCTTCTTGTGCTTAGATGTATTTCTCTCCCATACCTTCAACTGAGCCCTGTGAGAGCAGGACAAGGGTTTCCATTTTGTAAAGGTGGGAGAGAAGCCAGAAAAGATCCTCATCTCCTGTGATCTAGCTTGATACATAGAAAAGTTTAGGAAAATTGTCCAAAACTGGAAAAGGGGATTTTCCTATTTCAGATCCAGCATGGAAAGAGCTTAGAAGTTGTCACTCTAATCCTTAGAACAAGAAGAAAGCGAAACACATGAAAACCAATGACTTTTCTTGGACCCATCAGAGGACTGAGATTGCAGGAGAAACTGCCATCCTAAAACCTAGAGAGACAAGCGAATCCAGAGAGTTACGGCTAAGCTCTGCTTACCTAGAGTAGAAGCTGGCTGGTAGAAACACTCACATGGCAATTTAGATGAATTGCTGGAGGCCAAGTGTGGACTAGTGTGAGAATCATAAAGCCTGGGGAGCTGCAGTCTTACAGGGCCCTCTTTGTGGGTTTTACCTCCAGAAACCTTCCAGATTCTTATTGTGAACAGCCAAGAAAAATCCTCTTCTGGCACCGGCAGGGGCTTTGTGAAATACCCAGAGCGTTTCTGTAGCAAAGGCCCACTTTACGTGGAAAAAGACGTCATCAGAGCCTGATCCCACCTGGGGATGGACTTTTTTCTGACTCCAACCCCCTCCAGCCTTGCTGCATTACAAACGGGGTAAAAGTAACACTAAGAAACACTTGTGAAGATCACAGGCCAGGCCGACTAAAAGACTAAAATTTAATCATAAGATAGTGGAAACCTTCCCTTGCCCACATTTCACCACCACACCAACAGGGCTCCGGTATAATTGCAATGGATTACAGCTGAGAGAGTTGCAAGATGAAGGCTGTATCCAGGGAGAGATCCTAAGGGAAGACCAAAAAGACCACACGGGATTGTAAAACAAGGACACTCAAGGAGTTTGAAGCCTCTGACACCCGCAGCTACGGCAAACATTAAACAGCCCTACCGTTCGCCATGTTTTTAAAAAAACCTTCACACACTACAGGCCTTTTTAACCTTAGTTCCTATAACTCAATACAACACGTAGGTATAGCTCTCAACAAAAAAATTACAAGGTACACCAAAGGCAGGAAAAAACTGAAGCAGCAAAGCAAACATTAAAACCGGAGTTGATACAACAGAAATTTGGGATTACGAGACACAGAATTTAAACTACCTATGACTAATGTGTTAAGGGCTCTGACAGCAAAGTAGATAATATCTGAGATCTGATGGGTAATACAAGCAAAGAGATGGAAACTCTAGCCAAGTATCAAAAGAAAATGCTAAAAATCAAAAACACTACAGAAACAAAGAACGTCTTTGGTGATCTCACCAGCAGATTTGTGACAGCCAAGAAAAATCAGTGAGCTTGAAGGCAGGCAAATAAAAACTTCCCAAACTGACATACGAAGAGAAAAAAGAATAAAAAAAACAAATGGACCATCCAAGAACTATGGGGTAATTTCAAAAGGTATTACATATGTGTAATGAGAATATCAGAGGGAGAAGAAAAACAGAATAAAGCAGAAGAAATATTTGAAGTAATAATGGCTGCAAATTTTTTCGAAATTAAGGACAAACACCCAACCACGTAGCCAGGAAGCTCTGAGAACACCAAGCAGGATAAATAACAAAATAATTTACACTAAGGCATATCATATCAAACTACAGAAAATAAAACACAAAGAAAAAGTCTTGCAAGAAGCTAGACTGGGAGGAGATGGGGTGGGAATCATACCTGTATTAGATCAAGGATTAGAATTATAGCAGACTTCTGTAGCGCCTGAGTGGCTCTGTTGGTTAAGCATCCAACTTCGTCTCAGGTCATGATCTCACGGTTTGTGAGTTCAAGCCCCACGTCAGGCTCTGTGCTGACAGCTCAGAGCCTGGAGCCTGCTTTAGATTCTGTGTCTCCCTCTCTGCCCTCCCCTACTCAACCTCTCTCTTGCTCTCAAAATAAATAAACATTAAAAAAATTAAAAAAGAATTACAGCAGACTTCTCATCAGAAATCACGTAAGCAAGAGGAGAGGAGAGTGAAATATTTTCTGTTGAAGGAAGAAAACCAAAGCTGGAAAATAAGATTTTAAAAGGACTTATGTATTTTTATAGGGGGCGGGAGTCTCCTTTTTAACAACTTCCTTGGTGTATAATTGATGTACAGTAAATTGCATATGTTTTAATTGTGCAACTTAGTAATTTTTGACATATGTATATGCCCATGAAACCATTATCTCAATCAAGATAATGAATATATCCATCACCCTCCCAAAGTTTTCTTGTGCCTCTTCATAATTCCTCACTTGTAGCCTGTCTTGCCCCACCTCCCCAGGCCATCTGTGATCCACTTTCTGGCACCACACATTATTTTGCATTTTCTGTAATTTTATATGAATGGAATCATACAGTACAGTATTTTATGTCTGGCTTCCTTCACTCAGCATAATTATTTTGAGAATTATCCATGTTGCAGCATGCATCAACAGTTTATTCCTGTTTACTGCTGAGCATGGGTTCTGTTTATGGATTTCCCACATTTTGTTTATCTATTCATCTGCTATTTGCCTATTTTGGTTGTTTCCAGTTTGGGGCTGTTACAAATAAAGCTATTACAAAGTGGGTAAATAGCTAGTAGTGAAATAGTTGGATTATATGTTATGTGTATGTTTAACTAAGAAACTGCCGAACTGTTTTACAAAGTGTTTACACCATATTTCATTTTCACCAGCAGTATATGAAAGTCGACTTCTCCACATCCTCACCCACACTTGGTAAGGTCAGTGTTTTTAACTTTAGCCTTTCTAGTAAGTGTGTGGTGGTATTTCATGGTTTTTATTTGCATTTCTCTAATGACTAATGATGTTAAACATCTTTTCACGTTCTTACTCACCATGATATATCTTCTTTGGTAATCTATTTCCTGTTTTCTAATTGAAATTTTTGTTTTCTTACTGATTTTAGAGAGTTCCTTCCATGTTCTTGATCCAAGTCTTTTTTTAGATATATGATTTGCAAATATTTTCTCCCAGTCATTGGCTTGTCTCCTCATTCTCTTAAGAGTGTATTTCAAACACTTTGCTAAATTTCTATTTATCAGTTTTGTCTTTTATGCATCATGTGTTTGGTGTCATTCCTAAGAAATATTTGCCCAATGCAAGGTCATAAAAGTTTCCTACTAAGTTTTTTACTAGAAAGTGTACAGTTGTAGATTTTGCATTTAGTTTTACGATCCATTTTGAATTCAT